>NC_079354.1:531378-1131378 GCF_029582105.1 Oenanthe melanoleuca
AGAATTGCAGGATTGCAGGTGATGAGCAGTAGCTCTTACACTGCATTTATGGAAAAGGCAATGAGAGCTGGGAAACCTTTAAGTCACCCTCAGCTCTGGGACAAACTGCTGCTGGCTTCAGTGTGTCTGAGTAAGGTAGGGAGTTCAGGTGGCCATGAAAATCCATTTTGAATCATTTCCACTGTGGCCATGCTCTCAGCAAGTGTTGGAGTCCCAGAATCCCAGACTGGTTTGGGTTGGAGGGGCCTTAAAGCCCATCCCACCCTCTGCCATGGGCAGGGACACCTTCCACTATCCCTGCTTGCTCCAGGCCTTGTCCAGCCTAGCCTTGGACACCTCTGGGGATGGGGCAGCTACAGCTTTTCTGGGGTACACATTGTAGCATCAAGGAGTTTAAAGTGAGGATTTTCCTCCCTGGGTAGTGGATTTATGCCTGGGAAACACCCATTCATCCAGCATTTCCCTGAGCATGTCCTTCCCTTGCAGGTGGAGAGTGATTACTGCCTGCTGCTGGCCCTGCCCTGCGGCCGGGACCAGGAGGACGTGGTCAGTCAGACGGAGTCGCTCAAGGCTGCGTTCATCAGTTACCTGCAGGCCAAGCAGGCTGCAGGCATCATCAACGTCCCCAACCCCGGCTCCAACCAGGTACGGGCACGGCTCCCCTGCAGGGCCTCAGGGACACTGAACAGGGCACCCCTGCAGGGCCACAGGGACACCACGCCAGTCCCTAGTGGCATGAGCGGCTCAGGCTTCTGCTGGAGCTGCCTGGGGTTATTGGTCAAAGACCCCCCACATTTCCATCACCCATCAAACACATGGATGAGATCCATAAATTAATGATGGGAGTAATACAGTCATTGATGGAATGATGAAAACAACCCCAAAGCCAAAAAACCCCCAAGTGTGTGTTTGGTGTGTTCCCAGTTCATCATCTTGGGCCAAAAAGCAACCAAATGCATTTCCCAGCTCTTTCTCTGAAGCTGAGTCCTTGTTTCTTCCCCATATCCTGATTTTTCCAGGACAGCTGGTGTTTTCTTGTAGAATGCATTTGGAGCTGGTTTTATTTATTCCAGGTGTGTTGCTGACTGAACGCAATTCAACCTGTGTGTAATTTAATTCTTGGTGTAAAGAGCCCAGAATGAGCGGCCAGTGCTCGCAGCAACCACTGAAATGATAATTAATGGGAAATTTTCTGCCTTTCCCAGCAAAGTCAGCCAGTTCCTACACCTGTGGTGTTTTTAGCTCCCCACCTGGGAGACAAAACCCATGGCTCCTTTTTTACACATGGTTCAGGATCCTTTAAGCACCCAGGACATCACCACAATGTCCCATTTTAAACATCTGTAGGCGTGGGCTGTCTCTGATCCTGTTTTTCCCTCCCTGCAGCCTGCCTACGTTCTGCAGATCTTCCCACCCTGCGAGTTCTCGGAAAGCCACCTGTCCCGCCTGGCCCCCGACCTCCTCGCCAGCATCTCCAACATCTCTCCTCACCTGATGATTGTCATCGCGTCGGTATGAGCTGTTTACCAGTTACTGACTTTTTATTATTTTCATTTTAATTTTTTTTTAATTTTTCCAAGGCCCTGCAGCAAAAAACAAACAAACAACTACAACAACAAAAAAAAAAAGCCCACAAAAAACCACACGAAAAATTAATTTTAAAATAAAACTAATTCAAAAGAAGGAGAGAAGGTCGTGAAACAAGAAAATGCTGCCAGAAACCAGCTTCCTGCCCGACGGCCTCGATCAAACCTTGGATGTTTACATGTTGCTTTAGCTTATGGACAACTGATGCACTCAGCAGGTGGACTGGGCTTGGGTTCCCGTGCCTCCTTTTTTGGGGAAAAAAACACACAAAAAAGAAAAAAAAAAAAAAAAGAAAAAAAGATAAAAGGATGGCTTATTTTTTTTAACAAAAAAAAAAGGAAAAAAATAAAAAAGAACCTGAACTGCCTTTGCACTAAATTAGTGACTCGGACTTTGCACAGTTGGAGACGCTGTGACGTTCTGGATGTCTTGACACACATTGACCGCGCCGTGGACGTTCTGCAGGGACTCTGCTGAGATTTGTGGGTCAAGGAGCATTTCACAGTCATTTTTTATTTTATTGGTTGTTTCGTTGGCTTTTTTGTTGTTTGTTTTTTTTTTTTCCTTTTGGGGTTGTTTATTTTTTCGGGGGGGTTATTTTTTCTGGATGTGAACCTTCCTCTTCCTCCACCTGCCCCTGCTGCAGCCGTCTTCTCTTCATCTGGGATGTACAGTTTACACTGAAAAACAAGAGAATACAAAACAAACAACAAAACAAAAGGGAGAGCTTTTTTCCTTCCTGGTGGGATATGCAGAACTCAGTGGGTGTGTGTATATATAAATATATATATAATATATATAAATATATATAATACTGACTTTAAAAAAAAATCAAATCCCCACAACATACATTTTTTTTTAATCTGTGCCAAAAATGTGTTTTCAGAGAAAAAAAATCTTATTTTCATACTCAGACTTTGTATTGTCACTCATTTGTAAGTGCGCTTCATTTAAACATCCCCTTGTCTCATCAGCTGTGGAAGTGTTATACACTTGTACAAAGACTCTGCCCTGGCCCCCCTCGTCTCCCCTAACAATTAATTTATGGAACTTGGTTTTTTTTTTTTTTTTGGTTTTTTTTTTTGGTTTATTTTTTTTTTCTCAGCGCAGTTTTGTTTTGTGTGTCCATTGGATTACGAACTTTATTAAAAAATACAAAACACGTCGGCGCCCCGACCTCGTCCCTCGGCGTGGGGAGGGGAGCGGGGAAGGGGAGGTGTGGGGGCTGCCAGGGAAGGGTCACCTGCCTCTCCTTTAATAACAACCAGGAAAACACTGAACCAAATTTGTCTTGATTTCCCCTCATGAGTCGTAAATATGTATGAAAACTGAAATTGCAGGATTTGTCCCCAACTTTTAATCTCACCACGCACGAACTCCTCACCAAAAATTATTCCTGGATTACTGATACTCATCATCCTTTGAAATACAAGAGCCAGACTTGATGTTTTTGCTGCTTTTCTACCCAAATCCCTGCCAGGTGCAAGTGGGAAACCTAATCAAGGCTGTGTAAATGAGTAAAAATCAAGCAGATGTGGTGAAAAAGGAGGTTTAGGACAAAATTTGGGGCGTGGCCTCCAAAGCCAGAGGAGACCCTCATCCTGCACCCCCAGGCTGAGGGTGGAGGGCAGAACAGAGCCAGAACAAAAAGGTGCTGCTGGTGCCCAGGATGGAGGTGGGTGTTGGGAGCCTGGCCAGGGCACCCCACTGTGACCCCCAAGTCCCACTGGGGGGGGTCAGGGTGGCACCTTCCCCCAGGGAGACGGGAGTGAGGCAGGACTGATGGACAGAACCGGGACACGGATGGGGCTGGGACAGACGGACACTGGGATTACTGGGGCAGAGGGAAAGGGTCTGGCCCTGCTGGTTTCTGAGTGGGGCCTTTGGGGTAAAAAGGGGCGTTTTTGGGGTGTTGTGTAAGGGCTGGGTGGCTGGAGGGCACTGTCTGTGTGTCTAGAAAGGTGTGAACTGTCTGTGTGTCCAGGTGTCCGTGCAGTGTCCGTCCACCCAGCTGGACCAGTCCGTCCGTCCAGGCCCATCCCCTTCACCCACTTGGCTTATTGATCTGTTGGACGGAACAGGAGAGGGTCCAGCTGGACACATGGATGGATGGATGGATGGATGGATGGATGGATGGATGGTGGATGGATGGATGGATGAACATCCAACTGGACACACGTATTTCCAGCTGGACTGACAGCTGCCCAGCCACACACTGTCCTCCTCCACCCATGTGAATAAAATGTCCCAAAAATGTATTTTTCACCCCAAAGGTCTCTCTCCAAAACCAGTGATTTTGAACCCCTGCCCTGCCTCCAAATCCATGGACAGTGGGGAATAGGGTGGGGGGCAGGGCAGGGGTTTTGGAGAGGGGCCTCAGGGGCAAAAAGTGCATTTTTGGGGCATTTATGGGCATGGGTGGAGAAGAAAAGGGTCTGGCTGGGCAGGTGTCTGTCCGTCCGCTTGTACAATGTCCGTGTGTCCAGCTGGATGTGCAGTGGTCCCTCTGTCTGGCTGTGAGTGTAACCAGCCATGTGTCCATCCAGAGAACTGTCCGTGTCCAGCTGGACATGTCCCTGTCTGTGTCTGCCTGTCCAGCCATCCCTGTGTCCATTTGTCCATCCATCCCTACATCTGTTCAGCCATTTCCAGCGGAATGTCCAACCATCCACAGCCCTGTCCATGTGTCCAGCTGGACAGTGCAGCCTGTCCTGAATCCTCCAACTCCCCAGGCTGGGGAGCAGGGATGAGGACACATGCATGGTGGCACAGGTGGGCACATGGATGGGCAGACACATGTCCAGGACATGAAACTCTGTCCAGCCTGAAGGTCCATGTGTCTCTACCACTGTCCAGCAATCCGTGGAACTTTCCATGTGTCCAGCTGGACCTGCAGCCATCTGTGTGTCCATCTGTCCTGGCTGGACATGCCCCTGTCACTGTGTCCGTGCATGTGTCCCTTCCCTCCCCTCTGGGGGGCTCTGAGGGGACAGAGCAGGGGTGAGAGTCCAGCTGGACACACGGACTGGGGCACATCCTGCCAGTGTGGGGGTCCTGCAGCCCCCCAGCCCCAGACACACAGCTCCTGAGACCCCCCCAGCCCCTCTCCCAGCTGCAGGGCCTGGAGGGTCCCTTGTGGGTGTGCCCAGCTGAGCCCCCAGACCCCGGGTGGGGGAGGACAGGCTGCCATCCCCCACCTCCATCCAGCTACACCTTTTCTCCTGTTTTTACCCCCAAACAAGGGCAGCTCCCTTGCCTCGGTGGGGGTCAGCAGGTGAGGGTCTTCTTGGGCTTTACCCCAAAAATCCCCGTCTGCTGTCCTGGGTTGGGCTAAAAACCTTAAACCACCGTTTTTATCCTTAATCATCCCATTTATCCCCACTTTGAACACATCACACTCTCAGCACTGATTGGAGAATTTCAGTCCCCACCCAAAACACCCCCTGGAGGGGAAACCGCAGCGTGTCCCCCCTCCCGGAGCACCAACCCTTACAAAATATTGCATTTTATTCCATCTCTTTCCTTGCAGAAATACACTTTTTACACCGTTTCCGAGCTGCCCCTTAAATAAAGGCTGGGCGGGGTCGGGGTCACTCGGGGGGCGGGGGCGGCCCCTCGGCCGGGGGGGCCGGGGCAGCGGCCGGGGGCAGCTCGGGGCCGTCGCGGGGGCGGAAGAGGAGCTCGGCGGCGGGGATGACCTGCTCTGCCGGCCAGCCCGAGGAGCCGTAGGGCTGGTAGAAGTCGGGCTCCGCCTGGAACATGACGAGCGCCTGCGCCGTGTGGATGCGCACGTGCTGCGCCAGGCTGCTGGCGTCCAGGAACTTCTCCCCGCAGGAATCGCAGGCATAAAGGATCTGCGTGTTGGGGTCTGCGGGGCACAGGGAAACACACACAGCAATGGGGCAGGCGCTGGGCTGGCGGCACGGGAGGGGCCGGCCCGGTGCTCCCGGTCTCACCTGCCTCCTGCACTTGCTTCACCGCTTTGGTGATCTCGGCTTTGAGCGCTTCGGTCTCATCCGCCGTCACCGCGGCCGCCACGGGCACCACTGCGGGCACAGAGGGACAGGGGGGCACAGGGACATGGGGGCCCAGCTGGCAGGAATTCTCGCCCCAGCCCTGGATCCTGCCCAGTGCCGAGGTTGGGAGCAGCTCCAGGGGCATGTCAGGATGCCAGGTCTGGGTGCTGCACTCCTGGATAAACCTCCAGCGCCTCTGGGGGCTCCAGGACCTCCAAGCCACACCCCATGGAAAAGCCCAAAACTGCCCCCCCACAAATGAATCTCCCTTTTGGGGTGACTCTTGGAACCCCAAGCTGCTCCCTGGAGATCCATCCCCCTTTCAGGACAGTCCTGGATGCCCTTTAGGGTGGCTCCTGGGACATCCAAGTTGCACCCCCATAAATTAACCTCACTTTTGGGACCGTTCCAGCTCCAGCTGCTCCCCACAGTTAAGTTTTCCTTTTGGGGTGGCTCGTGGAACAGCCAAGCTCCTCTCCAGGGATAAAATCTCCCTTTTGAGACAGCAGCTGGGACCCCCAAGCTGCATTCCACAGATAAACATGAGACACCCCAAGCTGCATTCCCATGGGTAAATTTCCCTTTTGGGATGACTCCTGAGTCCCCTAAGCTAAATCCCCATAAATGAATCTCACTCTGGGGACAATGCTGAGACCAGTCAGCTGCCCTCTATGGATAAGTTTCTATTTCAGGACAACTCCAGGACCTCCCAGCTGCACCCCATGGCTAATTTCCCTTCTGGATGGCTCCCAAGCTGCCCCCCATGGATGAACTCCCTTTGGGAACCCTGTGAGCCCCCCAGCTCACCCGTGAGCTGTGTGACAGCAGTGGCAGCCAGCGCCTCGGTGGCCAATGTCACCATGTCATCGGATGCCACCGTGACGATGTTGACCTCGTCGCCTTCCTCGGGCTCCAGGATTTTGATGCCAGCCTTGCCTTGGTGCACGGTCTTCACGTGGGAGCGCAGGTTGTCCACGCGGTTGAAGCCACGGCCACACTTGTCACACAGGAAGGGCTTCTCCCCTGGGAAGAGGACAGGGAGCAGGGGGTGGGTGAGGGGGTGAAGCCCGGGGGCAGTGCAGGGTTTTGGCGATACCCACCTGTGTGGATGATGATGTGCTTGGACAGGTCGCCCACGTTGACGAAGGCTTTGTTGCAGACGGTGCATTTGTGGGGCCGGATGTTGTCGTGGTGACGGATGTGGTTGGCCAGCTGGCTCGACTGGACAAACCTTTGGGATTGACACCACAGTCACCACAGTCCACGGCATCACCCTGGTACCTCCACCCTCCCTCCAGAGAACAGCACCCAACTGCCGAGGGTGAGTGGAGGTGCCCACATCCCTGATACTCCAGCCCACCCAAGTGGCAGGATACCCAAGTGCCCCTCCCAGTATTCCCAAGGGGAATTCTCACCTCTTCCCACACCCCTGATACTCCAGCACCACCCAAGTGCCCCTCCCGGTACTCCCAAGGAGAATCCTCACCTCTTCCCACAGCGCTCGCACACGTAGGGCTTCTCCCCGGTGTGCTGGCGCACGTGGGCGATGAGGGAGCTCGCCTGGGTGAAGGCTTTCCCGCAGATCAAGCACTGGCACGGCTTCTCTCCTGGGGAAACGCAGAAGGTGGGTGTGGAGCAGGAGGGAGGAGCAGCCCTCGGGAGCAGGAGCGATCCGTACCGGTGTGGATGCGGACGTGGCGCTGCAGCGCGCCGGGGTCGGCGAACTGGCGCTGGCAGTGCACGCACACGTACGGCTTCTCCCCGCTGTGGATCCGCAGGTGCCGCTTCAGGTTACCTGGGAACGGGGCAGGCTGAGGGACACTGGGTCCTTCTCCCCCTTTTCCTCCTTCCCAGAGCCCCAGAAGCTCCCTCGGGAAGGCCTGGTGCTATTCAGGGAGCAGGGACTGCAGAGGGATCAAGGGAATTTGGCTGCACCTTGCCTGGGATCAGGCAATCATGTGGAAGTGGAGACAGCCAGGATAAGTACCCAGTGTTGGAGGGGATCAAAAGACTCCACTGGGAGTCCAATCCTCTGGCTCTGCAGCAGGTTGGGAGAAGATGGGAGGAGACAACCCCATCTCCAACATTTGGAAGAGGAGCTCCTTTCCAGGGTGTGACTCAATGGGGAAAACCAGGAATTCATGCAACACAACCACAGCACTGTAAAGCTGGGATGAAATCCTTCCTCTGGCTCTGATCCAGCCCCAAAATACTCCCTGCTCCCCCCAGACCATCCAAGTCCTGTCACTCAGCCCCTCAGCCCCTGTGCTACCTGACGTGGTGAACTGCTTCCCACACTCCCGGCACTTCAGGGGCCCATCTGCAATGTGGATCTTCAGGTGAGCCTTCAAATTCCCCACCTAGGGATGGAGAACGGGATGGAGAGAGCCCCAAACCCCTCTGTCTCCCTTCAGAGCAACCCAAGTCCCCGTGGATCCCTTCTGGAGTGGCCTCTGGGACCTCCAAGCTTCACCCCATGGCTAAACCACCCCTTCCAAGCTCCAACATCCCTGAACTGCGTCCCATGGATAATCCACTCTTTCAGGACTGTCCTGGAACCCCCAGCTACACCTCATGAACATAACCACCATCCCAGGACAGCTCTGGGAGCCTCCAACTGCATCCCACAGACAAATCTCCCTTCCAGGACCACAGTGGCCCAGCTTCCCCACCCCTCAGCACACCTGGTTGAACTTCTTGTCGCAGTGGGGACACTTGTGCTCCTTGTCGGTGTCGTGCGTCTCCAGGTGGCGCATCTTGGAGGTGGGGTCGGAGAAGGAGCGCCCGCAGTACTCGCACTGGTAGGGCTTCTCCCCGCTGTGCACCAGCTGGTGCCGCTTCAGGTTGCCCGAGGTGGTGAAGAGCTTGCCGCAGTCCTCACAGCGGTAGCGCGCCTCGCCCGTGTGCCGCTTCTTGTGCAGGTTCAGGAGGCTGATGAGCCGGTAGCTCTTGCCGCACTCCTCGCAGCCGTAGGGCTTCAGCGGGCTGGGACGAGGTGGGAATGTCACACCCAGCACCTGCTGCCCCAGCCCGAGCGCCACCCCCAGCCAGACCCACAGCAATCACAGAACAGCTTGGTTTAGGAGGGACCTCCCAGCTCATCGTGTTCCACCAGACCCCACCCGCCACTAGACCAGGCTGCTCCAGGCCCCATTCAGCCCTGAACACTTCCAGGGATGGGGAGTCCATGAAATAACACAAAAGGGAAGAACTGTCTGGATGATGGTCTCAGACACAGGGTAGGATTCTGATGGTGTCTGTGCAGGGCCAGGAATTGGGACTTGATCCTTGTGGATCCCTTCCACCTCAGGACTATTCTGTGACTATGACAGAGGCAGAAAGACAAATCTCCCAGATACCCCAACACACAGCGGATTTCCAAAGGATTCAACCATTCCTAGCAAACCTCTCACTTTTCAGGTGTCTGTCCCTGGCTCCAGCCGTACCTGTGCGTCTTCTCGTGGGCCTTGCAGGCAGCCGGGTCGGAGAAGGCCTTGCTGCACTCCCTGCACGAGAAGGGCTTCTCTCCAGTGTGGATACGGATGTGCCGCTTGAAGTTGCCGGTGTGGGTGAACTCCTTCCCGCAGTCCTAGGGACAGAGGGACAGGCACTGTCACCTCACTGTCCCCAGGGTGCCCGGTGGCAGCTGGAGCTGCAGCCAGGAGCCCGGCCGGCCTCACCTCGCACTTGTGCGTGACGGAGCCGTAGGCCTTGGACTCGGTGCGGTCGCTGAAGGTGCCGGAGTGCGGCAGGCGCAGCTCCCCCGCGTTCTCCTGCCCCGAATCTGTGCTTCCCAACTCGTTATCCTCAGTGTTCTCCCCGTTCTCCAGCTGGGCGCGCTCTTCCTCAGGGATTTTACCCTCATCTTCCTTCTCCACTATCATCTCCTCCTCTTCCTCCTTCCTTTCTGGCTTCATCTCTGCGGGTAGAAAATGGGGGATGCTCCAATTTGGGAGCGGCAGCAGAGGCACAAAATCCACCTGTATTTCCTAACCTAAAGAGACTGGGACTAGGTATTCCCTGTCCCACATCTGAGATAGAAGGGAAGTCAAAACCCATCCATCATCACCTTTGCTTGGAATTTGCAGGTAATTAGCCCTAAATTCCCAAAGCCTGTGCAGGCAGAGGAGAATTTCCCAACTCTCCTATGCTCCATGAGGATCCTGCCTCACAAAACTCACACTCACACCATTAATTCCACAGAAATGGAGCTCTGGCCAGCTCTGCCCCAGCCCTGCTCACCAACACACCTCCTGTCCCGGTGCTGTCGGTGGCCGCGGTGCCGCTGCCTGCTGCACTCTCCGACGGCTGCGGGAGCCCGGCAATGTCGACCTTGAGATCCTCCTGGATGGCAGCGCCTGACCCTGTGAGCACCAGAGTGTCAGGACAGGGTGTGCTGGGGGTGACAGCAGGACACAGTCACCCCTTGGTGGCTCACCTTCCTGGCCAACTGGCTGCTCCGCAGGTGCCTCGGGCTGTGCCGCCACCTCCGGCTTCTCCTCCTTCTCCTCAGTGTCAGGAGCAGCTGACCTGGCTTTGTCAGGCTCCCCCAGAGCTTCTGCCAACACCAATGTCTTGTCATCGGCCGCCACCTTGTCAGCTCCTGTGAGGGAACAGGCAAAGCCGTCCAGCTGCTGCTGCCAGGAGGATTCCCAAATCCCACAAAATTCACAGAAGCAGCAATTTTTCAACTGCTGGTGCTGCCCAAGAGGGTCAAACTCCATCCTGGTGCACCACATCCACCCAGGAACTGGGTTTGCAAAGTGGCCAAGGAGCATAAGTGGATAAATTTTGGACTGCATGAAGCCTAAGTGGGTAAATCAACCTCACTTTGCCTGACAGGAAGCCAGGAGGGTACGTACCCATCTCGGGGGGCTGCTGGTTCAGCCCAGGGGGATTTTCTGGGGGCACAGAGAGAGATTTGAGTGCGTTGCAAGCGCTGACGATCTCCTGCATCTGCAGGAAACCTGCCACGGCCAGCACGTCCTCCACGTTGTCAGGGCTCAGGCTCAGCTTAGCCGTGTACATGAACTCCAGAACCTGGCCCAGGCCTGCAGGGGAGGTGACACAACCAGGAATGAGCCCTCAACCCTCACTCCTGCATTTTGAAACACTCAAAATAACAAGCTGAACAGCCTCCCTCGAAGCCTGGGCAGGGAATTGCGTTGTTTAAGGAGCAGGGAGGGATCGTGGATAAAAATTCCAGGCCTACCTGCGGCATTGCTGATGTCCAGGTGCACCACGTCCTTCTGGTCCACGAAGAGCATGCGGAAGTAATCACTGCAGGCGGCCAGCACGGCCTTGTGGGCCTTGAAGTCGATGCCATCCACCACGAAGGTGCAGTCGCAGAGCAGCCCCAGCTGCCGCTGCTGGTTCAGCCGCTCCAGCACCTGCTGGCTGTGCTGCGGGAAATCCATGGCTGTGGGGAGGGAAAAATCCCCAGGACGGGGGGTGAGGTGGGTGGTGAAGGGGTCGTGGAGGAAGAGAGATCACAATGCACGACCTGACTGCCCTGGTGGTTAAAAAAACGGCCCAAAAAGGTGAATTTCAGCTCCTTTCCTGGCTACACCCAGCCCCAAACGCTCTCCTTGAACAGCCACGACTCCAGCAGAGGGCTAGAAGGAGTTGATGGAACAGCCACAATGGTTTTTAGCCACCCTGACAGCACTCAGAACACAGCTACTGCTCCTCTGCTGGTCCAAGCGGCGAGCCTTGTCACCTCTGCAGACACAAGTGCCATCATCCCTGCTCTGTGTCACGGCTCCTGCCAAGGTCACAGCATGGAAGTGTTCATCCAAACCTTCCAGCTCCTGCTCTTTCCAGCTGCTCATGTCACAATACCAAGGAAGTTTTATATTTTATTATGTGTTTGGAGGGAGTTCCCCATGCTTGGAGCACAGCTCTGCCTAAAGAATGCTGTAAAGTGTTGGAAACATGGCAAAGCTCCAATTTTCCAGCAGGTCCTTGTCAGCAAAGTGCCACACTGTGGATTTTCTCCTGAGCTGCATCGATAGGATGAATGAAGGGTTTTCACTTGGCTTTGTCTTCCAACAGTGATTCTGGTGCTGAAGGGATTGCTTCAAGGGATTGGCAAGGAGGGACGAGAAAGGACACAGGGACTATCCAGTTATTGTTCATGCAGGAATTCTCTAAAACTCTGGATGCTGAAGTAGGAAGGTTATGGCTCGGGAAGCACTGCTGGCTTCCATGCTCATTGTATCTGAAAGTTTCCAGCCCATGGAAGATGTTTTTCCCCTTCACCACCTCTTAAATCAGGAGTTTCCAGTCAGAAAAAAGCGAGAGGTTTGGATCCACAACACCAGGCACCTCCAGCTCCTGTTCCTTCCAGTGATCAGTGGTCAGAGGGAGCCTCCTCCTGTCAGCTGCGAGTGCCAGCAACACTTGGGAAGGATCTTCCTCCCAGGGATTCATTCAGCTTCCAGAGGCACTCCCAGTGTGGATGAGAAGCCAGGAGCTCTCTGACTGCATCGGATCATGCACAGAGATAGGAAGTTCCACTCCATTTTGTTGTTGCAAGGAGCTCCCTGCCCTGGCTTTCCCCCAGTTCTCCAAACTCCCAAAATACATACCTGACAATACTTGGGTCAAAATACTGCACAGCATGGCCCAGTGTAGTTTGCAAAGCTCGGGAAATAAGGGGGAGCATTTTCCCTGCAGGGTGAACAAGGCTGTGTTCCGTGCTCAGAGAGCTCTGTGCAGCAGGACTTGAGGAATCTTGACAGTTTGATGCACTAAAAGGGTATTTTGGAGGATTTGTGGGAGGCACTTTGCATCTGAACGATGATTTTTAACATTCCAGGATTGGATTTGTCTCAGCTTTCCTCCCCAGCTTTGAGAAGGAAGTAAAAATCCAGAAAACTCAAGTCTTCCCCAGAAAACCTTCCTATTTTCTGTAGTCTCCCCCACAATGTCACGTTCCAGCTCCCTTGGAAGCGCAGCAGGGAGAGGCTTGGATGAGCCCTCTACACCCACACCCAGCAGTCACTGTCATCTTACCCACTAAAATCCCTGACTCTGAGGTTTGACAATCCCAAACACCTGGGCCCAACCACCAGGACTGGTGCCCAAGCTCACCCCTCTGCTGTGAGGAGCTGTGAGGGTCAGAGGGCTGTGTCTCTCCTCCAGAGATTTCCGCTTTCCAGGTGGAAAGTGGTAGTTCAGGTCAGTCTCTACGCAGCCATCCTGGGAAAAATGGGATGAAAAATTCAATTTTAAACCTCCAGTCTGGGGTGCTGAAGGTGCAAAATCACTGTGCACCCTCTGATTTCCCCTCAGGGGAGGTAATTCCCCTCCCCGACAAGGCTGTTGAGCCTCCCATTATCCAATTAATCATGGAAAAGTTCATTATGAGCCCACCCACGCCCACCACACAGATAAATACAGCAGCTGCAGTCCCAGGGAGCTTCCCACGTGAGCTCTGCTAAGCGCTCCTGCTAATTAGCGACATTACCTCTCCCCTTCCCTGCCACATGAATATCTACCTATTAAAAACCCCCAAACCTCCCTAAACTGGAAAAAACAGTGATTTAAACACTGCCTTTCATGGCTGTCACCACCCAGCCATCCATCCTGGGGAGATGAAAGGCAAGAGGGGGTTTGTTTCCTACCCACCGTCATCTCTCGCCTCATGCGTCAGCTCAGGGAACAACGCGGCCCCAGCCCTCGCTGCCTCTGCCCACAGGGGTCTGTCCTCATTCCCAGGAATGGATCCTGCAACGTTTTGCATTAAAAAAATAAAGTTTAGAGCTGATCTGAACGGAGCAGATCTATGTAATAACAGTAAGGATCATGAAACAGGGAGGGGCTGCGGAGCTTGTGGTCGGAAGCGGAAGGCGAACTGTGGGAGGGGAAATGATCACAAAGTGGAAAAAACGTGGTGAAAAGGAAATAAAAGGAGAAAGATATGAGGAGAGGAACATCCTGGACGTCCCACAGGGAACAGACATCCTGAAGATGCCTTGGTTATTTGAATTTCATGCTTATGGATATGCTGGTGCTGCTCTGGACACCAAGAGCGTGAGGTCTGCCCTGAAACCCCTCCTGTGAACGCAGCACCCAGGGATGACAAACCCTTGTTTCCTCGGGGAAAAACACCCTCTGGAAAGCTGGCTGAGGGCTGGAATCTCGGGAGAAGCCTCTGATGCAGATATGAAACTAAGGAAACGGGGCTGATCCGGGAAATGTGCCATCCATGGCCACCCGCAGAGGGCACGGAGCGCCAGGAGGGGCTGTCACCTCGCCAAAACGCCAGAACAAGAGAAAATCCCGCTCTCCTTGCGGCTGTCCCGGTCCCTGAGGGCGGGGATGTGCCTGGCGCAGGCTCGAGGCTGTGACCCCCACTCCCCACCATCGGGAGGGTTTTTCGGTGGCCCAGGGGACGGTGATGCCCCAAGCCCGGGGACAGAGGCCACGCGTCACGTCCCGGCGGGGGGCACACAGCGGACAGGGACACCCTGGGGTGCAGCCGGGACCCCTCGGGGCACTCACGGCAGCCACGCGCTCCCTGCTCCCCTCATGACATCCAGAGCTCCCGTTTCCCCTCACCAGAGGCCCCCACTCCCCCTACGACAGCCACCAAGCCCCATTCCCCTCATGAGGAGCCCCGGCTCCCCTCGCAGCAGCCAACAAACCCTGACGATATCCGGCAGCCCCTCGTTCCTACCGCGATCAACCCCTCTCCTCCCCACGACAGCCAGCAGCCCCCTGTTTCCCCGGGCCCGCCAGCAGGACCGTCCACCCCGCAGCCTGCCCTCAAAGAACCGGGGCCGCGCACCGGGGTGACCCCCAAACCGGCTCCGTCACCCCACAGCCAGCGAGCCGGGCAGCAGCCCCCTCCCCTACCAGCGCCCGTATCCTGCTCAGCCCTCTCCCCAGCCCCTCCAGCGCTCTCCTGCGGCCCCCATGCCGCACCTGCCATGCCGGGCCCGGCAGGGCCTTACCCACGGCCCGCGGCCCTCACCGTGACACCGACCAGACAAAGGGCGCCGCCATCTTAGCGCCGGGCGGAAGCGGCGTCGCCCCGGCCCGCCCAGCGGCGCCGGCGTCATTGCGCATGCGCGGCGGGGCCGGTCACCTTCCCGCCCCTTCCCGCCTCAGAGCGCTGCCGTGAGGGGGCGGTGTGAGGGACCCAGGGCAGCCGTGGGGGCCGAGAGCTGAGAGGGCTGAAGATGCCGAGGGGAGTGGTGAGGGCCAGGAGAGCTGTGAGGGTCCAAGGTGCCGAGGGCAGCCATGAGGGCCGGAAGAGCTGTGAGGGTCCAAGGTGCCGAGGGGAGTGGTGAGGGCCAGAAGAGCTGTGAGGGTCGAAGGTGCCGAGGGGAGTGGTGAGGGCCAGGAGAGCTGTGAGGGTCGAAGGTGCCGAGGGCAGCCATGAGGGCCAGAAGAGCTGTGAGGGTCGAAGGTGCCGAGGGGAGTGGTGAGGGCCAGGAGAGCTGTGAGGGTCGAAGGTGCCGGTGCTGGCGCCTCCACCCTGTTCATCGCTAACCGTGTTCTCAATTGCTACATCACCCCTGCTTAAACACCCCCGAGGAGGCCTGACCACCCCCTCTGTGTAATTGACAAATGATTCATGTTAATAGAAGTTTTGGAGTTTGTATAAACCAGAATACTTAAAATAAGAAAAGAACATGGACCTAGATAAAGGGAAATATATGATTAAACCCACTCTGTTTAAATCCCCTTGTTATGAATATTGTGTACACCAGTTTGCAAAAGAAAAAAAAAAAAAGAGTGTTTTCCATAGTCCCAGAATCAGATCTCCTGCCTTTGTGCAATCAATCACACACTATCTGCTAAAGATCAGCTTCCTACTTCTGTTTTTTATCTACCAAGACCAGATGGTTACATGACCAGTTGTCCCAAGAGCTGTCCCACGGAAGTTTGGAAGTTTCTTTGACCACCACTGTTACCTTGCAGAATTATTACAACAAAACAATAACAATTATTGATTACTACAGGGAAAACCATCCTATAAAAAGGGAGCTGCAAACCAAGTTCAGTGGAAGTGTGGAGTGGGCAGTGACCCCTCACGTTGTCCCCAGCACTGCATTGCTCTGTCTGTATAAAATAAACCAATCGAAATTTTGCTGAATATCCAGACCTTGTTTCTCATTTATAACACCTCCAAGAAGGAGTTTACCGTATGTGTAACATAAATCTCCCGTCACAACTTGATGCCGTTCCTGTTTTCCTGTCACTTGTTCCCTTGGCTCCATCCTTGTGTTGGGGAGGAGGTTCTCAGTTGATGGAAATAATATGACTTTCCTAGTTAATTTTTAATTAATCGTTTTGGCTAATTGAAAGCAGTGCCCACTTTCGGGCAGCACTAGTTAAGTTTCTACACAGACTCTTGTTATTCAGATCATTAAATCACCAAAACCTTAAGTTTGTTACAACTAACTCTGACCAGCTTTAATAAAGCCAAAGGCATTTGAGGATTGGATATCTGATATCTTAAATTTATGGCCCTTCAAGGATGTTGGAGTAATGAGAAAATACAGAGGAGATTGAGGCCAGGAAAGCTGGAAATTCCCCATCTGAGAGGAAGATGACAAAAGGACTATCAATAACTAATAGAGGACAATATGCTAAATAATGAAGATAATTATGTGACCTAGAACCAGTGAGCATTAATTTATAAATAAGTTTAATAGTTTTGTATCAGGCTACAAGGCTACCCTCGATCCCCTTGTCCAGATGGCTGATAAAGAGTTTAAACACGTCCCAAAAAACGGGGTTTTCTCCCCAGCTTTCCTGCCGCCTGCTGCGGGCTGCAGCCGGCTGAGCCGGCTCTGCACATCTCCCCTGCCCGGGAGCGATTGGGCAGAAACCGGGCGGTTTTTCCCCATTTTCTTCCTCCTTTCTCCGCATCTCCCCGGGTGAGGGCCACTAGGTGGCAACCAGCGACCGGCACTGGGTGCCGGGGTGGCTTTTGAGGACGGAGCGTCCCAGCGCCGGGCCCCGACGGCAGCGCATCGCCGCTGCCTTCCCCGGGCTTGCCCAGCTTTCATTCACCGCTTTAACCCCAAGCGGGGAGTGCCCTTTGTGCCAGCCAGGGCCGTGCCCGGGACGCTGCCAGGGGTGTTGGTGCCAGTCACGAGTGGCTCGGGCTGCCCGGCGGCGGCAGCGACACGAGCCGGGCGCTGTGTGTAGCCATAACCGGGCGCTGTGTGTAGCCATAACCGGGCTCTGTGTGTAGCCATAACCAGGCGCTGTGTGTAGCCATAACCGGGCGCTGTGTGTAGCCATAACCGGGCGCTCTGTGTAGCCATAACCGGGCTCTGTGTGTAGCCATAACCAGGCGCTCTGTGTAGCCATAACCGGGCTCTGTGTGTAGCCATAACCGGGCTCTGTGTGTAGCCATAACCAGGCGCTGTGTGTAGCCATAACCGGGCGCTGTGTGTAGCCATAACCGGGCGCTGTGTGTAGCCATAAACAGGCGCTGTGTGTAGCCATAACCGGGCTCTGTGTGTAGCCATAACCGGGCATTGTGTGTAGCCATAACCGGGCTCTGTGTGTAGCCATAACCAGGCGCTGTGTGTAGCCATAACCGGGCGCTGTGTGTAGCCATAACCGGGCTCTGTGTGTAGCCATAACCAGGCGCTGTGTGTAGCCATAAACAGGCGCTGTGTGTAGCCATAACCGGGCTCTGTGTGTAGCCATAAACAGGCGCTGTGTGTAGCCATAACCGGGCGCTGTGTGTAGCCATAACCGGGCTCTGTGTGTAGCCATAAACGGGCATTGTGTGTAGCCATAACCGGGCGCTGTGTGTAGCCATAACCGGGCTCTGTGTGTAGCCATAACCGGGCTCTGTGTGTAGCCATAAACAGGCGCTGTGTGTAGCCATAACCGGGCTCTGTGTGTAGCCATAACCAGGCGCTGTGTGTAGCCATAACCGGGCTCTGTGTGTAGCCATAAACAGGCGCTGTGTGTAGCCATAACCAGGCGCTGTGTGTAGCCATAACCGGGCGCTGTGTGTAGCCATAACCAGGCGCTGTGTGTAGCCATAACCGGGCGCTGTGTGTAGCCATAACCGGGCTCTGTGTGTAGCCATAACCGGGCTCTGTGTGTAGCCATAACCAGGCGCTGTGTGTAGCCATAAACAGGCGCTGTGTGTAGCCATAACCGGGCTCTGTGTGTAGCCATAACCGGGCTCTGTGTGTAGCCATAACCGGGCGCTGTGTGTAGCCATAACCGGGCTCTGTGTGTAGCCATAACCGGGCGCTGTGTGTAGCCATAACCGGGCGCTGTGTGTAGCCATAAACGGGCGCTGTGTGTAGCCATAACCGGGCGCTGTGTGTAGCCATAAACAGGCGCTGTGTGTAGCCATAAACAGGCGCTGTGTGTAGCCATAACCGGGCTCTGTGTGTAGCCATAACCAGGCTCTGTGTGTACCACAAACAGGCGCTGCCCGGGCAGGAGCCGCTCCTCGCTGCTGTGGGTGCACACGGGGGACAGAGCCAGCCCCTTCCCTCCCTGCAGCACATTTTGCCCTCCTTTGCCAAGAAGCCCTTGGGCGAGTCGTCCCGGCTCGTACCGGCCTTGCGGCATCCCGAGGGTGGTGGGTGAGGGTGGGCGAGGGGAGGAGGAGGGTTTGGTGCCCTTCCAGGTGGGTCGGCAGCCGAACAGCTGAGGGAATGGCTCTGAAATAGAGCTTCGGGGAAGAAATGAGTCACCCCGGGCTGGAAATAAACAGGGCAGCGGGCGCCCGAGCGGCTCCTGGTGCGGGTTTTGTCGGGATGGCGGAATATCCCTTACCGAGACACCCCTCGGGGCTGAGCCCACACCCCTTTTTGAGGGCAAAGCATCAAGAAAACATCACAAAACGGAGAAGGCAGCAGTCAGACGTTCTCAATAATTTATCCCAAGCTCTATATACAAAGACAAGCTCTGGCGGAGGGCTGGGAAGGGAACCTGGCTCCCGGCAGGACTCTTGGCACGCTGGATCTTCCCCCTCAACACGCGCCAGCTAAAAATTGCCGAGCTGGGACTCCCGTCCGGAGTTTCTCCGGTGGGTGACGGGACGCGTTCAGCACAGGTCTGACCCCACCCTGCAGGGAGCGTTCCCATTCCCTACCCCGCCTCCTTCCCAAATCACCCATTGAATTAGAGAGGGAGGGAAAGGAGGGGGGGGGAAGGAGCCCCCCGACCCCTCAGATCTTGATCTCAGTCCGGAAGGTTTGCTGGACGTGCTCGGAGTGCTTGGCCGGCCGGCGCTGAGCCCGGATCGTCAACATCCCGTTGTCCCCCAGCGAGGACGACACGGACGTGGGGTCCACGTCTTCGGGCAGCTGGCACTTGTGGGTGAAGGTGTTCATGACGGTGCCATCCGTGGCCAGCTGCGAGGAAAAATGGGTGAAAAGAGGCGATTTTGGAGTGCAAGCGGAATGGATACATTATTCCCTGCGGTTGCCATTAATTAATAGTGAATTAAACCCCGCTGACGCTGTGGCTGCAGCTGTTTGAGAATTGGGTGGGAGCTGGGTGGTTCCCGCATCCCCCGGTGAGGATTTTGGGGTCCCCCGCTTTGGGGGTGAGCAGGGAAGAGAGGGAGCACCCACCTTCTCGGCGTGCACCTCGATCTGGTTGTTGGAGGTGGTGACGATGATGTCCTCGGGTGCGAAGTCGCTGACGTCCACCGTGAACTGATAGGTGTTCCCCAGGGTCTTCACCACGCCCGTGTTACCGGGGCGAGCTGCTGGACAGGTTTGCGGGGCTCACAGCCACGGCTTACTGAGGATCCCCCCTGCCTGCCTCCTGGCTGCCCCCCAAACTCACCTGGGAACCCCAAGGTCTCCCCGTGGGGCCGGACAAAGCTCCCGAAAAGCTCCATGGTGCCGGCGGGCGAGGATTTCACCTTCACCCAGCGCTTGCCCCCACCTGCGACCCCCAGCTCCCGCCGGGGGGAAGAGCGGAACCCCCTTCCTCGTCCTCCTGCCGGCGAAGGCGACGCCGGATCGGTTATTTCGGGATATTTCGACTTGACGAGCTTTTTAAAGCCTCGTTAAGGCTCCCGGCCGCCTGCCAGACCTCTCGTAAAACCGGCTAAATTTAGGTCTTGCGCCGGAGACGGTGGAAATTTTTCCCCTCCCCGTCCCCCCCCCCAGCTCAACGCCATGGAATGCGATGCCTATTATTAAGGAATAATCATGATAATTAATTAAAATACTTATTAAATCCTCCCCGCCGCGGGATGTACGTTGGGATTGGGAGCTGGGAGTGGCGGAGGGGGGGAGGAAACCCGGCTCACTCCGGCCCGAGCGGGTCCGTCGGATTCGTCAAGGTCGTTTTTAATGAGCTCGTTTGCAAACTCAGTCGGGCAGCGGAGGCCGAGGCGGGAGGACGGGTCAGGGGTGCTAAAAAAAAAGGGGGTGCAGTCCCCAGAAACGTTCCCGGGATGGAGCGCCCCGTCCCCGGGGGGCTGCGGGGGGAGAAGGAAGAGGAGGAGGAGGAGGAGAGGGTGCTGGTGTCGGAGCACAGCTGGAGACCCTGCCCCACCGCCCGGAGAAGGGTCCGAGGTGAGACCCCCTCCCAAAAAGGGGGATTCTGGGGGCGGGGGTCTTTGGGGAGGTCAGCGCCCTGTTTCCCCCTCGCAGGGTGCCTGGAGTGGGTGAAGCGGCAGCTGTTCCGCGTGGGGGAGGATTGGTACTTCCTCTTCATCCTGGGGGTCCTCATGGCCACCATCAGCTTCGCAATGGACATCATCATCATCAGGCTCCACGCGGGTAAACGAGGGGTGCCCTAAGGGGGCTCCACCGGCGTTCGGGGGTTCACCGAGGACATGGGAGGGTCTTTGGGGGGTGCATCTCCCCTCTCCACACCTCTCCTGCAGCCCACATGTGGCTGTACCGAGAGATCGGGGACATCGGGGTGCTCAAGTACCTCTCGTGGACTATGTTCCCCATGGCACTGGCCGCCTTCTCCACCGGCTTCTCCCAGAGCATCACCCCGCACTCCGCAGGTGAGCAGCTGCACCCCGTCCTCCCTGGCTCCTTAAAATGCCCCCTTGCTAATGGGGGACCCCTGAAATTTGGATCCTGGCTCCCTCCCCCCCCTGCTCCAGGCTCCGGCATCGCGGAGCTGAAGACCATCCTGATGGGTGTGGTGCTGGAGGACTACCTGGCCATCCAGAACTTCGGAGCCAAGGTGGTGGGGCTGACCTGCACCCTGACGTGCGGCAGCACCCTTTTCCTTGGGAAAGTGGTGAGGGATCCCCTTCTGAACCCCAGATCCCCAGCGGTTCGTTGGTACGGGGTGGGGGATGCTCAGCACTCTGTCCTCTGCCCAGGGTCCCTATGTCCACCTCTCTGCCATGGCCGCAGCCTATCTGGGGAAGCTGAGGACCACGGTCACGAGGGAGTATGAGGTGCCACGCCCAAAAAATGAATGGAGGGGTTTGATTTTACCCCTAAAAAGTTGGGGTGGTGCCTAATCCCCCCTGCCCTACAGAACAAATTCAAGCAGCACGAGATGCTGGTGGCAGCTCAAGCCGTCGGGGTGGCCACAGTCTTCGGGGCGCCCATCAGCGGTGAGGATTCCCCCCTAATCCCACCCTGGGCACCCCTAAACCTTGCCCTGATCCCTTCCCTGTTTTTCCAGGGGTGCTGTTCAGCATCGAGGTGATGTCCTCCCACTTCGCCGTGCGGGATTACTGGCGAGGCTTCTTTGCTGCCGCCTGCGGTGCCTTCATGTTTCGGCTCCTGGCCGTGTTCAACAGCGAGCAAGGCAAGGCAGGGCAGGCAGGATGTTCCCCCTCTCCCCCTTTACCCTCCCCCCGTGGCATTTTTGGGGCGCTCACCACCAAACCCACACCCTCACTCCTGTCCCCCCTCCCAGAAACCATTGCCGCTGTTTTTAAGAGCGACCTCAAGATTGATTTTCCCTTCGACCTGCTGGAGACCTTCTTTTTCCTGGTTTTGGGGTACGGAGGGTCCGGTTTCGGGGTGCTGCCTGTGCTCTGCCTGTGCCCTGCCTGTGCCCTACCTGCCCTCTGCTCACAGGATCGTCTGTGGGGTTGTGGCCTGTGCTTATCTCTTCTGCCAGCGCTGGATGATGGTGGCCGTCAAAAAGAACCGGCTGACAGCCAAGCTCTTGGCCACCGAGTCCGTACTGGGCATCCGTCCATCTGTCTGTCTGCACCCCGCACCCTCTGTGTCCGTGTGTCCGTGCCGTGCAGGCTCCGCGTGTCCCCGTGTCCTTCCCGTGTACCCGGGTGTCTGCGTGCCTCGCATCAAGCACTCTGGCACCCTGTGCCCCCCTGTGCCCTGGGTGTCCCTGTGCCCCCCTGTGCCCTGGGTGTCCCTGTGCCCCCCTGTGCCCTGTCCATCCACCCTGAGTGTCCCTGTGCCCCCCTGTGCCCTGTCCATCCACCCTGGGTGTCCCTGTGCCCTGGGTGTCCTGTGCCCCCCTGTGCCCTGGGTGTCCCTGTGCCCCCCTGTGCCCTGTCCATCCACCCTGAGTGTCCCTGTGTCCCCCCTGCACCCTGTCCATCCACACTGAGTGTCCCTATGTCCCCTCCCTGCACCCCAAGTGTCCCTCTACCCCCCCATGCACCCTGCTCACCCCCCATGCACTCTTGGTGGCCATGTGTCCACCCTGTGCATCCCTATGTCCCCCCAGTGACCCTGGGTGCCCTGCTGTCCACCAACCCCATGGAGCCCGGGTGTCCCTGGGTCCCCCTGTCTGTCCATCTGTCCATCCCCACGCAGCCAGCCCCGTGTCCCCCTGCAGCAAACCCGTGTACACGGTGCTGGTGGTGCTGCTCTTCGCCTCCATCACCTTCCCGCCCGGGCTGGGGCAGTTTATGGCCTCCAGGGTGAGTGGGGACTTGTGGGGCTCCCTGGGGACCCCAGAACCTCCCAGCCCGAGCGGGGGCTCAGGGTGTCCATCTGTCCAGCTCACCATGAAGGGGTATCTCACCTCCCTCTTTGACAACCGCACGTGGGGCTTGCTGGCCCTCAACGCCTCGGAGGTGGCCAAGCCTGGGGAGCTCTGGCAGGAGTGGAACCATCCCTCTGCCACCATCTACGGCACCTTGATCTTCTTCCTGCTCATGAAGGTAGCCACGGCCCCTCAGATCTCTGGGCGGGCACCCCCAGAGTGGTGTCCCCAACATGGTGACCCCCCATGTCCCCTGGTCCCCCCAGTTCTGGATGCTGATCCTGGCCACCACCTTGCCCCTCCCAGCTGGGTACTTCATGCCCATCTTCATCTATGGTGAGTCAGGGCTGGGGGGACGTGGGGCGCACAGCCAAGCTGGGGGAGGGTGCAGGGGGCTCCTTCAGCCCTTGGAGTGGGGACACTGGGGTGTATCCCAGAGAGGGGTACACTGAGTCTGGGGGTACAGGGGAGGCATCCAGCTCTGGGAGGGCTGCAGGAGGGTGGTCACCTCTACCTCCACCATTTTTTGGGGGGGCTCCCGGGATCTCCCCACCTTCCCTTCTCCCCCAATTTTAGGAGCAGCAATCGGCCGCCTGATAGGGGAGGCGGTGGCCCTGCTCTTCCCACGGGGGCTCTATTCAGAAGGACCCCCACGGCCCATTATTCCTGCTGGCTACGCCCTGGCTGGTGAGTCCGGCTATCCCCTTGGGCAGGGTGACACCCATGGGCGGGGGGACACCCGCCCCCATCCCCTGAGCTCCCGTTGCCCCCCAGGCGCAGCTGCGTTCTCGGGCTCGGTGACCCACGCCGTGTCCACGTCCCTGCTGGTGTGCGAGGCCACCGGGCACCTGGGCCACGTCCTGCCCACCGTGCTGGCCGTGCTGGTGGCCAACGCCATCACCCAGAAGAACCAGCCGTCCTTCTACGACGCCCCCATCATCGTCAAGAAGCTGCCCTACCTGCCCCCCATCCGCAGCCGGCACATCGCGTAAGCCCTCGCCCCAAAAATCCGCGTTTTGGGGGATTCTCCAGGAAATGATGGAAATTTGGGGGGTTTGTGTTCCCCAGCTCCTACCGAGTGGTGGTGGAGGAGTTCATGGAGCGCCGGGTGGTGGCCTTGGCCAAGGGGGACGGTTTCCAGGAGGTGCTGGTGGCCTTGGACGCCTCTGCTGATGCTGAGTACCCCGTGGTGGAGAGCACGGGTGGGATGTGGGGCCTGGGGCGGTCACTGCCACCCTGGGGTGGCCCTTCTGTGTCTCCTCATGCTGTCCACAAGGTGTCCCCCAGTGCACACTGCAGATTCCCACGCCGTCTCCATGCCGTGCCCATGCCGTCCCTATGGGCTGCTCCTGCGGTATCCCCAAACTGCCCCTACGGTGTCCTTTGATACTCCCAGGCTGTCCCGTTCCCATTGGTGCCCACGTGCTGTGCCCTCAGTATTGCCCTGGTGCCACCTCAGTATTCCCATACTGTCCCCATGTCCCCATGCCATTCCCTCGCTATTCCCATACCAGCCCCTTGGTGTCCCTGTACTGTATCAATGCTGTCCCTATCCCGTTTGGTGTCCCCATCCCCTTTGGTGTCCCCATGCTCTTCCCTCTATATTCCCATTCTGTCTCCACAGTGTCCCCTCACTATTCCCATACTGTCCCAATATTGTCCTCATATCTCACCCTGCTGTCCCTATGGGATGTCCCCTTGGTGTCCCCAGTACCTCCCCCTGTTACTCCCATACTGCTCCCTCCGTGTCCACCTGGTATCCCCTACTGTCCCCCTACTGTCCCCATACTGTCCCCATACTGTCCCCTCTCTCCAGGGTCCCCCACTCTGGTGGGCACTGTCAGCAGGTCCCAGCTGGTCACCTTCCTCCAGAGCCACGAGCATCCCCAGGCCCCCCAAGGGGAGAAGGTAAAGGGGGTGGGGGCACCCTGCCACACCCAAAAAGTTGGTTTTCCACCCCAAAATTAACATGCCACCTTCCTCAAGCTGGCCATCGTGGGGACACTCGGGGACGACTGCACCATTGAGCCCATCATGCTCCAGTTCTCTCCCTGGACCTCCTTGCACCAGGTCTGGAGGAGGAAATGTGTCCTGGGAGCCCCCCAGGTGTGTCACACTGAGGGGACTCTGCGAGGGTGGCTCTGTGCCCACGTGTCCCTGTTGTCCCTTTCCCAGGCCTATCACCTCTTCCAGCTGCTGAAGCTGCAGCGAGTCTTTGTCACCCGCTCTGGGGAGCTGGTGGGAGCCGTGAGCAGGGCGGAGGTGAGGGGGGAAAATGGGGGGAAAAAGGGGGAAAAGGGGGAAAAAGGAGAAGAGAAAGTGGGGGGAAAGCCCCCGTCCCACCTCCTCTGCCCTTCCAGCTGCGGAGAGCAATCGAGGACCTCGCCAACCCCAAGTGATGACGCTGTGGGACCCCAGGGGCCCCTCCCCAGGATGTCCCCCAGGAGAAGAGCGGCAGTCCTGACCCCCCAGGAGGGGCGGCGGGTCTGGGCTGGTGGCGCCGGTTCTCCGTGTTGTGTATTAAACACATCGACCCACCAAGGCTTCCTCCTCCTCCTCCTCTTTCTCCAGCCCCGCCGGTTTCTTTCGGGGGGAGTTACTCTCTCCCGAACCCATCAACAACACTTAAAACCCCCAACGTCACCCCAGAACTGAAGTGCCCCAGTCTCCGTCACACCCCACTTTACTCCCCTCCTAAAACTATCAGCGCATAATTAATAAGGGGGTGGGTGTTCAGTGACCCCGAAATCCGAGGGGTGTGGGGGGCCGAGCCCCCCGCCCTTCGCTGACCCCCGGGCTGGGGCGCAGGTCTGGGCGGCGCATCGGGCGCGAACGAAGCCGTAATTAAGCCTGGGGGGTTAATTAGGCGCGGCGGGGCAGGTTGGGCAGGGCGGGCATGCCCGGGCCCGGCTCAGCACGGGTGAAGCGGGGTCAGCGCCAGGGAGACACCCCAAAAGTGGGGCAGGAGCTGGGCTGGGCGCTGGGAGCGGGGCCGGGCTGCGGCACCCACGGGCGGAGCGAGGGGAGGTGGGTGCTCAGCACCCCCCGCCCTGCCCCGCACCCCAAAAGCCGCGCTGTGCCCGTGCCTCAGTTTCCCCAGGGCGCCCCCAGCCCCTGGGCACCCGGGCACAAGCGGTGCCAGGGTGCGGGTGCCAGGGTGTCCCCCGTCCCCCCCGTCCCCCCGGACTTTGAGCCGCGGTCGAGGCTGAGCCCCGCGAACTCGTGACACCCACGGGCCAAAATGTCCCCAAACGGGGTGAAACCCCCCAAAACCGCGCCTTTCGCAGCCCGATGTTGGTCCGCCCTCACCTCCCACCCGCCCCTTATTATGGTTTGGGGCACGAAAATCTGTCCAAGCCCCTTTTTCCGGCGTTCTGCTACCCCGTCATTTGCTGGCTCCGGGCAGCCGGCGCGGCCGGGCTTCGGCTTCGGGGGAGCGGCGGGGGATGGAAAGGCCAAATTCCTCCTGGTGCTGCTGGGGAAAGAGGCCCCGCACGGGAAACACTCCCGGAGCCGTGTGAAACCCCTTAAAATCTGATAGCTCCCTAAAAAACTCTAACCCCCTTAAAAAAACCCTCTTTAACCCATTTAAATGCCCTTACAAACTCCTCCTTAACCTATTTAAACCCCTGTTAAACTCCTAAAGCTCCCCACTTTTAAAACACTCTTAACCCCCCTAAAAATCCCTAATAAACCCGTTAAAGAACATTAAGCATCCCCAAAAATAACTTAAAACCCCTTTAAAGCCCCTAACTCCCCTTACAAACCCTGATAACTCCTTAAAAACCTTAAAACGCCTAAAACTTTAAAGCTCCTTAACTACCCTTTAATGCCCCCCAAACCCTTCAAAAATCCTTAAAACACCTTAAAAAAAACCCTTTAAAACCCTCTTTAAATCCTTTAAATTTCTTTAAAAATGCCCTTAAAACCCCTAAAGTCCAGGGGAAACCCTCTCTCTTTGCCCCCCAAATTCCCTCAATCTCTACGAACCAGTGGGAAAACACAATATTCTAGAAAACCAAAAAGCACATATTTTTTATTCAAAACCCCACAAAAATCCCCATAAAATCCATGAAAAAAGGGGGGTGAAAAAGCATCCCAGTTTTTTTGTTTTTTAATTTCCCCCTTTTTTTTCTCTCAGAGTTGACATGACCTTTAAATCCTCACAATAAATATACAAAAATAAAATAAATTAGGTTAAAAAATACAAGGCAACACTGGCAGATCAGCATTAAAGGGAAACAAAACCACCCAAAAACCCGGTGGGAGAGGAATAAATAGGGAGAAAAAAAAGCAAAAATAAATCAGTTTTGGGACTGAGCCCTTTTTTTCTTGAAATGTGGGGGGAAAATAAGAAGAAAAATCCCCTCCCCCAGCTCCAAACAAGCTTGAAATTCCATTGTTTTGGGGGGAGGGAAGGGGCAGCACCCGTTTCATCCCCAGGTGGGGGGACAACATCAATAACACTATAAAAAAACCCTTAATAATTACAGAAATAATAAATAAAGCCCTCGGGGAGGAGGGGGGTCTTCATGTGGTGTTCTGGGGGTCTGTGGTCAGCCCGGGGCGCCCCCAGCCCCCGCCTGCTCCTGCAGCCCCAGCAGGCTGTAGGCAATGCGCTTCTGGTGGCCCGGCAGCCGCACCCCGATCCGCCTGATGTCCCTGGGAAACAACGGGAAAAGAGTCGGGATTGCTGCAGCCACGGGCCCGGGATGGGGCTGGGAGGGGCTGCATGGCCACACCCTGGGCTTGGGGGTCACCAGGAGAGCGGCCCTGGGTGGGGATGGAGGGGTGGGCACGGCTCATCCCAAGGGATGGATGGAGAGATGGATGGATGGATGGATGGACATGGCTCATCCTGAGAGATGGACAGACTGACATGGCTCATCCCGAGGGATGGATGGGTGGGTGGGTGGATGGATGGATGGATGGACATGGCTCATCTGGATGGATGGATGGATGGATGGATGGATGAGCATGGCTCATCTGGATGGATGGATGGATGGATGGATGGATGGATGGATGGGCATGGCTCATCCCGAGGGATCGATGGATGGATGGATGGATGGATGGATGGATGGGCATGGCTCATCCTGAGAGATGGACAGACTGACATGGCTCATCCCGAGGGATGGATGGGTGGGTGGATGGATGGATGGATGGATGGATGGATGGGCATGGCTCATCCCAAGGGATAGATGGGTGGATGGATGGGTGGATGGATGGATGGATGGATGGATGGAGGGAGGGATGGGCATGGCTCATCCTGAGAGATGGACAGACTGACATGGCTCATCCCGAGGGATGGATGAACACAGCACATCTCAAGGGACAGATGGACAGACACAGCTCATCCCAGCCTCTCTGGCCAAGGAACATCTAATTTTATCCCATCCCTCGGGCCGCCAAGGCCATGGAAGTGGTTTCCGTTCCCAGCACATCCCTGTCCCACGGGAGCTGGAGGGGGGATGGGGACAGTGTGGGGACAGCGTGGGACAAGGGGACAGCACAGGGACAGGGACTCACTCGCTGGTCATCTGCAGGACCTTCTCGATGGTGCTGTAGCCCGAGGCCATGAAGGTCTCAGTGTACTGGGGCATGCGGATGGACTCGAGCCACTCGGGCACCGAGCGGAACGGGACGCCCTCGGAGCCGCTGCTGCTGGGCAGCCGGATGGACACCCTGCAGGGACAGACAGCACATGAGGCAAAAGCAGGAAGATGCAGAAACAGTGGCACAGAAATGCAAGGCTGGAAAAATGATACAGGAAGGAAACGATGCAAAAAATGGAGGGATGTAAAAAAAAATAATGCGAAAATGGAAGGTGTGAAAAAACAATGTGAAAATGGGAAGGTGTAAAAAACTTGAAGCACTTTTTGCACCATTGCTGTGCAAAAAACCAGCACAGAAAGGTGAGGACACAAAAATATTGCAGAAATGAAACAATGTAAAAAATGATGCAGGAATGGAAAGGTGCAAAAAAGGTGCAGGAATGAAAGGGTGGAAAATAGAGTTGCGAAAATGGAAGGATGGAAAAATAACACAGGCTTTAAAAGATGCAAAAAACAATATGAAAAGGGAAACACGAAAAATTCTGCAGAAATGGAAAGGTGAAAAAAATAATGCAAAAAACTGGAAGGATGCAAAAATAGTGCAGAAATGAACTGATGCAAAAAATGATATGAAAGTGGAAGGTTAAAACAATGATCCAGAAATGGAAGGATGGAAAAATAATGCAGAAATGGAAAGATGCCAAAAAATAAATGCAAAAATGAGATAATTAAATGATGATGCAGAAAATTAAATGATACAAGAAGTGGAAATATGAAAATGGGGAAATAGCAAAAAAAAAAAAAAAAGCAGAAATGGACATGCCAAAAGCAACGTGAATGCAGAGATGCAAAACCCAACCCAAAACAGCTCCACGAGAGTGCAAAAAATGATGCACAAAATGCAAAGATGAAAACAAAATGATACAAAAACCGATAGAAGATGCAGAAATGTGCAAGAACCAGAGAATCCCAGACTGGTTTGGTTGGAAGGGACCTTAAAGCCCACCCTACTCCCCCCTGCCATGGCAGGGACACCTTCCCCTGTCCCTGGCTGTTCCAGCCGGGTCTTGGGCACTGCCAGGGATCCAGGGACAGCCACAGCTGCTCTGGGCCACTGCCCCCCTCCCTCTTCGTGCCCCCCACCCCATCCTGGGTCCCTGCACGCACCGGGGGTCGAAATCTGCCAGTGCCTTGAGGGACTCGGGGGCACGGATGAGCTTGTCCAGGATGCTGACGATGTCGGCGAATTTGGGGCGCCGGCAGCGCTCCTGCTGCCAGCACTGCATCATCAGCTGGTAGATGGCTGAGGGGCAGTCCAGCGGCGCCGGGAGGCGGAAGCCCTCGTTGATGGCCTTCATCACCTGCGAGGAGGAGGAGGAGAGTCAGGGGTGGTCCCCCCAGAAAAAGTGTTTGTTCACAGAAATCCAGAGTGGTTTGGGTCCTTAAAGCTCATCTCATTCCCTGCCCTGGGCAGGGAAACCTTCCAGTATCCCAGGCTGATCCCAGCCTTGTCCCACCCGGCCTTGAATGTGTCCCACAGCACTGGTGATGGTGGAGGGGGCACTCACCTCGTGGTTGGAGAGCTCCCAGTAGGGCCGCTCGCCGTAGGACATCACCTCCCACATGACGATGCCGTAGCTCCAGACGTCGCTGGCCGAGGTGAACTTGCGGTAGGAGATGGCTTCGGGTGCTGTCCAACGGATCGGGATCTTCCCTCCCTGCAGCAACACTGGGGTCAGCCCTGCACCCCCAAAAAGCCACTTCACCCTGATCAACCACCCCAACACGGCCGTGATGGACGATCACCCACCTTGGACAACCACCCCTCACCTTGGCCAGCCACCCCCCGGCCGCCGCCCCACCGCAGCGACACTCACGCTGGTGGTGTAGGTGGCTTCAGGGTCATCTTCCAGCACCCTTGAGAGCCCAAAATCAGACACTTTGCACACCAGGTTGCTGTTCACCAGGATGTTCCTGGCAGCCAGGTCCCGATGGACGTAATTCATGTTGGCCAAGTACTTCATGCCGGCGGCGATGCCCCTCAACATCCCCACCAGCTGGATGATGCCAAATTCGCCCTCTTTTTCCTGGGAAAAGGGGAGAATCCAGCCTGGATCCACCTGTTGTCCCACCTCCCATGGTGGGTGTTGGAGGTTCCATCACCCTGTGCCACCTACCCGCAGGAATTTATCCAGTGCCCCATTCTCCATGTACTCTGTGATGATCATGAAGGGCTTGTCTGTACAAAAAAAAAAAGACCCCAAAATAGGTAAAAACTCAAAAAAAAAAATCCCTCCAAGCCTCCCCAAAAAAGTCACCCCACTAAAATCTCTAAACCTTTCACAAGCCCTCCCAAAATCCTTAAACTCCCAAATACCCAATGTCCCTCAAAAACACCCAACCCCCCAAAACAACCCCAACCCCTTGAAAATAACAAAAATCCCCAAACACCCCTAAAACCCCTCCCAATCATCTCCAAAAACCCCTGACCCCCAACTCCCCAAAAAATCACCTCTGTTAAACATTCGCAAAACAACAAAGTTACAACTCCCTCACAGACCCCAGTCCAGCAGCCAAACTCCCAATAAAACTCCCCCAACTCCTCCAAAAATCTTCTAAACTCCCCATAAACCCTCCCAAAAAAACCTGAATTCCCTCCCCAAAAAGTTCCTCAACCTCATCCCCTGAAAAGACCCAACTCCCCCAAATTCCCCTTTGTGCCTTTGCTCAAAACACCCTGTTTTTATATCGCTATTTTTGGGGTGTTTTGCTGGGAAATTGGGGTGGTTGTTTTGGGGGTCACAGGACATAGAGGCCACTCACACTTGGAGACGACGCCCTCGAGGCGGATGATGTTGTGGTGGCAGAACTGTCCCATGATGGTGGCCTCGCTCAGGAAGTCCACGCGCTGCTTCTCCGTGTACCCCACCTTGAGCGTCTTGATGGCCACCGGCACCTCCTTCCTGCCACGCTTCAGGGTGCCCCTGTACACCTCCCCGAATTCACCTGCTCCAAAAGACGTGGTGCACGCTTAGCCCCCTGCCCCACCTCGATTTTGGGGTGTCTCTAGGGGCACAAAGCCACGCACCAGCTCCGATGACCTTCTGGCGGGTGATAAAGGACGGAGGGATCTCGGTGGTGAACTTGAGCATGGCTTGGTTCGGGTCTTCGTAGGTGTGGGGGTCAACGTAGGTCTTGAGGGGCTTCAGCTGGTCTGGGGGTGTCAAGGAGGGGGTCAGCACCCCTGTCACCCCCCTGCCATCCCCGTTGTCCTCACTGTCCCACGGCTTACCTGACTTGGAGAAGTAGACGTCCTCAGCGGATTGGCGTGGCCGTGACCTCCTCCTCCTGTGGAAAAACAGCATTTTGTTCCCAAAGACCCTCCCTCGCCCATATTTGCCACTGGGACAATGACATTTTGGGGTTTTTTGGGGGTCCCAGGGGAATTTTTCCCCTTACCGCCGGAGGATGCAGAGGAGAGCAGTCAGGATCCCGACGACAAAGACGACGCCGGCAACGCTGCCGGTGATGACAGCGGTCGATGCCACGGCCTCGGAACCTGTGGGGACCGTCCAGGTGAGCCCTGTGCCCCCTGGAGCCCCCAGCCCTCACTTCCAACACCCCTGGAGCCCCCAGCCCTCACTTCCAACACCCCTGGAGCCCCCAGCCCTCATTTCCAACACCCCTGGAGACCCCAGCCCTCATTCCTGACACTCCTGGAGCCCCCAGCCCTCACTTCCAACACCCCTGGAGCCCCCATCCCTCATTCCTGACACCCCTGGAGCCCCCAGCCCTCATTTCCAACACCCCTGGAGCCCCCACCCCTCACTCCTGGCACCGCTGGCCCCCCTCACCCTCGGGCAGGGTCTCGAACTCGTGCTGGGGGCTGAAGGCCCCGTGGCCGTCGGCGGTGAGAGCCTGGACCCGAACCACGTAGGCGGTGGCTGGGGACAGCTTGGGCAGGGTGACAGAGGTGCCCTCGCAGCGCAGCACCGAGTAGCTGTTCTCGTCCACCTGGGGACACGGCAGGGTGACACTGGGGTGACACGCAGGGAGGAGCGGCGTGGGTGGGGCAAAGATGGAGGTGACGTGGGGGAGGTGACATGGATGGGGCACGGACGGAGGTGACAGGGATGGGGACAAGGATGGAGGTAGCATGCATGGGGGGCTGATGTGGATTAGGGCAAGGATGGAGGGATGATGTGGATGGAGATTGCATTGATAGAAGTGACACAGCTGGGGGCAAGGATGGAGGTGACACAGATGGAGGTGACACGGATGGAGGGGTGGGTTTGGGGGTGTCAGGCTGTGTCACCTTCTTGCTGTAGGTGACCTCATACTTCCAGACCCGACTCTGCTGCCGCGGTGGCACCGTCCAGGACAGGACCAGGCTGGTGGCAGTCCGCCCATCCAGGCTCACCGATGTCACCCGGGGGGGCTCTGCCGTGGGAACACATAGGGATGTCACTGAAGTGTCCCCGGGGGGTCAAGGGACATCATGGAGAGATGGGAAAATCGCAGAGGCATCCCCATGGGGGACAGGGACACCACAGATTTATGTGTCCCCACCACGGAGGGAAGGCGTAGGAGCTGCCAGTGTCCCCTCACCCGTCTGGTTGACGCTGATGGTGGCGCTGGCCACGCTGCGCTGGTGGCTGTAGGGGGACACTCCGTTCCGGGCCTCCACGGTGAAGGTGTAGTTGACGTGCGGCTCCAGGTCGGTGACAGTGACCTCTGTCCCCGTGAGCCCCCGGGAGGGCTGTGAGAACCTGACAGCCCCGTCGCAGGGCCGGCACTCGCCGCTCTCGGGCCAGCACTGCTCGCAGGTGACGCTGTAGGTGACGTCCTCGCGGCCACCGGGGTCGGCGGGGGGGGCCCAGCGCAGCTGCACCGCGGCCCCCAAGCCCAGGGCTGTGACAGCCTGGGGGGGCGAGGGGGGACCTGCGGGGGACACGAGGCAGGGTCAGGGGACAGTGAGGTGACGCCGCAGTGTCCCCCCCCCGGAGGTGACTTACGGGTGCAGGGATGCTCCGGGGGGTCCTCAGGGGCCCGGAAAAATCCGTCCTCGCACGGGCAGGCGGCGGCGGCGGCCGGGGCGGGCAGGGTGTGGGGGGGACAGGGCTGGCAGCCCCCCGAGGACACCGCGGCCTTGAAGGTGCCGGGGGGACAAGCTGGGGGGGACACACACAAAGGGACACCGGTGAGATCCCAAATCCTGCTCCCCATCTGTGGGATCAGCACCTGGCAGATGGGGAGGGAAGCACCCCCCAAGCACCTAGAGAGGAGTTTAGGGGGGTTCACCTCATTTCACAGCTTCTTCATTATTGGGGAGCCCCCCTAAACCACCCTCTTCCAGGCTGAGTCCTGCTGCACTCACTGCATGAGTGATGCTGCAGGGGAATGATCCAGGATGGGGAATTTTCCAACATCTCCTTTCTCCAACTCAAATGGGTAACTTTAGTGTGTTCAATCTTATTTTGCAGCTTCAACTTTGTTGAGATCCCCCCAGCCCATCCTTCACCTGTCTGAGCTCTCCCACACTCACTACACTGGTGATGCTGAAAGATGAGGATCCAGGGCTGGGAATTGTGAGGCCAAACCCCCACCCCGCCGCGGGCACGCTCCAAGCTCACCCCTCGGTTAGCCCGGCCCGTACCTTGACAGGTGTCTCCCAGGCTCTGGAAGCCGGCGCGGCACAGGCACTCCCCGATGGGCACGAGCCACTCGCCGTCGGCGTTGCAGTGCAGGGCGGGCGCCTGCTCGGCCACCGCCTCGGCCACGCACGAGCCCCGCACCTCGGCCAGGGTCTGCGAGTCCGGCCCGGCCACGGTCTCGGGGAAGCGCGCCATGCCCCGCACCACGGCCGGGCAGCGCTTGTAGTAGACGCGCACGGAGAGCAGCGCCACGCAGGCGCCCAGGTCCTGGAAGGCCAGGTAGAAACCCTTCCTGCGCAGCGGCCCCACCGAGCGCACCTCCACGTTGAGCTTCACGTTGCGGGCGGCGAAATCCTCCTGCACGGTGATCTCGTCCGGAGCGATGGTGTCGATCTTCCTGAACTGCCGCTTCTGGAAGTTGGTGCCGTAATCCACGTCAGACTCGGCGTAGTAGAGGTTGAAGGTCTCCTTGCAGGAGCCGCCGCCGGCCGTGGGGAAGCTGTTGCAGTCGCGCACGGTGAACTGCAGCTCGATGAAGATGCGCTGGGCCACCCCGCGGTAGATCCAGTTGGTGCGCAGCCAGTTCTCCTGCTCGCCCTCCAGGACGTTGCACACCGAGTACATGTAGATCAGGGAGTCGTTGAGGACGTTCTGCAGCTGGTCCCACTGTCCCCGGAGACAGAAATGGGGCTATGGAGGGGAACCGTGTCCTCATCTCCTTCCCCGTCCCCATCCCCACGGAGGCCCCCAGACACATCCCAGAGGTCTCCAGCACCATGGATATCCCCATGTCCATCCCCATGGGCATTCCTGGTTCCATGGAGGGCCTCAGCAAAATTCCAGTGGAGATCTCCAACCCCAGGGGTGTCCCTGTCCCCATGCCCAAGGAGATCCTCATGACTGTGGGATGTTCCTGTGGAGGTCCCTCCCTATGGATGCTCCTGTCCCCATGGGTGTCCCTGTCCCCATTCCCATGGATGCCCCCAGGCCCATCCCCATGGAGATATCCCCATTCCCCATCCCCGTGGAGGTCCTCATCCCTGTTGCTGTGAAGGTGCCAAAGATGTCCTTGTCCCCATTCCCCATGAGAGGTCCCCATTCCCCATCCCAGTGCTGGCCAGATGCCGGGTCCGGGGGTGCTCACCCCTTTTCCGTAGGGATGGGTGAGCCAGCCCAGCTCCCCGTGTGCCTTGGCGAAGTCCAGCAGCACCACTGTGGGAGAGGAGAGAGGACAGGGATGTCAGGAGATGCCACCAGGACCCACGGGTGGCTCCAGGACTTGCAGGCAGCACAAAAACACCCCTTTGGTTCTTGAATGTCCCCCAGGAGCCACAGACAGCCCTATGGAAGTCCCCAGAATGTGCAAACACTCCTGGGATCCACAGACATCCCTCAAATTCATGGATGTCCTGGGCACCCACAGATATCCCTGGGACCCATGGAAGCCATCAGGACCCATGGATATCTCTGGAACCTCTGCATCCATCCCTGGGACCCAGAGATATCCCACCAGGATCTCTGGATGTCCTGGGGAATAAATATCCCAGGAACCCACAGATGCCAGGAGATTCCTTGGATGTCCTCAAGACCCCTGGATACCCCAGGACTCACGATGCCCCCATTCCCACAGATGTCCCCAAGAGCCACAGATGTCCCCAGGATCTCCAAACAGTCCCGGGCCCCAGAGATGTCCCCTGGACCCACGGATGCCCCCGTTCCCGGCAGGTTCCGCTGGGAGAAGCCCCCCGGGGCCGCCCCCGGAGGCGGGGAAGCCGCGGGCCCGGCGGGACCTGCCCTGGCACGCCGAGGGCGGTGGCCGGATCCAGGGCCGGGAGAGGAAGAGGAGGAAGAGGAGGCCGGGCAGGGAGCGGGGCCCCCCCGGTGAATCACCCCCCAGGAATGCGCCGGGTTCAGCGGCGCGATGGGTCCGGCACACGCGGCAATTTCGGGAGCCGCGGCCCCCCAGCTCCCACGGCGGAGCGCGGACCGGCTCGCGGCGTGTCCCGAGAGGGACGAGGCTGGGGGGGACCCCAAAAGCTGCCGGAGGGGACAGGGGTGGCTGCACCGTCCCCCCCGCGCCGTGCCCGGGTCAGGAAGGATGCTGGGGCGGATATCCCGGTTTTCCTGAGGCTGGAAATCCCCCCCGCGAGCCTCCGGAGAGCGGAAAGCGGCAGGAGCCGGAGCCGGAGCCGGAGCGGGCGGGGGTTCCCTGACCGTGGCTCTGGGGACACTCCCGGGGCTGGGGCTGCTCCAGGGGCGCAGCACCCGCGGGAGCGCCGGGACAGCGCCGGGGCCGCACCCCCGTCCCGGAGTCACCTGTGTCACCCACCGCCACCATCATCAAATTCTCCGTCGCCTTCGTCACCCGGCCACGGCCGCCACCACCTCCAGTGCCACCGTGAACGTGGCCACCAACCCCCGCGCCACCCCCGCGCTCCGGAGCCGCATCCCCGTCCCATTCCCGGCTGCATCCCTCGTCCCTGTCCCCCGCCCTGCCCTAACCCCGTCCCGATCCAGTCTCTGTCTGATCCGAATCCAATCCCATCCCCAAAGTGAACCCAAATCCCACCTCCTCCTCTCCCATTCCTGTCCCCATCCCAATATCACCCCCATCTCAGCCTTAATGAGAATCCCACTCCCAAAATGAATCCCATTCCCTCCCCATCCTCATCTCAACCTTGTCCCCTCCTCAATCCCAATCTGAACCCCAGTCATAATCCCAAAACGGATCCCATCCCAATCCTGCTCCATTCCCTCCTCCTTAACCCCCTCCCCACCTCAGCTCACCCCAAATCCCACTGGATCTCACCGGGGGGAACCAATCTCCCCACATCCCACCTCTCTCCCTCCACTTTCCCTTTCCGCCCACGCACTTTTAAAACCCCCAAATCCCAGTACTCCCTCCTGGGAAACTGCACTTTGGGAACACACCCCAAACCACACAGCTGCCAGGGGGTGATCCCCTCTGCTGTTCCCCCAGCACTTCCAAAAACCCTCCTTTTAGGGCTTTTTTACCCCATTTCTAGTTTTAAGGGAGTATTTTCCATCCCAGACTCTGATTTTTTTTGCATTTGAGGCTGGATTCTTCCACTTTACCCTCAAAAGTGACAGATTAAACCCATCTGACAGACTTCATAGAAACTTAATCTTAAAAAAATTCAATCTATACACAAAAAAAGCGAATTTCCCCCTTTTCTTTTGCTCAGCCTTCCCAAACTAAGCCCCAAAATCACTGGGGGAAGGGTTGAGAGGTGGAGGCCGAGACGCTGCTTGTTTTTTCCCAGCAAATTTTTTGGGATTTTCCTGACATTGTTTTCCAGCTCTCCAGCCGGATCCTACCCGGCCCTGCACCACCCATGGGAAGCAGTCCATTTTAAGGTGATTTTCCCCTTTCTGGCGGTGGGGGAGTTTAATCCTCCCCACCCTCACCCCTCTGCGAGCCTCTTTTGGGGGCTCCGGCAGGATCCAACCCCGGCACATCAGTCGGACGCTCGGCATGGGAAAAGTTGCCCCAAACTCTCAGTTTTCCTCTTATTTGAGCTTTTTTCCTCCCCATTTAAATTATTTTCTCCTCTGTTCTAGTTCTTCCCCAATTTTAGCTTTCCCCTCCCTGTATTTTTAAACCCCCATCCCCTTAGTTTAACTTTCAGCCCTAATTTAACTTTCTTCCTTTTAAATTAAACTTCTCCACCCTCATTTCAACTTTTCCCCTAATTTTAACCTTTTCTCTTCAAAAATGCGCTCCGGCACCTGCGGTATCCCCACCGCACCCCAGACTGTGGGAGGAAGGTGGAACTCAGAGCACCCTTTACCCTCGGAGCGCTCCCCGCGCTTCCCAACTCCTCAGCTCCCCACAAACCACCCGAATTTACCCCAAAACCACCCCACCCTCGGGGCTGCCCATAATCAATGAGTTTTGGGGTGCTCCCCCACCAAAAAAAAGTTGGGGTCTCACCTTCCTCGGCGGTCAGGGGGCTGAGGGCGGTGAGGAGGAGGAGGGTGAGGGCCGGCAGGGTGCCCGCCATGGCCGGGCGGTTTTGGGGGTCCCGGGCGCGCCCCACGAGCGGCGGCCCCGCGGGGAGTGCGGGGGGTGTGGGGTGCGGGGCTGCGCGCCCGCTCCTGTTCATTCATGCCCCGCTGACGTCACCGGCCACGCCCGCTCTTAAAGGAGCAGGAGCCGCTCCCAGTACGCACCAGTACGGCACTGGGAGGGCGCGCGCCCGAGGGTGGGACGCGGCCGGGTGGAGGGGCGGGGGGTGTGGGAGCCCCCCAAGGTGGGGCACGGCCCTGGGGGCGGTTCGGGGGTCCCGGAGCCCCGGGGGGACCCCCCGGACCCAGCTCCGAAGGGGCGAACGCGACCCCCTCCCGCCCCCTCCTCTTTCATTCATGAATCGGCGTGGGAAGGGCGGGGGGGCAGCAGCCAATGGCTGCAGGGGGCGGGGCCACGCGGTTACTACCGGCCACGCCCCCCGCCCACCAGTCCGGTACTGGGGGCTTGGGGGGGACCGGTGTGGGGGGGGGGGCTGCCCGGCCCCCTCGGGCCCCAGCGCCCCAAAATCCTCAGCACCACCGTGCTCATGATCCCGCAGCACCCCAAACCCCATCACTCACAGTACCCCAAATCCTGCATCACCCACAGCACCCTAAATCCCACAGCACCACATATCCTGCATCACTCACAGCACCCCAAAGCCCACAGCACCCCAAACCCCATCACCCACAGCACCCCAAATCCTGCAGATCCCCAAATCCCATCACTCACAGCATCCCAAATCCTGCATCACCCACAGCTCCACAAAGCCCGCAGCACCCCAAATCCCATCACCCACAGCACCCCAAATCCCGCAGCACCCCAAACCCCGGATCATCCGTTGCACCCCAAATCCCACAGTGCCCTAATCCCATAAATTCCAGCGCCTCAAATCCCACAGCACTCTGAATGCTGCACCCCTGTTCGCATAATCCCTCTGCAGCCAAATCCCCCAACAGCCACAGCACCCAAGTCCCCGAGGACCCACAACACCCCAAATCTGCCAATAGGACCAGCACACCCATTCCATGATCCCAGTGAACCCCAAATCCCCCAGGATCTGCAGCACCCCCATCCCCAGGATCCCAGTGCACCCCATACCTCCCAGCACCCCAAATCCTGCAGCACCCACCTCCTGATGATCCCATTGCATTACCCCTAGCACCCCCAAATCTTCACTACCCCAGCACCCCAAATCCCCAGTATCCCACTCACCCCAGACCCCCCAGATCCCCCATCCCCCGAATCGGACAAGTCAGGCCACCAGGGAAATTTTTCATAGAAAATCACTGATTTTAGCAAAAAAGCACCTTTACCCCTCCCAGCCCCCAAACCCGCCCCGAGAGGGGGTTCATGTCGGGGTGTCCCCCGTGTCTCCCGGGGTGACGCCGACGGTCACTTGGTCGCGCCGCCAGAGCCCCTCGACCAGGGCGTCCAGCACGGGGGCGACCCGGGCCAGCCCCGCCCGCGCCCCGCCGGCCCCCGCGGTCCCCCCCACCCGCAGCACCCGCAGCCCCCACGCCCCCTCGAAGGCCCGCACGTCCCCCTCCGTCACGGCCGCGTGTGGGGCCAGGTCGAATCTGGGGTGGGGAGGGGGCAAAGGGTCAAGGGAAAGCGCAACGCCCTGGAAAATCCCCCCAAAACCACCCAAGATTCACGGGGAACTGTGAACCCATGCGTGTAACGAGGTGGGAGTGTTCTCTGCCTGCCCAGGGACTGAGTGGTTTAAAATCTGGGGGTGCAAACCTGATTGTGGGGGTACAAAGGGTCAAAGGAGACACCAACACCCCGAAAAATTCCCCAAAAAACACCTACAGAGAAATGGGAACTGTGAGTCCATTGGTGTCACGAAGTGCTGTATGTTCTCAGCCTGCTGAGATACCAAACGCTGAGAATCTGGGGGTGCAAACCCATTTTGGGGCGATGGGGGGCCAGGGCAAAGGGTCAAGGAACACCTAAAAAACCGCAAAACCCCGATAAAATCAGGAGTCGGGAATCCATCGGTGTAACGAGGTGTGCCCATTCTCAGCCCCGGCCGAGCGCTGAGAGCCCCGGGGGTGCGATCCCCCCGCCACCGGGTGACTTTACCACCCCCAAAAGGGGACCCCAAAAGGATACTTGGTGCCCACGACCATCCTGACGAGGTCGCGGTCCCCGGGGCCCAGCACACGGCCCATGAGCGCCGGCAGCTCCTCGAAGGACGCGCGGTCCGTGAAGGAGAACAGGAACAGGGCGGCGTCCGCCTCCTCCTTACAGGCCTGGGGACGGGGACACCCCTCACTGCGGGCTCCTGGAGCTGTCCCACCCCCCGAAACGCGTCCCCCGCTCACGGGCAGCAGGTGCTCGAACTTCCTGAGCGCTCCGTCCCCGCAGTCCCAGAGGTGCAGCTGGAACAGGACGGGGCGGCCGCTGGCGCGGGGCTTGGCCGGCCAGAACAGCGTGGTGGCCTCGATCCCTGCGGGGACACGCGGGACTGTCACCCCCGGGCTCCCCAGGCCGTACCCAGGGTGTCCTGGTGGCCTCGATCCCTGCGGGGACATGCGGGACTGTCACCCCCAGACCCCCCGGGCCATACCCAGGGTATCCTGGTGGCCTCGATCCCTGCGGGGACACGCGGGACTGTCACCCCCGGGCTCCCCAGGCCGTACCCAGGGTGTCCTGGTGGCCTCGATCCCTGCGGGGACATGCGGGACTGTCACCCCCAGACCCCCCGGGCCATACCCAGGGTATCCTGGTGGCCTCGATCCCTGCGGGGACACGCGGGACTGTCACCCCCGGGCTCCCCAGGCCGTACCCAGGGTGTCCTGGTGGCCTCGATCCCTGCGGGGACACGCGGGACTGTCACCCCCAGACCCCCCGGGCCATACCCAGGGTATCCTGGTGGCCTCGATCATTGCGGGGACACGCGGGACTGTCACCTCCGGACCCCCCAGGCCGTACCCAGGGTGTCCTGGTGGCCTCGATCCCTGCGGGGACACGCGGGACTGTCACCTCCGGACCCCCCAGGCCGTACCCAGGGTCTCGTGGTGGGCGGGGGGTGCGGGGGTCCCCCCCAGCCAGGCCACCAGCGCCGTCTTCCCGACGCCGCTTTTCCCGGCCAGGAAGAGTTTGTAGGTGACAGTGGGGACAGCCAGGGCGGGCGGCAGCGCCGGGCGCTCCAGCAGACCTGGGGAGGGAGCTCAGGGTGATTCTGGGGGGCTCAGACCCCGGTTTGGGGGCGCAGGGGGGGCACCCACCGAACACTCTCCGCTGATTCTTGTGCAGGATGGAGTCCAGGTAGGGGCGGCCGGCGGGGGACAGGAGCCAGCCCGGCTCCAGCGCCGGGTCCTGCTCTGCCATGGGCCCCCGAACCTGGGGGACAGGGAAGAGCCCCCGTCCCCCGTGGGGTCACTGCATCCCGCAGCTTTGGGGTCCCCTTCTGACCCCGCCCCAGGGTCCCTAAATCCTCCATCGCGTCCCTAAAACACCCCCCGTGTCCCAGCATCCTCCCATGGGGTCCCTGACCCCTCTCTGGGGTTCCTGTGCCCCTCTGGGGTGCCACCGCCCTCCCATGGGTTCCCTGCCCCTCTCCGGCTCCCGTGCCCCACTTTGGGGTCCCTGCCCCCCCTCAGTGTCCCACCATCCCCTCAGGGTGTCCCTCACGGAGGCCCTGCACTCCCTTACGGGGTATCTGCGACCCCCACGGGGTCTGTGCTCCCCCCAATCGACTCCGTGCCCCCACTACATTCCAAAGGGGGAGAACCCAGCCCCTGTGCCCCTCCCCGCACCGGCTGCCCCCCAAATCCGCCCATGCGGTGTCCCCCACACCAATTTTCCCGCGCGGGCCCTTTAAGACGCGGCCCCGCCGCTCACCTGAGGCCGCTTCCGCCTCCCCGTGACGTCACGAGGCGGGCGGGGCGCTACCGAGACCACGCCCAGCCGCAGCTGCGCGTGCGCGGGCGCGTTGAGCGGACCGGCGGTGACCCCATCCCAAACTGCTGGCACCAGATTTGGGGTCCCCAGCTGCCACTTTCTCCAGGCTTTGAAGCCCTCTTCCCTAATCACTGGCACCGGAATGCTTTGGGGTCAGCATCTCCCACACTGGCGGGACTTGGGGTCCCAATTTCCAGCCCCAGCAGGCTCTAGGATCCCTATCCCCAATTCCCATCTCCCAACAGGCTGTGGGATCTCCAGTTCCCAGGACTGGCAAGATTTGGGATCCTCACTTCCAGCCCCAACCGGCTTTGGGGTCCCTTTCCAAAATTTCCAGCCCAAACAGGTTTTGGGGTTCACAATTCCCGGCGCTGGGATGCTTTGGCATCCCCAATAACCATCTCCAGCAGTGTTGGGATCCCCATTCCCAATTTCCATCCCTAAGAGGGTTTGGTGTCTCCAGTTCCCAGTGCTGACAGGCTTTGGGCTCCCCATCCCTAATTCCCAACCCTAGCAGGATCTGGAGTCCAGGATTTTCAGCACAGGCAGGCCCTGGGCTCCCCATCCCCAGTTCCCAGGCCTGGCAGGTTTTGGGGTCCCCATCCCAAACAGTGTTTAGGATCCCTGAATTCCCAGATCCAGTAGGCTTAGGGATTCCCAGTTTCCAAGCCCAACAGGCTTTGGGGTCCCCATCCCCAATTTCTGGCTCCAAGAGGCTTCAGTGTCCCAAATTCCCTGTGTCCCACTTTGCCTCCCTCCGATGCTCCAACATCCCCTGGCACAAATATTTCCCCTTTCCTACCCCAAAAGACCCCAAATCCCCCCTTTCACCCCTAAACTTGTGGGGAGCACAGCAGGAACTTCCCTTCCACGTCATTCCCACCCCACCCCTCCCCAAAAGCACCAATCATCCGTTTCTTTTCCTTTTTATTTGTTAAACCACTAAAAATTCGTCGGGAAGGGGGGGAGGGACCCCCATGAACCCCCCCAAATGTACACAAGATTTTAAATATCACCGGAATCGCTTCCCATTGCTGTGCTGGGCCTGGGAATGACGGCGGGGGGACACCTGAGTCGCGGGGGGACACCTCGCTCACAGCACCAGCAGCTCCCGCGGGATTCGGGGCAGGGATCCCAGTTCGGGCTGTCTCTGAACCACACACAACACGCGTTTCCCGCGGGGATCCCGGGGGCGGTGCAGGGTGTAAACGCTGGCAGAGCGCCCTCGAGGGATGCTCTGCGGGGAGAAGGGCATCATGGCACCGTCCATCCCAGGGTTTGACTCTTTTTTTTGGGGGGGATGGATGACAAAAAACATGCAAAGGGAACGTGGGAATCGATGCCGAAGGCTCGACTGCCTTCCCCATGGCCACGCTTGGAGAAGGAATATTCCACAGGTGCTCCTGAGGTCTGGGGTTTTTCTGGGAGAATAACTGCGTTTTGCTTTCCCTTAGGACAAATCAAATCGTTCTGGGACGAATGGGAGAGGTGGGATTCGACGAGGGATTTATTTACAGAGGTGGAAATGCCGCGGGTGAAGCAAATCCCTCCCCATTCCCACGCGGCTGGGATGGGATTTAAGGCTCCGACCGGCAAAAGGCTCAGTGGGAATGGACAACAAAGACTCAGGGAAGAAGGGACCACGTCATGGCACTGCCGGCATGGGGAGGGCTCCCTGTTTTAGGGTGCTGGAGGTTGTTGACCAAAACCTGTCAGAATCCGCCCCGTTTTCTCCCCCTCTCGAGGAGACAGGGAAGGAGGGGTGATGTCCCAGAAGGACGCACAGGTTCAATCCCTTCGGATTTGGATTTAATCTTTGCGGAAGGAGGCACGTGCAAAGATGAGGTCAAGTTACTGCATCGAGGCTGCCCTCAGATTTACCAATATATGTCCTTTTCCCTGGAAAACCCACCCTGCTCCCAGGCTCCAAGGGGCTGCTTTGGCCTTGAAAGGGTTTGGGCCATCGAAAGAAATGAAACCTTTCAGTCTAGAAGGGAACTGGCAGCCAAATATCTCAGTTTTGGGGGAATACTGGGATTTTCAGAGTATTTTTTCAGATCAGAGGGGATCAGGAAGATGATCCCGAAGCCTGATCCAGCAGGGCAGGGAGAGGAGGGATGCTAACAATCGAGACTTTTGGCATTTTGACACAAAAAAAAAAGTCCTTTCCTCCTCCTTTTGGTCCTGCCTGGAGGACAGGGACAAGCGGCAGGTGAGAGGCAAAATAAAAAGGCATCGTGTTTGTGTCGAGCAAAGGCTGGCAGCGCTGGGAGATTCCCAGTGGGATATTGCTGTTGTTTTCCTGATGAAGTCGAGCATGGAATTAATCAAGCTAACAGCCTCCTGCCTGCTGGAATTTGGGTTATTCCTATAAAACCACTTCTACTCACAACCCACGAGGAGTTTCAGACAGACCTAGACTCGCAAACACTTGGAAAATAAACCCAAGAAGATCCTGGCTGGCGGAATTCCCTGGCTGCTCACCCCAAATCCTCGGATCCTCGGGTCCTTCCCTGCCTGTAAACACAACTCGCTCGACTGGGGTCTTACTGGGAACTGCCGGGGCAGCGCTGGAGGGTTTGCTTGGACTTTTATTGGTTTCCTGCTCCCTAATTCACAGTTTGAATTGGAACGCCTGCATGTTGGGAAGGGGCTCGGGAAGGAGGAAGAGCCGCGGGGATGGAGGGGACGGGTGGCGGCGGCGGCCGGGGGCCGCATTATCTCTTTGCTCGCACAAAGTACAAGGCATTTGTTTTGGGGTAATATTTGACGTTTTGTTTCTTGTCCATGAGGCCACCAAATATGATCAGCTCCCCTCGGCCTTGCACCACCGTGTGTAAACTGGTCTCGGGCGGCCCCACCACGGAGCTGCTGTTGAACACTTTCCACTTGACTCGACCCTGCTCCTTGGTGTCCTTAATGTCCAGCACGTACATCTGCATGGGCTTGCAGTTCATGCTCTGGTACAGCGGCTTGCCCACGTTCAGCGACTGCGGCGGGTGGTGCCCGAGGCGCCGGGCGATGGGGGGCAGCGAGTGCCCCTCGCCCTGGGCGGCGCCCGGCCGCGCCGAGCCCGGCTCAGCGCCCGGGGACCCCGGGGACGCCGCCAGGGGAGGGCTGAGCGCGGCCGAGGCGGCGGCGGCTTTGGAGGAGAGGGCTTTGACGGCCTCGAGGCTGCGGCGGAGCGCGCCGGGGGACACGGCCCCGGGCAGGGTGCCGGCGGCGTGGGGCGGGGTGTGGATGCCGTTGGTGTGCTCCAGGGGGTTCCGCGTGCCCGCTGTCCTGCCCTCCGCGCCGTCCAGCTGGCACAGGAGGGACGTGGGCTTCTGCTCCCAGCCCAGCTCCACCGAGGCCAGGCGCAGGTCCCTCTGCTCCGGCAGCGAGCCCCGGCGCGGCGCCAGGGCCGGCCCCACCTTGAGGTCGAATCCCTCGGCGGCCGAGGGGGTGCTGGGGGACAAGGCCTGCACGGGGCTGTCCAGGGCCGCTCCGGGTGACACGGTGCCGCCGTTGAGCACCGGGGAGCTGTCCCCTCTGGCCGGGGACAGGCTGCCCTCCCGCGAGCCCGACGGCGTCTGCCGGCGCGGCCGCAGCGTGCCCCAGCGGCCGTTGACGCAGGGAGCCTCGTCCGTGCTCCTGACGGGAGACTGGGAGCGGAATTCCCGCTGCTCAGGCACCAGGGCGGGCGGCGTGGCGCTGATGGGAGACGGGCGCGAGTTGAGGCTGGGGCTCAGCGGGGCCCTCCCGCTGGGAGCTTGGCTGAACACCACCACACACTGTCCCACCTGTGGGGAGAGCAGGGAACACCCGTCAGCAGGGCCTTGGGGCTGGGGAGGAGAGGATGGCATGTTTGCACAGCCCTGTCCCCTGTGTGACACAGCATGGGGACATGGGGACTCACACACACACACAGCCCTGTCCCATGTGTGACACATGGCATGGGGACATGGGGACACACACACACACACAGCTCTGCCCCACATGTGACATATGGCATGGGGACATGGGGACACACAGACACAGCCCTGTCCCACATGTAGCACGTGGCATGGGGACACACACACACACAGCTCTGCCCCACATGTGACCCAGTGGGGCACAGGGACCAATGAATGGTGTTTATAGAGCATTTTGGGCAGGGAATAAAGAGGGAGGGATGTGTGTGAGGGAGCAGGGGCTCTGCTGTGTCCATACCCTGCACGCAGGATGGCACCACAGCTCCGGGGCTCCGTGGTCCTCGTTCTCCACCTTGAGCGGCTGCCACGTCCAGGGGTTGGCCTGCATGTGCAGCAACCAGGCGTCTTTGAACAGCTGGGGAGGGAAGGGTGACACATTCAGGAGTCTGGTCTGGGATTTAGGAGCCCAGGCTGAGATTTAGCCCAGTTTGTTGCTGGGCTCAGCCCATCTGGGCCATGCTGGGAGTGGTGCTCTGCTGCTGCAGACAGAGGATGCTGACCCAGAGCAGGAGCTGATTACCCATGAGTGACACATCCTACTATGGCCATGGATAAACCCCTTCATTCCCGTCTGCTATCCCCATACAAAGTCAGGGCTAATTGTGACAAGCCTCAGTGAACCTAGGAAGCTACTCAGAGAGCGTCTGGGATGATTTTTATTAATTAAAGCAGCTCCAGCAACAGCTAAAGAGCTTCTCTGGAAAATCTACTGGGGGGGGGCCCAGATTTGAGGAACAAAATGCCTCCAGTGTGCAGAGTTCCCCCACCCCAAATCCAACCCCCAAGTGCCAGGAGGATGTAGATGTCTCTGCTCCCCCAGGTACTCACTGCATTGGGACCCCCGCAGCCTCCAAGGATTAAAATGGTCTCGTTGTCTATCACGATCTGGAGGGGACAGAGGAGAGTTTCAGGCTGGGAAGGATTTTTGGCCAGGCCTCCTAGGGCAGACAGAGGCAGGTGCTCCGCTGCACGGGCGGTGCTGGGTTCTGTGCCCCGGGATGAGGAGTGGAGCTGGGATGGAGCCGGTTTTGCTGGGCCCGGGGCAGAGCGGGATGCAGGGCTCATCCCACTCCTTGTCCCAAACCAGTTCCTCTCACCAAGAAGAGCAATTGCCCTTCCCAAAGCACCAGAGACCTGACATCCCTCTGCAAAGGAGGGGAAGATGGAAGGATTGCCTGGGAGGGCAGGTGCTGGCAGCAGTGTCTGATCAGTGCTGCTGGTGGGCGAGAGATCCCTGCGGGCTCCTTTTCCAGGGCATGGAAAGGCACGTTCCAGCATGAGCCATCCGAGCCCTGCTGCCTGCCCTGGTGGGACCAGCCACACCCTGGGAATCACTGACCATCCTGGATGGGGACACCTGCCTCAGGCCAGCCACCAGCTCCCTGCCCTGAGCAGGCACTGCAGGAGCCATGCTCAGAGCAATCCCGAGTCAATCCCGGGATTGGGAGAGCGAAGCAGTCACCAGGGCCCAGAGCCAAACCAGGCTGTGCTGCCTCTCCATTGATCTGAGGTGCCATGGGGCATGAGTGGGGTTAAAGGAGGGATTTGTTCATTAGAGCTCTGAGTCACTGGGGGAGATGGGGGCTGTGCCCACAGGGAGAGGGAGAGGGCCTGGCAGGCAAGGGCTGCACAGGTAACTTGGGGATGAGCCTGTGCAGAGCTGTCTGGAGCTGGGAGTGAGGCTGTGCCTGCTTCTCTGGCTGAGCTCACCTGGGACTGGCCCCCGCGCGGGTGAGGACTGGGCCCGGAGATGCTGGGCTTAGACCAAGCCCACTGCTCCAGATCCAGCACCCAGACATCGTTGCTCCTGCAGGGATGAGACAACATGGGCTGAGGATACAACCAGCGATGTGGAACTTGGGCTTAGGGCTGGGTTTTATGGCAGAGTTGGGATTTTTGCAGGCTAGAGCCTTGGGATTTGCTGCGAGAAGCAAAGGGTGTGCTAAGGCAGCAGGCAGACCCCAAAATCCTGCAAAAAATTCCTCATGGGCGACCCCAAGACCATCCCAACCCCCTCCTGGCTCACGGGGGTGCTCGTTAGACACCCTCACCCTGAACTTACATCTGTCGGGATCCAAGGGAGCCCCCAAAAACAATCATTTTGTCTTCGATGACACAAGAGGAGTGTCCTGCCATGGGAGGGGGGCCGTGGGTGGTCATGATGCAGTTCCACCTGGGAAGAGAGGCAGGAACACATTCCCCAATGAAGGAAAATGTTGGATGAAAGGCCAAACAAAAAATCCCAGTGGCCTGCAAAGTCCTTAAGAACATGTCATGGGGGAAAACCACAGGGAAAACCGCCAAATATCCAAATAGCAATGAAACTAATTAGAAATCCCAATGTGCTAAACATTTTTAAGGCATGACCAAGTCCCATGGCCAAGTTGGGAACATCTCCCCTTTGAATTAAGTTTGCCTCAAATTCTTTCCAAGAGGTTTAATTACAGAGTTGTAACGACACTGCCCAAAGTGCACTGGATAATTGATACTTTGGAGGATGAAAAGTTCTCAGTGCAAGAGAAGCATATCTTCTCTTTGATACAGCATTTTCCTTCTCACACACATGATCAGTGAGAAAGCTGGGTCTAAAATCAGCCAAATGGTGATGTTTAAAGGGAAAATTCCTGCCAGCACCACGGACACTGCTGGATGCTCCAGTCCCGGAGCTGTAAAGGCAGAGGTTGAAATGGAGAAATCTGATTTATCACATCTCCCTGAGGGAGCTGAGTTTTGAATCATCTCTAAATACAAGACCTCCAGCACTTCAGGCTTATCTCAAAACATCTCAGTGCTCCCAGCCAAAGTGATAAGGCATTTTAAACACCCAAGTTTCCCACCTGGATGGGGATGCTCAGGCAGCCTGGAATATTTAGGTACGAGTCCAGAACGATACGGAAGAAACAGCACCCACGAGGTGCTTGGCAGCACCCTGTCCTCAGCTCTGCTGTGCTTGTGTGGCTTTTTTAGTTTCAAAAAGAGCATTAGAGACACACCTGGGAAACCAGGACCACGCACAGCTTCCCAGGCATTCCTCCAGCTGCATTCCAGAGCCATTTTTCCAGGATCAAAGCCTGCTCTTACCAGTTTTTGGAGGGGGAGTATGTGTGGATCTCATCGAAGAACCTCTCGGGCTGGTGCAGGGGATAAGGGCTTGGCCGGGTCCACCCCCCAAAAAGCACCAGCAAGTCCTTGTAGACCACCAGTGTGGCTCCAGCCTTGGGAGAGGGATAGGAACCTGGCAGGGAGGGAGGAAAAGTTAGGAAAACAACATTTGAACACAAGCCCCCAACTCCATATCGTTTCTTCCCTAAGTGTCACAACGGGGAGACTCCACCTTTCCAAAAAAAAGAAAATAACACAAAAAAAAAAGAAAAAAGGCAAAATTAGAACTGGGAGCATGGGAAGAAAACTCCTGCCAATTTGTGTCAATGTAATTAGTAGGAGCCTGAAAGCACATCTTAAACACAGCAAAACATCTGTCACTCATTGGCAGGAAATTGCCGGTTTTCCAGCGTATCCCTCCAAATTATTGCTTTAGCGCCAAATAAAAGCAGTAATTACCTCCAAATACCTCACAACGTCTCTCCCCGAGGATGGAGGGAGGGAGGGAGAAGGGAGACAATTCCAACGCACCCGGAGTGGCTCATGCAGATGTGGGGGGCTCACAAGTGACACTCACTGAACCCCACGTTTGAGAAGGAAGCCCTGAACTCTCTGGCTGTGAATGAAGTCATTGCTTGAGTCTGCAGGATGCAGTGCTCTAATATAAAAATCACAGAAAACCTTTTTGAGGTTCAAAGGGCTCTGCAGGCACCGGGGGCCTCCTGAGCAGGACCTCACAAGGACAGTGTGACCTCCTGGGCTCGGTGCCATTGGGATTTGCTGTGCTCGATTCCGTGTCCCGAGGGTTTTCCTGAGCCCATCCCTCAACCCTGCTGCTGCTTCTGTGGCCACTGGCCACCACATCCCTGAGAAGCTGTGGCTGCCCCATCCCTGGAAGTGTCCAAAGCCAGGCTGGATGGGGCTTGGAGCACCCGTGGATAGTGGAAGGTGTCCCTGTCCATGGCAGAGGGTGGAATGGAATGAGCTTTATGGTCCCTTCCAACCCAAACCATTCTGGGATTCTGGGATTCCTGTGGAAGATGTCCCTGTTCATGGAAGGAGGGTGGAATGAGATGAGCTTTAAGATCCTCCCAACTCACACCATTCTGGGATTTTATGGCTCTTAACCTGCTCGGAGCAGGAGCAGCCTCAATGCAAGAATCCTGTTGGCAAGAGCAAACACCAAAGTATTCAATCTGTTTGAATTTATGTTGGGAAATTGGCCACGATCCGCTGCAAAATCCTGATCCCTGACTGCCCCTGGAGCCAGAGGTGCTGTGTCCCCACCCTGCTGATGTGTGAGGTGTTGAGCTGCTTCCCAGGAACAGCTCAAGCCTCTCCAGCCCGGCTCACTCCAAGCATCCTCCTTCCCACTGGAAGGTCACTGGCACCCGGCACATTCCTCCACCTCTGCAGCCACTCTTCCCAATGAATCCTGCAATCCCCACCCCAGCCCCACGGCTCCGAGCCTGGCTCTGGGAGTGGGGCAGCTCAAGGGCACGGCTCACACGGGGCCACGGCGGCACCACCACCCCTCTGACACAGCTGATGCTCTGACCTGGCCTCTGTCCCAGCCCCTGTCCCAGCAGGACTCAGAGACACATTTTTAGCAGGGAATGACACCCAGAACAGACTATTTTTAAAAGAAACCGGAGCAGCTATTTCAGGATATTGCAGCTAAGGGAAGCAATTCCATCGCGACGGGTTCCAGGTGCTGGGAGGGAAGAGCTGCACAAAGTAGCCCCTGGCCTGATGCAGAGATGGCCACAGTGTCCCTGAGCCCTTCCCCAGGGACAAAGCACTCTGCTGCCCTCAGCCTCATGAAGAGGAGGGAAAAATGGGAGTAAAGCTCTGCAGAAGCACTTAATGCAAGGTAACGTGAGGCCAGGGCTGTGCCAAGGTCTCTGTGAGGACGAGATGCCAGTGAGGGTCACATTTGGTTACTCCTTGTTCCTGAATTCCAGTTCTCCTGGCTCGTTCCATGTGTGCAATTCATTAACCCAGATCAGCAGGTTTCTAGTCTAAATAATTCCCTGGCAGTGCAAAAAGTTTTTCTCCTAAGCCTGGCACCACAACAAAACATTTGTACCCAAGCTGGTGAATCCCAGCTGGGTGATGCCACAAGGTGCTGGGGTTAAACTGGGTTCTTTTTAAACAAAATGGGGCAGCTAGAGTCATTCCAGGATGGAAAAACATTGGCACCTTGCTCAGAAAGGTCTGGAATGGAGCAGTGAGGAAAGTCACCCTCCCACTGCTGTAACCTGAAGGTCAACCCTGGCCTCAGCCATGGACACAATTCCCAAGTGAGTCAGTGCTGTGCAAACAGCCCAGGGCAGAGGCCAGCCCCGGTTTTTCAGGAAGCTTTGCCTGTTATTGGACATTGTACGGATGTAAATGAGCTGAGTTTCATTCTGCAATGCAGGAAAACTCTGCATTTTACAAGTCAAAGAAGTGCTGGCCTCTCAAAGCCGCTTCCAACAGCAAAACTGGGGTATCTGTGGATGCTCTCCACAAACGAGATGCACCACAAGCATCTCCAGGATCTCGTGCTGGAGCAGGAATGTGCGGAAATCTGGAGAATTAATGCTGCTTATCCCTAAAGTGGAGGAGAGATGCTGGGTCCTCGGGAAGGGCAGGAACATCCCAAGGGAGCTGCTGGAAGGGGAAGGCACCGGCAGCTCTGTGACCTCAGGACTCAGGCATGCAAAGGAGCCCTACACAGAGGGACATCAAAGGGACCGGAGGACCTGCTCAAAGTCCAAGCCCTCTGGAGGATGTGGGAGCGGCCCTTCAAAGACTCCCAGGAACACATGGGATCCTGTCTGGGCTGAGAAGCCATCAAAACCTCATTAATGAACTGCACTGGTTCCCACTGGTTCCAGTGGGGAACCGGCTGTGTTCCTGAGCTCCCCATCCCAGTAACACCATCCAGCCCAACATCGAGGTGATCCTTCCTGGGGATAAAGGTTTGAGCAGGCTGAGGGTGCATCACAATTCACTCCTCCTAAGCACAGTAGGCCTCATCCCTGCACAGCTGACATTGTTCTTTTGGCTGGGATGTGGAGCTAAAAGCCGGGCTGAGCTATTTTTTTCCCAGCTGATGGATTTTCCTGGCTTGCAAAGCCAAAAAACCAACCAACCAAAGGTCTCTGGCTTCCACAGATGTTTGGAAAAGAAATGCCAGCCTCTGATCACTCCCGACACGAGCTCTGGGTGTTTTATCTGTGTTGGATCTGTCCTTATAAGCAGTTTTTAAAGCCCAGTTATCCGGCCCTGTACAGCCACCGGAGCTGCACGCGCGCAGATTAACGGGAACAAAGGAAAAGCCTGGCTCGAAGGGCACGTGGGACACAAAGTGCCAGAGCAGCCTTTTACCTCTGGAAGGGGCAGCCCTGAGAGACTGCAAAACCAGCTGGAGCGGGGAACAGAAATGGTCACCCTGTGGTTATATGCTGGGATTGCCCAGGTGGAAGGCTTGGCTCAGGTCAAGGAGGTTTGGGGAATATTTCACAGGAGGGTCTGCACTGGCCTGGGGGGAAGGGAACACATGGAAAGAGTTGTGTCAATGGGATCAGTAGTGAGTAGCTTCAAGCCTGGAGAAGGATGAGATGAGAGCTGCAGCCAGGAGCTGTTTCTGCTGGATCTGGTGGATCCTGCAGCGAGCCAACTGCCACCATCACAGCTGAGCGGATTTCCACGGAACACCCGGGTAACCAAAGCCACGTGTCCAGTCTCAAAGCTGAGAAATTAAAGGGACCTGCTCCAGCACCCCATGGATTTCAAGGTGCAAAGGAAATCAAGCTCCCAGGTTCAAAAGCCACCTGCAATCTGCACTCCAGAGGAACAGGAAAGCATCCCTTGGGAAGGGCTCGAAAACATTCTTTCACAAGAATCCCAGAATGATTTGGAAGGGACCTTAAAGCTCATCCCATTGCACCCTCTGCCATGGGCAGGACACCCTGTCCAGCCTGGCCTTGGACACTTCTTCCCAAGGCAGGATGGTGCCTGTTTTGCACTCTGAGTTGTCCCAGACTGGATCCAGCCCTGTCCACCAGAAGTTTTGTGTTTCCATGCTCAGGCAGCAGCACAGCCACATCCATGGTTGTTAGTCTGGCTGTTAGGCTGGAGCTGGATTTTACAAATCCCAATTTCCAGCCTGGAACCCTCACCCACCCCGGCACCATCATCCACCCCAGCCGAGGGATGGCCCTGACTACATCCCATCTCACAGAGTTCATTCCAAACTTGTGTGACAGCATGAAATCCCCAAATCTCTCCCCTTCATCCGGAAGCAAAACCGGAGAAGGAAAAAACAATAAATCCCTCTGCTTCCCAGGCCAGCCGGGATTTTTCCACAGCAGTCAGCAGATTCATCCAGATCCCTGCCAGGTTTCCCAAAGGGAAGAGGACAAGCTGGTGAGCAGCAGTCCAGAGGCCAGAGGAGGATGAGCATCCCAGCAATCCCAGCATGAACACTGGATTTGGGCAATGCCAAAGGAGCACTCCCATGGGAAGAGCAGACATCCCTGTGGCACACCTGCTCATTGCCAAAGTCAAACCCAACACTGAGGATTCTGCTCAGCTGCCTCAGATCCAGCATTTGACATTCACCTGTTTTTAATCTCAAAATGTCTAAAAGGGAGCACTGGGATTACGAACATGTTCTAGGCTAGTTCTGACCAGGCCTGCCGAAATCTTAGAGCCTTTAAAAACCACAGAAGTATCATTTTCTCTTACCAAAACCATAGGCAATTTAGTGTTCCCTTCCAAAAAAACCCCAAATTCCATGCTGGGAAGCAGACAGGAATTCAGCCTTGCAAGAGTTTTAAGGAAAAACTGAACAAGATCTGATTTGTCTCCTCAGCAGAGAGACAAGACCTCTGCAGGCACAAATAACCTCTTGGGAAGGAAGTGAGGGAATATCCCAAGTTTATTTGCAATTTTGGGGGCCGTGTCAGCAACCCCCCGATGTTGACACAAAGAATTCCCACCGCGCTCCCAGTGTGGGATTTTCACCTGCAGTGACTCGGGACTGTGGTACAAGCCCAGTCAAACCCCGGCGTGGAAGCCAAGCTTTGGTTTCTCGCAATCTCTGCAAGGTGGAGGCAGAAGCCCTGGGGAGGATCAGTCACCTCCACGCTGTTGCAAGGTGCCCGTGGGTATTTTTTTAACCCCGGCATTTGCGAGGTGCTGCCGCACCGATAAAGCCGTGGAAGAGGAGAGGCAGTGCCCTCTGAACCCTGTGCAACTGGATTTACTGAGTCACTCTGTGCTAATGCCTGGCAAAAATGTCCTCATGCAGCAGTTGAGCAAACAGCGCCGAGATAACCGCGCCAGAACGCCGCGGGCTCGGCCCTTATCTCCCAACAGCCCGACCCGGGACAGCCGCAATTCCTGCCGCAGCTCCACTGCAGGAGAGGCTTTATGGGGACCCACCCTGCCTGCCCCCGGCAGCATCGCCCCGAGTGCCGCTGCTCCGCGGGGTGAGGTCACCCTTCGCAACCCTCCTTTGGGAAAGGCGCCTTGGCCCGCTCGAGGTGCTGCTCTTGCAAAAGCCGCTGCTCCCTCTCCGTGGGCGGAATCTCCACCATCCACCTCTCCCCGCTTCCACGCTCGTGTTTTTATTCCCCCTGAAGTGACGCTGCCCCGCAGACTTCTCCGGTGATTTAACAGCCCGACACCTCCCCAGATCAGCCCTGGTGCAATTAAAGAGCTCAGCGTTCCCAGAAAGGGCTGAGCAGCTCCCGCCGCTTGTGCTCCCTGCAGGAGGCGAGGGAAGAGAGCGGAATTGCTGACTGCCAGCCCTGAGGAGGGGGAAATGGCAGGGCAGGGAGGAGGTCGGGCTGGGAGAGTGTCCCAGCCCTGCTGACCTCTGCACTTTCCGCTCCCGGATCGTTTCCCGTGGCGCGCGGGAGGCGGCGGCAGCCGCGACGCTGGAGAATCCCAAAATGAGTGGTGTTCCAGGAAATGGCTGCTGTGTAATTTGGTGAGGTTACAGCTACCACGGGGCTCCAAACCTCAACTATCCTCTAAAGAGCACCCTGTGGGCACAGCCAGAGAATCTCAGAATGATTTGGGTTGGAAGGGACCTTAAAGCTCATCCCGTTGCACCCCCTGCCATGGACCAGGACACTTTCCACTGGACCAGGTTGCTCCAAGCCCTGTCCAGCCTGGCCTTGGACACTTTTGGGGATGGGAATCCACAGCCCTTGTGGATGCAGTCAGAGAAAGGGAGTGCAAAAAGCTTGGGAAGAGGCAGGACTTTGCTGCTCCCAGTATTTGCTGCAAGGACAAGTTATTTACTGAAAACCCACATCTTCCTACTTTCTACAGAAATTCCCAGCACATGAAGGGAAATTCAGTCCAGCTCTGCACTCCCCTCGCTGTGTTCCCTTCAGTCCCATTTTCAACCCATCGGTTCCTGAACTTTGCTCCCTGCATGCCAGGGAAGCACTTTTCTCTCTCATTCCGGTAATTCCAGCCCTGAACGCCCAACTCCCTGAATTTTTCATGTCAGGAACCAAAATTCACCTTTGGACTGCAGACAAGCAGGAGCGAGTGCTCTGTCACTCTGTGTGCCTGCCCCAATCTCCAGGAGTTTTACAGCAGATGCTTTGGGGAAAGATGAAAATCAGGCTGCGGAGAGGCTTGGAGAGGCACATCGTGCTGGGCATGGATTAAAGCGCCCCGGGAATGCTCCCTGCTCAATCCCGAGTATTACACACCTAATCCTGGCAGATTGAGTCCTCAAGGCAAAGGCTGGGCTGCCTTGGAAGGAGCTCTTGCCGATAGATGTCAGCACAGCCTGCCCGAATTTCCCAGGAGCACCTTTCCTTCCCAGCTCCCGGTGCAGCCATGGGATAGCGGGTTTCATCCCACTGACTCCACAGTGGACAGGGAGGTACCTGCCCAGGAGGGAAGGTGCTGTCAGAGACCCAGGAAAACGAAATCACTGGATGTGAAACGATCAGGGAATTTGTGTCCAGGGAAACCATCACGCTTGGGTGCCTCCCACGCCTCGGGAAGGAGGGATCAGCTCCCTCTGGGGTGCAACACATTCATGAGATGTGAGACACCACCAGCGTCAACAACCCCGTGTGTGGCTCCGGGGTTTTGAGCCTTCTTCCTGAAAAGGAAATATGTTGAGATTTGTCTGAGCCACAGTTTGCAAATTCCTCGGCTCCAACCGAACTCGGACAAGTGAGAAATTAAATTCTCTGCAGGGCTGGGAAATCACACATCGGGAAAATAGAAAAAAAAATCCTGGTAGAAAACAACAACAACAACAACAACAACAACCCAACAACAACAAAAAACAAAACAAACAAACAAACAAACAAAAAAACCCACCCCTCTTGGAAAATCCAGCCTAACTTCTGCCTAGGTTAAAGGGATGACAGACCTGCACTTTGGGATCTTAAGGATAAACAATGCAAATTGTTCTCCAAGTCTTTCCAAGATGGAGGAGGGAGCCAGGTACTATTACTACTACAACTACTACTACTACTACTACTGCTACTACTACCTGCTAGTACTACTAGGAGGGATTTCTGCTCAACTCTGGAAGTGTCCAAGGCCAGGCTGGACAGGGCTTGAAGCACCCTGGAACAGTGGAAGGTGTCTGTGCCAGTAGAACAAGGTGAGACCCCAGACATACTGAGGAAAACCAGAGGAACTGAGGGAAGAGGGAATCCAGAGGAACTGAGGGAAGAGGGAAACCTCCTCAGCTTTTCCCTCCATTCCCTTCCCACACGACTCCTGCCACGTCAGGCTGAGCTGTGCGGGGCAGGGCAGGAGGGCATCCACAGCTGAGGGATCATCCCCTGAGGGAGTGCTGCAGCCTGAGCTGCCTTCCTGCCCTGCTGACCCAGGCAGCCAAGCCCTGCTCCGAGGAGCCCATTTCCCACAGCAGGGAATGCCTGTCCCCCATGTTTTGCCCACAGATAAAAACTGGCTGAACTTCCGAGTCCTGTGTCACACGGAGAGCAGGGAATGGGAGAGGGGAAGTGCTTGGGCGTACTGGGGTGGCAGCTCAGCCGGCAGAGCCCGGCCCTGGTGGCAGGCACATTCCCCCTCCCTGGGCGGGTGATCCACGGGCTCTTCCAAGCCGTTCCCGGCCGCCTGCGGCACCGCATTCCTGGGCGGCAGCGGCTCCCGAGGCGCAGGCACGCCTGCCGCAAGCTGAACTGCCGAACTGCCCCTGCCCCTGCCCTGCAGCTCCGCGGAAACAGCCCGGGGCACTCGGGGACCTTGGCGGGTACCGCGAGCCGCTGGAAAAGCTGCGGGAACACAGCTTTGATAAGGATAAGCTGCAGGGAGGGGCAGGATGCAGCCAGGTAGGGTCGGGGGAGGGAGGAATGTGGGAAGCCAGGCCATTCCAGATGTGGGATTCAGGAACGGGAGGCACAGGATTGTTTGCCCTGGTGGTGTGATCCTCACCCCTTCCCCATCCCACTGACCAGGAAAGCCCTGCACCCTGCCAGGCTCTCCAAGCAGGTGCCTTTGTCAGCTGGGAGCAGATTCCCAGACAGGGGAGGGATTTCAGAGAGGGATCTTGTGGCTTTTCCTGTCTTGTGGAGTGAAGGCACCTGTGGGACAAGTCCTCCCAAACATTTCACCACACGCTCAGTTTGCAGTGGGTTTTGTACCTGAGTGTCCCTGGGACTGACCTGTGCCACGCATGGCAGGGTGGGCATCCAAGGATGGACACCAATGGAATGTGGTTTGGATCCAGACAACAAAAACCTTCCAGAGGTTAAACACAGCCAGAAAGGCCAGGAGCTGGAGGAGGACAGAGCCTGGCAAATCAAAGGGAGGGCAGGTGTGTGCTATAAACCCATGGATTAATCTGAAAACCAGCAGTGCCTTCTCAACCAGGCAGCAGCTGACACAGGAAAAAAAAAAAAAGCTTTCACTTGATTTGGGTTGATTTTTTATCTCTTGCCCTTGAGATATTTCATATTGAACACCACAAATTCCATTAGAGACATTCTGCAAAACCAGTCAGGCAAAGAGAGGAACAAATGAATGTCAGATAGATCCAGGGGGTGGGAACAGCCCTGCTCCCACCTTGGAGCTGCCAGTCCACCCTCTGCAAGGGCAGAATTCCAAACTCTATATCCAGGGACACTGCTGGAGAGTTTGTCTGTCAGTGGCTTGGCAGGAGTGGTCACTGACGTCTTTGTAAAACTGGGAGCCCAAAAAAGGAGGAAAAAAATCAATATATTTAAACTGGAGAAAACAATTCCAAGCAACCTGTGCTGGGACAGCCTCTGCCCCAAAGGGTGGCACGGGACAAAGCCTGGAAAATCCTGGTTTTGCTCCAGAAGAGCAGAAATGAAGGGTGGGATAAGGAAGAAATGAAGTGTGTGTAAGGAAGAATTTAGGCGTGTGATCAGGAGGAAACTGGGTGTGTGATAAGGAGGAAATGGGGTGCAGGATGAGGAAGCTCCAGGCAGGAGGCTCACAGGATTACAGCTGAGCTCCCAAAGGGGGCGAGTCACTCTGAGCTCGAGGACTCCAAGAGCCTTTGGATAGTGGTGGGACAGCCTCTGGTTGTTGGAGGATAACATGGGATGTTTCAGCTCTGCAGAGGCAGGAACGGGCCCTACTGCCATCAACCTCAAAGGGCAACGAGGAAATAACCACCTAGATCAGGAAAAGAGATGGAAAAAGCTTTCCTCTCTTCCAGGCTCATCAGGACTGCTCACAGCACCAGGGATTTCCATCCACCCCAATAACCTGCTCCACTTTGGAGCACTCAGCCATAATTAGAGAGGTTATTCCATGCCAGGAATCAGCTCTTGGATCCTCTGGGCTCCTGGGAGGACAACAGCGACCACACAGCTTCGGTGGGCTCAAGGTGATCCCAAGGTTTTAATAAAGCTCAGCTTTGCCTCCAATCAGATGGGGCCAGAGCTCAGAGGCACAGGGGGACACCAAGGGAATTCTGCAGCCAGAGTTTTGGTCAGGTCAGGATTCCAGGGGGTTTTAATGCCCAAACCAAGGCTGTGCCTGGGATGCCTGTGAGGGAAGTGACTGCAAAGGGAACAGAGATGCAGTCTGGGGTCAGGGCAGAGCACCTCAGTTACTGCTCTGCAGGAAAAAGAATCCAGAATCCTTGAGGTTGGAAAAACCCCCCAGGATCATCAAATCCAACCTATGCCCAGTGCTGTCCTTGTCACCCAGCCCAGAGCTCTGAGTGCCACATGCAGGCCTCCCTTGCACACCTCCAGGATGGGCACTCCAAACCTCCCTGGGCACTCCTGCCAAGGCCTGATCACACTTTCCATGGGGAAATTCCTGCTGACATCCTCCCTGAGCCTCCCTGGCCCAACCTGAGGCTGTTCCCTCTCCTCCTGTCCCTGTTCCCTGGAGCAGAGCCCAAATCCCCTTGGGCTGTCCCCTCCTGGCAGGGAGTTGTGCAGAGCCACAAGGTCCCTCCTGATCCCCCTTTTCTCCAGGCTGAGCCCCTTTCCCAGCTCCCTCAGCCTCTCCTGGTGCCCCAGCCCCTTCTCAGCTCCATTCCCTTCCCTGACACACTCCACCCCCTCCAGGTCTTTCCTGAGTTGAGGGGCCAGGACTGGACCCAGCTGATGCAAAACACAACCCTGAACTGAATGAGTGGCACCATCTGCAGTCACACATGAGGAGCCTCCCACTATTCCCACACCTCTGTTTACTCCTCAGATTCCCCCCCAGCTCTTGGACAGCCCTGCTCCTGTCCCAGTGGATTCACTCCCTGAGTGCTGGTGCTGCTCTGGATAGTGGCTGTGCAGGGCTGGATGCCATGGGATCCTGTGGGATCCTGTGGGATCCAGCGGGATCCAGCATCACCTCCCCTCCTCGGGAAGCCCACTAGTCCTTCCGTTGTGTCCTTCAGCTCCACAAAGCTCCCAGAGCTGAGGAGATCCCAACGGAGGAATTCACCCTGAAACTCCACTGACTGTTTGGAAAATTGTTTTGAAAACTCGCTGGTGTTTTCTAGAAAGGGGAGATGAAAACAAGGCTGGGCTTCTTAGCTCGGGGCAAGGTTTGTGCACAGCTTTGTCAAGGCCAGACCTCTCTGCTCTGCGAGGGGAGGTTTCTCCACAGGACCACATCTGACAGCCAGAGTCTCTCCCGAGTCTCTCCTGCCTCCTTCGGGCTGTTGCCTTTGTTGACACAACACCATCAAAGGCACCTTCCCGTCGATCACAAAAGGAAACCTGATCCTCCCACTCACGGCACGGAAGGGAGCTCAGGAAGAGCTAAGCCATGAGGAACCCCTGGCAGAGGGGTTTTACTGAGTCCTGCTAAGGCCACCCAGGAGGTTTAAGCACAAACTCCAGGGTGGAGGGCTCTGCTCATTCCCAGGCTGGAGCAGGAGGGAGGATCAGCCTCTGCGAGGACAGGTGGAGTTCTGCCTCCGAGCCTGGTTTGATCCCGGAATCCTGAGAAAGATGAGAAGCTTTCCCATCTCACCAGGGACAGAAAACACCTGGAGAGAAGTCCTGGGGAGGTCCCTGTGCCAGAGCAAGGGTGGCCCAGGCAGCAGCACTAGGAGTCTCCTCCCAGCAACAGGAAAAGCGAAGCCTTGGGGCTCCTGAGCTCCTGTGGGGTCAGAGAGGGACGGGAGGGACAGGGCCCTTCCCAGCCCTCCTGCCTCCCCAGGGACCTGCAGGAAGGTGGGAGCACAGGGGATGATAAAACACACCCAAGAGGAGGATGTGCAGATCTTACAGGACTTCAGCAGGAATGCCTCTCTCTCCCTGCAAAGCTCTGCTCTTTCCAGCACCATTGCTGACTTTATAACCACAACAGGCTCAGTTTTAAAGGGAAAAGCTTTTCACCTCTGTGCCATGAACCACCGGGAGAGCAAAGCTCCTGGCCTTTCTCTCCCTATTTCACAAAGGCATTTTCTGGTGTGGTTCTGGCTGAGAGAGGCCAGATCTCTGAGGCAGGACTGAGAGGAACTGGAACCAAGGAACCCAGGGAGGGATGAGGCTGCAGAGACACAGCCTGAAACAGCCCAGGCAGGGCAGCAGGAGACTGCCTGGGACATGCTCCCGATTCTGCCTGCAAGTTATCCCTGCAGGATGTGTGGACAGGAGGCTCAGATGGTGCCAAAGCACCTGGGGCTTCTCTGGGAGCCTCCAGCAGCTTCCCTTGCACAGGGATGGGTGGGAGCTCACCAGGAGCTTCACAGGCCTGCAGGGAAACAGGACAAACCTTCCCTGCCAGCAGGGCAGCAGATCCAGGGATGAATCCCAGCTCAGCCAGGTCCAAGCATCAGCAAAGGCCTCAGCACAACCCTCTGCAGCTCCCATTGCATGAAGTCATGGAATCATGTAATGGTTTGGGTTGGAAGGGACCTTAAAGCCCATCCAGTCCCAGCCCTGCCATGGGCAGGGACACCTTCCACTGTTGCAGCTGCTCCATGCTCTGTCCAGCCTGGCCTTGGACACTGTCAACCTGTGCCAGGGCCTCATCCCCCTCACAGGGAACAATTCCTTCCCAATATCCCAGCTGACCCTGCCCTCTGGCATTCCAGGCCCTTGTCCAAAGTCCATCTCCAGCGTTCTTGGAGCCCCTCCAGTTACTGAAAGTCCTGGGACTCTCTGTTCCAAATGGGGTTTGGTTTCTTTCCTGGCTGTTCAGCCCATTTTTGGGGAGCAGCAGGGACTCTCACCACTGAAACCAGTGTGCTCCAGCTGGACTCACAGGAGTGGAGCCTCACCCTGGCCTCCAGCTGGATACAGATTCCAGCATAAACCACCCCCAGTCCTCCATCAGGATGCTCTGAGCACAGATGGGCTCAAATTCCAACAAGTGCCCAGGTTAACTGTGCAAGTGAGGGCAAGGAAAGCATCCCCAACACATGGAAAAGGCCTCTGCCTGCCAGAGACCACCTACCCTGGGACAGCACTGCAGCATCCCACACGTGGGGCTGGTAATTATCCTGCTCCTGCTCCAGCAGATCCTGCGTGGGATGGGAAGGGGTGGGAGCAGCTCCACAATGGCCAGGAGAGCTCGAGGGAGAGGAGCTGGGGGGCACCTTCCAAAAACAGAGATCCTGCTGCCTGCCACCCTCCTTTCCAGAGCTTCCAACCCCACCAAAAGCTCTCCAGAAGAGCCAGGCAACAACTCTCTTGTGCTGCTCCAGCCCCATCAGTCATACGTCAAAGCCATTGTTTCAGATCTAAGCAAAAAAATACTTTGAAACCTCAAAAATTAGAGTTTTTTGAAGTAATTATCTCCCTCCTCCGTCTCTGAGACGAAAGAAACCCAGGCCAATTATTTCTTTGAAGGCTAAATATTTACTCCCAGATGAAGCAGCTCGGGCTGGAGGGGAATTATCCAGCTCTGATGTCATCTCATGCCTGGGAGCCAGAAAACCTGGATGAAAACAGGTAGGAACAAACAGCAACAACAACAACAAAAGGGTGTTTTCTCCTGGAAAAGGCTCTCAGAAAGGGATGAAGCTGTGTCCAAGACATTGTGCTCCTATTCTGTGCCCAGGGCTCATTAGAGAAGATGCTTAACAAGAGCACACGTGGAGTGTGAGGGAACCTCTCCGAGCAAGACCTGGCCTTGGGAAAGAGCCAGGGTCTTATTCCAGAGCTCTGGGGTCTGTGAGGCAGGTGTGGGAATTCCTCCACAGCAATTAGCCTGCACAGACAACGAGCGGTAATCAACCAATGTCACCTCTTCGGTTTTCCTTTAAAAAGCCCTCTCCTGCCTTACTCACGTGGCAGGATTTCAGAGCTCCCAGCTGCTGCCCCCTGCAGCCACTCTCCTTTCCCAGGCTCAGGGCACCCAGAGCAGGGGCGGGAGCTGTGCGGATCCCACCGGGGTGACTCATCCCCTGCAGAGGCAGGAACGGAGCGCTCCCTGCTCGCGGGCCCCAGTTTCAGCTGCGATCCCATCTGCCGTGCCACGAGCAGGAACAGCTCCTCGGGGGATTTCCCGTGGGACCCGGCCCCGCCGCGCGTTCCCGCCCTGGGATGGGGACGGCTCCGAGCCCTGCCCGCCCCAGCCGGGGCACAGCTCCCGGGTCCCCCAGCCCTGCCCAGCCCCAGCCGGGGCAGAGCTCCCGGGTCCCCCAGCCCTGCCCAGCCCCAGCCGGGGCAGAGCTCCCGGGTCCCCCTGCCCTGCCCGCCCCAGCCGGGGCACAGCTCCCGGGTCCCCCTGCCCTGCCCACCCCAGCCGGGGCAGAGCTCCCGGGTCCCCCTGCCCTGCCCGCCCCAGCCGGGGCAGAGCTCCCGGGTCACCCTGCCCTGCCCAGCCCCAGCCCCAGCCCCAGCCCCAGCCCCAGCCCCAGCCCCAGCCCCAGCCGGGGCACAGCTCCCGGGTCACCCTGCCCTGCCCAGCCCCAGCCCCAGCCCCAGCCGGGGCAGAGCTCCCGGGTCACCCTCACCAGCCCCAGCCGGGGCAGAGCTCCCCGGGTCCCCCTGCCCTGCCCAGCCCCAGCCGGGGCAGAGCTCCCGGGTCCCCCTGCCCTGCCCAGCCCCAGCAGGACGCAGGAGCCCGTCTGCTGGGGCGGGTTCCTTTCCCCCGTTTCAATCCACAGCTCCTTGCTTCTCCCCTGTGGGAGTCACACAGGGGCTGTGACACAAAAACCAGAACACAAGGGAAGTGTGGCTGGAGATCCAAGCACCAAGCAAGGTGTTCACAGGTGGAAATTCCCAGGTGACAGCAGCATTTGGGATTTGTCCCCAGTCCCTCTCCAGCTCTCTTTGAGAGGGACTTCGGGCACTGGAAGGGGCTATGAGGTAACCCTGGATCCTTCTCTTCTCCAGGTGAACACCCCCCAGCTTTCCCATCTCCCTCTACATCCACCTCCACCTCTATCTCCTTATTCCCTGGATTTTAGAGGACTTCAAGTGCCAGACAAGAAAATACTTTAAACAGTATCTGAGCAGTCTGCAATACTTAGAGCACAGGACAGGGAATTCTGAACCCAACAAGGAGTGCTGCTGAATACTGAGCTCCTTTTCTCCTTCTTCCTCCTGCCAAAACAGCTTCGACACTGATTTCTCCCCCTGTCCCAAGAGATTACCCCAGTTCTGCTTTCCTCAAAGTTATTTTAGTAGAATTCAGAAATTAAAAGGAAAAAATCAAACTGTTGTGGGTGACATTTCCAGCAGAAAAACCAGTGTGGGAAATAATCTGTGGTGTCTTCCTGCCCAGCTGAGGGTGCCTGGACAACAGGAATGAAGCTGCTTTCCCACGCTCTCCCACCTGCACAGGCTTGTCTGCTCCACTCCCCAAAATACCTGGAGTGGGAGCCACTGGAATGAGTGAAGAAAATCTCAGCTTTGGGACAATGGTTCTCAGCATGCCATCAGGGAATGGGACCTTAAACACACCCAGTGCCACCCCCTGGCATGGGCAGGACACCTTCCACTCCCCAGGTTGCTCCAGCCCGGCCTTGGGCACTGCCAGGATCCAGGGGCAGCCACAGCTGCTCAGGACACCCTGTGCCAGGGCCTGCCCACTCTCCAGGGAACAATTCCTGAACAATATCCCATCTATCCCTGCCCTTGGCAGTGGGAAGCCATTCCCTGTCCTGGCCCTCCATCCCCTCCAAGTCCCTCTCCAGCTTTCCTGGACCCCCTTTAGGCACTGGAAAGGGTCTGAGCTCTCCCTGGAGCCCTCTGTTCAATTCCAACAATTCCAATTTCTCAGCCTTCTCCAGGCTGAACAATCATCACATCTTTCCCAGCCTATTCCAGTGTGAACAATCCCAACTCTCAGACAGATTCTGCCACAAACCCTGCATTTCTCTGGGACAGCCCAGTCCCAGCAGGCTCATGCTGAGGCACACACAGACAAATGGAACCCGAGCACTGGGGAGGAGGGAGGAGGCACGGGGGCAGCTCACCTGAGGCCAGGGGCCGGATCCACTCCTTGCTGTTGAGGTCCAGCCTCCAGAGGTCGTTGAAGGCGGCATTGCAGCTGCTCTGGGTGCAGCCCCCGAACACGTACATGGACTGGTTTGCATCATAGTAACATGCACCTGCAACAGAACACAGCTCCTGTCACTGCTCTGTGTGCCCCACACAGCTCCTGTCACTGCCCTGTGCCCCACACAGCTCCTGTCACTGCCCTGTGAGCCCCACACAGCTCCTGTCACTGCCCTGTGCCCCACACAGCTCCTGTCACTGCCCTGTGCCCCACACAGCTCCTGTCACTGCCCTGTGTGCCCCACACAGCTCCTGTCACTGCCCTGTGTGCCCCACACAGCTCCTGTCACTGCCCTGTGCCCCACACAGCTCCTGTCACTGCCCTGTGCCCCACACAGCTCCTGTCACTGCCCTGTGTGCCCCACACAGCTCCTGTCACTGCTCTGTGCCCCACACAGCTCCTGTCACTGCCCTGTGCCCCACACAGCTCCTGTCACTGCTCTGTGTGCCCCACACAGCTCCTGTCACTGCCCTGTGACCCACACAGCTCCTGTCACTGCCCTGTGTGCCCCACACAGCTCCTGTCACTGCTCTGTGTGCCCCACACAGCTCCTGTCACTGCCCTGTGAGCCCCACACAGCTCCTGTCACTGCTCTGTGTGCCCCACACAGCTCCTGTCACTGCTCTGTGTGCCCCACACAGCTCCTGTCACTGCTCTGTGTGCCCCACACAGCTCCTGTCACTGCCCTGTGCCCCACACAGCTCCTGTCACTGCCCTGTGCCCCACACAGCTCCTGTCACTGCTCTGTGTGCCCCACACAGCTCCTGTCACTGCCCTGTGCCCCACACAGCTCCTGTCACTGCTCTGTGTGCCCCACACAGCTCCTGTCACTGCTCTGTGTGCCCCACACAGCTCCTGTCACTGCCCTGTGAGCCCCACACAGCTCCTGTCACTGCTCTGTGTGCCCCACACAGCTCCTGTCACAGCCCTGTGCCCCACACAGCTCCTGTCACTGCCCTGTGTGCCCCACACAGCTCCTGTCACTGTTCTGTGTGCCCCACACAGCTCCTGTCACAGCCCTGTGCCCCACACAGCTCCTGTCACTGCCCTGTGTGCCCCACACAGCTCCTGTCACTGCTCTGTGTGCCTCATACAGCTCCTGTCACTGCCCTGTGTGCCCCACACAGCTCCTGTCACTGCCCTGTGTGCCCCACACAGCTCCTGTCACTGCCCTGTGCCCCACACAGCTCCTGTCACTGCTCTGTGTGCCCCACACAGCTCCTGTCACTGCCCTGTGTGCCCCACACAGCTCCTGTCACTGCCCTGTGCCCCACACAGCTCCTGTCACTGCTCTGTGTGCCCCACACAGCTCCTGTCACTGCTCTGTGTGCCCCACACAGCTCCTGTCACTGCTCTGTGTGCCTCATACAGCTCCTGTCACTGCCCTGAGCCCCACACAGCTCCTGTCACTGCCCTGTGTGCCCCACACAGCTCCTGTCACTGCCCTGTGCCCCACACAGCTCCTGTCACTGCTCTGTGCCCCACACAGCTCCTGTCACTGCCCTGTGCCCCACACAGCTCCTGTCACTGCCCTGAGCCCCACACAGCTCCTGTCACTGCCCTGTGTGCCCCACACAGCTCCTGTCACTGCCCTGTGTGCCCCACACAGCTCCTGTCACTGCTCTGTGTGCCCCACACAGCTCCTGTCACTGCTCTGTGTGCCCCACACAGCTCCTGTCACTGCCCTGAGCCCCACACAGCTCCTGTCACTGCCCTGTGCCCCACACAGCTCCTGTCACTGCTCTGAGCCCCACACAGCTCCTGTCACTGCCCTGTGTGCCCCACACAGCTCCTGTCACTGCCCTGTGCCCCACACAGCTCCTGTCACTGCTCTGTGTGCCCCACACAGCTCCTGTCACTGCCCTGTGTGCCCCACACAGCTCCTGTCACTGCTCTGTGTGCCCCACACAGCTCCTGTCACTGCTCTGTGTGCCCCACACAGCTCCTGTCACTGCTCTGTGTGCCCCACACAGCTCCTGTCACTGCTCTGTGCCCCACACAGCTCCTGTCACTGCCCTGTGCCCCACACAGCTCCTGTCACTGCCCTGAGCCCCACACAGCTCCTGTCACTGTTCTGTGTGCCCCACACAGCTCCTGTCACTGCCCTGTGCCCCACACAGCTCCTGTCACTGCTCTGTGTGCCCCACACAGCTCCTGTCACTGCTCTGTGCCCCACACAGCTCCTGTCACTGCCCTGTGCCCCACACAGCTCCTGTCACTGCCCTGTGTGCCCCACACAGCTCCTGTCACTGCTCTGTGTGCCCCACACAGCTCCTGTCACTGCCCTGTGCCCCACACAGCTCCTGTCACTGCTCTGTGCCCCACACAGCTCCTGTCACTGCTCTGTGCCCCACACAGCTCCTGTCACTGCCCTGTGCCCCACACAGCTCCTGTCACTGCTCTGTGCCCCACACAGCTCCTGTCACTGCCCTGTGTGCCCCACACAGCTCCTGTCACTGCTCTGTGTGCCCCACACAGGTCCTGTCACTGCTCTGTGTGCCCCACACAGCTCCTGTCACTGCTCTGTGTGCCCCACACAGCTCCTGTCACTGCTCTGTGCCCCACACAGCTCCTGTCACTGCCCTGTGCCCCACACAGCTCCTGTCACTGCTCTGTGTGCCCCACACAGCTCCTGTCACTGCTCTGTGCCCCACACAGCTCCTGTCACTGCCCTGTGCCCCACACAGCTCCTGTCACTGCCCTGTGCCCCACACAGCTCCTGTCACTGCCCTGAGCCCCACACAGCTCCTGTCACTGCCCTGTGTGCCTCATACAGCTCCTGTCACTGCCCTGTGCCCCACACAGCTCCTGTCACTGCCCTGTGCCCCACACAGCTCCTGTCACTGCCCTGTGCCCCACACAGCTCCTGTCACTGCTCTGTGCCCCACACAGCTCCTGTCACTGCCCTGTGTGCTCTGTGTGCCCCACACAGCTCCTGTCACTGCCCTGTGTGCCCCACACAGCTCCTGTCACTGCCCTGTGCCCCACACAGCTCCTGTCACTGCTCTGTGCCCCACACAGCTCCTGTCACTGCCCTGTGTGCTCTGTGTGCCCCACACAGCTCCTGTCACTGCTCTGTGTGCCCCACACAGCTCCTGTCACTGCCCTGTGCCCCACACAGCTCCTGTCACTGCTCTGTGCCCCACACAGCTCCTGTCACTGCTCTGTGTGCCCCACACCCAGACCAGGCCCTTTCCTCCCTGCACAAAAGCAGCCAGGGTGCCCCAGCTCCCCAGAACCATAGGGTATTCTTGAGCAGAGTGAAGCTCCAGCAAGAACTGGAGCTCAAGAGGATTATCCCCTCAGGCAGAGCTGCTCCTCAAAGTGCAGAGAAAACTGCCTTAGGAGCCTGTAATTAATTAGCTTAGCTGTGATTAAGGCACCCAGCTCCCTGACCTTTCCTAAGCCAGTTCACACAGCTCACAGACCCTGCTCTGTGCACCCAGGGCTGGGGTTTGCTCTCTTCTCAGGGTTTCACATCATCTCATTCAAAAGCCCCACTAGAACTCAGCATCATCCGAGGGCATTCCCTCTGCTCCCTATGGGAAGGATGAGGCAGCGAGATGGGGAACACCACATTTGACAGCCCCTCAAAGATACCCATGGAAATCAAGAGCTTTTGGCTCCAAAACAAAATCCATAGAAGTGTCTGCAGCATCCAGGTACCTCTGGCAAGAGGGAACTGAAAGATGGAGCAGGGAGGGCTTGCTCAGCTTGTCTGCCTGGGCAGAATTCCGTGTTTTCTGTAAAATTGCATGTAGAATAACCCCACAGCAAAATCACTGAGATTGTGCTTTCCTACTTCTTTTTAGAGTCATTTTAAGCTGCTGAAGACAAGGAAGGCAGAGCAGCTTGAGGAAAAAGAGAAAAATAGGAAAAAGCAAGCACAATGAAAATTGCAGTTTATTCCAGCCTATAGGGATCCCCCAGTGGGATTGTTGGGGCTGTTCTGTGCAGGGCCAGGAGCTGGACATTGATGATCCTTGTGGATCCAGCTCAGGATAATCTGTGATTCCATTATATGTTTATATATAGTTTCTATCACGTGTAGAATAAATCTGGGGGTAATTGTGCATGTCCCTGATGGTTTTAGGGTTTTTGTTTTGGTTTTTTTTTGGCGGAAAACACTGAATGGACTTTGTTGGATTTTTTAATGTCCCAGCAAAATTTAGTGACCCCCCCCCAGAGTTTCAGCACACTGCAGAAGTGGCTTATCTTTGGAAATGAATCAATAATTCTGATGTTTGAAGACACTGATGCTCAGAGGGAGCAGAGGCAGCTGGTTCTGACCACACTCCTGACTCCATCTCCTGAGTAAAGAATCATCAGAGATTTTCACCCAGAGCAGCCAATAGCCAAAGCAGAGATGACTTGGAAGGGAAAACCAAATGGAAAGCACATTCCCTTCACCATAACTGAAGAACATTAACTTCTGAAACTTGGAGAACATGAAATAAATTAACCCATTGAAGTTCAAGGGTTATGTTTCCCACTGGATGGGAAGGATGGCTGGGCTGTAAATCCCATTCCCACACAGTCCTTTGGTTGGAGGGTGACAGCCCTTGATGTTGGCCTTGGACACTGCCAGAGATCCAGAGGCAGCCACAGCTGCTCTGGGCACCCTGTGCCAGAGTCACCCCACCCTCACAGGGAACAATTCCTTCCCAATATCCCATCCAGCCCTGCCCTCTGGCAGTGGGAGCCATTCCCTGTGTCCTGTCACGCCAGGCCCTTGTCCCCAGTCCCTCTCCAGCTCTCCTGGAGCCCCTTCAGGCACTGGAAAGGGCTCTGAGCTCTCCCTAGAGCCTTCTGTTCTCCAGCTGAACGTCCCCAGCTCTCCCATCTCCCTCTATCTTCATCTCCACCTTGATCTCCTCACTCCCTAAAATGCCATTGTCCTGCTCCTTGCAGTGCAGGGCTTGGGTGCAGCCAAAAATCCGGGGATGTTGAGCAAGGCTGGGTGCTGGGAGGAGCTGTAGCTCTGCTCCAGGGGCAGCCCATCCTGTAAAACAAACATTCCAGCTCTCACCGCTCCCAACGGGTTTGTCAAACCCACAAATTGCTGTAATTACTCACTCTGTGGTGCCACCAACCCCAGGCTCCGTGGAAACAAAAACAATAAATCAGTGTTTAAAATTAGTCACTCCTCCAGCACAGGATCAATATCCCTGGCACAACGGTCGGCATTCCTTTGCTGCTTTTCCGTTTCTGCATTCCTGAGCCTCCTGACATCGTTTTCCGACTTTGGGCAGTGATTTCACCCCGTGACTCATCGCCTTGCTATGACCTCGCAGGTTCATACATAAAACAACTCGGTGACTCCTGCAAACATCACCCAAAAACCCCCAAATATGGAGGACTTCTGCCCCTAAACACACAGCAGTATTGATACTTCTGCAGCTTCAGTCAAACCCTCTGGAAAAGGACAGCTCGTCCACGGTTTGTTCTCAGCTGTGATCCCTGCCAAGCACTCCCTCCCCACAGCAGTGCCTTCCATTCATTATTCCTTATCAAGCACTTTTGCCATTCCTCCCCTCAGCACTGAGAGCAGACAGGTTGACCTCCAACTGCTTAAAATTCCCCTCCTTGTCCGTTTGTGCTCCCTGTGAGCACTTCTGGGATAGCTCTAATAATTCTTGGAAGAGAGAGCGAGCCCCAGACAGAGCTTTGATGGCAGCGCTGACTCGTGCCTGGGCGGTGACGTCTTCCCACAAAAACTGGCAAACCACTCATCCCTCAAAAAGAGCTTTGTGAGTCCTCCCTGCATCCCTCCCCACTGCACAAATCTCCTGTTCCCTCCACCTCAGCTCACCGTCATCCCTTGGGATTTTACAGAGATTCACTTTGACTTTCCGGAATTGATGATTTGCAGCTTCACTTTAACGCTGGGATCTCGCCCGCAGGCACCGAGCCCTGCTTCAGGGAAAGCAGAGGCTGCAGATCTGGGCAGCTGCTCACAAACCAATCCATTTAAGTCAGCAAACAAGTTAATCCAGATTAGCTTTGTGCCCACAAAGTGCATTAATAACGCTGCCGTGGCCACGGGGCCGGGCAGAGCTGGGACACTGTCACCGAGCGAGGCTAATACGGATTACACGCTCCGAGGGCAGTGGATTTAGGGAGACAACTCACTCTGGAGCCAGGAAGCCCGTGGCAGGCAGCAGGATAAAGGAAAGAGCACACAGTGCTCTTTGGGGCAACTCTGAGCCTTTCCCAGGGAATTTCTAGCTGACCTGAGCACTCAGCAGTAGCAAAAACGCTGCTAAAATTGAGGGGAAATACATGCAAATGTGAAGTCGTTGCTAAAAAGGAGCTGTGAAGCAGGGAGCCTTTTCATCCTTCAGGAAGGCAGGATATCTCGGCAGAGCACAATGACTTCACCAGAGCTCCCCACAGCGTCTCCTGGACTTGTCCTGACAGGAAGAGCAGCGGCTGCCTCGTAAATTATTGCTTGGGAAGATGAAAATGTGATGCCTGCTGCTCTTGGAATGGCAGGGCTTGCACAGTGTTTATCTTCCCTTACAAAAATGCAGTTTGCTTCCTGCAAGAGCTGTCCCCCAGAGGGCTCAGACCCTGTGCTGGAGTCACAGCATGGAATTTTTGTCATGTTTTTTTGTTGGAGCTGAGGCAGCTCAATGCTAGTGCACTCCAAGAACAGGGTTTATTTCAATATATTTCCCTCAAAGGCACTGTGTTTAGGTATCTTTTCACTTTCTGTTCCCTTCCAGAATCTTGGAAGCAGGGGAAGAATTCATCCAAACATTGAGTGGTGCTGAATTGCTCCCTTCTGTCAGCAAATCCACCTGCAGCTCTGCTCCATTTGAACTCAGCATGTTGGAGAATTCCCAATTTTCCTCACAGACCTGTGTGAGCAGCTGGTGCACATCCTTGAGTGCTGCACTTCCCAAAACTCACCAGTTTTGATGGGATTGACTCCACTCCAGGGGCTGAGGGAGGGGCTGTTGAGGAGGACGTAAAGCTCAGGCCCAAATCCTGGGGGCAGCTCTGGGTCCCTCAGGACAAGAAGGACACTGAGGGGCTGGAGCGTGTTCAGAGATGGGAACAGAGCACCAGGAGAGGCTGAGGGAGCTGGGAAAGGAGGCTCAGGGGGGGTCTTGTAGCTCTGAACAACTCCCTGGCAGGAAGGGACGTCTGGGGGATCAGGTTCTGCTCCCAGGAAACAAGGACAGGACAAGGGAAAATGGCCTCAAGCCGTGCCAGGGGAGATTTAGGTTGGATATTGTGAAAAACCTTCCATGGAATGGGTAGCCAGACACTGGCACAGACAATGCTGGAGTCACCATCCCTGGAAGTGTCCCAAGGTGGATGTGGCACCTGGGGACACATTTCAGTCAAGGGTTCACTCCATGATCTGGGAGAGTTTTCCAACCTGGGCAGCTGCAGAAAGATCCCTGCACAACCAGCAAGCCACAATCCCACTCCATCAGCATTTCCTATGATCAACAAGCCCACCATGACCAGCAGCTCCCAAAATCCCTGCTGTGCTGAGTGATGGGCACAGGTAGCATGGCCAGCCCCCGAGGGAGGCAGCTCCAGCAGACTCTAGGGGATGGCACTGTGTGTTGGGCTGATGTGGCCAGAAATGTGGATTCTGTCACCATCTGTTAAAACCAGCTGGGGCAGTGACCCTGATCTCCTGGCACACATTATCTGCTCATGGGCCATCTTTAAACCAGCTGGGCAATCATCTTTATCTTCCCACAGCCCATCCTCCCTCCAGGAGATATCTCCTGTTAATGGCCAGTGAGTCCCAGGGCATGACTGATAAAATTCCATCATCCCACTGGGAGATGCTCCAGCCAGGGGAGGAGCCAAGCCTTTTGAACTTAGATAAAAACTGAGATTTTGAACAGCAAGTTATCCATCTTTCCACTGGGTTCCAGAGGAACACTGGACCTTTCCCCATAATCTCTGGACCTTCAGAAGAAAACTGCACCTTCTCCAGGAGCACTGCTCCAGCTGAACCACATCTGCCACTGCAGGAGGATGCAGCCACCATTGAATGGGACTGTGCCAACACCCTGACTGACTGACGGGTGTCAGCTTGGATTCTGACTCTGGCAGATTGTTCTTTTGTAATATTGTATTTCTATTTTAATTTTCCTAGTAAAGAATTGTTATTGTTAATTCCCCCATCTTTTCCTGAAAGCCCCTTAATTTCAAAATTCTAATAATAATTTGGAAGAAGGGAGTTGACATTCTCCATTTCAAAGAGAAGCTTCTGCCTTTATTGGCAGACAGCTGTCCTTCAAGCAGGACACCTGGCAGCCCTTGGGAAGCAGGGGATACTTACTGTGCGAGAAGCGCTGGGTGATGGGGGTGCCGGGGTAGGGGTAAGTGCGGCTCTCCCACTGGATGTTCCCTTCCTGCACTGCCTTGATAAAGCCGTGGTAGCACTGGTGGGCCACACCTGGGGAGAGAGCAGCACAGTCAGCAAGCCTGGGAACCAACTGTGCCTGCAGGGTGACAGCAGCTCCAAACCCCTGTCGCTGGGAATGCAGGGGATTAAAGAGAATAAAGACAAGGCAACTCTGCAAACGTGGCAATCAGCATTGTGCACTGGGCTGGGTCACAATGTCCTCACAGCTCCAGCTTGGGAAGCAGAGCCTTTGGGAAAGGGAGGAAGCACTAGGATGCTTTGGAGAGCTCCTGTTCAGCCCTCTCTGCTGTGCCCTTGTTCTCTCATCACACCCTGAGGGGCAGCTTCCCTTCCCTCAAGGAACCTCAGTGCAATGACCAATTTTTAAGAATGTGAACACAGCTACTGGCCAGGGATCTGAAAAAAGTTGGAGATATCAGTGATAAAAATCAGCAGGGATGCTCCAAGGCTGCCATTAATTCTGTGAGGGTGCTGGGAAGGGACAGAGGCTGCTCCCTGAGGAGACAAAAGGGTCTGGAGAAGGTTTCTGGCAGCAGCAGTAGCTCAGCAGACACTTGGTGGCACCTGCACTGAGGATGCCACAACCTGCCAAGAGATTTCCTCAAGCCCTGTGCCAGGAACACCCTCAGCAAGAAATCCCACTCCAGGATATAAAGCAGGAAGGGTTTTTTTAAAATAAAAAAATAAAGCCTGGGGTCCTCAAGGAGCTGATCCCTGAGAGTCATATGGGAAAGGAATGTCAGCTCCAGGACTGCTCAGCAGATATATCCTGGCAAACAGGAAAAATGAACCAGGAGAACACGAATCAATTGTTTACCTCGAGTGACCTCTCTGGGCACAGCTCACAGGTGCTGGTTCCAGACCCTTCTCTGGCTGGAATTGCCCCAGAAAGGCCCAGCTGCCTGTTCCCTGAGAGGTGACACAGCCCAAAGCCACACTGTGCCTTGGGCTGCTCACCTTGGCTCCAGGGATGTTTCCCACATCCCTCTGGGGTGAATCCCAGGTGTTTGTACATTCCAGCTGCATCTCTTGCAGGCCACTCCAGGAAACAGCCAAGCAGCCACTCGGGACTGCAGCACTTGGAAAAGGCCCTTCCCCAGGGCTGGGGGCAGCTGCTGCCCCAAAATTATGCACAAAAAGAGTAATTTTGGGCCATGGGCCCTGCTGTGTTTTTTTAACCCCCAGCCTGTTGAGCTCTGGACAAAGTGGGAAATGCCTGGAATCTGAGCAATGTTTTCAGATGAGGAGAAGTCCATAAATGAGCCATCACCCCACAAACTGCCAAGGGCATTCCTCACCCACTCCTGTTTTCCAGAAGGAACACCATTCCCTTTGTGCAGCAAGGTGTCCCATTTCCCAGGATTTAACTGCTCTCCTCTGAAAAACTCCTTGTTTTTAAAATGAAGCTCTTGATTAAAGTGTGCACCCAACAGCATCATACCAGAAATCACCCAGTGTATTAAAATAAAATGAAGCAGAAGGTTCTGCTTGTATCCTTGTCCAAATTTTCCCTCCTTATTTGCTGTATCACACTTCTCCAGCTTTAAATTATCCCCATGAGGCTCTGGAATGAATGCTGTGCAGAGGCAAAGGAAGGATCTGTGTCTCTGGGCTACTCTTCCAGGAAGCTGGAATATGCACATCTCTACTCATGCAGATTTTATATTCCACTTGTCTCAGGCAGAGCTGTAAGAACCAGAGCCAGGGTTGTTTCCAGCTGAAAGCAGCAGCTTTGGGAATGTTAATTACAGAGCAAGATGCAAACAATTAAAGCCACATCAGCCATGGGACACCAGCAGGGGCTCTGGGGAAGAGAATGCAATCCAAGGTTATCACTGCAGCATTGGGAGCACCCAAAGGCAGCAAAGGAGCTGCTCTGTCATGGGGCTTGGGCTTTGTCTCACTTTGGGCTGGAAGTGTGGGACCTTCCACAATCCCAGGTCACTCCAAGCCCTGTCCAGTCTGGCCTTGGACACTTCCAGGATGGGAATTTATGGCCTCTCTGGGTTTTCTACCCTGAGAGAGGCTGAGGGACTCAATTCTGCACATCTACAGGACCACTCTGAGCAAAGCCAGTGACTCCATGGCTGTTAGGATTTCCCTGGGATTTCACAGAAGTCAGATTTCAGAGTTTGAGGGGAAAACAAGAGGCAAAGGTAAAAGAGAGCTGGGTTCCAAATCCCACAATTAGAGAAATGCACTGCCATCACTTGTACCTTTGATCAGTCGATACCACTGTTTGCAGACAAGGGCGGCGGTTTTGTGCTCCTGGTAGGGAGAGAGGAAGGACAGGATGTATTCCAAAACCTCTTCTGGCAGCTCCAGCATCGATCTGGAGCTGGGCCTGGGCTCCTCCACCTCCAGCTCGGCGTGGGGCTCATCCTCCTGCTCCATCGTGCCTTCCACCACGGCGTCCTCTGCATCCACGGCCATGAACCCATCATCGTCACTGTCCGAGGAGCTGGCCATGGCATCCCACGTCACAGCTGGGAAAAGGGACAAGGGAGGTCACAGGGAGCAGCAGAAGAGCTGTGTGTCACCAGAGGGCTCAGGCACAGCAACGCCGTCCCCCTGGGCAGGATGTGTGTGCTGCAGTTTTGCAGCAGCTGAGGGTGCTTTGGGAACGGCTTTTCCCAGGTCACTCCAGCTCTCACCATCCTGCTGCTGCCTCCAGTGGGAAGCAGAGAGCCAAAGCCAACCCCTGGAGCTGCTGCTCCCTCGCTGGGCACCAGGAGAAATGGCCCTGCCCTGTTCTGCACTGTGGAGCCCAGCTGTGATGGGGAAGGGATCCCTGGGGAGTGAGACAGGATCACAGCGACATTTACAGTCCCTCCACCTGTGGAACCTGTTCTGCCAGTGAGGCTGTTTTACCCCAAACAACTCCGTGGGGGGGAAAAATTCCCTGCCTCGTTTTCACTCCCTTCTCCTTTTATTTGTGAAATGCCTGCACAGAGCCCTGGCTGGCAGGAGGTGAGGAAAGCAAACCCCCCTGGGATTTACTGCTGATGGAAGGCTGGAATATCAGAGGTTGTATCTCCAGCTATTCCCAACATCCCAAGTGTAAGGTGACACCTTGATGACAGAAACGTATCATGAAATAAATCCACCTTAACTGGCTCTATCCAGTTTGGGCAGCTGGCACCATGGGAAGTTAAATCCATGCCTGCCACTGCAAGACAAACCCCTGGACTCCATTTCCCAGGAAGCAGCCAGCCTGCCTTGAGGAGAGAAGCAGCACTTTTCCCTTCCAAAGCAACTGAGACCAAGGGAGGCAGCTGCACCCTGAGTGCTCCTGGATCAACAGCCCAAACCACAGTAACAGCTCCTGGAGATGACATGGAACTTGTTTTTCCAGAATTCCCTTTTTGTCCTTTCCTAGCATGAGGAAAGGACCCAAACCAGGGCGAGCTCCCTGTTCTTGCATCACTCAGCCTGAGCTCCTCAAAGCAAAGGCTGCCCAGCCATTCCCCAGTCCTGAACTGACCAGGATTACTGGAGGCAGATCCACACAGCCCATAGGATAAATCCAAACTGCAGCAAGCCAGGAAGCAAACCAGCTTCTCAAGAGGGAAGACAAGACACAGCTTTTCCCTAACATTCTCCAATATAAGAATATTATCATTATTTTTTCCAAGCTCTAAGTATCCCAGAAAATATGGCTGGAAGGAATTTAAGTTAATGTCATGGTTTAACACGGGTTACTCAGAGGATAAATATCCTGCTACAGAAATACCCTGATAAACAAACCCCATTAAACCACATCAACTTGGGTCATTGACCTGATTTATAAATGTGGTTTATTTATCAGGAATAACCTGAGCTGCTGTTACTAATCCAGGGTTTTCCCATGCCATGGGAATGGCAGGAGGCAGACACAGAGCAGGAAAGCTTTCCATGGCAACCAATTCATGCCCAGGAAAATGACAGGTGACAGCATCAGTCCCCACTGCTGTCAGGCTCCCTGATGAAGCAGCTTTGATTGACAGGGCTGTCAATCTGTGGGAGGAACCAAGGCAGAACCCAGCACAGAGCTCACATCCCAGCAGATGCTCTGCATGTTTCCCGTGTCAGAAATCCCTGCTGGAGTCAATGTTGTGACAGGGGAGGCTGGAACCCAAATGCTGTGACACAGGCACTGTGCTGCTGCTGCTGCTGCCAAAACCTGCCTCATGCAGTGTAACAGGCACGAATTCCCAGGGGCTGAGGGATGGAAAGTGGAGGAGGGGGGGAAAGAAAAGTGGAGTTGTGCTTAAAAATAATGAAATAATGGATGGTTGGGCCTTTTCCAGGCAAAGGCATCCATGGCTGGGAAGTGCCTGTGCCGCTTTCCATCCTGACACAGCACAGTGCAGGGCTGCTGGTGCTCCTGGGCTGTGCTTCTGTTCAGGATGGGGCTGTGATCCTGTTCAGGATGGGGCTGTACTCCAGACAGGGATGGGGCTGTGATCCTGCTCAGGAAGGGGCTGTGCTCCTGTTCAGGATGGGGCTGTGATCCTGCTCAGGATGGGGCTGTGATCCTGCTCAGGATGGGGCTGTGCTCCTGCTCAGGATGGGGCTGTGATCCTGTTCAGGATGGGGCTGTGATCCTGTTCAGGATGGGGCTGTGATCCTGCTCAGGATGGGGCCGTGATCCTGTTCAGGATGGGGCCGTGATCCTGTTCAGGATGGGGCTGTGATCCTGTTCAGGATGGGGCTGTGATCCTGCTCAGGATGGGGCTGTGATCCTGTTCAGGATGGGGCTGTGCTCCAGTTCAGGATGGGGCTGTGATCCTGTTCAGGATGGGGCTGTGCTCCAGTTCAGGATGGGGCCGTGATCCTGTTCAGGATGGGGCTGTGCTCCAGTTCAGGATGGGGCTGTGATCCTGTCAGGGATGGGGCTGTGATCCAGTTCAGGATGGGGCCGTGATCCTGTTCAGGATGGGGCTGTGATCCTGCTCAGGATGGGGCTGTGCTCCTGTTCAGGATGGGGCTGTGATCCTGCTCAGGATGGGGCTGTGATCCTGTTCAGGATGGGGCTGTGATCCTGTTCAGGATGGGGCTGCGCTCCTCCTCAGGATGGAGCTGTGCTCCTGTTCAGGATGGGGCTGTGATCCTGTTCAGGATGGGGCTGTGATCCTGCTCAGGATGGGGCTGTGCTCCTGTTCAGGATGGGGCTGTGCTCCAGTTCAGGATGGGGCTGTGCTCCTGTTCAGGATGGGGCTGTGATCCTGTTCAGGATGGGGCTGTGATCCTGTTCAGGATGGAGCTGTGCTCCTGCTCAGGATGGGGCTGTGCTCCTCCTCAGGATGGAGCTGTGCTCCTGTTCAGGATGGGGCTGTGCTCCAGTTCAGGATGGAGCTGTGCTCCTGTTCAGGATGGGGCTGTGCTCCTGTTCAGGATGGGGCTGTGCTCCTCCTCAGGATGGAGCTGTGCTCCTGTTCAGGATGGGGCTGTGCTCCTCCTCAGGATGGAGCTGTGCTCCTCCTCAGGATGGGGCTGTGCTCCTGTTCAGGATGGGGCTGTGCTCCTGTTCAGGATGGGGCTGTGCTCCTGTTCAGGATGGGGCTGTGATCCTGCTCAGGATGGGGCTGTGATCCTGTCAGGGATGGGGCTGTGATCCTGTCAGGGATGGGGCTGTGATCCTGTCAGGGATGGGGCTGTGATCCAGTTCAGGATGGGGCTGCGCTCCTGCTCAGGATGGGGCTGTGATCCTGCTCAGGATGGGGCTGTGATCCTGTTCAGGATGGGGCTGCGCTCCTGCTCAGGATGGGGCTGTGATCCTGCTCAGGATGGGGCTGTGATCCTGCTCAGGATGGGGCTGTGCTCCTGCTCAGGATGGGGCTGTGCTCCTGTTCAGGATGGAGCTGTGCTCCTGTTCAGGATGGGGCTGTGCTCCTGTTCAGGATGGGGCTGTGATCCTGTCAGGGATGGGGCTGTGCTCCTGTTCAGGATGGGGCTGTGATCCTGTTCAGGATGGGGCTGTGCTCCTGTTCAGGATGGGGCTGTGATCCTGCTCAGGATGGGGCTGTGCTCCTGTTCAGGATGGGGCTGTGATCCTGTCAGGGATGGGGCTGTGCTCCTGTTCAGGATGGGGCTGTGATCCTGTTCAGGATGGGGCTGTGATCCTGCTCAGGATGGGGCTGTGATCCTGCTCAGGATGGGGCTGTGATCCTGTCAGGGATGGGGCTGTGATCCTGTCAGGGATGGGGCTGTGATCCTGTCAGGGATGGGGCTGTGATCCAGTTCAGGATGGGGCTGTGATCCAGTTCAGGATGGGGCTGTGCTCCTGCTCAGGATGGGGCTGCGCTCCTGCTCAGGATGGGGCTGTGATCCTGCTCAGGATGGGGCTGTGATCCTGCTCAGGATGGGGCTGTGATCCTGTTCAGGATGGGGCTGCGCTCCTGCTCAGGATGGGGCTGTGATCCTGCTCAGGATGGGGCTGTGATCCTGCTCAGGATGGGGCTGTGATCCTGCTCAGGATGGGGCTGTGATCCTGTTCAGGATGGGGCTGCGCTCCTGCTCAGGATGGGGCTGTGATCCTGCTCAGGATGGGGCTGTGATCCTGTCAGGGATGGGGCTGTGATCCTGTTCAGGATGGGGCTGCGCTCCTGCTCAGGATGGGGCTGTGCTCCTGCTCAGGATGGGGCTGCGCTCCTGCTCAGGATGGGGCTGCGCTCCTGCTCAGGATGGGGCTGTGATCCTGCTCAGGATGGGGCTGTGATCCTGCTCAGGATGGGGCTGTGATCCTGCTCAGTATGGGGCTGTGCTCCTGTTCAGGATGGAGCTGTGCTCCTGTTCAGGATGGGGCTGTGCTCCTGTTCAGGATGGGGCTGTGATCCTGTCAGGGATGGGGCTGTGCTCCTGTTCAGGATGGGGCTGTGATCCTGTTCAGGATGGGGCTGTGGTCCTGCTCAGGATGGGGCTGTGCTCCTGCTCAGGATGGGGCTGTGATCCTGTTCAGGATGGGGCTGTGCTCCTGCTCAGGATGGGGCTGTGATCCTGTTCAGGATGGGGCTGTGCTCCTGCTCAGGATGGGGCTGTGCTCCTGTCCAGGATGGGGCTGTGCTCCTGTTCAGGATGGGGCTGTGCTCCAGTTCAGGATGGGGCTGTGCTCCTGCTCAGGATGGGGCTGTGATCCTGTTCAGGACGGGGCTGTGGTCCTGCTCAGGATGGGGCTGTGATCCTGTTCAGGACGGGGCTGTGATCCTGCTCAGGATGGGGCTGTGCTCCTCCTCAGGATGGAGCTGTGCTCCTGTTCAGGATGGGGCTGTGCTCCTCCTCAGGATGGAGCTGTGCTGCAGTCTGGCATGGGGCTGGGCTCAGGATACAGAAGGGCAGGAGGGTCCCTCCCTCCCAGCCAGGGAACACATTGTAGCTCCCCAGGAGTCAGAGGTTTCACCCCCTCAAGCCGTGCCAGAATCCAAGCAGGAAGATTTGCCTCTGGCCCAGGGACAGCAGGACCCTGCTGATGGTGATGGGCTGGGGGGTTGTCAGGACCTTGAGTGATCCTAATAACTTTTATTTGTCTTTTATTTGTGCTCTAAATAATGTCCAAATCCTACTGGAGGAAGTAATAGTAAATGCAGGATTGCACACCCACTAGAAAGAGGTATTTTCCAGCTAGTAAATCCCAATTTGGATCCTCTGGAACAGGCTTGGGAGTAACCCAACACGGCAGGCTGACCCCAGGCACAAAACAACAAAAAGCATCTTTAAGGCCGATTTTAAAACAGTGGGAGGAGCCTCAAATAGCATATCTGAGGATGAAGAAGCTCCACTGAGTTTTGTATGCTTTTCCCAAGCCACTTGATATTATAAATATTCCAAAGCATCTCCTTTGGTAAATCCTTGTTTCCTAAACATTTGAGCATAAGGAATAACCATCCTCAGAGTTTTGTCACCCACACCATGTTCTTTCTCAGAAGGAAAACAAGGCCAGCAATAAACTCAGCTCCCAAAAGGCAGCTTGCTGTCAAAATAACCCTGCAAGCTTGACCTGCCACGGATGTGGATTTTGTTTGGAACAGCAGGCTGGGAATAACCAGCCCTGGAACACAAAGCAAAGCCCCGTCCCAAAAGCCTGCTCCAATAGAGAAAAAGGAAAAAGAACCCAGGCAGATGGCAAGAAAGAGCTAAAGCATCCCTGCAGCTCCTGCTGCCAGTTATTCAGAAGATCCATGGGGGGAAATCCCATACCTGGGCTTTTACTGGTTATTCCAGGAGCAGAACTGATTGTTCCTGCATTGTGGGCTGATGCAAGAGGTGCTTTCTCCCCCATCCTGGCTCTCCAGGTGCTCTCTGCTTGCACTGTACTGGGCTCCACTTTGCACCTGGGCTAAAATGAATCTCTGAGCACTTAAAAAGCTGCATCCAAGAGATTTAAGCAGTTGTGTCTCATCCCAAAGTAGCTGCAATCCAATTAACTCCAGGATCACATCGATCCCTGAAAACATTGACACAACCCCCAAACATTCCATGACATTCTACACCCCAGAGTCCTCCTGGTCCCAGAGAAATGCCAGCACTAGGAAGAAGGTTTTGGGGAGTCTGGAGCAAGGAGGGATTCCAGCTGCTTCCAACAAGCCGACGGAAGCGCTGGAAGGGCAGCAGGAGCGGAGCTCTGCCGGCGCTGGTGGAATTTGCCTGCCCTTTACTAAAAGCTGCATCTCTGCCAGCTGGCAAAACATTTCATAAGCCTTTTCCTCCTTTCAGAGCACTTCAATTTTCCCTCTCTCCCTTCCTGAAATTAGTTAAGAACCTGCTATTTATTCCTAAAGTAATTATCTGGAACAAACAGCTGAGGAATATTAAATGCAGGGAAAAATAACCCCACTGGGTTGAAGCACTGCTCAAAATCTGCTCCTCCGAATCCCCTCTTGATCTAAGGACATTTTTCTACCTGCAGGCCCCTTTCCCAGTCCCACAGACCCCAAAGCTCTGGCGTGGGTGGCACAGGTGGTTCCCACCCTGAGCTGCCTCCTCTTCTTCCAGCTGCTTTAGGAAGTGCTTGAACCTGCAGGGTTTTCGACCTGCCTTTTTACCCCCTCTTTTTATGGATTTTACAGAAAAAAGCCTCCAAGGGAAAGCTGCTGAAAGGCAATGAGAGGCTGAGCACCAGCCCTGAGTCAGAGCACGTCACACACAGGGAATGCTCAACTTTTACAGGCCACAAGAAATGCTCCCTCCAAACACCAGCGGAGGAGCCGCGCTGTTCCCACAGGGAACACAACATTCCAGGTGTGTGAAAGGACCCAGCCCGGCTGGCTGAGGGCCTGGGCTGCCAGGAGAGAGGGATTTAATTGCACCTGGCAGTCAGGAGCCCTGTTGTTAATTTAGGGGTGGAAGGCAGCAACTGTCTCCAACCTGTTCTTCCTCATACTTTGGAATCGCTCCTTCCGCGTGCCAGCATCCCCAGGGGGGCACTCGGGGGACAGTCACACTTCTGGCTGATTCTCTGCCCCACTTCAAATAAAATCCTCCTCCATCAGACAGCAACGGTTCATTTTTCCTTTAAAAAAAAAGGAAGGGTTCTTTCCACATTTTTAGTATTTTCGTGCTTGTCTCTCCAGCTGTGCCGTCAAGGACTTCACCTGCAGCTTTCCCTGCTCCTGGTTTTGCCCTGAAAGAAGTCCTGAGACCTCTTCTAGGGTGAAAAGAGGAAAATCCAGCACTATTTCCGAGGAGAAGCACAACATTTCATAAAAGCAGCAGCACAGGGTCCGTGGGAACCACGGGATTCAGGATTGGGACAAACACCATTAAATAAAACAATGTTCCTCCCAAACCTGCAGCAGCTGGAACTGATCCTTTTGGAAATCAACTGCTGGGCAAGCTCAACAATGGAGAAGAAAAGCAGATTTTAGTTCAAAAAAAGAAAACGAAGCCTCTGGGAAGCTGTGAGATGAGCAATAACCTGTCTGTGCACAGTGAGACCTTGGGAATAAAAGCACCACAGATACTCCTTATCCTTGCAAAACAGGCAATTCCAAGAATTCTTCAAAGAACAGCTCTCCTTTTTTTATTTTTTTTCCTTTTTTTTTTTTTCTGCAGCAGGAAATTGTTTTTCTTTCATACAAGACACCCAGGAAAAGAAAGGATTCCTAAATTCCATCCGCCAGATTGAAAATTCCAACATTTCTCTGTCAGCACAACCTCCCTGTGATGGTTTTGCCTGTTAGAACAGTGGGTTTTGGGACTTTGGGAAAAAATTCCAAATGACATCATTTTATTGTCCTGAAATAGCATCACTGCAGCTGAATTTTGGTTGATATTTCTGTAATAAAAAGGTACCAAGATCCCAGGAATTCCTTCCAGCCTAGTGAAGAGCTGACCCTCTGCTATTCCAGATTCTGGCTCTTTTTTTCCAAGGTTTCAGTTAAAAAATAAGCAGCAATGTGACATTACACAGCAGGATTTATTGCACAAACAGCACAGCAACCTACAAATAAATCCTGCTGAATCTGTTTTCCCACAAAATTAATGCACTGAAAACCAGAATGAAAATGTGGGGGTTATCCTGGATTTATTGGTGGAATACAAATCAGGGAGCTGGCGTTTGAGGGACTTTTTGGTGTGGGGTTCACAGGGAAAGGCAAGCAGCAGAGTTTAATGACACCACACTTGAGGTGTATGTAGGAAAATCATCATTATTATTGTTATTATTATTATTACAAAACCTCATAATATAGCTCCAAAGCTTAATAAAAGCTGAATACATTTTAATAAATATGCAGGAAATTTATAATGGAAGCATGGAGAAAACACTTCAACTGGCCCAAAATCCAGCGTGGTTTTGCTCACGTGAAGAACAAATGAAAACACAATTTCTGTGAGCTCTGTATTTCCCTTTCCACATCAAAAAAGACAATCCTTAAATATCATAAATGGCATGAAAAAAGCCAAAATCTCCACCATCCACCAATCCCTCCACTTGTTATGGATGTATTTGGGATCTGGAGCATTTCCATGGTTCTGGACAATACTATTACCCTTAAAAGAGTTGGATTTGTTTCAAACCTGCCAAAATCTGCCTTGCCAAGCCCTGGCAGTGCAAGAGGAGCTGCTCAGGTGCAATAATCACTGTTCCCTTTTCCCAGTGCTCCCGAAATCCCCTAAATTCTGTAGGAAATGAGGAGGATTTCGGGCTCACACACTCCCTCTGCCGGCCCCTGCCAAACCCTGAATTCCAATTATCCTCACCTCAGCTTTCCCCAGCAAACAAATCCTATTCCATTTGCAATCCCCAAAACCTGAAATAACCCCTAACCAAGCAAATAAAAGGTTTTCAGGTGGAATACTGAGGTTTTTCCAAGGAAAAGGGCAGCTGCTCCTCCTGGTGTAACATCTGCTGGAGGAGGATGGACTTTACAGGATAAAAACATTTATCCAACAAACCTGCTCAGGATGCTTTATTGGCAAGAATTCCTTGCCAATAAAGGGAATGCCAAGCAAACACACACTGGGAGATACTGGGAATTGCTGTTACTCCTCCCTTCATCAGGAGGGCACAGGAGCTCTAGACAAGCTCTGGGAAAGCTGTGGGTAATTGTTTGGAGGACAGCCTCCATATGTGAGAATGTCACAGCATTCCCTGAGTTCTACAACACCTGAGACCTCCCAAAGTCACCAAAATTGGTTCATCCACACAAATGAAGGGAATTTGTAACAGAACTGTGGGGAAAACACAGTCACTGACCTAAATCCAGCCCACTTCTGCTCCTCTGAAAATTCAGACTGAAAACACAACTCCCGCATTTCTGGATTTCCATCCAGCCCAATGTCCAGTTCCATCTGCCTGGGCGGAATAATCAAATGAAAAATGTGGAAATATATTAGCAAAGGGTTTGTTAACAGAACATCCAAACATATTGGATGCCTTAATTCCTGATTTTCTGGTGGGCTGCATTAGAGGCCTGTGGGATTGTTTGGTTCAAGTCTGCTCTCTGCACAGCAGAAGGGAGGGATGCCAAGGGTGTCTCCCAGCACCACTGGTCACGGTGGAAGCCACGGTCCCCACGTGTCCCACAGGAAAGGTGAGTGCCAGAGCTCCCCTGGCTGGGAGAGCCCAGAGCTTCCCTGGCTGAGAGGGTCCAGAGCTTCCCTGGCTGGGAGAGCCCCAGAGCTCCTCTGGCTGGGAGAGCCCCAGAGCTCCTCTGGCTGGGAGAGCCCCAGAGCTTCCCTGGCTGGGAGAGCCCCAGAGCTCCCCTGGCTGGGAGAGCCCCAGAGCTTCCCTGGCTGGGAGAGCCCAGAGCTCCCCTGGCTGGGAGAGCCCAGAGCTCCCCTGGCTGAGAGGGTCCAGAGCTTCCCTGGCTGGGAGAGCCCAGAGCTCCCCTGGCTGGGAGAGCCCCAGAGCTTCCCTGGCTGGGAGAGCCCAGAGCTCCCCTGGCTGAGAGGGTCCAGAGCTTCCCTGGCTGGGAGAGCCCCAGAGCTTCCCTGGCTGGGAGAGCCCCAGAGCTTCCCTGGCTGGGAGAGCCCAGAGCTCCCCTGGCTGAGAGAGCCCAGAGCTCCCCTGGCTGAGAGGGTCCAGAGCTTCTCTGGCTGGGAGAGCCCAGAGCTCCCCTGGCTGAGAGAGCCCAGAGCTTCCCTGGCTGGGAGAGCCCAGAGCTCCCCTGGCTGAGAGAGCCCAGAGCTCCCCTGGCTGGGAGAGCCCAGAGCTCCCCTGGCTGGGAGAGCCCCAGAGCTTCCCTGGCTGGGAGAGCCCAGAGCTCCCCTGGCTGAGAGAGCCCCAGAGCTTCCCTGGCTGGGAGAGCCCCAGAGCTTCTCTGGCTGGGAGAGCCCAGAGCTCCCCTGGCTGGGAGAGCCCAGAGCTCCCCTGGCTGAGAGAGCCCAGAGCTCATCCAGCTCCTGCAGCCCCACAGGCAGCTGGGGAGCAGGAACAGTTTTATTGCAGGCTGGCTGGCCAAGGTTTGATTTGAATCAATAGCCAGGGCTTTCAGATGCACTGCTGACTCGGCAGCGGTGCTGATGCAATGTTTTTGTTAGCAAGCAGGACACCAGGACATCTACCACCAGCTGCACATGGACATGATCAGGGATGAGCATCACAAACCGCCCTCCCCTCCTGATCTGAACACCTGTGACACACACAAGGTGCAAAGGAGGGAGAAATGGGACTAAATCCACAGGGAATCTCAGCACAGACAGGTGTGAGGGGCTGGGAACAGCATCCACCGGGCAAACCCCAACCACAACTGAGCCAGGAAAATACAATCCAGGGATTGCATTTGAAACAGATTTCATGAGTCTGACCCACCCAATGGGCTGGAGGAGGATTTGCTACAGTTTCCACTCATTTGAGCAGAATAAATAAGAGCATTTGTTCTTGTTTTGTACAGGATTTTCTTATTCCTCAGCTAACGGGAAAGGCAATGCATGGAGAAGGAGAAGCACTGGATACTGGGGATGAGGAAAGCAGGAGCTATCCTTCAATTTGTGCCATGCCTCAAGCCTGGCTGCTTATGGAGGCTTAAATATCAAATACTAAGAAAGAGACAACAAAAAAGCACAGTCAAATCCATATTATGTTAATAAGCAAACAAAAATTCAGGGAAATCGTGCAGTTTTCAAGTTCATCTCTAGCATTCAATGCCAAATGAGCTCCCCAATATGCTCCTGATATTTCTGAGCTGCTTTTTACCCAAAAACCCCAAATCACTCCTCAAACCATAGATGATCTGCTGCCCACTGAAACCTAATGGGAGCCAAAATTATGGAATGGTTTGGGTTAGAAAGGACCTTAAGGCTCATCCCATTCCCTGCTGTGGACAGGGACACCTAGATTTGCTCCAAGCCCCATCCAACCTGGCCTTGAAAGAGAAGCTCCAAATAAATAAAAGCAGCTCTGCCAATTTACCTTAAGCCACCAAAACTCCAAATTATGAAAAAACTGCACAAGCACAAAACAAAATGAGCCAAAGGAGTCTGGAACCCAGGGAGAGATGCAGTGCACCGGAATTGCCAACTGCTGGTGCCTGAACTGCACCCATGTTTCCCACTGGGGGAAAACGAGGATTCTCAATCACAGATGTTGCAGTGGGAGTTCAGCAAGTAAAGATAAATATTTAAAGATTGCCATAGAAATGGGGGAGAGAACACAGTCCAGAGCAGCTCCTGAAACAGCAAATTCCTGACGGGAAGAGCCCTGATTCCTGCAGGTTGCTTGACACGAGCCACGATTTTCACGTGGATGTGTCAATCCCTGCTCTGCTTTGAAGCAGCGACGCAGGTGAGCTCAAAAGGAATTCTGACCTGGATTTCCCAACTCCATCACAAGCTGTGCTGGCTGCTCCTGGCAGCACAGCCTAGATGCTGCTGGGGACAGCCCGGAGAGACGCCGAAGGCACCACTCGGGACAGGAAACGCTCTGGAAGGAGCCCCTACCTGGAGAAACCTCCCTGGAGCACACCAGCACTTCCCAGAGGCCTCTTTCCACCTTTCAGCTGGATTTCGGCCAAACCTGAGCCTGGCTCCAGCTCCAACACCTTCCTTAAGCCCTCACAGCCATCTCCAGGTGATGCTGCCTTTCCCAGGTCAAAGCCCGAAGCTTACCCACCTCCAGCCTTAGGAAAATCCTGAGTGGATGTTTTCCAACAGAGCCTGCCCCGACGGAACACACAGGGGGAAATCACTTCCCTTGGAGGTGCAGCTCTGTTTACACAGAGAGTGGGAAGCCTTTTCCAGCAGCCCTTGCTCACATCCTGTGGAAGTGGATGGGATGGAAGCCCTGGGAACAGAGCCCCACGGATCAGCCGCGTGCTGCCCCTCCCGCGCTCCCACTCCAAACCTGCGCTGCTGTCGCTCCTGGCAGGTGTGCAGATTGCTGCATGCATTGCATTTCCCAGGATTAAGGATGGGATGAGGAGCACACCCCAGCTCTCCCTGGGAGCAAACACCTCCCCAGAAGGTGCCCGACGCAGTGGCTGAAATCTCCAAATCAAGGGTCACGCACGTTCAGCAGTGGGAATAAACCAACCCCACCTTCATTCCAAGCCCAGGCAGGGCAGGAACACGTGTTCTGCAGGTGAGCTTCCTTCAGGGGTTGCTCCAGCAGCCAAACACAGGGAAAACCAGAGTCCCAGGGAATAAAGACTGAAGTAAACTCAAATTAAAATTTAAAATTGTACAAGCTGCCTGTAAAAACTCACGAGAGAAAATGATAAAACCATCTGGAGCCTTTTTGAATCCAACCTTCACCTGCCACCCTAGAAAGGCAATGCTGCCTGGGCGGAGCCACCTGTCAGGGAAAACTCCAGGGAGCACAGCAGGAAAAAAACGCACAAACATCCCTGCCATGCCAAAACAACCACGGGATGTGGCTCTGCCGCCGCCTGAGCACGGAGACACAGAGCTCCTGGAGAACAGGATGGAATCCAACACGATGGAACAACATGGTGTGCAAGACAGGCACCACCCCACCCTGGAAAAAAGTGTCAAGGTTGGACAGGGCTTGGAGATCTGGGACAGGGGATGGTCTGTAAAGCCCTTCCAACCCAAACCCTTTTGGATTCTATGAAATTCTTGGAATTCTGCCCAAGATTTTGCTCTCTTCTCTCCCACTTGTGACACCAAGGAAAGCCCAAGCCCAGGGGGACACAACCTAAGGAAAAAATTCCGGTTTTCAGCCTTTCTCTGGCATCAGCATAAGCAAAAGGAAGGAGAGAGAGTGGTGGGAACACGCAGGGTTGTGGGAATGAGGAAACCTCCCACCCTGGCTCTTGATCTCCAGAAGGGCCGAGCCCCAGCCGCGGGGCTATGTCGCGACACAAAGCACTTTGTCAGGACACCGCAGCACTGCCCCCGCACCGCGGCTTCCCTGGGAGGCTCCGCTCCTGAAGGACAGGTGGGGAAAGGCCCCTTCCCACCCAGGGAGCGGATTTAGGTCAGCAGCTCCTCCACGGGAATTCACTGCAATTCCCATCCCTTAGTCAAGGGGAAGAGTTCCAGCTGCTGACCCGAGCCGGCTCCCAGGGATGATTAAAGCCATCCCAGTACAAACGACATTCCCGGCGATCCCGGGGTTATCTCCCATCCCCGTTCCGCAGACAAGCATTCCCGACTTCCCTTTTGTTCCTGCTCCGAGCATTCCCTGGGGTCCAGGTCATTAACAGCAAGACACCCCGGCCCTGCTGCCGACTCCTCCTGCCCCACTGGAAAATCCGACTGGAAAACGCGACTGGAAAAGCCGAGAGGCTCGGGAGGATGAGATAATGCTCCAGCCGAGCCCTGCAGCGGCTGCACAGCCCAGCCCCGCCGTGACAAGAACACGATCCCGAATGAAGCCGTTCTCCAAGCGCCGACAGAGACCAGCAGCGGAGACAATGGCGAGCGACATCCCAAAGCCCCCGGAGGTGCCGAGCTGGGCACCTCGGCTGCTCCCACACCGCGACTCCAGGACAGAAATCAAGGGATTGACACACACCCGGCATGCGGACCGAGGGGAGGTGCGGATGCACACGGAGAACGAGCGGAGACTGAGCCTCACCTTTGTTTTCACACGTATCCAACGCGAGCTGAGCTTTTGGCGGCACCCCCAGCACCCCCCAGCCATGTCTGCCCCCTAAAGAGCCGTGTTCCCTCCCCTAAAAACCATATTTCTCCCCCTAAAAATAAATGTTTTCCCCCACAAAAGCTGTTTCCTGCCCAAAGAGCCATGTTCTCCCCCTGAATGCCGTATTTCCCCCCTCTTCCCCCCAGCGCCGGCACTGCCAGCTGTGCCTTGGCACTGCCCCATGCCAGCACTGAATTTTGGGGAAACAAGGCTTGTAGGGGGAATATAGTGCTTTTTTTTTTTTTTTTTTTTTTTTTTTTTTTTTTTTGTTTGTTTGTTTGTTTGTTTGTTTGTTTGTTTGTTTTTTGGGGGGGAGGGGATATGGCTTTTTTGAGGGAAGGATGGAGCTTAGGGTGGAAACACGGCTTTTAGGGGAGCAACATGGCTGTTTTGGAGAAAACATGGCTTTTAGGGAGGAAAACAGAGGTCTTAGGAAAGAAACGTGGCTTTTTGGGGGAAACACGAGGTTTTCTGGGGAAACATGGCTTTTAGGGAGAACACATGGCTCTTCTGGGGAAACACGAGATTTTTGGGGAAATGTCTTTTTTGGGGGGAAACATGGATTTTAAGGGAGGAAACATAGCATTTTGGAGAAGAAACATTGCTTTCAGGGGGCGATGCTTGGCTTTTTGGGAAGGAAACACGGCTTTTTTCAGGGGTAACACGGCTTTCAGGGAGGCAGGCTCTGCTTTCCTCCCACCCTGAGGGAGCCCCCGGGGCCGCCTTCCCCTCACACCCCGGAGCTGGGAAGGGGCTTCCCCCCTCCCAGAAGGGGCTACAACCTCCCCACGGGCTCTGCCTTCCGCAGCGGCCCCTCTAAACGCTGTGAGGGGCTGGGACAGGGGCTCCCTCCACCCTCAGATGCGGCCCCCTCCACAGCAGGCCTGTCCCGCCCCGAGGGGCCCGTCCCGCCGCCCCGCTCCCCAGGGAAGGGCCCCGCCCGGGGAAGCCGCACCGCGGCGCCGCTCTCACCTGCCGCCGGGCCGGGCCGAGCCGGGCCGGGCCCTCAGGGCTGCGGGCGGCGGAGCCGCTGCGTCGCCCCGGTGACGGCTCCGACCGGCGCCGCCATCTTCCCTCCCCGCCCTCCCGCCGCTGCCCCGGCCGCGCCGGCCGCGCACTGCGCAGGCGCGGGGCCGCCCCACGCATCACGTAATGATGGGCGGTGTCATTGTGGCGCCATGATGGGAAGGTCAAAGTCCTGGGGGCCGCCATGTTTGGACGGTCTCGCCGCCATCTTGGTAGAGGCGGGGCTAGCGGGGCCGCCATGTTGGGGAGGTCGGCGCTGAGGCGGAGGCCGGTCCCTGTCCCGCTCCCTCATCCGCAGCCCCGCGGGGCGCAGCTCTGCCCGCAGGGCCGACCCTCAGCGCCTGCTGCAGCCCCGCCGTGTCCCTGCGTGTCCCTCAGAGAGCTGGAGCCTTTGGGGGTTCAGCAGGGAGGCGGGATGTGACCTGTTGCTGGAGGGCTGTGGTGCCTCTCATCCCACGGAGGTGAGGAAAGGAGGGAGTGCCGCCCATTCCACGGGGGAGTATCCCTGTGCGCGGCTGTGTTTTGGCACCAGATCCCGCTGGCAGGTTGTGTGGGGACATTATTCTCCAGGGAAAAGGTAATCGCTGCCACCTTCTGTGTGTCCCACAGACGTGCATCCCACACGGAGGATTCTCTGCAGCATCCCGGAGCGAGGGGATGCTCCAGAGGCCTCACGGAGAGCCGGGATTGCCGGGGAGGAGCCGTGCGATGCCCCAGCTGCCTCGTGCAGGGCTGGGATAACCCGGGACGAGCCGCGGGATGTGTCCCAGGAGCTTTGTGCAGGGCTGGGATAACCTGGGCACACTCCTAGGGTTTGTCCCTCACCAGGTGAGTACCCTTGGGGTGTGACACAGCCATCCGTGCCACATTCCCAGCGGATCCCGCCGTGTTTTTTGGGATGCTCGGGGTCAAGCATGGCTGGAAGGGGATTTTTTACAGCAGGTGGAAGGAAGCGTCCAAGGGAACGCTGCTGGAACGCTGGAAGGGATCGAGCCAACCATGCCAGGCACTGCCTGCTGGAAAACTCAGTGTCTGTTGCCTTCTGGAAAAATCCCAGAGGATGGACAGGAACAGCCTCAGACTGCTGGAACTTTTCCTCCGTGGGCAGCATTCCCAAGGAGGGGAAGCGCTGTGTCCGACCCCGCTGAGCTGCCAGAAGGGCTGAAATCCAAGGATTTAAAGTCCCCGGAGCGCTGCACAACCCCCAGATCCCCTCCAACAGCTCCTCCGTGGATAAACAGCCCCCCAAAGTCCACCTGTGGGGTGTCCAGAAGTTCTTTACATAAATTTTGGCCTTGGCACAGGAGCAGGAGACTCAGGCAGACCACAAGGATCAGAATTTATTTTAGCTGGAGGTTCATTGTGATATTTTTAGTAATCCAGTCGCCATCTGCCGGCAAACTCTGGCTCTTGGGTGGGAATTTGGGGGAAATTTGAGGATTTAAGGGCAGGTTCTGTAATTACCTGTGTGAAAATTAAGGGGGGTGGGTTGGATGCTGAAGGGGCGGTTAATTTTTGAGTGAGGAAAAGGAAATGCAAATCCCACCACAAAAACTTTTGTATGGCTCGGAGCTCAAAGAACATTGGAGTGGTGAATATCTTGAATATAAAAGAGAAAGGTTTAAGAAATTACAGGGTCTTGGGGAATTTTTGATGTTTCTGAAGGCTGGAGCTGACACTTGTGTGCCATAAAATCAGCTTTATATGAAGAGGCACAAATTGGAGGGTGGAAGGACACACGGACACCTGGGCTGTGTAGGAGGGGCCAGAGGTTGGATTGCTGGCTGAAATAGCCTAAATTTGGGGAAAGATCTGTCCAATAACCCAAAATTAGGGGGAAAATTAAGAGAAAACACCCTAAGTAAGAGAAGAGACTCAAAAATTAAGGGAAAGCAAAACTATACTAAACAAACAGACAGAAAAAAGACCCCAAAATTGAAAGAAAACACCTCAACATCAAAGAAAAACACCTAAAAATTAAGGGAAAACTCAAAATTGTGGGAAAAGAGAAAACACGCCCAAACTAAGGGAAAACACCTCAAAATTTAAGGCAAACAAAAATTAAGGGAACGCGCCTCAGCACTGGAAGGCCTGCCCTGAGCACGGTCCTCCCGGCCGCCAGGGGGCGCTGTGGCGCCGCGCCCCCGCCGCCGCTTCCCGCCCTTTCCGCGCGCTGCGCGTGCGTTGCCGGGCGCGGGCCGGCGGGCGGCGCGCGCATGCGCGGGGCGCGGGCCCGGCGGCGGACGGGAATTAAAATGGAAGATGAGGAGGTCGCGGAGAGCTGGGAGGAGGCGGCCGACAGCGGGGTGAGGGCGGCGGCACGGGGCGGCGCGGCGGGCCCGGCGTGCCGGGGGGGCGCGGGCGGGCGGCGCGGCAATGCCCGAAGAGGCGGCGGGACGCGGCCGGCGGCGCGGCGGCCCCGCGGCGCTGCTAGGCCTCTTAAAGGGACCGCGGCCTCGGTCGGCGCGGGGGGGTGTGGGCCGCCCCCTGCCCCGCTGCTCGCCGGTTCTTCAGTCCTGCTTCATGTCCCTCCTTGGAGCAGCTCCCTGCCCGTCCTCCGGTCCCCCGTGTGCTCCTTGGTGCCCAAACCCGCCTCGGCCCGGCGGGGCTCATCGGGGGCTCAGCGGGGGTCGCGGCCCAGCCCCGCACCACGCTCCGGTTGCCGGGGAGCGTGAAGCAGGAGGGAGGAGGGCGGCGAGCAGAGCCTAAATGCGTGGCCGTGACCCTGGCCGGCTCTAGGGACGGCGCGGGGGCTGCGGGCGCACACCCTAAGGCCTTTCCCCCTTGAAACGTGCTCCTTTGCTCGGGCAGTCCCAGCCTGGCCCCGCGGAGCCGGGCCCCGCTTTAACAACGGCTCGGGAGCTGCAGTTGGCATCGTGTCTGTCACGCTGAGAGACCCCGAGGATTTGTGTGCGAATACAGTGACTGTTTTAGCAGGAGTGTGGGCCGTGCTCTGCGGGGAGTTCGCAGGGAGAGGACACTCCACCACGCCAGCTCTGCTTTTATCAGTTCCTCGGGGTCGTTGAGGATCAGAGGGCAGAAGGACCTGCGGACAGGGCCTCGGCGGGGAGCCTGAGCAGCACTGTGGGCACGGGATTGGGTTACACCTGGCCAGAGCCAGGGGAGCACAACTGAGCCTGTAACCCAACGCCCGAGAGGGGCGGGTGCCAGGCTGCTGCCAGGGCCGGGGGCTGTGCCCAGCAGGAGCCTCGTGCCCAGCCCGAGTTCGTTCCCAAAACCGCCCCATGAAGGGACACGGCTGCAGGCCGATGACTGTGGCCTTGGGTAATGGTTTAAAATGGTCCTGCTGCTCCAGTCCTGCCATGGAGCCTCTTCCCAGTTTGTCCTTCCTGCTGTACCTCTCAGGTGCTTTTCCTTAGAAGGAGAAATCCCTGTCACTTGTCCTTTCTCACACCCTTTTGCAGTCCAAACTGCTGAGAGTTGTGCTTGTAACCTCACTGGTGCTTGTGCTGGTGAGCAGGGGGATTCCACACAATCCTTGAGGTTGGAAAAGCCCTCCAGAACCCTCCAGTCCAAGCTGTGCCTGACGCCCACCTTGTCCCCAGCCCAGTGAGTGCCACATCCAGGCCTTCCTTGCACACCTCCAGGGGCAGGCATTCCAAACCTCCCTGGGCAGCCCCTGCCAAGGCCTGACCACCCTTTCCATGAGGAAATTCCTGCAAAGCCTGACCCCCCCAGCTGTCCCCTGCTGTCAGGGAGTTGTGCAGAGCCACCAAGTCCCCCCTGAGCCTCCTTTTCTGCAGGCTGAGCCCCTTTCCCAGCTCCTTCAGCTGCTCCCTGTAGCCTGGTAGGAGGAGCAGCTGCTGTTGCAGTTGTTGGGCTCTGGATGCCTGTGGCAGCAGTTGCAGGGGTGTTGGAAGTGAGCTGCCTGTGTGGGGTGGGAGAGGGGGCAGCAGCCACCCTGGGCCATGCCTGGGGGTTGGGAAGGGAATCTCTCTCCGTGTCTGGCATAAAGGAGCCCTGGAGCTGTGGTGGGGGCTGCAGGAAGCACGATGCTGAGCAGGATGGAGCACAGGAGAGCCCAGCCTGCCCGTGTCCCATGGCCCTTGTGGTTGTGATGGATGCTGGTGCAGCTGGGGACATTCAGGTGTCCCAAAGTCACAGCCACAGGAAGCAGTGGGTGGGGAAAGAGCAACAAGGGCAGGAGGAGGCTCTGCTGTAGCACTGGCAGTGACTGCAGCTCCTCCTGAGGGGCAGTTCTGATCTCTGCTCTGTGAGCAGGGACAGGACTGAGGGAAAGCTGGGGCTGGCCAGGGGGGCTTAGGCTGGAGATCAGGACAGGTTCTTCTCCAGAGGGGGCTGGCACTGCCCAGGCTCCCCAGGGAATGGGCACAGCCATGAGGCTGCCAGAGCTCTGGGAGCCTCTGGACAGGGTGGGATTGTTGGGGTGTCTGTGCAGGGCAGGGGCAGCACTCTGATCCCTGTGGGTCCCTTCCAGCTGAAAACATTCCATGGTTCTGTGACGTTCTTCCATCCAAGGCAGCAGGAGATGGATCCCAGCATAAAGGCACAAGGCTTGGCAGTCGTGGTTGGTGCTCAGGAGGAGACAGCAGGGAGCAGCTTCAGACACAGCCTGTTCTGACAGTGCCAGGACAAGAGTGAATGGGCAGGGTTACCTGGGATGCTGGGAAGGGTGGTGAGGCCCTGGCACAGGGTGCCCTGAGCTGGGGCTGCCCTGGGTCCCTGGCAGTGTCCAAGGCAGGCTGGATGGGATGGTGGAAGGTGTCCCTGCCCATGGCAAGGGTGGCACTGGGTGGGCTTTGAGGTCCTTTCCAGCCCAAACCATCTGTGATTCTGTGGTGCTGATACTTCACACTGATGAGAACCTGAGTTATTTAGACCCTTCAGCACATGAGGGAACAGTAGAAACGTAGCAGGAGATCCTTGGTGGGTTTTATGGGATATATTACCTGTGTCCCATCATGTAATTTTTTAATATTCCACCTACAGGGTGTTCCTTGAGAAAGCAAATGCATCAGATTTTTAGTTCTGGGAGTTTTCATTTGTAGTTTTTGGTGAAGCTGAGAACTTCTGTTCAAGGCCTCAAGGAAGGTTTGTCAGCAAGAGGCAGCTCTGGGCTGAGCAGAGAGCCCGTGGCCTCCTAATTAAAATTCACTTCATTTCTCTTTTGCAGCTCTCTCAAATCATGCACCAGGAAAGTCTCATTAGGTTGAAGAAAACCCCCAAAAACTCAACACAGCTCTTCTGTCACTGAAGAAGCTGTAAAACAAATCCTCTAGTGGTTGTATAGGTGTTTAACATGGCTTCCATTTATCTCTTGGTCTTGTGCCATCAGAATTGCCCCAGAAATGGAGCAGCTCCAAGGGATGTGCCTCCCCTGAGTGACCATGGCAGGCAGGTGCTCTCTGCTCTGGCAGTGTCCTCTGTCCCAGGGCCACAGGGTGCAGCAGGGCCTCTGGATCCCTGACACCCCCCTGGTGTCTGATTAGAGCCCTGGAATGTCTGTGAAATGAGGAGGTTTTGCTTGTCCAGGAGTTACAGATGGAAAAGCAGGGCCTGAGTAACGTGTGAGTTGTCTGAGTTAGAGGTAAGGGTGAAAAGGGCTTCAAAGGCCAGTGTGGCTCAGAAAACACTAATGAGGCTTAATTCCTGGTTTGTTCTCTGTTGTGTTGTGTGGCCCAGCTGGAAAACACAAATGAGAGGTCAGTTGGTGACACTCAGGTCTGTTTACCTGGTTAAACCAATAATTAAATGTTAGGTGGGAAGCTGGGCTCCAAAACTGGAGTGTGTCCATGTCATGGGTGATCCTCAGCTTGACAGATGTATTCATTGTTTATTCCTTTACCAACTAAAATTTGAGTGTGTCAGAGTCTTAATAATTTATTTCAGGCCTCTTTCAGAATCTCTTTCAGCTTCATCCCAAGGAGGGAGACAGCTCTGATCTCTGCCCTGTGAGCAGGGACAGGACTGAGGGAAGGCTGGAGCTGTGCCAGGTTTAGGCTGGAGATCAGGACAGGTTCTTCTCCAGAGGGGGCTGGCACTGCCCAGGCTCCCCAGGGAATGGGCACAGCCATGAGGCTGCCAGAGCTCTGGGAGCCTCTGGACAGGGTGGGATTGTTGGGGTGTCTGTGCAGGGCCAGGGGCAGCACTCTGATCCCTGTGGGTCCCTTCTAGCCCAGGATGTTCCTTGCCTCTTTGCAGATCAAACATTACTCTGGCAATCCAAAACAGGTTAAAAAAATAATGGAATAATCTCCTTGTGTGTCTTTTTTCCCCTGGAGTTTGCAGACTGAGCTCCCAGCTGCTGCCTCCAGCCTCCCCAGTGATCCTGGCCGTGCTCAGCAGCCCCCAGGAAGGGAAAGCTGCCCCTTGGCCCAGTGCTCTGGGAGGAGGGAGCAGCCAGAGGCTGGGAATGGACCTTGTCCTGGCCTGGGGGCTGTCCTCACCTGTGTCACAGCACTCGGGGAGCACAGGTCGCCTGAGGTGGCACAGTGTCTCCTGTCTGTCACCTCAGTGAGCCTGTGAGGCTGGGGTGGGTGCCACCTGCCAGCAAAGGCTCCAGGTCACTGGATCTGAAGGTTTTGGCTCCTGTCACTTGGAGCTGCTGAATGGGATTGAAGTCCAGCAGTCAGAAGGGAAATATTTTGGAGTGTGGCACTGTGACCTCCCTCTGGTAATGACTGCTGTGGTCAGAGGCCACAGTACTGAAGCTGGGGTGTGCAGGAGCTGTGTCCATGAGGAAAACTGGGTTTTGGTGTCAGGCTGTGAGGGTCATGGAATCCCAGATTGGTTTGGGTTGGAGGGACCTTAAAGCTTATTTCATTCCATGTCCTGCCATGGCAGGGACACCTTCCACTGTCCCAGCTGCTCCCAGCCCTGTCCAGCCTGGCCTTGGTCACCTCCAGGGATCCAGGGGCAGCCACAGCTGCTCTGGGCACCCTGTGCCAGGGAACAATTCCTGCCCAATATCCCATCTCCCCCTGCCCTCTGGCAGTGTTTAGCCATCCCCTGTGTCCAGTCCCTCCATCCCTTGTCCTTGGTCCCTCCCCAGCTCTCCTGGAGCCCCTTCAGGCTCTGGAAGGGGCTCTGAGCTCTCCCTGGAGCTTTTCTTCTCCAGGTGAACATTCCCAGCTCTCCCAGCCTTTCCTCCCAGCAGAGCTGCTCCATCCTCTGATCACCCTGCAGCCTCCTGTGGCCTGGCTCCAGCAGCTCCAGCTCCTGCCTGTGCTGGGGCAGGGCTGGGGCAGCTCTGCAGGGGGGTCTCACCTCAGCTGGGCAGAGGGGCACAGTCCCCCCTCTTCTGCTGCCATGAGCCTGGGTGGATTTGGACTTCCCACACCAAAAAGATCTTGGGCAAGATTTCACCCAGTGTTTGCTTTAGATGTCCAAAAAAGTCTTGAAACTGGGCTGGAAGTTTGTGTTTCTGCTGCTTGGTGTTGCTTGGGCAGAGGGAGGATTTTGTTAAGAAATGGGAAGTTTGGAGGTTGGGAATGAACCTGGGAAGTGAGGGTTGGTTTGGGGATGTTGCAGCAGGGGAAGAAGGAGCTGCTGCCCCCAGAGTGCTTCCCCATCCATAAAGATCTGTGCTGGGAATGCCTGGCACTGCCAGGCTGGTTCCCAAAACCACTCTGTGTCCTGTTTCTCAATGCCCTGGTGCCCAGGAGGAGGATCTTCCCAGGCAGACAAAAACACCTGGGGCTGTCCTGGGCCAGGCACTGCCAGGCCTGAGCATGGCTGAGCGACTGGGAGAACTAATTAATGCAGCAGGCTGATTCCCAGTAGCCTCAGGAACTGGAATGATGCAGTAATTAATAGATTAATTTCTCTTTGGAGGAGAGAAATGGGTAGATAATGAGGAGATCAGGGGCTGCCCACATCTGCTCTTTCCTGATGGTTTTTGGGGAAGCTGTTCCAGGTTCAGGTCCCCATCAACATCTTAAAACTTAAGATCTTAAAACTTGTTTTTATTTCGTAAAGAAAAGAACATTAACCAGGCCTTGGAGCTCACCAGAGCATCCAGTGGTGCTGTAATGAGCAGGCAAGGCTGTGGTTTTGGGAGGATCCAGCTCCAGCCTAACTCATTTGCTCTGGGGTTTGGCATTCCATATTACTGGAGTGAGAAGGGGTAGAAGGTTGTGCTGGGAGTAAATACAGCAGAGAATGTGGTTAATGGTTTTCCAGAGCTTTGGAATGTGACCAGAGGTTCAGGAGAGCCCTGTGCTCCAGCAGGGATCTCCCCTGGATTTTTGCAGAGGAATTCTATAGGAAGAGGGGGAAATACCCACCCAGTGTCAGTGATTTATGCAAACTCTCTGCCTTCCTCAAACCTTCAGTCATGGTCACTCACTGAACTTGGGATAAAATCCAGCCAGGGGTTATCCTGTTATTCCTTCCCCAGCTCAGCCAGGCTCAGAGCTGCTGGTGTTTATTGTGTTTGGAGAGTCCCTGCTGGCAGGGATGGCAGGATAATGCTTTGTACATGTCCAGTGCCTTGCAGTTAATCCCAAAAGGTTCTTTGGACAACTGCATGGCTGATTCGGGCCCCTTGTGCTTTGCCATATTCTGGTTTTCTTTGCCATGTGCCTCCATCCCATGGAGGCTCTGCAGGGCTGTCCCTTCCTGAAGGACACATTCCTGGGGTGCTGAGGGTCTCCAGCTCTCCAGGAACACCCCCAGGGTATCAGCTTTGTGGCTGGGATGGCTCTTTAGGATGCCAGGCCACGGGAATGTGGGATCTGAGCAGCAGCTTCATGTCCTGGGGCCTGTGTCTGCATTCCAAGGGGGGGTTGTGGATCCTGGCTGCTGCTTTCCTCAGGGCTAGGGGTAGGAAGGATGGCTGTGATGGGGCTGGAGCTGTTTCCATGACGTCCTCGTCCACAAATGCAGCCTAAATGTCAGAGAACAGAGTCTCCTTCAGGCTGTTTGTTTGGGTCCTGTTTGGCATCCACAAATAATAGCCCTAAAAATAGGTGGGTGAGATTCCTTACTAATCTTTGGGAAGGGGGCTTTGCACGGGGATGTGAACCAGGCTCAGTTTTTGGTGAAACAGATAAGTTTGCCTGGGAAGGGGGAGGTGGGAGAGCCCCCCAGGTGATGGATACCTGGGGTTTGTGCACAGTGACCTGTCCTGGTCCTCAGATGCCAAACCCAGCTGCCTCTGCAGACAGCTCATGCCTGTGGTGCTTGTAGTGCCTCTGGCACTTAGCCTCGAGTCAGCTCCTAATTTTATCTCCTTACCCCACGGTGACAATGTGACACAGCAGAGGAGAGGGAATGACATCAGCAGATGGATGGATCCATGTGGAGCAGCAGCAGGGATTTGATTTTAATTAAAAACCAGCAGTGCCAAGGTGATTCTGCTTTTAAATTGGTGCAGTGATCCCTGTCACGAGCTGTGAGGCTGCTCAGGGCTGGGGCTGTCTCTGCACGTGGTGTTCCATTCCTACAATTCCAAACATCCCAGTAATGGGCACTGAGCTTCCTGGAAAATGCAGAGTCAGTCCCTGTGTTTAAAGGAAAACACAATTTCTGACACACCAAGAGGTGTGTGAGGTGGGGAGCTGCTTTTGGCCATCTATTTAAACACAAAGAGACTTTTTCTGCTCAAAAGTTAAGAGGATGTCTGGAGGCAGCTGGAATCCCCTCAGCAGCACCAGGAATTCCATGGATCCTGCAGGACTGACAGTTGTAGGGATGGGTGGGAGGGATTCCTGTGTGTTTGGTGTGAATGCTTGGTTTATGTTATTCTGCCAAGATCCCTACATGGGGAGGAAGCCTCATGTTCCACAGAGAGCACAGTGCTTCCATCAGCTGCTCAGGCTGGAATTTAGGGAATATTTTGACTGCTTCTGGCTTTAGTCCTTGTGCCAGCCTGGTGTGGGCACAGGGCCTGTCCCCTGTGCTGAGGCACCTCCAGTCCTGGGGCCCTTGTGGCAAGTAGGACCTCAGGGGCTGGAGTGTGTCCAGAGATGGAATGGAGCTGAGAAGGGGCTGGAGCACCAGGAGAGGCTGAGGGAGCTGGGAAAGGGGCTCAGCCTGGAGAAAAGGGGGATCAGGAGGGACCTTGTGGCTCTGCACAACTCCCTGACAGGAGGGGACAGCCATGGGAGGTTGGGCTCTGCTCCAGGGAACAGGGACAGGAGGAGAGGGAACAGCCTCAGGCTGGGCCAGGGGGGCTCAGGGAGGATGTCAGCAGGAATTTCCCCATGGAAAGTGTGATCAGGCCTTGGCAGGAGTGCCCAGGGAGGTTTGGAGTGCCCATCCTGAAGGTGTGCAAGGGAGGCCTGGATGTGGCACTCAGAGCTCTGGGCTGGGTGACAAGGACAGCACTGGGCACAGGGTGGACTCAGTGATCCCAAGCCTTTTCCAGCCTCCATGATCCCATGTGATCCTTGGTGAGGAGCTGCCCAAGCTCAGAGCAGCTGCTTTATGAGCCAGGACCACATTTGCTCCCTGGAAACACAACCTCCCACTCACCTTTTGTCTACCTGAAATGATTCATTCCCTTCTAGGTGGAGGCTGCCATGGCCTGTATGACCAGGAGCCAACACTGTGGTTTGGCATCTTGTTGTGACTTGTGCTCCTTGCTGACAGAGGCAGGGAATTCCTGTCCAAACCTGTTCCTTTCCCCAGCTCTGGCTCCTGCTGGCAGTGCGGGGGAGCAGCCAGGCTCAAAGTAGAGCAGCTGCCTCCTGCCAGAAGTTTGGAATTTCCTTCTGTGGTGCCAGTTATCAGCTGGCTAAACTAGGACACTCTCAGGTAGTGCTTTCCCACTTCCTTGATCATTACATCAAACACAAAAAGCTGTTCTGGAGCCTCTTTTAGCAGAGCTGTCGTGAGGATCTAAAAATACCGGCGGGGTTGGAGCAGGTCACCTGCAGGAGGGTTGAAACCAGGTTCTCCTCCTCAGCCGAGTTCCTCTGTCAGATTGCTCCGGTTGCAGCACCGGGGACCTGTGCTGGGGTGGAGGCCAGCCTCGGGCAGAGGCTGAGCTGAGAGCCCGGCTCTGGAGTGATTAACGCTTCCATGGGTGACTCCATGGGTGACTCCCAGCTGGGGAAAGGCAGGGAGCAGCAGGAAGGTTTCCTGTGTGCATGTGGGGCAGGGCAGGCCCCTCTCCTGGCAGGAATGTGGCCCTGCCAGCCAGCCCTGCCCGTGCCCCTGGCTGTGGGCTGGGGGCTCAGCTCCCCCTGGAACCACACCTGCAGATCACCCCTGCCTGCTGCTGCTGCTGCTCTGCCTGGCAGGCTTGGCCTGGTCCCTGCCAGGGTCCCAGAACACCCTGCTGTGGAATCCCACGGGCTTTTACCATCACAGGCATGTTTTTTACCACCTGAAGTTAAAATGAGCGATGTGTGCCGGATCCATGGCCTGCTGTTGGTGTCCTCCTGGTGGTTTTGCTTTTCTCATGGCTCATCCATGGCCACCATGGATAAGCTTTGCTCTTTCCTGCCTCTTGATTCCCAAGCATCCTCAGATGGAATCACACACTCCCTCCCCCCTTTATGGATCAGTATTCGGAAGAGTGCAATTAAATGTGTGCCCAGACAGGCTCAAACTCTGATCTCAAACTGAGACTGGTCTTCATTTTATTAAAAACTTTGTGTGTTTACTTTTCTCTCCTTCTTTTCAAGGAAATAGACAGACGATTGGAAAAGAAGCTGAAGATCACACAGAAGGAAAGGTAAAATCCTGATTTTCCTGAGGTGCTGTTGGGCAGCTGAAGGCCTGGGGAGTGGGAGCAGGGGGGAAACAGCTTCAAACTAAGCAGGGAGTGCTGGGTTGGAATTAAGAATTAGGGAATCCCTGTCTCTGTGCCACTAGGTGGCCCTTTGGAGCCACAGCAGGGCAGCAGAAAGCTTCTGAGAGTGGTTTGATTTCAGAGCTGGCTCCTCCTGACTGGATGTAGCTCCAGCTTGGGGGAAGCTGTGTAAGAATAAGGCAAAACATGGGTGAGTCAGGTAACTCCAGCTCCTGGTTCTGGAGTGACTCGCTGTGTCTTGCATCAGGGAGAATTTCTTTTCCTGCTTCCTTTAGGTCTGGGCAGAGGTGTGTTATTTTCTCCTACCAGAAATGTTTTTAATCCCTGCTGACAAGTCCTTTGTTGTTGGGGTTTTTTTCCCCTTTGCGTATTACAGAGTCATGGGATTTATCCTCTGGGAGTTCCACACAGAAGAGGGACTACAAAACATTCAGATGGTGACCTGGGGCCAAGGCTGGCTCTGAGGGGTGAAGTGGCAGGGTTGGAGTGACAGGCTGGGTATACTGGTGAGAGGAGCCCTAGAAATCCTTGCAGGGAATGAAATCAAGGTGCTTATACCAATATCTTCGACAAGAAATGCTTAAACTTTTCCCAGTGTCTGTTCCCTTTCCTTCAGTACAGTTTAGTGATGTCAGACACAGCAGGGACTGATTTTCCATATCCCTTTCTGAGCTAATCCACTGCTCTAGTTTAGAGTTACAGCTGCAACGAGGTCTTTAATTATTCCAGGCTCTTCTTAATCACAGGAATTCTACCTGGGGCAGAAAACAAGCAGCAACCCCGTGTTTCTCTCCCCAGCAGCAGGAAGTCCAAATCGCCTCCCAAAGTGCCGATCGTGATCCAGGACGAGAGCCTCCCCGCGGGGCCCCCGCCGCAGATCCGCATCCTGAAGCGGCCCAGCAGCAACGGCGTGCTCAGCAGCCCGCACCCCGCCAGCCGCCCCGCCTTCCCCGTCAAGTCGCTGGCCCAGCGCGAGGCCGAGTACGCCGAGGCCAGGAAACGCATCCTGGGCAGCGCCAGCCCCGAGGAGGAGCAGGACAAGCCCATCCTGGACAGGTGAGAGCAGCCCCTGCTGGGGAATTGCAGCACGGAGAGGAGTGCTCTGCTGGCAGTGGGAGCGAGGGGAGGTGCCTGGTAAGGCCATAAACCCTGGGATCATTGAGATGGGAAAGGCCTTGCAGGATCACAGATCCAGCCATCGACTGGCACCGCTGTGTTCCCCTCTAAACGTGTCCCCAGGTGCCATGTCCGTGTGCCTTTGGAACACTCCAGGGATGAGGCAGTCACAGCTTCTCTGGGCAGCCTGTGCGAGTGCCTCCCCAGCCTCACAGGGAGGAATTCCTTCCCAATATCCAATCCATCCCTGCCCTCTGGTAGTGGGAAGCCATTCCCCCTTGACCTGTCTCTCCAGGCTTTTGTCCAGAGTCTGTCCATCTTTCCTGTTGCCCCTTTCAGCACTGGAAGGCCACAGTTAGGTCACCCGAAAGGTTCTGTGTTCTAGGCTGAATGATCCCAATTCCCTCAGCCTTTCCTCACAGCACAGCTGCTCCATCCCTTTGATCACCTTGGCAGGCTCCTTCAGACTTGTTCCATGTCCTTCCTGTGCTGGGGACCCCAGAACATGTGACAGCATTCCTGTGGTGCAGGGGTTTCCTGAAGGCACTCAGAATTCCACACCTCATTTCCTCGCCCCTGCTCCCTCTGTCCCTGCAGCCCCAGCCCTGCTCCCTGTGTCCCTGCAGCCCCAGCCCTGCTCCCCGTGCCCCCAAGGCTCAGCTGTCCCCTCTGTCCCTGCAGCCCTAGCTCTGTCCCCATGCCCCCAAGGCTCAGCTGTCCCCTCTGTCCCTGCAGGCCCAGCTCTGTCCCCGTGTCCCCAAGGCTCAGCTGTGCCTCCTCAGTGCCTGCAGGCCCAGCCCTGCTCCCCGTGCCCCTGAGGCTCAGCTGTCCCCTCTGTCCCTGCAGCCCCAGCTCTGATCCCCTGTGTCCCTGCAGCCCCAGCCCTGCTCCCCGTGCCCCCTAGGCTCAGCTGTGCCTCCTCAGTGCCTGCAGCCCCAGCCCTGCTCCCTGTGTCCCTGCAGCCCCAGCCCTGCTCCCCGTGCCCCCGAGGCTCAGCTGTCCCCTCTGTCCCTGCAGGCCCAGGATCTCTCAGCCCGAGGACACCAGGCAGCCCAACAATGTGATCCGGCAGCCGCTGGGCCCCGATGGCTCGCAGGGCTTCAAGCAGCGCAGATAGAGGCGGAGGCGCCGTTCTGCCGGCACGGACACACGGACCCGGGCCAGGGGACCTCCCGGGGTGATTTGCACTGTGACCCTTTTGCTCTGCCCACTGTGACCTTCAGCCCCACGCACTGTGACCTCCCCTCTCCACCCACTGTGAGCGGCCATCCCAGCAGGGCTGTCCCCGCAGCAGGGGACACGAGGGGCCGTGCCGGACTCGGCTGGGCGCAGGGAGCTGTGCGTGTCCCGCCCGGGTCGGAGCGAGCGCCAGCAATAACTTCTGTTGGACTCAAAACCTGGCTTTTAAGGAAAGAAAAAAAAAAAAAAGAAGATGGGAAGCCTCCCCAGCCACCACGCATGTTGTCCTCATCACTTCCAGAACGAGTTCTGTTTCCAAGGATTTTAGGTTCTTTTATTTGGTTTTCTGTTTGTTTTCTGTTTGCTTTCTGTATCTTGGATCGGCGGAGTGCATGGGAAGGATTTGAGCTGTTTGTTTGAATCCAGAGAGCTAGCTGAGTGTTCTGAAGGGAATTCCAAGGGATTTCCATGAATGTGATGGCTTGAAGATGACAAGCTCATGCTTCTCCCTCTCCATTTCCACTGCCATGGAAGCGAACTCCTGGATACCCCCAGATACCTTGGAGTGGGACCCAGTTCACATCTTGGCCCCTGTTAACGGCCCCTTGATTCCCTGCTGGCTTTGTGGAAAAGCTTAAAATACATCCTTTTTGGGTTCTTTTGTATTTGGGGAGAAGGGAATGCAGAGTGACCCCATGAAAATGCCTGCTGTCCGGCCACGAAGGGCCGGGTGGTGAAGAATTTGGGAGATGAGGAGGAGAGGCTCTGGCTGTGACGTCGGGCAGTGGGATATCCCAAGGGTCCGGCCCCGGTGGCGCAGGGACGGTACGAGCTCTCCCAGAGTGGCAGAACTGGGAACCAGACCAGCCCTGGAGAAAGCCTAGATGATTCCTCCATCTCTCTGGAGGCAGCAAGGCTTCAGGGAAGGGATCGTCCTACTCCGGCTGCCAGGAAGAGGACGGGGAGGCTGCTGCTCCCCAGGAATGGAGATGTTCCCTCCTGGATGAAGCTGAGGATCACTCGATGTCAAGGGATTGGATGAATTGGATGAACACTAAATGCTCTTCCTGGAGGGGCCAGGACCTGAAAACCTGGGTGGTTCCCGATGGATCCCATCGGAGTGCTGCCTTCAGTAGGTCTGAGGGGAACGAGCCAATCTTGATGTGCACAAAAAGCCTTGTGTGGAAATGAGGCTGAAATCCCACAGAAGCGGGAAAATAGAAACTACCTGTGTATCCAAGCGACCCGCTGGAACCTTACTGAGCTCCTCACAGCTGATTCCAGCGGGGTGGGATTCCCCTGGGATTCCCCCTGGGATCCTGCTGACTTTTGGGGGATCTCACTCATCCCCCTCAGGCTGGGGGCCGGGATGAGCTCCAGGAGGGGGCAGGAGGGAGAAGGACGTCAGCAATAACCGTAGTCACTGCGCCTTTCCTTAATTATTCCTAAAGATAGCATCGAATAGCCAAAAACCTTCCGAATGCACCGGATTCCGATGATCGCTGCCTCCTCTGTGTCCCGCACCGAGATTCCACCTCCGGCACCGGAATCCCCTTTTCCAGCACTGAAATGCCCTTCTCCCGGCGGTGCCAGGGCCGGTGCCAGGACACGTCCCGCCCGCGGGCAGGGCTCGGCGGCGTTCCTGCGGGAAGCGCCTTCATCCCGGGGAGGGGGAGGATGGACGCGGCTCCGCCCCGAAAACAAACCTGCGCCGGAAAGAAAACGTTTTATAAATCGTATTTTAAATAAATGTCTTTAAACTTTTCACGGCTTTATGGCTCCCTCCTTTCATCCCTCTGTCTGCCAGGGTCGGTTTTTGGTGGCAGGTGTGTAAATCCTGCCCCCAGGAAGGTGAAATCTGGGAGCTTTTGCCCATAATTGTGCCGGTTTTACCCAAAAACCATTTTTAGAGTGTTTGAGAGGAATAGTCCAAGGAGGATGGGAAGGGCAGTGCTCCGTGGATCCCAGATGTGGATGTGAGTGCTGCCTCTCCCTAGAGGAAAAACAAGCAAATCAATTTAACTCATTTAACTAATTTAAGCTAAAGTGATTATTTTGTTGCTCCATGCTGGGTTCTCCCCTGCATGTGTGGTGCTCCCTAACATCCAGAGAAGGTGGTGGAGGCTCTGGGGGTGAAGGTCTGGGGGCCCTGGCAGCTCCCACAGCCCCCAACTCCCTTGGAATTCTTTTTATTTATAATAGAAAGAGTGTAAACATATAACATTAATATATAATATAGAAATATTAATCAAAATATGAATATAGAATAAATATATAATAATTATACATAATCTATGATACAACCCGGTATCTAATACATATATTTTACATATTGTATATGTCTCATAGAACATATAATACTAGCATATGTCATATAAAACACTATAATAGAAATAAATAGAAATAGTAGACTCCATTATCTGATTGATAAAATTACCTGATTTATAAAACCGATGAAACCGATGAGTTTCGTGGCTCGGAGCCCAGAGCCGGGTCCAGTTCCCGCAGCGAACTGGGACCAGTTCCCGCGGCGCCCTGCAGCGGGTCCTCCCGCGCGCTAGGGGGCGCTGTGGGTGCGGAAGCGCCTCTCTGGGGCGGGCCCCGCCCACTCGGCCGCGGAGGCACCGTCGAGGCACCATCGAGGCGGCGGGACAGAGCGGCGGCGCGGCCGCCATGGCGGCGGAGGAGTACGAGTCGGTGCTGTGCGTGAAGCCGGCGGTGCTCGTGTACCGGCTGCCGCCGCGGGCCTCCAACCGCGGCTACAGGTGGGGCCCGCGCCCACCCGCGGGGTGTCAGCGCCTCCTGGCCTGAGGGGCTCGCCACCTGCCTGGGGGGTTTGTGGGGGTCCCCTTCTCATGAGGCGTGTGGGGTTTGTGGTTCCCAGGAGGTGTTTGGGGTCTCTCGCTCCCCGTGGCGCAGCAAGAACTGCCCCTCATGGGGTATCTCAGCCCCCGTGGGTTCTCTCATGAGGTCTCCGTGCGCCCCATCCCCACCCCACAGGGGTGTCTCCATCCCGGTGTTTTGGGGCTCCCACCCTGTCAGTCCCCAGCCAGAGCCTGTCGTGGCACAGCCGCCTGTCCCTAAAGCAGCTTCGGGTCTGGGAGCTGCGCGGAAAGGGAACCGAAACCTCCTGCCTGCTCCCCGCCCACACCCAGCAGCTGTTTTGGGGTGAAACGAGACATCCTGTGACAAACGCCAGTGTCCCCACCGTGACCCGGGTTACCAGAGGAGCCCCGGGCAGCACACGGGGCGGGGGCGGCACAGGGGCTCCCACTCCTCTTCTGCTTCCAGAGCGGCGGAGTGGCAGCTGGACCAGCCGGCCTGGAGCGGCCGCCTGCGCATCACGGCCAAGGGCAGCACGGCCTTCATCAAGCTGGAGGACAAGACCTCGGGTGAGGAGGGACCCGCGGGGCTCCGCGCTCCGTGCGGCCGAGCCCGGCCTCACCAAGCCCCGTCCCGTTTTCCAGGAGAGCTCTTTGCCCAGGCTCCTGTGGAGCAGTTCCCCGGCATCGCTGTGGAGGGTGTGACAGACTCCAGCAGATACTTTGTCATCCGGATTGAGGATGGGAACGGTGCGTCCCGCACGCCCGGGGACCCCGCAGAGCCCTCGCTGCTGCTGTTCGTTTCCTGCTTTCCCTGGGGAATATTCCCTGCACGGGGAGCGCACAGGGAGGAACTGCCTCCCTCCCACGGCTCTGACCTTCGCCAGGAACACAAACACTTGGGTTTGGCTGCTCAGCGTTGGTAGGAGCGTGCAGGAGCATCCCCCTGCTGCCAGTTAATTAAACAGCTGTTTGTATTCAAGTTGTAGGTGCAGCCAATGAGGTGAAACACCTGGAGATGCCTTTGGAGAAGGGAAGGCTCTGGGGTAACCTAATTGTGGCCTTTCAGTCCCTAAAGGGGCTCCAGGAGAGCTGGAGAGGCCTTGGTCCAAGGGATGGAGGGACAGGACACAGGGAGTGGCTTCCCACTGTCAGAGGGCAGGGTCAGGTGGGATATTGGGATAAATCCTTCCCTGTGAGGGTGGTGAGGCCCTGGCACAGAGAAGCTGTGGATCCACTGCTCCTGGATCCCTGGCAGTGTCCAAGGCTGGAAGGGGCCTGGAGCCCCTGGGATAGCAGAAGGTCCCATGGAATGGGATTTACAGTTCTTCCAACCCAAACCATTCTGAGATTCTGTGATCCCCAGTCCCGTGGCTCAGACTCCAGTGTCCCAGCTCCCTCTGGAGGCAGCGCCAGGCACGGGGATGTGCAGGATGGAGCACTCCATCCTTCCTCCTGCGCTGCTCAGCCTCTCAGCCCTGACTCCTCCTCCCTGCCCAGGCCGCCGGGCGTTCATCGGGGTCGGCTTTGTGGACAGAGGCGATGCCTTTGACTTCAATGTGGCTCTCCAGGACCACTTCAAGTGAGTTTGTGCCTCTCCCTGTGTCCTCTCAGCTCCATTTTTGGTAGGTCTTTCCAGGAGTGGTGGAGAAATGGGAGCTAGGGTGGGCAGCTGTAGAGGGGAGAGGAGGAAACTCACAGCTCGTCCTCTCTCCAGGATTTCCCAGCCTGGATCAGCAGCGTCCCAAGCTGGGCTTCTCAAACTGGGTGTCCAAATTCCCAGTCCAGATTCCTAATTTATTTATTCTGCTTCCTGTATCTGCTGTAAGGGGCTGCCCTGGGGGCCTGTCCAGCTGCTGGGGATGGTGGGATTTTGGGGTTCTGGAGAGGGATGGATGTGGTGCTGCCGTGGGGCTCTGGCAGCTGCTGCTGGGAATCATCCCCTGGGTGCTCCCTCAGGTGAGGTCTCAGCTCACACCTTGGCCTTTGCAGAGCTGCTGCCACAGAGGGGATGATCCTGAGCAGGATTTATTTGTCTGGGGAGCCTGGGGCGGGCTGTGACGTCTCCTTTTCCCTGGGTTTAATTCCTGCAGGTGGGTGAGGCAGCAGAGCGAGCTGGCCCGGCAGGCCCAGGACCTGGAGCAGGGACCCAAACTGGATCTGGGCTTCAAGGAGGGACAAACCATCAAACTCAACATCGCTGTGAGGGCCTTTCCCAGCTGATTCCAGCCTTCCCTTTGGGTGGCACGAGGAAGCAGCAGCTCCTCCCCAAAATCCCCAGCCGTGGGCACAGGGCAGGGCCCGTGGGGATAACGCTGCCTGCAGGGATTTGCAGGGGGTTGTGGTAAAATCAGTTCCTGCTGCCAAAACCAGGCCTGTGGGATCTGGGTGTAAAAACCACCCTGGCTTTGGATGCACCAGTAGTGGAATGCTGCAGCAGCACAATTAAAACCATTTGGCTTCCAGGGTTTTCATGCTCTGGCTCTGGATTTAAATGCAATCCTACCCAAACTTCCTGCTCTCCTTTCAGAACATGAAGAAAAAGGAAGGAGGGACAGGGAGCACCAGGCCACGTCCTGCAGGGCCTGGGGGCCTGAGCCTGCTGCCCCCACCCCCTGGAGGAAAATCCAGCTCTGGAGAGCGCCCGGCCCCGCTCCCAGGAACCCCCATCACAGGTCTGTGCTCCACAGAGCTCCTGAGGGGCTGCTTCATCCACCCAAGTGTGGGAAAAGGGGGAATCTGGGAATGAGAGTGGGAAATCACTCCTGGTGTTTTGTTTTCTCTCTTCCCAACTTTCTGACAGACTCCCTGCTGTCCTGGCCTCAGCCCACTGCTGCTCCTGCTGCTGATGCCTGGGGAGACTTTGCCAAAGCTTCAGGGTGAGCAGGAGAGGGATCTGGGGGGGATGTGGATGCCCCAAAACTGCCTGGTTCTGCTGGAAACCCCGCTGGGACAGGGGCACTGCTCCATCCAGTCCTGACTTTGGGATTCAGAAGCAGCTCTGGCTCTTTGCTGCCAATTCCCTGAGTTCGTGTCCATGGGCATTTCTTGCTCTGATGCTCCAGGAGAGTTTTGGGGTGATCCTGGATAAATCATTTGCAGCCCAGTTTCCTCCCTGGATGCCTTTGCCATTTCTAAACACCCTTTTTTCCCTGTTTCTCCCTCTCTCCAGGTCGGCTTCCAACCAGGCCCAGGAGAACACTGGCTGGGTTCAGTTTTGAGATTGGCCTTGATCTGCTGTTCCCCACGTGGGTACTGGGATCCTTGGGATTCCTGTGGGACCAAAGATGCAGCCTCAGGACACCTCACCCTGCCCTTAAATCCTGCCCAGCGTCGAAATGCTGGAACAAGTGCTGGAAACAACCAACCAACCACGTGCCTTAAAACACTCCACAGCCTGGGCCTGCCACGTCCAGGGCCTGGATCATGGGAGACCTTGGAGATTTCTCCTTTGGGAAAAGCCATCAGGTCCATCCCTCTGCCTTCTCCTCGTGCTTTTGGACAAGATCAATCCTTCCCTCAGCAAGGAGCATCCCCCTGGAGCCATCCCACCTCCCAAGTCCACACAAACCTTTCCCTGCCAGGATGCCAAGCACTGCCTGGATTTTTTTCTAAGCACTTAACCGGAATGTGGGGAGCCTGATCCTGGTGTTTCCGTGCTGAAATTCCTAATTTTTCACTCTGGGAAGTTTATTTTACTCCTCCTCTATGTTGAAGACACGATTTTTTACTCCTTTCCATGGACATTTTATTAAGGACAAAACAGAGTCAGGCTCTTGGACAGAGCTGGAATTGAGATTCCTCTTGAAACAAATAAATATTTTCTTACCTATTTATATTAAGGCTTTTCCAAGTACGAAATCCCACTTATTTTTATCCAACTCCTTGGATTTTCTTTTCCTTACCTTTCCAACTGGATGATGGGCATTTTGCTTTCAGAGCTTTCCCCTGGGCCTGGCAGTGAACCCAGGTGAGAATGTAATGCTTGCAAGTGAACAATAAAATGGTTTTGATGCCAGACTGGAATTCTTTTCCTCCCCTGGGCAGCCGGGATGAGCTTTTGTGATTCCCATTCCTTGCCGGTGCTGAGGGAATGGGATTGGACACGGAGCACAACAGAACCTGTTGCTTAGCAGTGGTTTCTGTTGGGAAAGACACCAGGAGGGGAAGGTAAGAGAAGAAATGAGGGGAAAAGGAGGGGTTTGGGACACAAATGCTCGGGGGTGGAATTGGAGGCAGCTCCTGCCTGGCTGGAGGCATCCAAGACTCTGTAAATCCTCAATCCCATCTGCCTGCTCCCTGGCCTGGGTAATCTCCGGCTCTCCCGGGGAGAAAGGGCACTTTTCCTGTCGGGGGGGGCGAGGGGAGGGCGGCCGGGCGAGCTTCCCCTTCCTGGAGCGCGGCTTGGGACCGGATCCATGCCTTGTTTCAGGAGCGGGGATGCCTCCAGCCCCCGTTCCGGGGGTTTGGGGCTCGGCTTGGGGATTTATCCCCACTTTTCTCTACTAGGGTGGGGGCAGAAAGTCTTTAATTACCCGAGGGTTAATTAAAGCTCCAGCGGGGGGATGACCCGGGGTGCCGGGGCCATCCCCGCATCCCGGCGCTGTTAAAGCCGCTTCACCCCTTGGCAACCCCGGCTCGCTCCACCCCGGAGCTTTTCCTGCCGGAGCGAACTCCCTTAATGAGCTTAAGGAGCGCGGGGCTTACGGAGCGGGCCCCGAGGAGCCCCGAGCCCCGCGGGGAGCGGCTCCCCCGGTAAGGACTCACCCGCCCCCCGGGCACGGGCAGCAGCCTTTGCTTCTGTTTCCTTCCTTTCCCCCGTTCTCCTCCCGCCGGCAGCCTCGGGGTGGGTTTATCGGCAAAGCCTGGCAATGCCGAGGGATTTCTGGGGAGAGGATGGCGCCGAAGCGCTGTCGGGACCTCCAGGAAGAGGAGGGTCCCCGCTCCCGCCGTCACGGGGGAGGGGACGCGGATTTCGGGCTAATCCCGACCCCGCATCCGCTTCCCGCGGGCGGGCACCGAGCCCAGAGCGCCCCAAATCCCGGGAAAAGGGGCTCGGGGACCAGCAGGCCAAGGCGAGGGGGTGCCCGGGCTCGGGAGATGCTCCCGGGGCGGAGGTGGGGTCACCCGGCGGGGGGAGCGTGGGATGGGATCGGGAATGGGATCGGGAACGGGAACGGGAATGGGATCAGGATCGGGATCGGGAACGGGAACGGGAATGGGAACGGGATCGGGAACGGGAATGGGATCGGAAATGGGATCGGGATCGGGAATGGGATCAGGATCGGGAATGGGATCGGGATCGGGAACGGGATCAGGATCGGGATTGGGAACGGGATCGGGAACGGGAATGGGAATGGGATCGGGATCGGGAATGGGATCGGGAACGGGATCGGGAATGGGATCGGGAACGGGAACGTGAATGGGATCAGGATCGGGAACGGGAATGGGAACGGGAATGGGATCGGGAACGGGAACGGAATCGGGAATGGGATCAGGATCGGGAATGGGATCGGGAACGGGAATGGGAACGGGAACGGGAATGGGATCGGGAATGGGATCGGGAACGGAATCGGGAATGGGAACGGGGAACGGGAATGGGATCGGGATCGGGATCGGGACAGGATCGAGATCGGGATCGGGAATGGGAACGGGATCGGGAACGGGATCGGGATCGGGGATAGCACTTGGGCAGCGGCTTTGGGAGGGCAAAGGGAGTTTGTGGTGGGCAAATCGCGGATCGGGGCGGCTCCGTGATCCCAGCGGAGAATCGGGGGAGAGTCTGTGGCTGCGAATGGAAAAGTGCGGCAGCTTGGGATGGCAAATGCGAATTTACAGCGGGTTTGGGATCGCCAAGGCGAATTTTTAGTGATTTTGTAGTTGCAACTGTAAATATGCAAATGTAAATATCTTGTAACAGGAAATCTGCAGCAGTTTTGGGATTGCAAGTGCAAGTTTGTGCCAGTTTTGTGATTGCAACTATAAAACTGCAGTGGTTTTGGGATCACAAACATGACTTTACAGAGGTTTTGGCATTAGAAATGCAAATTTTGTGTCAGATTTGTGATTGCAGTTACAAATCTGCAGCAATTTTTGTCATTGTAACTGGAAGTCTGGAGTAGTTTTGGAGGCAAACATTAATTTACGGGGGTTTTGGGATCACAAACGAATTTACAGCAGTCTTGGAAAACACAAACATGAATTTACAGCTGGTTTGGGATCATGAATATGAATTTGCAGCAGTTTTGGGATTGTAACTGGAAATCTGCAGCAGGTTTGGGATCACAAACATGAATTTTTAGTGATTTTGTGGTTGCAACTGTAAATCTGCAGCATATTTTGGGATTGTAACTAGATCAAAGTGGGATCAAAATGGATTTTGGGATCAAAGTGCAATTTTGTGTCAGTTTTATGACTGCAGCTGTAAATCTGTGGGGGGTTTTGTGACCACAAATACAGTTTTGCAGCAGTTTGGGGATCATAGCTGCAGTTCTGCAGCAGTTTTGCTGTTGCAGCTATACACTTGCCATGATTCTATGATCTCAAACACACATTTACAGAGGTTTTATGCTGCAGCTGTAAATCTCCAGCACTTTGTGATCCCAAACACCAGATTTTGGCGATTTTGTGGTCGCAGCTGCAAATCCCTGTCAATTTTTGTCATTGTGAATGTGGATCTGAACATCCTTGCAGTCCCAACTGCAAACTTCCAGTGGGTTTTTGACTACAACTGTGCATTTCCAGCAGCTCTTCCCCCACAAAGGGAATTCCTTGGAATGTCTGAGTGTGGGAGGTGGCATTTCCAGCCAGGGCAGGGCTCAGGACGCTCCTCATGGGCTGGAGGAGACTCAAATTGAGGGGATGGTGGGATTTTGGTGGAATTGCCCCTGTTTGCAGGGTTATTAAAATCAAAGCAAGTATCAGGGAAAGATCCCAAGGCAGGTTGTTGCTCCTATCTCAGGATCCTTGATCCAAATGCTGCACCCGGGGAGGATTCGGCCCCTTCCCAAGGGGAGCAGAGCAGCTTGTGGTGGCAAAGGGCCTGGACTGGATCCCATCCCAGATCCCAGATCCCAGATCCCAGATCCCATCCTGCTTCTCTCCATCCCATTCCCCAGGAGCCATGGCCTCGCTGCTGTCCCTGCAGGAGGAGAACAGGATCCTGCAGCAGGAGCTGTCCCGCGTCGAGGACCTGCTGGCCCAGAGCCGGGCCGAGCGCGATGAGCTGGCCATCAAGTACAACGCCCTCAGTGAGAGGGTGAGCTCCCCAAATCCCCTTTTCAACCCCAAAATCCAGAGCTGGCCATCAAGTACAACGCCCTCAGTGAGAGGGTGAGCCCCCCAAATCCCCCTTTTTAACCCCAAAATCCAGAGCTGGCCATCAAGTACAACGCCCTCAGTGAGAGGGTGAGCCCCCCAAATCCCCTTTTTAACCCCAAAATCCAGAGCTGGCCATCAAGTACAACGCCCTCAGTGAGAGGGTGAGCCCCCCAAATCCCCCTTTTTAACCCCAAAATCCAGAGCTGGCCATCAAGTACAACGCCCTCAGTGAGAGGGTGAGCCCCCAAAATCCCCCTTTTTAACCCCAAAATCCAGAGCTGGCCATCAAGTACAACGCCCTCAGTGAGAGGGTGAGCCCCCCAAATCCCCCTTTTTAACCCCAAAATCCAGAGCTGGCCATCAAGTACAACGCCCTCAGTGAGAGGGTGAGCCCCCCAAATCTGCATTTTTAACCCCAAAATCCAGAGCTGGCCATCAAGTACAACGCCCTCAGAGAGGGGGTGAGCCCCCCAAATCTGCATTTGTAGCTCCAAACTCCAGGCATTGCCAGCTCCAGCCTCAGCTTTCCCCATGTGGGGCAGTGTCACTGTGGTGGGAATTGTCCAGACCAGTCCTGGCTTGCCAGGGCTTGTCCATCCCTGTTTTATTTGTCCTGCTGGATTTCAGGAAGAATCCCTCCTCTCTGTGGAAATCCTTCAGTTTTTCTGTTCTTTGCCCTGGCAACTGGGAATTCCAAAGGGCTTTGGCCCATCCAGTGCTGAGCATGGCTCCAAACTGAGGGGCTGGTTGGGTTCTGGAGGAATCCCTTGGTTTGAGCCTCATCATTTAAAAAAAAATCAAGTATCAGGAAAATATCCCCAGGCAAGTTTCCTCCCCTGTACACAAGAATCTTTTATCAATCAGCCACTCCATGCAAACTGGGAAGGGGCTTTGCTGAACCCACAGATTGGAGCTTGAGTTATCCTTAAAATCACTCCTGAAATTTCCCATCCATCCCTTCCCTGTGCACGGAGAAAGGAGAGAATGTGGGAGCTGGGGGCTCTGCCTTTGTCTGGCTGGGCAGTGACTCTGGGGGGGCTCAGGGCTGCGGGGGTGCCAGCCTGGATTCCCCTGCTCCCAGCTGGAGCAGAGCCTGCGGCTGGAGCCCGAGGAGGCGGCCGAGAGCCGGAGCCTGGCCCAGCACAACATCGAGCTGCGCCGGCTGCTGGAGGAGGAGCAGGCTGCCTACAAGAGGAAGCTCCAGGCCTACCAGGAGGGCCAGCAGCGCCAGGCACAGCTGGTGCAGAAGCTCCAAGCCAAGGTAAATCCTTCCCGGGGGGGCACTGGGATAATCTGGGGACCCCCATCCCCGTCAGTGTCAGCGCTGTCCCTCCCCAGGTGTTGCAGTACAAGAAGAAATGTGGGGAAGTGGAGCAGCAGCTGCTGGAGAAAGCGACGGAGCTGGAGCAGGAGAGGCTGACGGTGAGGGAGGCCGTGGGGGTCCCTGCCCCAGATCCCCAAATCGGGGTGGTGGCAGCAGGGGCATGTTCCCACAGATCCAGCTGGATGCCAGTGGCTCCCAGCCCGAGGAGGAGAGCAGCAACGAGCTGGAGAACGCCCTGATCCGGCTGGAGGAGGAGCAGCAGAGGTGGGCAGGACCCCTGGCTGGGTGTGAGGATTCCCTGGGAATTCTGACCATGGTGATCCCCAATCCCAGGAGCAGGAGAGGGGTGGGAGTGTGAGGATTCCCTGGGGATTCTGACCTCAATGATCCCCAATCCCAGGAGCAGCAGAGGGGTGGGAATGTGAGGATTCCCTGGGAATTCTGACCTCAATGATCCCCAGTCCCAGGAGCAGCAGAGGGGGCGGGATCCCGGGGGATTCTGACGCGGTGATCCCGCGGTCCCAGGAGCAGCAGCCTGGTGCAGGTGAACTCCATGCTGCGGGAGCAGCTGGAACAGGCCAACGTGGCCAACGCGGCGCTGAGCGAGGACATCCGGAAGCTGACAGCAGACTGGGCACGGGCCCGGGACGAGCTGGAGCAGCGGGAGGCGGAGTGGAGACGCGAGGAGGAGGTGGGGACACCCCGGGCAGGGACAGGGACCCACCGGGCAGCTGCAGCGGGGAGAGGGATGCGAGGCAGGGGGATGTGGGATCACGGAGAGGGATGTGGGGTGATGGAGGATGCTGCAAAGAGCAGAATTTGGGGAGCGTGGGGGTGTGGCATGTGATGGGAGGAGGATGCAAGGCAGAGGGCTACGGGATGTGGGGTCACTGAGGGGGGATGCAGGGCCGGGGGATGTTCCATGGGGGAGGGTTTGGGATGGGACAGGGCTATGAGACAGGTGGGTTCGGGGATATGTCAGGGACAGTTACACCGGACCCGTGAGAGGGATGCAGGGCCGGGGGATGTTCCATGGGGAAGGATTTGGGTGCTCGGGGAATGTGATGGGAAGGGGATGTGAGGCTGGGACGTGTCTCCCCCCACCCCTCTCCGTGCCCACAGGAACTGAGGTGGGGCTGTGGAGGACTGTGGTGGGGATGGGTGTGGCCAGGAGGGATATTTGGCAATCTGGGGACAGTGCTGGATCCCTGATCCCGATCTCTCCCACGCCAGTCCTTCAACACCTACTTCAGCAACGAGCACAGCCGGCTGCTGACGCTCTGGCGGCAGCTGGTGGCCTTCAGGCGCCACTTCGGGGACATGAAGGCCACCACCGAGAGGTCAGTGGTGCCGGGGGCGGGAGCTCCCTCCGTGGGGATCCCCGCGCCCCACGCTGCTCCTCCCGCCCGCGCAGGGACCTGGCGGAGCTCGGCCATGCGGCGTCCCGGACCGGCCGCGCCGCGCACGCCGCCTGCCTGCAGCTGGCAGCCAACCTGCGGCTGGCCGAGAGCCAGGCGGGCGCCGCCCGCGAGCGGCAGCAGCTGCGCCTGGAGCAGCTGCAGGAACAGCTGGCGGCGCGGGCGCGGGACGCGGAGCTGGAGAAAAACACCCTGGCAGCCAGGTGTGGGAGCTGGGGCACCGCGGTGGGCGAGGGGAGGAGTGGAGGGGCAGGGGAGGGCAGGATGGGGAGGGAATGAGCAGGAGGGATGGGATGCTGGAGCACCGGGAAGGATGCAGGAACAGCAGGGGATGCAGGAGCACCAGGAGGGATGCAGGAGCACCAAGAGGGGTTCAGGAGCATGAGGAGGGATGCAGGAGCACCGGGGATGCAGGAGCACCAGGAGGGATGCAGGAGCACCGGGGATGCAGGAGCACAAGGAAGGACGCAGGAGCACCAGGAAGGATGCAGAAAGAGCAGTGGATGCAGGAGCACCAGGAGGGATGCAGGAGCATGAGGAGGGATGCAGGAGCACCAGGAAGGACGCAGGAGCACCAGGAAGGATGCAGAAAGAGCAGTGGATGCAGGAGCACCAGGAGGGATGCAGGAGCACGAGGAGGGATGCAGGAGCACCAGGAAGGATGCAGGAGCACGAGGAGGGATGCAGGAGCACCGGGGATGCAGGAGCACCAGGAGGGATGCAGGAGCACCAGGAAGGATGCAGAAAGAGCAGTGGATGCAGGAACACCAGGAGGGATACAGGAACACCAGGAGGGATGCAGAACACCAGGAGGGGTTCAGGAGCACCAAGAGGGGCTCAGGAATAGCAGGGGATACAGGAGCACAAGGATGGGTTCAGGAGCACCAGGAGGGATGCAGAACACCAAGAGGGATGCAAGAGCAGGAGGAAATGCAGGAGCACGAGGAGATGCAGGAACACCAAGAGGGATGCTGGAGCAGCAGGGGATGCAGGAACAGCAGCGGGGTGGGGCCATTGGGGGTGTTTCATGGGGAAGTTTTGGGGCTGTGGCACAGGTGGGAAGGGACTCTAGGCAGGAGGAGGCAGGGCTGTGCCATGGATGGATGGTGGGTGGTGGATGGTGGATGATGGATGGTGGATGATGGATGGTGAGTGGTAGATGGTGGATGGTGGATGGTGGATGGTGGATGGTGGATGATGGATGGTGGATGGTGGATGATGGATGGTGGATGGTGGATGATGGATGGTGGATGGTGGATGGTGGATGGTGGATGGTGGGTGATGGATGGTGGATGGTGGATGGTGGGTGGTGGATGGTGGATGGTGGATGATGGATGGTGGATGGTGGATGGTGGGTGGTGGATGGTGGATGGTGGGTGGTGGATGGTGAGTGGTGGATGATGGATGGTGGATGGTGGATGGTGGGTGGTGGATGATGGATGGTGGATGGTGCCGTGTCTGGCCAGGCTGGCGGAGCTGACAGCGGCTCTGGAGCAGCGCCGCAGCGAGGACGAGGAGAAGGAGCGGGCGGTGGAGGCGCTGACCCTGCAGCTGCGGGAGCTGGTGGGTGCAGGGGGTGTGGGGCGTTTGGGGGGGTTTGTCTGTCCTTCCTGCCTGATGCTGTCCCGGGTTCGCAGGAGGCCGCGCGCGCCCGGGAGCCGACGCCGGAGCAGGTGCAGGCCCTGCGCTCCGAGCTGCAGCTGCTGCGCCGGACGCTGCACGAGCTCACCCAGGTGCTGGGACACCCCGGGGCCACCCACGGCCAGGAGGGGCCTCTCTGCCTCGGTGTCGCCTCCCTGCCTGCCTCAGTGCTCCCTTCCTTCCTCATGTCCTCTCCCTGCCTCAGTGCTCCCTTCCTCCCTCAGTTTCCCTTTTCCCTTACTCAGTTTCCCCCTTATTTGACTTGATTTCCCATTTCCCAGCTCAATTTCCCTTTGACTCCATTTCCCCTTCCTCACTTCGGCTCTCCCCTCACTGACTTTATTCCCTTCCTGACTTTGCCCTGGGTTTTCCCGGGACCAGGCAGTGCTGGCGGATGACCCCGAGCCCCTCCCACCCGCCGTGTCCCCCCCGTGTCCTGCCGTGTCCCCTCTCCGCAGCCTCTCTGCCAGCGCCGCCGCCGCCGCCGTGCACGCGGCCCTGAGCCGGCGCCAGCTGCAGCTGCAGGTGGGATGGGATGGGATGGGATGGGATGGGATGGGATGGGATGGGATGGGATGGGATGGGATGGGATGGGATGGGATGGGATGGGATGGGATGGGATGGGATGGGATGGGATGGGATGGGATGGGATGGGATGGGTGGGGTGGGATGGGATGGGATGGGATTGGGATGGGATGGGAATTGGGATGGGATGGGATGGGATGGGATGGGTATGGGATGGGATGGGATGGGAATGGATGGGACTGGGATGGGATGGGATGGGAGGGGATGGGATGGATGGGATGGGGATGGGGATGGGTGGCAAGGAAGGGGACGAGGATGGGGATGTGACGAAGGCTGACCCCCAGGAGGCCCAGAGGCAGGTGGAGGCGGGCCAGGAGGCGGCTGGGGGCCTGCGGCGGGAGCTGGGCATGCTGGAGCAGCGGCTGGAGCAGCTGGGAGCCGAGGCCGGGAGCTGCCGGCGGGCGCGGGAGGAGGCGCAGCAGGAGGGGCTCCGGCTGCGCGCCGAGGCCGAGGGGCTGCGCAGGTACCGCCCTGTCCGCCTGTCCCTGCCTGTCCGGCTGTCTGTCCGGCTGTCTGTCCCTGCCTGTCCCTGCCTGTCCGGCTGTCTGTCCGGCTGTCTGTCCGGCTGTCTGTCCCTGCCTGTCCGGCTGTCTGTCCGGCTGCCTGTCCGGCTGTCTGTCCCTGCCTGTCCCTGTGTCCCTCTGCTTCCCTGGGTCTGTCCTGCGCTTGTATCCATGTGTCCCCTCTGTCCCCATGTCCATGTGTCCCCTCTGTCCCCACGTCCCAGTGTCCCCGTGTCCCCACGTCCCCGTGTCCCCATGTCCCCACGTCCCCCTGTTCCCGTGTCCCCGTGTCCCCACGTCCCCACATCCCCGTGTCCCCATGTCTCTATGTCCCCACGTCCCCACGTCCCCGTGTCCCCATGTCTCTATGTCCCCACGTCCCCGTGTCCCCGTGTCCCCACGTCCCCGTGTTCCCGTGTCCCCGTGTCCCCATGTCCCCATGTCCCCGTGTCCCCGTGTCCCCATGTCCCCATGTCCCCACGTCCCCATGTCCCCGTGTCCCCACGTCCCCGTGTCCCCATGTCTCTATGTCCCCATGTCCCCATGTCTCTATGTCCCCACGTCCCCACGTCCCCGTGCCCGCAGGGAGCTGTGCCGCGCGGAGGCGGCGCTGGCGGAGGAGCAGCAGCGAGTGGGGGCCCTGCAGCAGGAGCGGGAGCAGCTGCGGCGCCGCAGCGAGGAGCTGCAGGAGGCACGGGAGGAGGCGGCCCACGACGCCCAGGCTGCCCGCCAGCAGCTGGAGCACAGGTGGGCAGGGGGCAGGGGGGCACGGGGGGTACAGGTGGGCACAGGTGGCACAGGTGGACATGGGGGAACGGGGTGTGTACAGGTGGGTGCAGTTAGGTAAAGGTGGGTATAGGTGGATTCAGGTGGGTATAGTTGGGTACAGGAGGGGTCAGGTGGGTTCAGGCGGGTACAGGAGGGTACAGGTGGGCTCAGATGGGCACAGGTGGCACAGGTGGGCGCTGTCCCCACGCAGCCAGCAGCAGGTGCAGGAGCTGGAGGCGCAGCGGGCGCGGGCGCAGCGGGAGCTGCTGGAGGAGCGGGAGGCGCTGAGCCGGGCGCTGCTGGAGGCGGAGCTGGCCCACGACGAGCAGGAGGCGCTGGCTGAGGCCCTGGGCAAGGTGGGCACCCGGACCCGCCCCGCACCGGGGCCGGGCACAGACACAGGGGCATCCCCATGGATGTATCCCCAGGAGTGCCCGCCCTGCCTTGGGGGCAGCCCCGTGCCCCCATGTCTCAGTTCCACAGGTGCCCCCACATATCCCCGGTGTCCCCAAGTGTCCCCAAGGTGCTCCCCGAACCCCAGTCCCCCCAGTCCCACCGTGCCCGGTGCCCAGTGCCCGCCGGTGTCCCCAGGTGCCCTCTGTGTCCCCCTGCCCCAGGTGCTCCCCAAGCTCCAAGTACCCCCCGTGTCCCCCATGCCCCAGTCGCCCCCGTGTCTGGCTGGTGCCCCCATGCCCCAGTCGCCCCCGTGCCCCCAAGCCCCAGTCCCCCCGGTGCCCGGTGCCCGGTGCCAGCGGGTGCCCGGTGACAGGCGCAGGGCAGCTGCGGGGAGCTGGCGGAGGCGCGGCGGGCGGCGGAGGCGGAGGAGTCGCGGCTGCGGGACGCGCTGGCCAAGACCAGCGAGCTGGCGGCCGGGCTGGCCCGGGACAAGGCGGAGCTGAGCCGGCGGCTGGAGCGGCAGGAGCAGGAGCGGGAGCGGGGCCGGCTGCGCACCCGCGAGCTGTGCCGGGAGCTGGCGCTGCTGCGGGCGCGGCTGGAGCGCGGCCCCCGGCCCGGGGACGAGCGGCGGAGCCTGGAGCAGGCGCGGGGGGACCCCCGGGACAACGGGCGGGGGCTGCGGGAGGAGCTGCGGGAGCTGCGCGGGCTCCATGAGCGGCTGCGCCACAGCCTCGGCCAGGTGGGCACCGCGGGGGCGACTGGGAGGGTGCTGGAAGTAACTGGGAAGGATGGGGAGACTATCAGGTGTACCTGAGACAGGTGGGGAGGGGGGCATGGCGCAACTGGCTGTCGCTGGTGGTCCCTGGGCTGTCACTGGCGGTCCCCGGGCAGTCCCTGGCGGTCCCTGGGCTGTCCCTGGCGGTCCCCGGGCTGTCCCTGGTGGTCCCTGGTCTGTCCCTGGTGTCGCCGGGCTGTCCCTGGTGGTCCCTGGGCTGTCACTGGTGGTCAGTGAGCTGTCCCTGGTGGTCCCTGGGCTGTCCCTGGTGGTCCCCGGGCAGTCCCTGGCGGTCCCTGGTCTGTCCCTGGTGTCCCCGGGCTGTCCCTGGCGGTCCCTGGGCTGTCGCTGGTGTCCCCGGGCTGTCCCTGGTGTCACCGCGGTGCCCGCAGGCGGTGCAGGAGCAGAGCGCGGCGGGCGAGGCGCTGGCGCGGGCGCGGGCGGAGCAGGAGCGGCTGCGGGCGGAGCAGGAGCGGCTGGGCCGGACACAGGCGGCGCTGGCCCAGGACGGGGCCGGACTGGCCGTGAGGCTCGCGGCCGCCCAGCGCCAGGACAGGCACCGCGAGCGCGAGGCCGCGGGGCTCAGGTGGGTGCCGGGCTCAGGTGGGTGCCAGGTTCAGGTGGGTGCCGGGCTCAGGTGGGTGCCGGGCTCGGGTGGGTGCCGGGCTCAGGTGGGTGCCGGGCTCGGGTGGGTGCCGGGCTCAGGTGGGTGCCAGGTTCAGGTGGGTGCCGGGCTCAGGTGGGTGCCGGGCTCAGGTGGGTGCCAGGTTCAGGTGGGTGCCGGGCTCAGGTGGGTGCTGGGCTCAGGTGGGTGCCGGGCTCAGGTGGGTGCCGGGCTCGGGTGGGTGCCGGGCTCAGGTGGGTGCCAGGTTCAGGTGGGTGCCGGGCTCAGGTGGGTGCCGGGCTCAGGTGGGTGCCAGGTTCAGGTGGGTGCCGGGCTCAGGTGGGTGCTGGGCTCAGGTGGGTGCCGGGCTCAGGTGGGTGCCGGGCTCGGGTGGGTGCCGGGCTCAGGTGGGTGCCAGGTTCAGGTGGGTGCCGGGCTCAGGTGGGTGCCGGGCTCAGGTGGGTGCCAGGTTCAGGTGGGTGCCGGGCTCAGGTGGGTGCTGGGCTCAGGTGGGTGCCGGGCTCAGGTGGGTGCCGGGGCGGGCCCAGCCCCGTGCCCAGCCCCGTGCCCAGCCCCGTGCCCAGCCCCGTGCCCAGCCCCGTGCCCGGCGCTCCCCAGGTCGGAGAAGGAGGGGCTGGAGAGCAGCGTGTTCCAGCTGCAGCAGGAGCTGGTCCAGCTCCAGGCCCGCAATCAGCAGCTGGAGGCCCAAGGCCGGACCCTGAGCCAGGCCAAGGAGGCGCTGGAGGGTGAGGGGGCCCAGCCACTCGTGTGTCCCATCGGCCCAGCCATGCCCAGCTCCATCCTCATCCCCATCTTCATCCTCACCCATCCCCATCCGTGTCTTCATCCCCATCTTCATCTCCATCCATCCCCATCTTCATCTTCAGCTCCATCCACCTTTCCCCATTGGCAGGGGATGTCCCTATGTCTGTGGGGTCCCCATGACTGAAGGATGTCCCTATGCCTGGGGGTGTCCCCATGTCCGGGGGTGTCCCCATGTCCGGGGTGTCCCCATTACTGAGGGGTGTCCCCATGTCCGGGGTGTCCCCATATCCGGGGTGTCCCCATGTCCGGACTGTCCCCCTGTCCGGACTGTCCCCATGTCCGGGGTGTCCCCATGTTCGGGGTGTCCCCGTGTCCGGGGTGTCCCCATTACTGAGGGGTGTCCCCATGTCCGGACTGTCCCCGTGTCTGGGGTGTCCCCGTGTCCGGACTGTCCCCGTGTCCGGGGTGTCCCCATTACTGAGGGGTGTCCCCATGTCCGGACTGTCCCCGTGTCCGGGGTGTCCCCGTGTCCGGACTGTCCCCATGTCCGGGGTGTCCCCATGTCCGGACTGTCCCCGTGTCCGGGGTGTCCCCATGTCCGGGGTGTCCCCATGTCCGGACTGTCCCCGTGTCCGGGGTGTCCCCATTACTGAGGGGTGTCCCCATGTCCGGACTGTCCCCGTGTCCGGGGTGTCCCCGTGTCCGGACTGTCCCCGTGTCCGGGGTGTCCCCATGTCCGGACTGCCCCCGTGTCCGGGGTGTCCCCACGTCCGTCCCGTCCCTCAGCGGAGCTGGGCGCGGCGCGGCGGGAGCGGCGCCAGGCGGAGGCGGCGGCGGAGGCGGGCGCGGTGGCCGCGGCCCTGCGGAGCGCCCGCGAGGCGCAGCGGGACCAGCTGGAGCTCCTGCAGCGCGACAAGGTGCGCGGGGAGCACGGCCGTGCCATTCTGGGGGGCTGTGGTGGAGATTGTTGGGGTGTCCCGGTGATTTTGGGGGGTTTTAAGGAAGATTGTTGGGGTACAGTGTTGGCTGTGTGGGAGCAATGTAGATTTTTGGGGTGAAATGTTTGGTTTGGGGGCTCAGTGGTGGGTTTTGGGGTGAAATGTAGATTTTTGGGGTGCAGAGGTGATTTTTGATGCACATGCTGATTGTTGAGGGCACCGTTGGTGATTTTTGGGGTGCAACCTTGATTCCTGACATTCCTGCTGGTTGTTGGGGCATGGTGCTCGGGGTGCTGTGCTGGTTGTTTGGGGTCGCTGGTGATTTTTGGGGTTCACTAGTGATTTTAGGGTTCACTGATGATTTTCGGGGTTCACTGGTGATTTTGAGGTTCGCTGGTGATTTTTGGGGCTCACTGGTGATTTGGGGATGGGCAGGAGGAGCTGGAGGCCGAGCGGGGCCGGCTGGTGCAGGAGCACGAGGAGCTGGTGGCCGAGCTGGCGGCAACGCGGCAGCAGCACCAGAGCGAGAAGCAGCAGGTGGTGGCCCCGATGTCCCTGTGCCACCCCTGTGCCACCCCTGTGTCCCCTCAGCCCTGTGCCACCCCCGTGTCCCCCTGTGCTGCCCCGTGTCCCCCAGCCCTGTGCCACCTCGTGTCTCTCTGTCCCTGTGCCACCCCCGTGTCCCCCAGCCCTGTGCCACCCTCGTGTTCCCCTGTGCCACCCCATGTCCCCCAGCCCTGTGCCACCCTGTGTCCCCCAGCCCTGTGCCACCCCCGTGTCCCCCTGTGCTGCCCCGTGTCCCCCAGCCCTGTGCCACCCCCATGTCTCCCTGTCCCTGTGCCACCCCTATGTCCCCCTGTGCCACCCCGTGTCCCCCAGCCCTGTGCCACCTCGTGTCTCTCTGTCCCTGTGCCACCCCCGTGTCCCCCAGCCCTGTGCCACCCCCGTGTCCCCCTGTGCTGCCCCGTGTCCCCCAGCCCTCTGCCACCCCCGTGTCCCCCTGTGCCACCCCCGTGTCCCCCAGCCCTGTGCCACCCCCATATCCCCCAGTGCCACCCCTGTGTCCCCCAGGCGCTGGCCCTGCAGCAGGAGGAGCGGGTGGCCCTGGCAGGGACACTGTCCGGGCTGCAGCGGAGCCTGGACGAGGCCACGGCCGAGCTGGAGCAGCGGCGGCGAGAGGTCAGCGGCCACCAGGAGAAGGAGCAGGTGGGTCTGGGGGGCTCCCAGAATCCCCCCAGGGTGGCACAGAGCCCCACAGAGCCCCTGTGCCCAGGTGTCTGCAACCCCCATTGCCAAAGTGTCCCCTGCTACTGCAGCCACCCATGCCTGGGTGTCCCCCCATCACCCCCAGTTCCAGCCCCCCTGCAACCCCTCCTGTCTGAATATCTCCTGTGGCCCCCCAGTAACAGCCCCCATGGTCCCCTGTGGGCCCCCCATTCTTGGGTATCCCCCATGGCCCTTCCATTGCAGCCCCCCCATTCCTGGGTACTCCCCATTGAACCCCCCCTGCTTGAGCCTCATCCTCACCATTCCAGGGCTCCCCACAGTACCCCCTTATCTTGCAGCCCCCCAACTTCACCCACATCTCCCCTGGCATTTGGGCTCAGATGAGCCCCTCACCCCATCCCTGCACTCGCCCCACTGCCCCCCTTTTCCGGGACCCCATCCCCACTGCCCCCCCTTTTCTGAGACCCCATCCCCACTGCCCCCCTTTTCTGGGACCCCATTATCACTGCCCCCCTTTTCCGGGACCCCATTATCACAGCCCCCCTCTCTCTGGGATCCATCCCCATTGCCCCCCGTCCGGGACCTCTCCCTGGCCGTGCCCCCCGGGGTCCCCCGCAGGGAGGGGGTCCCAGGGTGCGGTGTCCCGCAGGATTTGGCCGCGGAGCTGCGCTCGCTGCGGGCGCGGGCGGAGGAGGCGGCGCTGAGCCACGAGCGGGAGGCGCGGGCGCTCCGGGACCAAGCGGCAGCGGCGGCCAAGCAGCGGGACAGCGCCCTGCGGGAGGTGAGTCCCCCAAAAAACCCTTCCCGCCCCCCCGAAATCCCCCAACCCCCCTGAGTTCCCCTGCGGGCAGGCGGAGGAGGCGCGGGCGCAGCTGCGGGCGGGCGCGGAGGCGCGGGCGGCGGCGCGGCGGGAGCTGCTGGAGGCGCAGCGAGAGGCCCGCGACAGTCGCGACAGCCGCGACAGCGAGCGGCGGCGGGCGCAGGAGGCGCGGCGGGCCCTGGACGATGCGGCCCGGGAGAAGGAGACGCTGCAGCGCTCCAACGAGGAGCTGCGGGCGGCGCTGCGGCGCGCCGAGGGAGAGCGCATCAGGTGGGGAGTGCGGGATGCGCTCCCCCATCCCTGCCGGGGCTGCGGGGCGCGGCTGCAGCGCCTTGGAGGGGATGCTCAGGGTCGGGGGGATGCTCGGGGTAAGGGAATGTCCAGGGTGGGAGGTGCAGGGGTCAGAGTGATGGGTGGAACAAGGGGCTGCACGAGCTGGGAGATGCAGGAGTTGGGAGGTGCAGGAGTTGGGAGGTGCTCGGGATGAGGAAAAGCAGGATTTGGGAGATGCAGGAGTTGGGAGATGCAGGAGTTGGGAGATGCTCGAAATGAGGGAAGCACGAACTGGGAGGTGCAGGAGTTGGGAGATGCTCGGGATGAGGGAAGCAGAGGTTAGAAGATGCAGGAATTGGGAGATGCAGGATTTGGGAGATGCTCGGGGTGAGGAAAAGCAGGATTTGGGAGATGCAGGAGTTGGAGACGCTCGGGATAAGGGCAAGCAGGAGCTGGCAATTACAGGGGTGAGTGACCCTGCACCCTGGAGGGTGATGATGGGACACGGGTGCTCATCCCTGTTGGGATGGGGCGATGCTCCAGGTCAGGAGGACACTCAGGACAAGGTGATGGAAATGTGGGGCTGGGGGAACACCCGGGATGGGCAGAACTGGGGCACAGCTGGGGCCGGGAGCGTGCTGCCCCCCCGGGTGCTGCCAGCCCCCGCTCCCCGCAGCCTGAAGCGCTCCGGGGAGGACAAGGAGCAGCGGCTGGCGCTGCTGGAGGCGGCGCGGGCGGCGGCCGAGCGGGAGGTGTCGGAGCTGCGGGCGGCGCTGCGGGGGCTGGAGCGCGCCCGCCTCGAGAGCCGCCGGGAGCTGCAGGAGCTGCGCCGCCAGGTCAGGGACAGCGGGACAGCGGGACAGCGGGGCCGCACGGAGCCCGCCCGGCCATCGCGGGTGTCCCCCGTGCGCAGGTGAAGGAGCTGGACAGCGAGAACAGCCGGCGGGGCCGGGAGCTGGGCGAGCTGCAGGCGCGGGTGGCCCTGGAGGAGCAGCGGGAGCAGCGCAGCCGCCGCGAAGCCTCCGGCCTCAGGCAGAAGGTGGCGGAGAGCGAGGCCGGCACCGAGGCTGCCAGGAAGGAGGTGAGGGCGTCCCCAAGACCTTGCTGTGGGTGTCCCATATCCCGAAGTGTCCCTGTCCCCCCACAGCTGGCTTTCTTGTGTATCTGGAGGTGTCCCTGTCCCCTCAGCCTTGGTGCCTGTTGTCCCAAATCATCCCCATCACCGTGTCCCTGGGTGTTCCATGGCTCCATCCCCTGCATCCCTGGATTTCTCTGTGACCCCATGACTCCATCCCCTGTGTCCCTGGGGTCCTGATAGCCCCATTGCTCCATGCCCTGTGTCCCTGTGTGTTCCCATTGCTCCATCCCCTGCATCCCTGGGGTCCCGATCACCCCATTTCTCCATCCCCCTCATCCCTGGGGTCCCGGTCACGCCGCTGCTCCATCCTCCCGTTCCCCATCCCTCTCCTCCCCCGTTCCCCTCCCTCGTTGCCCATCCCTCCCACCCCATCCCCGCTCCCCTGAGCGCTCCCTGGCCCCTCCGGCAGCTGCAGCAGCTGCAGCAGCGCCTGGCGGCGGCGGAGCAGGAGTTCGGGCGGCGGGAGCAGGAGCTGTCCCGCAGCCTGGAGGAGGCGCGGGGCAATGAGAAGAAGCTGCTGGCGGACGCGCGGAACCTGCAGCTCAAGGTGGAGGCGGCGCGGGCCGAGGTGGCCGAGCTGGGGCTGCGGCTGAGCGCGGCCCAGGGCCGGGCCCAGGGGCTGGAGGCGGAGCTGGCCCGCGGCGAGGAGCAGCGCAGGGCCACCGAGTCCCGCCTGGGCGGCCTCCAGGCCACCCTGCGCCGCACCGTGGCCGTCGCCAGGGCCAAGGGTGAGCGGCCCCGGGGGCACCGGGTGGGACTGAGGAGAAGGGAGGTGTCACCCCATCGACGCAGCCCTGGGGGTGTCCAACACACTGATGTCCCGGGGGAGCACTCAAACCCCGTTATTCCACCCCTGCCTCCCTGGGGTCATTCACAGTCTGCTATTCCATCCCTGCATCCCTGGGGTCCCCCATTTTTCCATGCCCTGCATCCCTGAGGTGGTCCCCCATTTTTCCATCCCTGCATCCCCTGGGGTCCCCCATTTTTCCATCCCTGCATCCCGGGGTTCCCTATTTTTCCATCCCTTCATCCCGGGGTCCCCTTCCCTCCATCCCCTGCACCCCTGGTGTCCCCCGCTGCTCCATCCCCTCTCCCCGGCTGGTGTCCCCGTGCCACCGCGCTTGTCCCCCGCAGGGACCCCGGAGGGGCCGAGCAGCCCCGGTTCTGTCCCGGACCCCGACGCCGATCCCGAGGCGCTGCGGGCGGCGCTGCGGGAATTCCTGCGGGAGCTGCAGGACGCGCAGCGGGAGCGGGTGCGTCCCCCCCCCGTCCTCCCCGTCCCCGTCATCCCAAAAAAGCCCTTCCCGGCCCTTTCGCAGCCCGTGTTCCCGGCAGGAGGAGCTGCGGGCGCAGCTGGGCAGCCTGGGCCGGCGCCTGGCGGAGGCGGAGGCGGAGCGGGACAGCGCCGGGGCCCGGGCGCAGCAGCTCCAGAAGCTGCTGGACGAGAGCGAGCAAGGTGATGCGGGTTCGGGGAATCTGTGGGGTTTGGGTGGCTCGGCGGCTGCTGGAGCCTCCACTGCGGGCGGGAGCCCGGAGGGAAACCGAGGCACGGGGAGGGGCGCGGTGCTGCCCAGACCGGAGGATGCTCCCCGGGATTTCCTCCAAAATCCTGGTGGGAAGCCTCATAAATCCCAGTAAACCCCAGTAAAACTCTTCTGTACCTCCTTTAAACCCCAGTACAAGTGGTAAAAACTTCTATATATCCTAAACCAAATAAAATGGGTAAAACTCCTGTGCATCCCCTATAAATCCCAATAAAACCCCTGTGCATCCCCCATAAATCCCAGTAAAACCCCTCTGCATCCCCATAAATCCCAGTAAAACCCCTCTGCATACCCCACAAATCCCAGTAAACCGCTGTGCATCCCCCACAAATCCCAGTAAAACCCCTGTGCATCCCCATAAATCCCAGTAAAACTGGTAACACCCTCATGGATGCCCATAAACCTCACTAAACATAAACACCCCTGTGGATCCCGTGTAAATACCAGTTAAACTGGTAAACTCCACAAAACCCAGTAAAACTGGTGAATCCCCATGTGCAAACTCCATAAATCCCAATAAAATAAAATTAAAGACCCAAAACATTAAATAATAATAATAATAATAATAATAATAATAATAATAATAATAACAATAATAATAATAATAATAATAATAATAATAATAATAATAATAATAATAATAATAATAATAATCCCACAGCACGCCCTGAACCTCAATAACCCCATTGCACTCCCATGAACCCCAATAACCCCACTGCGCCCCAAAGCCCCACCAAGCCCCCCCGGTGCGGTGTCCCCCAGGGCGGAGGGAGCTGAGCGCTGCCCGCACCGCGCGGCTGCTGCGGGACGAGAACCTGCGGAGCTCCCAGCGGGAGTGCCGGGAGCTGCGGGACCGCCTGCGCTCCGCCGAGAGGGAGCGGCGGGCGGCGCAGGTGGGGCCGGGAACGGGGAAATGGGGGGAAAAAGTGAATGGGGGAATGCGGGAAAACGGGGAATGGGGGAAAAATGGGGAATGGGGAAACGGGGTAGTGGGGGAAAACGGGGGGAATAATAAGGGGGAATGGGGGGAAATGGGGAATGGGGAAACGGGGGAGTAGGGGAAAACGGGGAATGGGGTGAAAACGGGTGGGATTGGGGGAAAATGGGTGGGAATGGTGGGTGTGCCAGGTGGAAGTGGCAGTGTGCCGGGTGGGAATGGTGCTGTGCCAGGTGGGAATGGTGCTGTGCCGGGTGGGAATGGTGCTGTGCCAGGTGGGAATGGTGCTGTGCCGGGCGGGAATGGTGCTGTGCCATGATGTGTGCCGGGCGGGAATGCCGGGCAGTCCGGGTGGCTGCCTGCCTGCCTGCCTGCCACATCCCGGCTCCACGGCTGCAGGAAAAGCTGGGCGAGCTGGAGGAGGCGCGGCAGAGGCTGGAGGTGTGCGAGAGCCGCAGCTGCCGGCTGGAGCTGCAGCGGCGGGCGCTGGAGGCCGAGCTGGGCCGGGCCCGGCGGGCGGCGGCCGAGCGGGAGGCGGAGGCGCGGGAGGCGCGGCAGCGAGCGGAGCAGCTCCGCACGCAGGTACCGCCCGCTCCCGGGGCTCGGCTGGCTTTTCACTCACCCAGCGCCACGGCTTCCCCCCGAGCGCCCTCCCAGCGCCTCCTGGAGCGCTTCCCAGTCCCACAGTTCCCACTGGACCCACTCCCAGTTCCCCCCGAACACCCTGAGTTTTCCGCAGCTCCTCCTGAACGCTTTCCCAGTTCTCCCTGAGCCCCTCCAGTTGTCTCCAGTTCCCCAAAACCCCTCTCAGTCTCCCAGTTCTCTCCGAATCTCCTTCCCAGATCCTCTGAATTCCTCCGGAACACCCACTCAGTCCCCTCAAATCCCCTCCCAGTGCCTCTATTTTTCCCTGAACCTCCTCCCAGTTTCCCCTGGCCTTTTTCCCAGCCCCACAGGTCCCCCTGAACCCCTTCTCGGTTCCCCCTCCCACTTCCCCCAGTTTCCCTGAATGGGTTCCCAGTGCCCCCGTTCCCGCGGAGCCCCCTCCCAGCGCCCCAGTCCCCCCAGTTTCCCCAGTCCCCGCTCTCGGTAACGCTCTGGGTCGCAGCTGGCTCAGGCGGGCTCCGGCTCGGGGCCGTTCCCGGGGAGCGGCTCCAAGGGCGAAGCTCCGGGCGGGTCTCTGCTCCACGAGCGACTCCTGCAGCTCCAGAACGCGCTGGCCGCCGGCGAGACGGACCGGAGGCTGCTGCAGGTGGGATCCGAACCCCTCCCAGTGCCCCCAGTTCCTTCTAAGACCCTCCAGTCCCCTCAGCTCCTCGCGAGCCCTTCCCCAGTCCCCTCATTCTCAGTGAACCCCCTCCCAGTCCTCCAAGTTCTCCCTAAACCCCCCCAACTTCCCCCGAACCCTTTTCCACTCCCCCCGTTCCCTCTGAAACCCCTCCCACCTCCCCCAGTTTCCCGAACCTCTTTCCCAGTACCCCCAGTTGCCCCCAAAAAACCCCTTCCAGCTACCCCTGAACCCATTCCCAGCTCTCCCAGTTCCCCTGAATCATGTCCCAGTTCTTGCTGGACCCATTCCCGGTTCCCCTGAGCCCTCTGCCGGTCCCTGGTGTCCCGGGGTGTCACGGGGCTGTCTCGCTGTCCCCGCGGTGTCGCAGGAGGGGCTGGAGGAGGCGCGGCGGGCGCTGGCGGAGGCGCGGCGGGAGAAGGGAATGCTGCGGGAGCAGCTGCGGGAGCAGCGGGAGCTGGGGATGCTGCGGGAGCCGGGAACGCTGCGGGAGCCGGGAACGCTGCGGGAGCCGGGAACGCTGCGGGAGCCGGGAACAATCCGGGAGCCGGGAACAATCCGGGAGCCGGGAGCGCTGCGGGAGCCGGGAGCGCTGCGGGAGCCGGGGATGATCCGGGAGCCGGGAGTGCTACAGGAGCCGGGAACGCTGCGGGAGCCGGGAACAATCCGGGAGCCGGGAGTGCTACAGGAGCCGGGAATTCCGCCGGAACAGGGAATGCCGCCGGAACAGGGAATGCCGCCAGAGCCCTCCCAGGATGGGCAGAAGGAGGTGAGGGGGGCCGCACCCCAAATTCACTGAACTTTGACCCCATGCAGGACTCCTGGATCGCCCATAGAGCCCCACACCCTTATGAGCTAATTAATTATCTAATTGTCACCTCATATCTATATCATCATATCTAATTATCTGATGCTATATTAGATAACAGATATATATTTAAATATATATTTATATTACTCTATTTTTCAGTTTATCTGTATTTTTATTGCACGAAATTTATTAAATATTTCTCTGTGTCCGGGCAGGAGCAGGAGCAGGAGCCTCCCAGCCGGGCGGGGCCGGGTCTCCCTGGGGGCTCGGCCGAGCAGGAGCTGGAGGAGGCTCGGAAACGCATCCGGGTGCTGCGGGTGGGTCCCTGCGCCGGGATGGGGCTGTTCCATGAGATGGGGCTGGGGCTGATCCATGGGATGGGGCTGATCCATGAGATGGGGCTGGGGATGATCCATGGGATGGGGCTGATCCACGGGCTGGGGCTGATCCACGGGATGGGGCTGGGGATGATCCATGGGATGGGGCTGATCCATGAGATGGGGCTGGGGCTGATCCACGGGATGGGGCTGGTCCACGGGATGGGGCTGATCCATGGGATGGGGCTGGGGATGATCCATGGGATGGGGCTGATCCATGAGATGGGGCTGGGGATGATCCATGGGATGGGGCTGATCCACGGGATGGGGCTGATCCATGGGATGGGGCTGGGGATGATCCATGGGATGGGGCTGATCCACGGGATGGGGCTGATCCATGGGATGGGGCTGGGGATGATCCATGGGATGGGGCTGATCCATGAGATGGGGCTGATCCACGGGATGGGGCTGATCCACGGGATGGGGCTGATCCACGGGATGGGGCTGATCCATGGGCTGGGGCTGATCCACGGGCTGGGCTGATCCACGGGCTGGGCTGATCCACGGGATGGGGCTGATCCATGGGATGGGGCTGGGGATGATCCATGGGATGGGGCTGGTCCTTTGGGAGACTTTCCTGATCCTTTCCTGATCCTGATCCTGATCCCTTTCCTGATGGGAACAAGCCTGGTGCTGCTGCTGGGATGGGCTGGGCTCATCCCAATGGGAATGGTGCCAGTGTTGATACTGGGCTGGGCTGATCCCAATGGGAATGGTCCCAGTGCCGGTACTGGGCTGGGCTGGGCTGATCCCAGCGGGAAGGGGGTGCTGGTGCTGGTCCCGGGCTGCTGCCGGTGCCGGAGTCGGTGCAGGCAGTGCCAGCTCGGTGCCGGCCCCTCCCGCAGGCTCAGCTGTCGGCGCTGGAGCTCCGGGCGCGGCCCGAGGCACCGACGGAGCTGCAGCGGGAGCTGGGGCGGCTCCGGCTCGGCCGCGGCGGCCTGGAGGAGCAGGTGAGGGACACGGGGACAGCCCGGGGACACGGGGACAGCCTGGGCACAGGGGGACACAGCCCGGGGGCACGGGGACACAGCCCGGGGACATGGGGACACAGCCCGGGGACACGGGGACAGCCCAGGGGCACGGGGACAGCCCGGGGACATGGGGGCACAGCCCGGGGACATGGGGACACAGCCCTGGGACATGGGGACATCCTGGGGACATGGGGACAGCCTGGGGACATGGGGACAGCCCGGGGACATGGGGGCACAGCCCGGGGACATGGGGACACAGCCCGGGGACACGGGGACACAGCCCGGGGGACACGGGGACAGCCCGGGGACATGGGGACAGCCCAGGGACATGGGGACATCGTGGGGACATGGGGACAGCCCGGGGACACGGGGACACGGGGACACAGCCCGGGGACATGGAGACAGCCCAGGGGGACACGGGGGGACACGGGGACAGCCAGGCCCCACAACATCCCCCCGCTCCCCTCCCCGTGCAGATCGCGCTGCTCAAGGAGCAGGAGCTGCAGCGACATCCCACCGGAACTTAGGGAATTCCGGGAATTCCGGGACATCCACAGGGACTGGCACAGCTCCACCCCAAAATCCACAGCAGAGCCCAGCACAGCTCAGGGATGGGAGGATCCATCCCCATCCCCATCTCAATTCCCATTCCCATTCCCACCCCAAAATCCACAGCAGAGCCCAGCACAGCTCAGGGATGGGAGGATCCATCCCCATCTCTCTGCTCCAAACCCACAGCGATTTTTGCCTCCTCATTCCCTTTTCTCCAGGAAAAAGCTGCACTTTTCCCACCAGCTGACAAAATTGCTCCATTTTTGGTACAATTTGGGACCTCATGGGTGGTTTTACCCATTTTCCTGTTTCAGTTTTTAACAAAAAAATGGGGAATATTCCTTTCCCCATTCCTTTTTTTAGCCCCAGAAAACCCAATTGATTTATCCCCCTCCAGCCTTCCAAGCCGTGCCCTCACCCCATCCTAATCTTTCCCCTTTTTCTAACAAAAAAAATCCCTGGATTTATGTTTTTGAAGGAATTTTTTAGGAACTAGTGGGGGTTTTGTATGAAATTTTTGGGAATTGGTGCTCTGGGTTGGGAAAGCCACGGGATGGGAGGTGCTGGCTCCAGCCCCCCTCAGTCCCAGTGGGAATAAACGTGGAAAATCCAAACTGGGAGTTCTGAGGGGATTTCTGGGGGGGAAATTGGCATTTTGGGAAGGCCCAAATTTGGGCTGGGTTGAATTAGGTCCCTAAATAATAATGAATGACAAGAATAATTAATAAGAAATAGAAACAAACCATAATCAAAAGCCAATAATAATGATTAATAATAGTGAAGAGTAAAAGAGCTGTTCCTTTATCTGAGCTGTCCTTGTATCCTAGAGCTGTCCCTATATCCCAGAGCTGTCCCTATATCCTAGAGCTGTCCCTATATCCTAGAGCTGTTCCTATATCCTAGAGCTGTCCCTATATCCTAGAGCTGTTCCTATATCCTAGAGCTGTCCCTGTATCCTAGAGCTGTTCCTATATCCCAGAGCTGTCCCTGTATCCTAGAGCTGTTCCTATATCCTAGAGCTGTCCCTGTATCCCAGAGCTGTCCTATGCAATTTTCTACAGAACAGATTTTTCTGCAGAAAATCCCCAACCCCTACACCCCACCCTGCTTCCTCCACATGCAGCACACCCCAACCCTTTCTATAGGGGACCCTAAACACTGTGAGACCCCCCACAGCCGTTCTGCAGAGGATTAACGCTGTGAGACCCCAGCCCCTCCCCTTTCTGTAGGGGAATCGGGCAGCACCCCAAAGCTGGCCCCAAACCCACCCCAAACCCCTTTGTTGTCCATAAGTGACACAGACCTAACCCCAAGCATTTTCACACTGCACTCCTTCCTACAGGGACCGCTCCAAACTGAGCCCCCACACCCCCCAAAATCGAGCATTTCACACCCCAACCCCCTCTAACCCCCCCCAACCATCACAGCCCCTGTGCCCAGAGCTGGGAATTGTCCAAATCGCCAAAAACTCCCCTGAAATCGGGAATAATCCCAGAGGAAGGAGCCGGGAGCCCCAAAATTGGGAATAATCCCAAAGGAAGGACCCGGGAGCCCCAAAATTTGGAATAATCCCAGAGGGAGGATCCGGGAGCCCCAAAATTGGGAATAATCCCAGAGGAAGGAGCCGGGAGCCCCAAAATTGGGAATAATCCCAGAGGGAGGATCCGGGAGCCCCAAAATTGGGAATAATCCCAGAGGAAGGAGCCGGGAGCCCCAAAATTGGGAATAATCCCAGAGGGAGGAGCCGGGAGCCGCAGAGCCTCTCTCGCACAGGGACCGGAGCTCCCCCTCCACCACAGAACAGAGAAAGGCACAAAAAATAATAAACCCCCCCTGTTTTAATCATTATGTGCACAAAAAAAAAAAAAAAAAAAAAAAAAATCCCGGGATTACGGGGAGCTGCTCGTTCATGCATGGGATCTCCAGGGCGCGGGGCCGGAGTCCCGGAGGGGGGCTGGGGTCCGGGAGCGGGGCCGGGGTCCTGGAGTGGGGTCCCGGGGTTCCGGAGCTGGGTCCCGGAGCGGTCCCGGAGCTGTCCCGGAGCGGTCCCGGAGCTGTCCCGGGGTCCCGGAGCGGTCCCGGAGCTGTCCCGGAGCGGTCCCGGAGCTGTCCCGGGGTCCCGGAGCTGTCCCGGAGCTGTCCCGGAGCGGTCCCGGAGCTGTCCCGGGGTCCCGGAGCTGTCCCGGAGCTGTCCCGGAGCGGTCCCGGAGCTGTCCCGGGGTCCCGGAGCGGTCCCGGAGCTGTCCCGGAGCGGTCCCGGAGCTGTCCCGGGGTCCCGGAGCGGTCCCGGAGCTGTCCCGGGGTCCCGGAGCTGTCCCGGAGCGTTCCCGGAGCTGTCCCGGGGTCCCGGAGCTGTCCCGGAGCTGTCCCGGGGTCCCGGAGCGGTCCCGGAGCTGTCCCGGGGTCCCGGAGCGGTCCCGGAGCGGTCCCGGAGCGGTCCCGGAGCTGTCCCGGAGCGGTCCCGGAGCTGTCCCGGAGCTGTCCCGGGGTCCCGGGGCTGTCCCGGGGTCCCGGAGCTGTCCCGGAGCGGTCCCGGGGACCCGGAGCGGTCCCGGAGCGGTCCCGGAGCTGTCCCGGAGCTGTCCCGGAGCTGTCCCGGAGCTGTCCCGGGGTCCCGGAGCGGTCCCGGAGCTGTCCCGGAGCGGTCCCGGGGTCCCGGAGCTGTCCCGGAGCGGTCCCGGAGCGGTCCCGGAGCGGTCCCGGGGCTGTCCCGGGGTCCCGGAGCGGTCCCGGGGTCCCGGAGCGGTCCCGGGGCTGTCCCGGGGTCCCGGAGCTGTCCCGGAGCTGTCCCGGAGCGGTCCCGGGGTCCCGGAGCGGTCCCGGGCTCAGCAGCCGCCGCAGCTGCGGGCGCAGGACGCGCCCACGGTCTGGCACAGGCCGCTCGTGGCCATCACCCCGCACTTGGAGAACTTGTCCCGGCACAGGTCGGCTGCGGGGAGCGAGGGATTGTCCCTGGGTAGGTCCGGGAAACTCCGGGAGAGCAGCGGGGGGAGGCAGCCCCACCCCAAAGCGCGATCCCGCTCTGCCCCGGGGGTCTCCGACCTTTCACCAGCGGGAATTTCCCTCCCCAAAATGAGAAAGGGGGATTTGGATGCTCCCGATTTTCGGGGCGCCCCCTCTCACCTCGCAGCAGCTCTTCGTGGGCACACACGGTGCGGACGCAGATCTCCTTGTTGATGACGTACACCCGGCGGAGGCTGGAATTTTTTAAGGATAGAAGGGATGGGGACGTAAGGCAGGGGGTTCCCCAAACCTGCAGAGGGATCGGGAACGTTTCCCCTCCCTCACGCACCTGTAGAAGCAGATCTCGTTCAGGCACTGCTTGCAGGGCTTGTGCACGGAGTAGAGCCGGGTGCAGGGGTACTGCTCCTCCCGGCAGTCTGGGAAACGGGAATTCCCGGGAATTCCTCAGCCAGCGCCTCCCCCGGCCCGGCTGCTCCCCCCCGGGCACAGCCCGGCCCCGGGCGGCGATCGGGGGTGGGATCGGCACTCACCGAGCGGCCCCGGCTCCGTGGGCTCCGTCTCGGGCAGCGCAGCTGGGAGGGACAGGGGACAGAGGGACAGAGGGACAGAGGGACAGAGGGACAGGGGACAGAGGGACAGAGGGACAGAGGGACAGGGGACAGGGGGACAGAGGGACAGGGGACAGAGGGACAGAGGGACAGAGGGACAGGGGACAGAGGGACAGGGGACAGGGGACAGGGGACAGGGGACAGAGGGACAGAGGGACAGGGGGACAGGGGACAGGGGACAGGGGGACAGGGGACAGGGGACAGGGGACAGGGGGACAGAGGGACAGAGGGACAGGGGACAGAGGGACAGAGGGACAGGGGACAGAGGGACAGGGGACAGGGGACAGGGGACAGAGGACAGGGGACAGGGGACAGGGGGACAGGGGACAGGGGACAGAGGGACAGGGGACAGAGGGACAGGGGACAGGGGACAGGGGACCGAGGACAGGGGACAGGGGACAGAGGACAGGGGGACAGGGGACAGGGGGACAGGGAGGGACAGGGGACAGGGGAGGGAATTTCAAGATGCCGCAGGAGCCTCTCCCTGCCCCTCCCCTGGATTTTGGGGCTGGAGCATCCCCGGGACCCAGCGGCGGCTCCGGGGGGAGCAAAGCGGGGCTGGGGGCGCAGGGAAGGGAGAGCCCAGCCCTGGAACTGGGAGTTGGGATTGTCATCCATCCCGGTGATTGTCACCCACCCCGGGGGCTGTCACCCACCCTGGGGGATTGTCACCCACCCTGGGGGATTGTCACCCACCCCGGGGGCTGTCACCCACCCTGGGGAATTGTCACCTACCTGGGGGATTGTCACCCACCCTGGGGGATTGTCACCCACCCCGGGGGCTGTCACCCATCCTGGGGGATTGTCACCCACCCTGGAGATTGTCACCCACCTGGGGGATTGTCACCCACCCCACGGGCTGTCACCCACCTGGGGTCGGGGCTGGCACGGTTTCCTGCTGGGATTGCTGCTGGGATTGGAACCGGAACTGCTCCTCTGGGGCTCGGGGAGTGACATCTGCAAGGAGAGACCAGTGCAGGGACACCCCAAAATCCTGATCCCCCCCAGCATCCCCCAGGGAAACACTCACCATGGTAGTCGTAGTAATCCTGAATTTCTGGGGATAAAACAAAAACAGGCTGAGGGAGTGTTTAGGGAGAAAACTCATCCCGTGGGGGTCAGGAGCGGGAAATGGGATCCCTGGAATTCTGTGGGGGTTCAGGAAAACTCCCTCCATCCACTCCAGGGATGAGCCTGCGCCACTTCCCACCAGGCGGGGATTTGGGATGAGTGAAGGTTAAAAAAATAATTAGATAAAGGTTTAATAAAGACTTGGATACAGGTTCAATAAAGGACTGGTTAAAGGTTCAATAAGGACTTGTCAGTGAGAGCAGAGGGAGGAGATGGGAAGGTTGGAAATTCCGAGGGCGGGAGGAAGAGGATGGAGCAGGAAGAGGGACCCGAGCTGGTGTCTGTGCAGGGCGGGGAGGGGAAAGGACACCGGCGGGCGAGGGCAGGTCCAGCCCGGGTTGAGGCTCACCTGCCTGCTGGTCGTACTGGGAGTACTGGGCGGGCTCGGGATAGGTGATGCCCTCGAACCTGCTGAACTGTCCCTGCACCAGGAGCGCTGTGGGGCAGGGAGGGCATCGGGGGGGGCGGGGGCACCCCAGACCGGGGTCTGGGATTCCCACGGACACCCCAAACCAGGATCCAGCATTCCCACAGACACCTCAAACCGGGATTTGGGATTCCCACAGACACCCCAAACCGGGATTTGGGATTCCCACGGACACCCCAAACCAGGATCCAGCATTCCCACAGACACCCCAAACCGGGATTTGGGATTCCCACAGACACCTCAAACCGGGATTTGGGATTCCCACAGACACCCCAGACTGGGATTTGGGATTCCCACAGACACCCCAAACCGGGATTTGGGATTCCCACAGACACCTCAAACCGGGATTTGGGATTCCCACAGACACCCCAAACCGAGATCCCCATGGACACCCCAAACCAGGATCCAGCATTCCCACAGACACGTCAGACTGGGTTCCCACAGACACCCCAAACCGGGATTTGGGATTTCCTGCTCCCACCATCCCCAGTCCCAGCCCTCTGTCCCACGCGGCCCCAGCAGAGCGGGAAAAGGATCTGGGATGCTCAGGGATGGAGGATCAGCCCCAGCCGGGGATCCCTGCAGCATCCAGGTGATCCCAGAGGTGATCCCAGAGATGATCCCAGAGGATCCCACGGCCCCACCGACCCCCGAGCCCCTGGATCCCCTCGGGGCTCATCCTGCCGTGGATCTGGGGGGAAAAGGGCTCCAAATCCAGCGTGGAGGAGTTGAAGGGATGGGGATTCCCGGGTGAGCACGTCTCATCCCTCTGTGCCCGGCACAGGAGCTCCCCTGGGCCGGGAGTGCTGCCGGCCCGGGCTCGGAGGGGTTGGAGGCTCCTGCCCCCTTCCCTCCCCCTGTCACGTTTTCCATGTGTCCTCCAGCCTTTGTGTGGAGCCGGTTTCACCCAAAATTTCCTGGCTCTGGCTCCGTCCCCTCCCTGCTCGTTTCCTCCCGCCTCTGCCAACCCCCCCTTGGGGTTATAAACCCCATTTTCCTGGATTTTGTCCCAGTTTTGTGCCACCTCTGTGTCCCCACGGCGGGAGGGACTCACTCGGTGCCTCAAAGGCTCAAAGCCTAAAGATGAGCCCGAAGTGGGATTTTGGGGGAATTTTGGGGAATAACAAAAATCACCGGGAGCAATGGCATCTCCTGATCATCCCTCAAACGATGCTTTGGTAGCGAAAATTAACACTCTGTGCCTTAAAAAATTGATTTTTGGAGGCTTTGGGCCAAAAAAATTCAGTATTTGGGTCGATAAACAAAACTTTGGCCTCTAAATCGGAGGCTTTGGACTCTCAAAACCGAACTTTGGGCATTAAAAATGAGCTTTTGGGCATTAAGATGAATCTTTAGACCTCAAAAAGGACGTTTGGGACTTAGGAATGAGGGTTTGTAGCACGAACAAAATGAAGTTTTCAATCACAGAATCAGAGCTTTGGGTTTCAAAAGTGAAGATTTAGGACCTAAAATTTAGGTCTAGGGATGTAAAAATGATGTTTTGGGACATAAAAGTGGGAGTTTGGGACATAAAAATTAGGGTTTGGAACATTAAAAGGAAGTTGTGGGAAGTAAAAATGAAGCTTGGAGACATAAAAAAAAAATAGGATTTTGTGTCTAAAAACGGGTTAGACCCTGAAGGTGAGAGTTTGGATGCCCCAGCTGCGCCTCGGGGTTTTTAAAGGAGGAAAGCCGGTGAGAGCGGGGCTGGGGCGGGGACACTCACCTGGCAGACACAGCACCAGGAGCTCCGCCGCCCTCATCCTGCTGCGGATCCGGGAGCGCGGCCCGAGGAGTCTGAGCAGAGGGAACTCAGCGCCAGGGGACACGGGGACGCTGCCCCCGCCCCCGGCAGTCGGCTCCAAATAAATTCTCCTCCTCAGAAGCCTCAGAAATCAAGGAATTTCCCCAAAAAGGCTTCCCGCCCGTTCTCGGGGGATTTGCGAGGACCAAGCCCTGGAATATCCCGCGGGCAGAGCAGGGAGGAGAAATGCCGGGATGGGGGATCGCTCCCGGGATGGGGGATCATTCCCGGGATGGGGGATCGCTCCCGGGATCATTCCCGGGATGGGGGATCGCTCCCAGGATCATTCCCGGGATGGGGGATCGCTCCCGGGATCACTCCCGGGATGGGGGATCGCTCCCGGGATGGGGGATCGCTCCCGGGATAACTCCCGGGATGGGGGATCCCTCCAGGAATGTCGGGATAGCTCCCGGAATCACTCCCGGGATGGAGGATCACTCCCGGGATCTGGGATCACTCCCAGGCTGTGGGAGGAGAGGGCCAGACCCCTCGGAGTGGAACTTTGGGGCTCCTTTCCAGACATTTCCTTTCTTCTTTTTGCATTTGCTTGGGCTTCCCCTAAATCCAAAGGCAGGTGGGGATTTGAGGAGAAAATCCCGGATTTTGAGAAGAATCCCGCGGGGTTTGGCGGCTTCCAGGCGCTCCCCGAGCCTGGGAAGAGGGGCCGGGAGCTGGGAATGCCGCCCACCCTTCCCCCATCTCCTGCCAGCTCCAGGGGGGATTCGGGGGCAAAGTGAGACGTTCTCCCCCAAAATCCACTGAAATCCAGGGGAAGTGGTTTGAGAGGAGCTCGTTGGAAGCTCATGACTGCGGAGAGGGAATATCAACCCCCTGTGCTGGGAGAGCTGCTGGGACCAGGTCCCGGGGGGAAGGGGGCTCCAGCCCACAGCGCTGGGGAAACGTCGGGGGGCGGCCACGGCAGCTCCGGAGAGTGGGATCCTCCAGGGATCCACCGAGCACCTTCCAGGGATCCACCTGGACCAGAGTGTGGGATCCTCCAGGGATCCACCTGCACCTTCCAGGGATCCACCTGCACCAGAGTGTGGGATCCTCCAGGGATCCATCCAGCTCCAGAGTGTGGGATCCTCCAGGGATCCACCTGGACCAGAGTGTGGGATCCTCCAGGGATCCACCGAGCACCTTCCAGGGATCCACCTGCACCAGAGTGTGGGATCCTCCAGGGATCCATCCTGCACCTCCCAGGGATCCATCCAGCTCCGGAGAGTGGGATCCTCCAGGGATCCATCCTGCACCAGAGTGTGGGATCCTCCAGGGATCCACCGAGCACCTTCCAGGGATCCATCCAGCTCCGGAGAGTGGGATCCTCCAGGGACCCCGTCCCACCCCATCACCAAAGCTACACCCAAGTCACTGAAGGCACCTCCAGGGACCGACCTTGTCCTGCACCAATTCCATCGATCTGTCCCCAAAACCCTTCTGGGTGGATGGATGGATGATGGATGGATGGATGGATGGATGGATGATGGATGGATGATGGATGGATGGATGGATGATGGATGATGGATGGATGATGGATGGATGATGGATGGATGGATGATGGATGGATGGATGATGGATGGATGGATGGATGATGGATGGATGATGGATGGATGGATGGGTGATGGATGATGGATGGATGGATGGATGGATGATGGATGGATGGATGGATGGATGATGGATGATGGATGGATGGATGGATGGATGATGGATGGATGATGGATGGATGATGGATGGATGATGGATGATGGATGGATGGATGGATGGATGATGGATGGATGGATGATGGATGGATGGATGATGGATGGATGATGGATGGATGGATGGATGATGGATGGATGATGGATGGATGATGGATGGATGATGGATGATGGATGGATGGATGGATGGATGGATGGATGGATGGATGGATGATGGATGGATGGATGATGGATGGATGGATGGATGATGGATGGATGATGGATGGATGATGGATGATGGATGGATGGATGGATGGATGGATGGATGATGGATGGATGGATGGATGGATGATGGATGGATGGATGGATGGATGGATGATGGATGGATGATGGATGGATGATGGATGGATGGATGGATGATGGATGGATGATGGATGGATGGATGGATGATGGATGGATGGATGATGGATGATGGATGGATGGATGGATGGATGGATGGATGATGGATGGATGATGGATGGATGGATGGATGGATGATGGATGGATGATGGATGGATGGATGGATGATGGATGGATGGATGGATGGATGGATGGATGATGGATGGATGATGGATGGATGGATGATGGATGGATGATGGATGGATGATGGATGGATGGATGATGGATGGATGATGGATGGATGATGGATGGATGGATGGATGATGGATGGATGATGGATGGATGGATGGATGATGGATGGATGGATGGATGGATGGATGGATGGATGATGGATGGATGATGGATGGATGGATGATGGATGGATGATGGATGATGGATGGATGATGGATGGATGATGGATGGATGGATGGATGATGGATGGATGATGGATGATGGATGGATGGATGGATGGATGATGGATGGATGGATGGATGATGGATGGATGGATGGAGGGATGGACAGACAGACACCGTCTCTGGAGCCATCCCCTCCCCGCAGCCCTGCCCCCACCCTCCCAAGGACCCGGTTCCAGGTGCCCTCCCTGCCAGCCCCGTTTCCAGCCTGCGCAGCTTCTCCCCAGCTCCAGTTCCCTGAATTTCCCCCAACTCTTGGCCGGAGCTCGCGGGGTTTGGCCGCGGCTCGGGGACAGTCGGGTCACGTCTGCCCCGACGGCGGCGCCAGCGGCTGCTCCCGGCGGAGACCCCGGACCGTGTCCGACCGTGTCCGACCGTGTCCCCACCGTGTCCCCACCGTGTCCGACCGTGTCCCCACCGTGTCCCCACCGTGTCCCCACCGTGTCCCCACCGTGTCCCGACCGTGTCCCGACCGTGTCCCCACCGTGTCCCCACCGTGTCCCGACCGTGTCCCTCTTCGCCCAAGGCCACCAAGGAGGGGCTGACGCCGCTTCCCCCCGTCCCCCCCCCCGGAGGGCCCCGTCCTTCCCCCTCCCCTCCCCTCCCCTCCCCTCCCCTCCCCTTCCCTTCCCCGCTCCCTCCGTGTGGGGGTCCGGCGGCTCCGACCGCGCCAGATGTTTTTGCAACTGCACATCTGGGAACAATCAACCCCGCAGAAAGAACACCACAGTCCCTTTCATTCTGCTAAACCCCACCTTCTTCCCCCAGCCTTTCCCCCCTCCCTCAGCTTTTTTTTTTTTTTTTTTTCTTTCTTTTCTTTCTCTCTCTCTTTTTTTTTTTTTTTTTTTTTTTTTTTTTTTTTTAAGCTCTCCTGTTGCCAAAGAGTGGGAGAACAAAGGGAATATTAAAGGATTCAAATTTTTGTGGCCCCAAACCACAGGTAAAGAATTCAGTGCCCCCATCCCCATTTTCACACATCACCTTTCCCTCAGGGGCCCCTCCCCCAAAATAAATCAGAATAAAAGATCCCTTTTCTACAATCTCTTCCCAGGATGGAAAACAAAACAAAAAAAAAGCACACAAAAAACCCCCCAAACAACAAACCCACGGCTTCCACCAGGCTTTGGAGTATTTTTAGACTTCTTGGAAGTGGTTAAAAATCTCCAACAACTGTCAGGCCTCAAAGAAGGGCCCCCTCCCCCCCCGGCTGCTGCTCCTCCAGCACCCCAAAAATCACGGGGTTTGGCTTTGTGAGGTTAAAAAGTTGAAAACATCATTCCCAAGTCCCAACCGATGGAGTTTTTAAGGTGATTTCACAAAGCCCCAAAATGGGAGTTCAGCCCCGTTTGCTGCTGGGGGGTCCCGGAATTCCTGGGGGGTTCCCTGGTCCTTACCAGTGAGTGCCGGCTCTGCCCTCGCCCACAGCCTCGGTCTCCTCTCTCTGCTTCCCCAAAACTCTTGAAATGAGAGGCAAAAAAAACAATAAACCCGAAAAACCTCCTACCTCCAGCACGGGGGATCCGCTGGGTCCTAAAGCCACACCTGAGCCAGCCCCTTCCTCCTCCCCCTGCCCGGGAGAGGGAAAACCGGGAAAAGCCAAAATAACCACAAATAATCACCCGGGAGAACGCGCCCCTGCCAGGCCCGCCGGGGACGGGGTGCATTGTTGTTTTTTGGGTTTTTTTTTTCTTTTTTTTCCCCAGTGGGATGAGTTTTGAATCCATGGAAAAGCGGGGAGGGGGGAGGATCCCGCGCTGAGAGGGTTTGTGGGGCTGCAGGGAGGGAGGGATGGAAGGAGCAGCTCAGGGGATTTTTATGGCACCTCAAAAAAAAAAAAAAAAAAAAAAAAAAAAAAAAAAAAAAATCTGTCAGTACTTGGAAAAAAAATCACTGTACCCCCAAAATCTGGGATCACAGCACCCTTCCCGACCCTGGGGTGGATCCCGATGCCCCACTGCAGCGGGGAGGGGGATTTATCCCGGGATGGAGCGGGATAAGGACGCAATCCCCCAAATCCCCCAAATCCCCCCAATGCCCCACATCGCCCACATCCCCCAAATCCCCCAGATTCCCCAAATTCCGCTCTTCCCAGCCGGGCCGGGCTCTGCAGCCCCCGGGGCCGGCGCGGGGCCCCTTTCCCGGATCAGGAGGATCCCGGAGGGATCGAGAGGATCCCAAACCCCCCGAGCTCGGCACGGACACAGAGCCAGAGCCGGGCGGCGGATCCTGCAGATTTGGGGTGAAAACCAAGAAAGGAGGGGAGGGAGAGCGCTGGGATGGAGGGAGGAGGTCTCTGGAGATGGGAATGCGGGTGAGCAGAGGAGATTTTCTCTCGTGGGATTGGATTCCGAGCAGCCCACGCTGGGTTGCGCCGAGTGCTGAGCACCAGGACGGGGTCTGAGAGCTTCAAAACGCAGGAAAAAAGGGATTTTCAGAGCAGGATGGGAGGCAGACCGGGCTGGAAGGTGCTCCCACCTCCTCTCCTCTGGTTTTCCAGCCTGGAGGATGGATAAAACCACCCAAAGGTCCCAAAACCACCTCAGTTCCCGGGCTGGAGGATGGATAAATCACACAAAGGACCCAAAACCACCTCAGTTCCGGGGCTGGAGGATGGATAAAATCACCCAAAGAACCCCAAAACCACCTCAGTTCCCGGGCTGGAGGATGGATAAAATCACCCAAAGAACCCCAAAACCACCTCAGTTCCGGGGCTGGAGGATGGATAAAACCACCCAAAGAACCCCAAAACCACCTCAGTTCCCAGGCTGGAGGATGGATTAATTCACCCAAAGAACCCCAAAACCACCTCAGTTCCCGGTCTGGAGGATGGATAAATCACCCAAAGAACCCCAAAACCACCTCAGTCCCGGGCTGGAGGATGGATAAAATCATCCAAAGAACCCCCAAACAACCACCTCAGTTCCCGGTCTGGAGGATGGATAAAATCACCCAAAGGACCCAAAACCACCTCAGTTCCGGGGCTGGAGGATGGATAAAATCACCCAAAGGACCCAAAACCACCTCAGTTCCCAGGCTCAAGGATGGATAAAATCACCCAAAGGTCCCAAAACCACCTCAGTTCCCGGGCTGGAGGATGGATAAAATCACCCAAAGGTCCCAAAACCACCTCAGTTCCCGGGCTGGAGGATGGATTAAACCACCCAAAGGATCCCAAAACTACCTCAGTTCCCAGTCTGGAGGATGGATTAAACCACCCAAAGGACCCCAAAACCACCTCGGCTGCTCCCATCGAGCTTCTGCCGCCCCCAACCGCAGCATTGTCCTGGCCCCAGCCCTGTTCACCTCCATGCAGGGGCACAAGCTGTCTGTCAACAATTAAATGATTTTTACGACCCTCCCGGGGCTGGGAACACCCTCTGGACCCGTCCAAGCCAAACACCCCGGGGCGCAGCGGAAATTCCAAAGGGAAACGGCTCCCGAGCGCTTCTGCTTTGAAAAGCGTCAGGAACGGGCAAAACTCTGCGAGGGCTCCGAGCCTGGAGGGATTTTCCCGGCTCGGGTTAACAAGCGCAGCCTTCAGGAAACCTCTTACCTCTGCCTGTGCCTCATTTCCTGACCTAATCCCAGCTCCCGAGGGCAGAGAGGCGCCGGCGGCGCTCGGAGGGGCTCAGACTTTCCATGGAAGGAATCCCTGCAGGAAGCAGCCGGGATGCGGGGGCGGCTGAACAGGCCGGGAGGGGGGCGCGGGCACGGACCCTCCCCGGGAGCTGCTCGGCCCCGTCGGGATGCGGCGCCGCCGGCTCCCCGCTTCCCCTCGCTGGAAGCAGCGAGGTTTCGGAGCCTTGGCCAGGACACCTGGGCTTTTCCAGCGAGTTTTGTTATTTTCTAGGAAATTCCAGCTGGAGAGAGGTTGTGCAGTCGGGTTTGGGCAGCAGGAATCCCGGCGGTGTCATCCCTGGCTCCAGTCCCTGCTTTCGAGCATTGAGCCGAGTGTTCCAGTGACCCCAAAACCTCTTTGTGCTCCACGGATCCTCACCCGTGCCATCCCAAATCCCTCCCCAGCGAGCAGCACGGACCAGCAGCCAGGAAAATAAAAGTTAATTTATTGGGCCAGACCCACGACAGGTCTGTCAGGAACCCGCGAGCGGCGCCGTCGCCGTCCCGACAGCTCAAGGCCCAAGGCGTGGGGGAGTTAAAAAATAGAGAATTTGTGGGGTCTGTAATGCCACAGAGGTCCCACCCCTCAGCAGAGGTGCCCTGCCTGAGCGTGCCAAGCAGAGAACAGGCCCAGGCGCTGGGGATGGAGCAGCAGCCTTGGCAAGCTGGGAATGGGGACTGTAAACTCCCTACACATCTAGAGGGGACTGGGGCGTCACAGTGACACTGGGGGTGCTGGGGACAGCAGGGACCTCCTGCCTGCTGGCCTGGGCTGCTCACGAGGCCCAACGAGCCGTGGTGGCCGGTGTGGGAGTGGGGGGAATCCTGCAGGAAGGGCAGGGCTGCATCCTGCTCCTCATGGGGATCTTCTCACCCCTTCCTTCTCCACCACCGGCTCCTCTGGGCTGCGGCCACGGGATCAGTGTGGCCACGGGATCAGCGTGGCCATGGGATCACCAAGGACATGGGATCACCAAGGACATGGGATCAGCGTGGCCATGGGATCAGTGTGGCCATGGGATCACCAAGGACATGGGATCAGTGTGGCCACGGGATCAGCGTGGCCATGGGATCACCAAGGACATGGGATCAGTGTGTCCATGGGATCAGTGTGGCCATGGGATCAGTGTGGCCATGGGATCACCAAGGACATGGGATCAGTGTGTCCATGGGATCAGTGTGGCCATGGGATCAGTGTGGCCATGGGGTCACCAAGGACATGGGATCAGTGTGGCCATGGAATCACCAAGGATATGGGATCAGTGTGGCCACAGGATCAGTGTGGCCATGGGATCACCAAGGACATGGAATCAGTGTGGCCATGGGATCAGTGTGACCATGGGATCACCAAGGACATGGGATCAGTGTGGCCATGGGATCAGTGTGGCCATGGGATTAGTGTGGCCATGGGATCACCAAGGATATGGGATCAGTGTGGCCACGGGATCAATGTGGCCATGGGATCACCAAGGACATGGGATCAGTGTGGCCATGGGATCAGTGTGGCCATGGGATTAGTGTGGCCATGGGATCACCAAGGATATGGGATCAGTGTGGCCACAGGATCAGTGTGGCCATGGGATCAGTGTGGCCATGGGATCACCAAGGATATGGGATCAGTGTGACCACAGGATCACTGACCATGGGATCACCATGGCCATGGGATCAGTGTGGCCATGGGATCACCAAGGATATGGGATCAGTGTGGCCATGGGATCACTGACCATGGAATCACCAAGGATATGGGATCAGTGTGACCACAGGATCACTGACCATGGGATCACCATGGCCACAGGATCACTGACCATGGGATCAGCGTGGCCATGGGATCACTGACCATGGGATCAGCGTGGCCGGGGGATTCACATCTTCAACGCTGGGGGATCCTGCCCGCTGCACCCCTGCTTTTTCTGGGATAAATAAATTAAAGAAGTGTCCAAGGGCTGGGCTGGAGGGCACAGCTGGCACTGCTATCTCACAGCCAGGGACATCCTGGGCGTGGCAAACAGGGGCTGGTCCAGGGGTGGCCAGGCTGGCTGCTGCTGGCTCAGCTCCTTCTCCAGCCTCTTGAAAAGCTTCTTGGAGGCTTTTTTCCGGCGCAGCCTTCGGAAGCAGCCGAGCAAGCCGTGATCCAGGGCGGTCTGGGGCCAGAGCAGGGAGGGAAATGGGGTTGGGGGAGGAGAGGAGAGCCTGTGCCCACCTGGGGAAGCTCCAGGGGGAAGCCCCGTCCTGCAGCTCCCCTGACCCACCTCCAGCACGAAGGCAGCGAAGAAGTTGAGGGCAGCAATGCCCAAGAGGAGCAGCTTGAAACTGAAATCCTCGATGGGCTGGAGCTTCAGCAGGGATTTGGGAAAGCCCAGCGGGTACAGGGTAAGCCAGATCATCAGGCCAAAGAGCAGGACGAGGACAAGCAGGAAGGGCACTGGGGGTGAGAGGGTGTCTCAGGTTGCAATGCAGGGTGTGAGCAGAAGTGTGCATTCTATCACATCTGTTAAAACCAGCTGGGCCAGTGATCCTTCCATCCTCCCTCCAGGAGGTATCTCCTGTTCATGGCCATGGAGTCCAGTGCATGACTGATAAAATTCCATCATCCCATGGGAGATGCTCCAGCCAGGGGAGGAGCCAAGCCTTTCCTACCCAGATAAAAACTGAGATTTGTAACACCAGAGCAGCCTTTGCCACTGGATCCCAGAGGAACACCAGGCCCATCTTCATCACCAGTAAAGCTTCAGAAGAACGCTGCACCCTTCTCCAGGATGCAGAGGGGTGGGCTGAGGGGCAGGAGGAGGGAGGGCCGGCGGTTCTCGTGTCCCTGTGTCCCCACCGGTGTCCCTGTGTCCCCACCGTTGGTGTCCCCATATCCCCACCGTTGCTGTCCCCGTGTCCCCACCGTTGGTGTCCCTGTGTCCCCACTGTTGGTGTCCCTGTGTCTCCACCAGTGTCCCCGTGTCCCCACCAGTGTCCCCGTGTCCCCACCAGTGTCCCCACCAATGTCCCCGTGTCTCACCGTTGGTGTCCCCATGTCCCCACCAGTGTCCCCATGTCCCCACCAGTGTCCCCGTGTCTCACTGTTGGTGTCCCCATGTCCCCACCAGTGTCCCCATGTCCCCACCAGTGTCCCCGTGTCCCCACTGTTGGTGTCCCTGTGTCCCCACCAGTGTCCCCATGTCCCCACCAGTGTCCCCATGTCCCCACCAGTGTCCCCGTGTCCCCACTGTTGGTGTCCCCGTGTCCCCACCAGTGTCCCCATGTCCCCACCAGTGTCCCCGTGTCTCACCGTTGGTGTCCCCGTGTCCCCACCAGTGTCCCCATGTCCCCACCAGTGTCCCCGTGTCTCACCGTTGGTGTCCCCGTGTCTCACCGTTGGTGTCCCCGTGTCCCCACCGTTGGTGTCCCTGTGTCCCCACCGTTGGTGTCCCCGTGTCCCCACCAGTGTCCCTGTGTCTCACCGTTGGTGTCCCCATGTCCCCACCAATGTCCCCGTGTCTCACCGTTGGTGTAGAGCGGCTCGCGGAAGGGGTGGCCCTTGGACATGGCCACGGCCAGGATCAGGTACTGGAAGCCGCTGACGCAGAACAGGACGGTGTTCTCGTAGTTGGGCAGGTTCTGGGGCGCTGTCACCGTGCTGTTCAGGGGGACGTACCTGGGCCGGGGGAGAGGGCACGGGCTCAGCAGGAGAGGCCATGGTGGGGTCTGGACACCATCCCTCATTGTCCATCACAGTTACAACTTTGGGAAGAGCAGGGGCAGCTCCAGTCACTGCTCTGCGACCAGGAGTAGATCCCTTGGGAATGGGAGCTGGGCCAGGGAGGTTTAGGTTGGATATCAGGAAAGGCTCTTCCCCCAGAGGGGGCTGGCACTGCCCAGGCTCCCCAGGGAATGGGCACAGCCCTGAGGCTGCCAGAGCTCCAGGAGAGTTTGGACAGGGTGGGATTGTTGGGGTGTCTGTGCAGGGCCAGGGGCAGGACTCTGATCCCTGTGGGTCCCTTCCAGCTGAGGGCATTCCACAGTTCCCTGTCTGCTGCCAGATCCCAAATCCCAGAACAAATCCCAGGCTCCGCCACAACCTCGGCACTGTCCCCATCACCAAACCCCAGGAAACCAGGGCAGGTTCAGATGGGATACTGGGAAAGATTTCCTCATGGGAAGGGCTGCAAAGGACTGGAACAGCCTGTCCAGGGGAGGGTGAATCACCTCCCCTGAAGTGTCCAGAAAACCTGTGGATGTGGCCCGTGGGGTTTAGCGGCGAACAGGGGCTGGACTCCACGACCTTTTCCAACCCTGGACTGCCGGATTTCGGGCGCTCACCAGCTCTGAGAGGTGGTGATGAAGTAGCTGAGGACCTGCACGGCGATGAGCAGGGCTGTCTGCAGCAGGAGGCTGCCCAGCACCAGCGTGCTGATCAGGGCTCCCTGCGGGCGCCGCACGCCCAGCGCCGGCGCCGGCCCCGCGCGCCCCATCAGCACGGCCACCGTGGTGGTGATCACCAGGTCGAAGAACAGGAACTGGAAATCGCTCAGGTTGGTGTTGATCTGGGCAGGAGGGAAGGGACAGGCTCAGGGCCAGCTGGGAATGATGCTTCAGGATTTTAGCTGTTAGATTTTCCTGCAGTTCTGTAGTTATAACTCTGAACCCCACACACAGCGTCACTGCTGCTCTCCCAGTTTGGTCACACACAATTCCTCTCTGAACTGGCAATCAAGGACAGCTCACTGCCTCAGGCCCAGAGAAAATGAAACAAAAGGGAGTTGGGGGGAGAAAACTTGGAATAAATGACTTAATTTAATAGCTAAAAACTAAATAGCTTTATTAGCTGAAGCAGTAATTGGAGGATTAACCCCCAATACGCAAATGGACCAAATGTATAAAAGTATGAAAACCATGTGGTCCATTTTTGGCTGTAGCTCCTGGGTGGAGCTTCATTTGCTCTAAATGTGCCTGAAAGCCCTTCAATAAATACAAGTGCTTTTCACTCCCTTAGTTCTGTCTGGGTTCTGCTTCAGGCAGCCCCGTAAGGCACTGGCAGCCCAGGAACTGCCGAGCAAAGAGGGGCCGGGGGCGGCACTCACGGTGTAGAGCAGCAGCACGGACACGAACTGCACCAGGCTGTACAGCGCCATGTACTTGAAGACCCCGAAGGAGGTGACCAAGGAGCACCGGCCCTCCCTGGGGAGGGACAGGGCGTCAGCACCGGGCAGCCCGGGGGCACCCCCGGGGGACGGACCCCGCGCTCACCGGATGAGCCGCGGCACGCACTCGATGGTGGCCACGCGCGACGTGAAGGGCGACGCCACCGACGCCTCGGCCTCCGACAGCGAGATGCCCACGTCGGCCGCGCGCAGCGCCCCGCAGTCGTTGGCGCCGTCCCCGCACATGCCCACGCAGTAACTGCGGGACGGAACCACTCGCCTCAGGGAACGGGAAAGGGAACCCAAATTCCTCTGGGAACACGGGAAAGGGAACCACTCGCCTCAGGGGACGGGAAAGGGAACCCAAATTCCAATGGGAACATGGGAAAGGGAACCACTCGCCTCAGGGGACAGGAAAGGGAACCACTCGCCTCAGGGGATGGGAAAGGGAACCCAAATTCCAATGGGAACACGGGAAAGGGAACCACACTCCTCAGGGAACAGGAAAGGGAACCACTCGCCTCAGGGGACGGGAAAGGGACCCGCACTCCTCAGGGGACGGGAAAGGGAACCACTCGCCTCAGGGGATGGGAAAGGGACCCGCACTCCTCAGGGAAAGGGAAAGGGAACCACTCGCCTCAGGGAACGGACCCACACTCCTCAGGGAATACAGGAAAGGGACCCACATTCCTCTGGGAAAGGGACCCCACATTCCTCAGGGAACGGACCCACTCTCCTCAGGGAAGGGGAAAGGGAACCACACTCCTCAGGGAATACAGGAAAGGGACCCACACTCCTCAGGGAATGGGAAAGGGAACCACACTCCTCAGGGAACGGGAAAGGGAACCCAAATTCCTCAGGGAAAGGGACCCACACTCCTCAGGGAACACGGGAAAGGGAATCACACTCCTCAGAGCAGGGGAAAGGGAACCCAAATTCCTCTGGGAAAGGGACCCGCACTCCTCAGGGAACACGGGAAAGGGAACCCAAATTCCTGTGGGAATGGGAAAGGGAACCCAAATTCCTGTGGGAAAGGGACCCACCCTCCTCAGGGAACGGACCCACACTCCTCAGGGAAAGGGACCCACACTCCTCAGGGAACACGGGAAAGGGAATCACACTCCTCAGAGAAGGGGAAAGGGAACCCACATTCCTCTGGGAAAGGGACCCACACTCCTCAGGGAATACAGGAAAGGGACCCACACTCCTCAGGGAATGGGACCCACACTCCTCAGGGAACACAGGATAGGGACCCCAAATTCCTCTGGGAACACAGGAAAGGGACCCACACTCCTCAGGGAGTGGGAAAGGGATCTCAAATTCCTCAGGGAATGGGAAAGGGATCCCACATTCCACATGGAACAGGAAAGGGACCCACACTCCTCAGGGAACAGGGAGAAGCCCTGGCTGGGCCCAGGGAAGCTGTGGGTGCCCCGTTCTGGCTGCAGTGACCGGCTGGAAGTGTCCCTGCCCTCAGGTGATGTCTGAGGTGTCTCCCAACACAACCCATCCCATAATTCCAGGATTCTTCCCCTGGGTCCATCCCCTGAGCCTTACTTGAGCTCCTGCAGGCTGCTCACCAGCTGGGTCTTCTGCTCGGGCAGCATGCGGGCGAACACGGTGGCCCGGAGCAGGATCTGCCAAGGTGGAGCACCCTCAGAGAAAGTGGCATTCCTGGCTGGGATGGGCCTGGGGGTGGCCAGCAGGGCCTGGGGGTGGCCAGCAGGGCCTGGGGGTGGCCAGCAGGGAGCTGGGAATGGCCAGCAGGGCCTGAGGATGGCCAGCAGGGCCTGGGGATGGCCAGCAGGGCCTGGGGGTGGCCAGCAGGGAGCTGGGGATGGCCAGCAGGGCCTGGGGATGGCCAGCAGGGAGCTGGGGATGGCCAGCAGGGAGCTGGGGATGGCCAGCAGGGCCTGGGGGTGGCCAGCAGGGCCTGGGGGTGGCCAGCAGGGAGCTGGGGATGGCCACCAGGGAGCTGGGAATGGTCACCAGGGAGCTGGGAATGGTCACCAGGGAGCTGGGAATGGCCAGCAGGGACCAGCAGGGTGTGCTGGGGGTGGCCAGCAGGGAGCTGGGAATGGCCAGCAGGGAGCTGGGAATGGGCAGCAGAGAATAGGGAATATCCAGTAGGGAACAGGGAACCTTCAGCAGGGAACAGGGAATGTCCAGTACTGAACAGGGAATCTCAAGCAGGGAATAGGGAATGTCCAGTAGGGAATAGGGAGTCTCACATCAGCCAAAGAACCCCTGCAGGGATCTCTGGTTTGGTGCTGTGAGGCTGCAGTGGGAAATCCCAGAGAGGCTGTTGATGGAAGGTTCCCAATCCCTGGGGAAGGCTCCTAGTCCATCTGGAAGGTTCCCAGTCCCTGGGGAATGTTCCCAGCCCTCCCGGGGCTCCCTGCTGCACTCACCCAGGGCAGGAGGTCGGAGAAGTGCTCACACACCACCTGGAAGGATTTCCCGTTGAGGGCCAAGTGGCAGTGCTGGGCTGGGAGGGAGGAGCTGTCCTGCTGCTGCAGGCCCTGCAGGAAAACAGCCCCAATCCCTGAGGAGCACCCCGAGCAGCCAGGACCCTCCTGGAGCAGTGGGAATGGCTCCCCAAAATCCCAATTTCTACTGGGGCTGTTTGGGGTGCAGGGCTGGGCTGACCCAGCCTGGAGAAGTGGGAATGGCTCCCCAAAATCCCAATTCCCACTGGGGCTGTTTGGGGTGCAGGGCTGGGCTGACCCAGCCTGGAGCAATGGGAATGGCTCCCTGAAATCCCAATTCCCACTGGGGCTGTTTGGGGTGCAGGGCTGGGCTGACCCAGCCTGGAGCAGTGGGAATGGCTCCCCAAAATCCCAATTCCCACTGGGGCCCTGGGAGGGCTCAGGGCCAGGTTGGAGCACCCTGGGACAGTGGAACTGGGTGAGCTTTGAGGTCCCTTTCAACCCAACCCATTCTGGGAATGCGAGATTCCCAGGACTGCAGAGGAAGCTGGATTTGAATGACTCCATTTCTCAGATATTGTTTAGGAATTGCTCCCTGTGAGGGTGGGCAGGCCCTGGCACAGGGCGCCCAGAGCAGCTGTGGCTGCCCCTGGATCCCTGGCAGTGCCCAGGCCAGGCTGGGCAGGGCTGGGAGCAGCTGGGATGGTGAAAGCGTCCCTGCCTTGGGACGGGGTGAACATTACAGTCCCTCCAACCCAAATCCCGCTGGAATCCTGGGACTCCACAAAAACCCAGCCCTGCAGTCTGGGCTCCCAGAGGTGTCCTGGGCTCTCACCTGGGGCTGCTCCTCGCCCTGGGAGCTCTGGGCCAGCACGAACCTGAGGGCGGCGGGTTTGCCGTGGCCGGGCGGCGAGGCCGTGGCGAACGCCACGCGCTCCCCGGGCTGCACCATGCGGCAGCCCCGCGCCACGTGCAGCGCCGTCAGCATGTTGTCCCCTGCAGGGACACGTGGGACATCAGCTTCTGGCGTGGCCAGGCCAGGAGGAGCGGCTAAAAGCTGCCTGTCCTCTCTCCTGGCCGGCGCAGCCATGTGGTGGCTTCGCTGTTTTCCTTTCTACAGCACCTCCTGCCTGCCCTGCCCCAAAGAAATGTGGATTCACCCCTGCTCTCCTCCCTGGAGAACACTCCACACCCCCTGCATCAAACAGGGAATCTGTGATTTCAGACACAGCAGTATTCAGGAGATGGACAGCAGGACAATGAGTTCTTCCACCCAAAAAGCATCCATGCCCTGGGCCCACCAGGGATCCCGAGGGCAGGGATGCAGAGAGTCAGGATCCAGGAATCCTCCTGGCGCCCCACGTGGATTCCTGTGGATTCAGGAATTCCATGGATTCCTGATGGGATCCACGGTGGGATTTCTGATGGGATTCCTGGTGGGAAATCCCTTTCCCCCTGCACACTGCCTAGGACTGCCCCTGTGCTAAGGAGATTCTTGGTGGGGTTCCTGCTGGAATCCCTGTGGGGTTTCTGCTGAGGTTTCTGGTGGGATTCCTGCTGGGATCCCTGGTGTGATTTCTGATGGGGTTCCTGGTGGGATTCTTGGTGGGGTTCCTGCTGGAATCCCCGGTGTGATTTCTGATGGGATTCCTGGTGGGGTTCCTGCTGAGGTTCCTGCTGGAATCTCTGATGGGATCCCTGCTGGGATTCCCAATGGGGTTCCTGGTGGGATTCCATGTGGGATCCCTGGAGGGGTTCCTGGTGGGAACTCCCTGTCCCCCTGCCCCTGCCATGCCCCAGGTGCCCCAGGCCCACCCGTGACCATGACAGGGCGGATGTTGGCGCTGCGCAGCAGCTGGATCACCGGGGCAGACTCTGGCTTCAGCACGTTCTTCATCACCAGGAGCCCCAGGAAGCTCAGGCCACTCTCCACAGAGTCCCTGGCGGGAGACAAGGAGCCCTTCACAACCAGCACCAGGATTAAGGGGTGGAAACAGCTAAAATCCACCAGGGAATCAGGCAGGAATTCCCTCTGTATGGATTAGGGTTGAATTCCCTGGAGGGCATCCCGGGAAAGGAAAGAGGGAGACTGGCACTGACCTGGGGAGCTGCAGGGCCTCCTCAAAGGTGGCCACCGAGCCCAGGGCTCTGCAGGCCAGAGCCAGCACCCGGAAGCCGTCGGTGGTGTAGTGCCGGAGCACCTGGGAGAAATCCGGGGGCACTGGAAAAGGGAGAACAGCTCCTGAGGGAGCCCAGCCCACAGAGGGACACAGAGCTCTGGGGGCCCACGAGCAACTGCTCCTCTGGGAGCCTGGAGACCCCAGCATGGGCTGGGGGAAACTCTGCCACCCCAAGGAGCCTGGAAATCCCATACTGGGCTGGGGGAAGCTCTCCCCATTTCCAGGAGCCTGGACATTCCATACTGGGCTGGGGGAGGTTCCCCCTACCTGAGGAGCCTGGAATTCCCCTACTGGGCTGAGGGAAGCCCCCAACCCCATTCCTCATCTCCTGGCTCCCTGTGTTCTTTCCCTCCTGTGGCTGGAGCCACCCCAAAGCCTTTGGGAGCTGCCCCACAGCATTCCAGAGGATAATTCCCTGTGGGATGAGCCTCAGGGGTGCAGCCAGCGGGACTGAGGGTGAGCCCACCTCCCAGTACAAACCAGTTTCCTTCCTGCACAGACTGGCCACCATCTCCGGGGCACCCTTGACGTAGGCGTGGGCCGAGGCCTCCCCGGGCAGCTTGACCAGGACACTCATCCTCTGGAGGGAGGAGGAGAACGGGAAACGCCGCAGGATCCCCACGGGGGCCTGGAGCCTCTGTGGAGAGCACGGGGTCAGAGCCCGGCAGGAATCCTGCAGGGACAGGAATCCATCCAGGGACAGGAATCCTGCAGGGACAGGAATCCCTTTGGGGCAGGAATCCTGCAGGGACAGGAATCCCTTTGGGGCAGGAATCCTGCAGGGACAGGAATCCATCCAGGGACAGGAATCCTGCAGGGACAGGAATCCCTTTGGGGCAGGAATCCTGCAGGGACAGGAATCCCTTTGGGGCAGGAATCCTGCAGGGACAGGAATCCATCCAGGGACAGGAATCCTGCAGGGACAGGAATCCATCCAGGGACAGGAATTCCCCCAGGGACAGGAATCCTGCAGGGACAGGAATCCTGCAGGGACAGGAATCCATCCAGGGACAGGAATCCCTGCAGGGACAGGAATCCCTCTGGGGCAGGAATCCCTTTGGGGCAGGAATCCTGCAGGGACAGGAATCCTGCAGGGACAGGAATCCCTTTGGGGCAGGAATCCTGCAGGGACAGGAATCCATCCAGAGACAGGAATCCATCCAGAGACAGGAATCCCTCCAGGAGACAGGAATCCTGCAGGGACAGGAATCTCTCCAGGAGACAGGAATCCTGCAGGGACAGGAACTCCCCCAGGGACAGGAATCCCTCCAGGAAGCGGAGGTGGGGTGCTGCTCCATGGGGTTACCCTGTCCTGAGGCTGCTCCTCCTCTGGCGGAGGTTTCACCACAGCCAAGACCTTCATCCCGAACTGCTGCAAGGCCTGGAGCTCCCCTTCCTCCTCCTCCTCCTCCTCCTCCACCATCTCCAGGCGCTGAAAGCGAGAGGGCAAAGCCCGGCTGAGCTCAGCCGCCCGCGCGGGGCCCGGCAGCGCCGAGACTCCCAGCAGCTCCCAGCCTCACCCAGCCCGTGGATTCCAGCATCTTGAGGTCCACGGGGTCCCCGACGAGCTGTCCCCGCAGCGGGGACACGGCGTGGCACGTGGCCAGGGCGTAGAGCAGCGCCCCGGCGGGCAGGCGGCGCGGCTCGCGCACCATGGGCAGGAAGCGCCGCTGCTGCAGGGGCACCACGCCCCACACGTCCAGCCCCTCGTGGGTCAGCGTGCCGGTCTGCGGGCGGGCAGCGTCAGCGGGGTGGGTGTGGGGGGTCAGTGGGTGGGTCAGTGGGGTGGGGTCAGTGGGGTGGGTGGGTCAGTGGGGTGGGTGGGTGTGGTGGGTCAGTGGGGTGGGTGTGGTGGGGTCAGTGGGGTGGGTCAGTGGGGTGGGGTCAGTGGGGTGGGTGGGTCAGTGGGGTGGGTGGGTGTGGTGGGTCAGTGGGGTGGGTGGGTGTGTTGGGTCAGTGGGGTGGGTCAGCGTGCCGGTCTGCGGGCGGGCAGCGTCAGTGGGGTGGGTGGGTCAGTGGGGTGGGTGTGGGGGGTCAGTGGTGGGTGTGGGGGGTCAGTGGGGTGGGTGGGTCAGTGGGGTGGGTGGGTGTGGTGGGTCAGTGTGGTGGGTGGGTGTGGTGGGGTCAGTGTGGTGGGTGGGTGAGGTGGGTCAGTGGGGTGGGTGGGTGAGGTGGGTCAATGGGGTGGGTGGGTGAGGTGGGTCAATGGGGTGGGTGTGGGGGGTCAGTGGGGTGGGTGGGTGTGGGGGGGTCAGTGGGGTGGGTGTGGGGGGTCAGTGGGGTGGGTGTGGGGGGTCAGTGGGGTGGGTGGGTGTGGGGGGTCAGTGGGGTGGGTGGGTCAGTGGGGTGGGTGGGTGAGGTGGGTCAGTGGGGTGGGTGTGGTGGGGTCAGTGGGGTGGGTCAGTGGGGTGGGTGGGTCAGTGGGGTGGGTGGGTGTGGGGGGTCAGTGGGGTGGGTGGGTGTGGGGGGTCAGTCGGGTGGGTGGGTCAGTGGGGTGGGTGGGTGAGGTGGGTGGGTGAGGTGGGTCAGTGGGGTGGGTCAGTGGGGTGGGTGGGTGAGGTGGGTCAGTGTGGTGGGTGGGTCAGTGGGGTGGGTCAGCGTGCTGGTCTGTGGGTGGGCAGCGGGTGGGCGGGGGAGCCCGGTGAGCCCCAGTGAGTCCCAATGAGCCCCAGTGAAACCCAGTGAGTCCCAATGAGCCCTGGGGAGCCCCAGTGAACCCCAAGTGAGCCCTGGTGAGCCCCAGTTGAGCCCCGGGGAGCCCCAGGGAGCCCCAGTGAGCCCCAGTGAACCCCAAGTGAGCCTTGGTGAGCCCCAGGGAGCCCCAGTGAAACCCAGTGAGCCCTGGTGAGCCCCGGTGAGCTCCAGTGAGCCCCGGTAAGCCCCAGTGAGCTCCAGTGAGCCCCAGTGAACCCCAAGGGAGCCTTGGTGAGCCCCAGGGAGCCCCAGTGAGCTCCAGTGAGCCCCAGTGAACCCCAAGTGAGCCCCGGCACTGCCAGCCCGGCCCCGCGCACCTTGTCGAAGCACACCAGGCGCAGCTTCCCGCCCAGGTTGATGCGCGGCGGGCTGATGCAGAAGATGCCCTGCTTCTTCAGCCGGTTCTGCGCGTAGATGGTGCCCACGGTCATGGCGGCCGGCAGCGCCGGCGGCACGATGACGGTCACCAGGTCCAGGGCGCGGATGATGATCTGGCCCACCGGCACCTGCGGGGCACGAGGGGGAGGAGGAGGAGGAAGAGGGGTGGGCGTCCCTCCCCCGATGGACCCCGAGGGCTCTCCCGCCCCACCAGCCCTACCTGGTTCCTAACCAGGATGAGGATGCTGTACAAGGTGCCAATGAGAGCTGTGCCGGGGGAGAACAGGCTGGGTTACAAGGCACAGATGGAATTCCCTTCCAAGGAACCTGGCTGCTCCAGGATGCAGCTCCAGGCCCAGACCTACCCAGGATGGCGAGGAACAGCACGAACTTCACGGCGTCCTTGTAGAACTTGAAGCTCACGGGTTTGGGGTAGAGGATGGAGCTGATGAGGTCCCCCTTGGCCGTGCAGAACCCTGCGGGACGGGCAGGAGGTGGCACAGGGATTCATCCTGGGATTCCCAGGGATTCCACCCCCAGGGCCTCACCTGTGCGGGTGACCACGGCCAGCACCTCGCCGCCCGCGTACGCCCTGGCCTGGATGAGCTGCGTCCCGCAGAAGAGCGTGTGCCGCCGGTGCTCCTCGGGGCAGTACCTGCTGCTGCCCGCCTGCCCGCCCGCCGGCAGCGGCGTCTTCATCACCGGCACGCTCTCCCCTGCCCAAGCATCCCAGGGCACTGTCACCAGGGGGACAGGGCCAGCCAACCAGGGAGGGATGGTGACTCTGACTCATTTAGGTTTTCTGTGTTTCGGATCCTGTGCTGCATCACTGTCTCACTCTGAACTCCACAGCCTGTCAGCTGCTGGTCTCACATTTTGGGCAGACAAAACAATTCCTCTGAAACTCAAGGACACCCTAGACCCTCAGGCCCCGAAAAGTACAAACAAAATGAATTGTGGGGAGCAAACTGGGGGTAAATTACTTAATTACCTGAAGTTGTAATTGTAGGATTAAGCCCCAATATGCAAATTTACAATTGGCTGAAAAACTCAAAACCGTGGAGGCTTCTGACACTTCTATGGAAGGCCTTCAACAAATACTCAATTTTATTCTCTTAGCCTTGTCTGGCCCCTGTTCTGGGCAGCCCCTGGGAGGTGCTGGCTGAGCTCTCACCGGTCAGCAGGCTCTCGTTGACCATGCACTCCCCGGTCAGCAGCGCCGCGTCGCACGGCAGCAGCGCCCCGGCCGCGGGCAGCTGGATGCAGTCCCCAGGCACCAGCTCTGCTGAGCTGACCACCAGCTCCTCTGCAAAACAACCCACTCAGGGCTGGGGATGGGGTTAATCCATCTCCAGCACCTGCAGAATCCCACTCAGGGCTTGGGGATGGGGTTAATCCATCTCCAGCACCTGCAGAATCCCACTCAGGGCTGGCGATGGGCTTAGTCCATCTCCAGCACCTGCAGAATCCTGCTCAGTGCTGGGGATGGGGTTAATCCATCTCTGGACCTCAAAATTAGTCCAGTGTCTCATAAGATTATTCCCATGAATCCCAACATTATTCCCATATATAATAACATTATTCCCATATATCATATCAGTATTCCCACGTATCCCAACATTATTCCCATATATCCTATCAGTATTCCCGTGTATCCCATCATTATCTCCCTGTACAACAACATTATCCCAGTGAGTCCCACCATGATTCCCAGCTATCCCAACACGCTTTTGGTGCAGAGCTGGGATCCCAAAGGACACATCCCCAAAATCCTGGCCCTCACCTCCGCCGGACCGCCGCACCCGGATCCCCACTGACATCCTGGCCATGTTCCGCAGCGTGGTGCTTTGCTGGAGGGAGGGAGGGATGGACGGAGGGGTCAAAACCCACCCAAAATCTGTGGGAAACCACCCTGCCTTGGGTTGCAATACAGGATGTGACCAGAAGCGTGTATTCTATCAGCAGCTGTTAAACCAGGGGGGGCAGTGACCCTGATCTCTGTGGGGATATCTCCTGTTAATGGGCCATCTTTAAACCAGCTGGGCAATCATCTTTATCTTCCCACAGCCCATCCTCCCTCCAGGAGATATCTCCTGTTAATGGCCAGTGAGTCCCAGGGCATGACTGATAAAATTCCATCATCCCACTGGGAGATGCTCCAGCCAGGGGAGGAGCCAAGCCTTTCCTACCCAGATAAAAACTGAGATTTGGAACACCAGAGCAGCCTTTGCCACTGGATTCCAGAGGAAAATCAGACCTTTTACATCATCACTGAACCTTCAGAGGAAAACTGCACCTTCTACAGGAGCACTGCTTCAACAGAACTCCAGGACTGCAGCCACCACTGAATGGGACTGTGCCAACACCCTGACTGACTGACGGGTGTCAGCTTGGATTCTGACTCTGGCAGTGCTTTGGGATTGCCCTTTGCAATACTGCATTTCTATTTTAATTTTCCTAGTAAAGAACTGTTATCCCTAATTCCCATCTCTTTGCCTGAGAGCCCCTTAATTTCAAAATTATAATAATTTGGAGGAGGGGGGTTTACATTCTCCATTTCAAAGAGAAGCTTCTGCCTTTCTTAGCAGACGGCTGTCCTTCACACCAGGACACACCCCTAAAAACAGCCTTGGGAGGACAAGGAGAGCCAGGACAGACTGTCCCCACCTGGAGCGGGGTGGCTCTGGGGGATGGGGAGCTGTCCCCACCCACCTTGCGTGTCTCGTAGAGGGACAGCCCCAGCGAGAAGGTGGAGATGAGGAAGATGCAGGCAGCGTAGTAGTAATAGGCATCACACACCCACAGCACCATGCTGAGCACTTGGAACATGTAGAAGGGGTTCAGCACCTGCAACGAGGAGAGAAGCCAGGATTGGGAGCAGAGAGAACTCCTGGGAGCTCCCTGGGACACCTCCTTGGGTGGGAGAACCTCCCTCAGCCCATCATGGGATTTCCAGGCTGCTGGAAGCGGGGAGAGCTTCCCCCAGCCCAGTATGGGATTGTCAGACTCCTGGAAGTGGGGAGAGCTTCCCCCAGCCCAGTATGGGATTGTCAGACTCCTGGAAATGGGGAGAGCTTCCCCCAGCCCAGTATGGGATTGTCAGACTCCTGGAAATGGGGAGAGCTTCCCCCAGCTCAGTATGGGATTGTCAGACTCCTGGAAATGGGGAGAGCTTCCCCCAGCCCAGTATGGGATTGTCAGACTCCTGGAAATGGGGAGAGCTTCCCCCAGCTCAGTATGGGATTGTCAGACTCCTGGAAATGGGGAGAGCTTCCCCCAGCCCAGTATGGGATTGTCAGACTCCTGGAAATGGGGAGAGCTTCCCCCAGCCCAGTATGGGATTTCCAGGCTCCTGGAAATGGGGAGAGCTTCCCCCAGCCCAGTATGGGATTGTCAGACTCCTGGAAGTGGGGAGAGCTTCCCCCAGCCCAGTATGGGATCTCTAGTGGGTGGAATTTCTCCAGGCTCCTTGGAGGAGGAAAAGCCTCCCTCACCCTATTGTGAGCTCTCCAGGAGCCCCCAGAGGAGAACCCTCTCCTCTTCCCTGGCCCCTCCCTGGGGCTGGCATCCCTCCAGATTTCTCTGCAGATGCTGCTCCCAGGGATGCTCAGCAGTCCCACCCCTGGGGGCTGCTCCTGTCTCAGCCCAGAGGGTCAGGAAGGGTCCCCTCCATGGCTCAGCCTTCCCCCAAAATCCTCTCCTCCCTTCCCCAGGGCCAGGAAACGCTTCCAGACAGGGACAGGGATCCATCCTGGGAAAACCTGCCTGGGAAGGAAGCTCTGTCTGGCACCCACCTCCTCCACCAGGAGCCTGGCGTAGGACTTGACAGGCACCTCGATGAGGTTGGGGCCGTAGATCTTCCTCCTGCAGGGGGAAGGACAGGGAGAGGAATTTTATCCTTGGAAAAGGAGAGGGAAGGAGCTTCATCCTTGGGAGAGGAATTTTATCCTTGGAAAAGGAGAGGGAAGGAATTTTATCCTCGGGGAGGGAGAGAGAAGGAGTTGTAACCTTAGAGAGGGAGAGGGAAGGGATTTTATCATTGGGAAACGAGAGGGAAGGAATTTTATCCTTGGGGAAAGGGAGAGAAGGAGTTTTAACCTTAGAGAGGGAGAGGGAAGGAATTTTATCATTGGGAAATGAGGGAAGGGATATTTTCCTTGGGAAAAGAGGGAAGGATTTTTATACTTGGGAAGGAGTTTTATCCTTGGGAAAAGCTGCATTTCCAACCCAAGGGCCCCTCATGCTGGGTTATGTGGAGCAGCCAACCCCAGGAATTCCATCCCACCTGGGAGCTTGGGGTCTGAGAGAAGGAAAGCTGAAGCTCCAGGATTTCCTGGTGCCTGGAAAAGCCCCAGGATTTCCTGGTGCCTGGAAAAGCCCAGGATTTCCTGGTGCCTGGAAAAGCCCCAGGATTTCCTGGTGCCTGGAAAGCCCAGGAAGCTGCCAGCCCCCACCTGGCGCTGTGCTCCTGCTGGTGCAGCCCGGCCCGGCTCAGGTGCAGCTCTGAGCAGCTCCAGCCCTCGTCCAGGACACTGGGGAGCAAAGGAGAGCAGGGCAGGCGGGTGAGAGCCAGCAGGAATGAGCAGAGCACGGCCAGGGGCTGGGGACACCCCCTTCCCTGGCCCCCTTCCCTGGCCCTGTCCCCTGGCCCTGTCACCAGCCTCTCTGCCAAGGGAAGGCAACAAAAGCAGCTCAGTCCGAGTGCCCGGAGTGTCCAGCTCTGCCAAACTGCCCCAGCCTGTTCCCCGTGCCTGGGAGCACTGGGGGTGGCACTGGGGGTGGCACCGGGGGTGGCTCTGAAGGCCAGCAAGCACCGAGAGTGATGCTGCAGGATTTTGGATTTTCTGTTTTTCACGTATTTGTAAATCTGCAGCTCTTCAGTGTGCAACTCTCAACTGCACAGTGCCAGCTGCTGCTCTCCCGTTTTGGTCAGACACGACAACTCCTCTGCAGGCAGGGGGACAGGAGGGAGCTGAGGGAGCTGGGAGTGCCAGGATCCAGCAGGACCCTGAGGGAGCTGAGGGAGGCAGGAATGTCAGGATCCAGGAGGATCCAGGAGGACCCGGCAGGAATGTCAGGATCCAGGAGGATCCAGGAGGATCCAGCAGGACCCTGAGGGAGGCAGGAATGCCAGGATCCAGGAGGATCCAGGAGGATCCAGCAGGACCCTGAGGGAGGCAGGAATGCCAGGATCCAGGAGGATCCAGGAGGACCCTGAGGGAGGCAGGAATGCCAGGATCCAGGAGGATCCAGGAGGATCCAGGAGGATCCAGCAGGACCCTGAGGGAGGCAGGAATGCCAGGATCCAGGAGGATCCAGGAGGAGCCAGCAGGACCCTGAGGGAGCTGAGGGAGGCAGGAATGCCGGGATCCAGGAGGATCCAGGAGGATCCAGGAGCACCCTGAGGGAGGCAGGAATGCCGGGATCCAGGAGGATCCAGGAGGATCCAGCAGGACCCTGAGGGAGGCAGGAATGCCGGGATCCAGGAGTACCTGACTCTGCAGAACGCCTGCCGCCGCTCCAGCCACACGTAGCGCATTCCCTGGAACAGGTAATACCTCAGGATGTTCTTCTGCCACACAGGGAAGGGAAAACAAGGCGTGAGGGGGTGTCCAGGGCCGGGGAGGGGCCGTGGAGGTGGGGAAGTGCTGGTGCCACCTCGTCCTTGTCGTGGAGCTGGACGGTGTCGCGGCTCTCGTCCTCATCCGGCACCGGCACCGCGGCGCTGCCGCTGCTGCTGCTGCTGCTGCCGCGCTCCTGCTGGGCCCCGGGGAGCTGCTCCAGCCTGCGGGGGGAACGGGGTCAGCCACGGTCCCCAGGGCCAGGGGACACCCAGAGACAGCCCCTGCCCTGCCAGGGGACACCCAGGGTCAGCCACTGCCCTGCCAGGGGACACCCAGAGACAGCCCCTGCCCTGCCAGGGGACACCCAGGATCAGCCATGGTCCCCAGAGCCAGGGGACACGGGCACAGCACCTCCCCAGGGCCAGGGGACACCCAGGGTCAGCCCCTGCCCTGCCAGGGGACAGCCGGGGTCAGCCCCTGTCCCCAGGGCCAGGGGACACGGGCACAGCCCCTCCCCAGAGCCAGGGGACACCCAGGGTCAGCCCCTCCCCAGGGCCAGGGGACACTTGGGCACAGCCCCTCCCCAGAGCCAGGGGACACGGGCACAGCCCCTCCCCAGGGCCAGGGGACACGGGCACAGCCCCTCTCCAGGGCCAGGGGACACTCGGGCACAGCCCCTCCCCAGGGCCGGGGGACACGGGCACAGCCCCTCCCCAGGGCCAGGGGACACCCAGGGTCAGCCCCTCCCCAGGGCCAGGGGACACGGGCACAGCCCCTCCCCAGAGCCAGGGGACATTCGGGCACAGCCCCTCTCCAGGGCCAGGGGACACGGGCACAGCCCCTCCCCAGGGCCAGGGGACACGGGCACAGCCCCTCCCCAGAGCCAGGGGACACCCAGGGTCAGCCCCTCCCCAGGGCCAGGGGACACGGGCACAGCCCCTCCCCAGGGCCAGCAGCGGCTCCGGCCCCGCAGGGACAGCCCCCGGCTCACCCGGCCTCGCCCAGCGGCTCCGTCAGCACCTCGGTGGTGAAGCACTGCCCAAAACGGTCCTGGAACACAGGGATGGGCTGGGGGAACACCAGGCACGTTCCCAGCTTTTTCCAGAGGCCTGGGAGGGTGGGAATGGCCTGGCCACCCACACCAGATGGTGGCTGAGTTTGGGGACAGTGAAGAGAAATTCCAAGCCAGGTAGGATAGGATGGAAGGGGGAAACGTGGAGTTATTTTAGGAATATAATGATCCTGGAATGGGGCAATTCTAGGAATTACAATAATGATAAATTCCTGGATAATCCGGTGCTTGAGGGAAGGAGATGCCAGAAACTGGCAGGAGGACAAGGAGAGGGAACATTCCCAGAGGGAACATCCCTGTTGGTGATCTGGAGCAGAGGCCAACCCCACATCCACAGATTCCAACCATGGATCCACAGAATCCAATCTCAGATCCACAGAATCCAACCCCAGATCCACAGAATACAACCCCAGCTTAAAAAAAGTCCAACCCCAGACCCACAGAACACCACCCCAGACTCCCAGAACCCCACCCCAGACCCACAGAACACCACCCCAGACCCCCAGAACCCCACCCCAGTTCCACAGAACCCCACCCCACACCCCCAGAACCCCACCCCAGACCCACAGAACCCCACCCCACACCCCCAGAACCCCCCCAGGGGACCCACCCTGATGATGAGCCAGTCTGCCTGCCCCAGGGCGCAGGGCTCGCCCTTGGCCCGCACCTCCAGGCTCGGCTTCCAGTGGAAGAGCAGCAGCAGCAGCCCCGCGCTCAGCACCGACCCCGCCCGGCACAGCAGCACCCGCCACGCCCGGCGCCGGTAGCCCCAGACCTCCTGCAGGACAGGGAACCACTGGGGATTACTGGGAATCACTGGGAACCGCGGGGAGTTACTGGGAATCACTGGGAACCGCGGGGAGTTACTGGGAATGACTGGGGATTACTGGGAATCACTGGGAACCGCGGGGAGTTACTGGGAACCACTGGGAAAAACTGGGAATCACTGGGAACCACGGGGAATGACTGGGAACCACTGGGAATCAATGGAAACCACAGGGAATCACTGGGAACCACAGGAAATCACGGGGAATCACTGGGAAAAACAAGGAATGACTGGGAATCCTGGGGAACCACTGGGAATCCCTCGCCTGCACCCGGCTGCTCAGTCACAAAATCAGCTCAACCTGATGCCAAGCACCAAACCTCAAATCCCCCAACCCCAGGCAGGGCAGAGCAAGGGGCTGGGAAAGCAGCACTGGGGAGCGAGGGAAGCAGCAGGTTGGGTGTGGGAGACCCCCCAGCCCGGACCTACCATGGGGGCCGGGTCGGGGTCGGGGTCCGGGTCCGGCTGCAGCGTCCCGTAGCCGGGGCGCCGCGCCCCCAGCAGCCGGCTGCTGTCTGCAAAGCCACAGAGAACACGGAGCAGGCTGAGCAAGGGCACGGCTACCCCCGGGGACGGGCTCCCGGCGATGCCATCCCGGGTCAGGCCCAGGATGAGGTGGTGGCTCCTGGCCCGTGTCACCCTCCCGGGCACGTGACGGTCACGATGCCGCAGCAGCCCCGGGATTTCTGGCCCCGTCCCAGCGGCTCAGCGGGCACGGGAAGGGAGCAGGGCTGGGCCCCAGCCAGGCCAGCTCTCCCTGCCGCTTTTCCGGCTCGTTTGCTCCTTGTTTGCTCCCTGGGTTTGCTTCTGGCAGCCAAAAAATTGGCATTTCCCGGTTTTAACCATGCTCTGACTCCTGCCGGGCTCCGCTGCACCCCAAAGCCCGGCCTTGGAAACTGGGATCAGGGATCACCCTGGGATCATCCCTGGGATCCCCCCAGGTGGGATCTCAACCATCACCCTCAATGCCTGAAGCTGAATCTGATCATTCCCTGAATCCAGGATGGATTAGGAGTCACTGAACCTGCTCATTCCTTAAATCCAGGGTGGAATAGGAATCACTAAATGTGCTCATTCCTTAAATCCAGGATAGAACAGGAATCACAGAACCTGCTCATTCCCTGAATCCAGGATGGATTAGGAGTCACTGGACCTGCTCATTTCTTAAATCAAGGATGGATTAGGAGTCACTGAACCTGCTCATTCCTTAAATCCAGGATGGAACAGGAGTCACTGAACCTGCTCATTCCTTAAATCCAGGATGGAATAGTCATTCCCAAGGCAGGGATCTCAGAGCAGCAGAGGGGAGGCAACACGTGGCACAAGCAGGGAGCCGGGAGCTGTTCCCACTCCTGGAACACGTGGATATTTTATTTCCTGCCTGGGCCAGGGTTGGCTTTCCAGGCCAGCGCGAGCGGCTCAAGGATTTGCACTGGAAAAACCGCCCGGGCTGGATTCCTGCTGCTCCCTGTCCGACCCCAAAGCTCCTCTGCAGGGGACAAAAGCTGCTCATTAAAACCATTCCCTATGGTGGGGGATCCATCTCCAGCTCTCGCAGCCGGTGCTGCTCCACGGGATAAGTTGGGAGGGGAGGAATTGGGGGATGAGCCTGAGGGTCGGTTCAGTAAAACAAAAGCTGCCGCAGGAGCCAAGGAGAGGAAGGGGAGGAGTCCGCTGTCCCCAGTGCCAGCCTCAAATTCTGCAAAAAGTGGGAATTCCAGCCGCAGGGGCACGGGGAGTGCTGCCTTCCCAAGGTCCTGCACAAGGGAGGGGGGAAATAGCCCAATTCCAATTCCCTTCCCGGAGCCCCTGGGAAACGGGAAACCCCGAACCGAACAATCCCGGCTTTTCTGGATCCTAAAGCAACAACGCTTGGGAGGAACCAAGAGGCTCCACACCCATGGGATCCCAGCCCCATCACCCCGGGGGGACTCCAGCACCATCCCGGGGGGATTCCAGCTCCATCCCGGGGGATTCCAGCCCCATCCCGGGGGATTCCAGCTCACTTCCCGTGGGATTCCAACCCCGTCCCCGTGGGATTCCTCCCCTCCTGCTCCCCTCCCGGCGGTTCCCAAAGCCCGGCAGGTGAGGAGAAGCCCCGGCACTGACTCACCCCGCCGCATCCTGCCGGGAGCGCTCCCGGTGGGGACGGGACCAGGCGGGACGGGATCAGGAAGGGTGGGATCGGTGGGGATGGGATCGATCGGGATGGGATCGATCGGGTTGGGATCGGTGGGATGGGATCGGTGGGGACGGGATCGGCCGGGCCGGGATCTGCCAGGATGGGACGGGTCAGGACGGGATCTGCCAGGCTGGGATCTCTCAGGTGGGGATGGGCCGGGCCGGCCCCGCAGCGCTGCCATCCCCGGCTCCCCCCGGCCGTGCCCCGCGGTCCCGGCACCGAGGCCGCTCCTCGTGGGCAAACACGGCGCGGGGGCTCCTGGACGAGCCTTCTCCGCCTCCGGATCTCGGGAATTCCCCGGAGCCGGGCACGGAGCTCCGCTCCCTGCTCCCTGCTTCCCTCTCTGCCGCTAAAACAGGGATTAGGAGCAGAGAGCAGGAGGACAGGCTGGAATCCCGGACAGGGGACGGGAGCCACGGTCCCGCACTGATGATGGATCTGCACGGCCAAAATCCCACCTGGAATTCCCCACAGCTGCCTGGCTCCGAGCCCAGACCCTGCCCTGTCCTCTTGGAAGGAAATCTGGGAAGAGGCTGCTCGGGATGCTCCCACAGCCGCCGCACATCGCGGCAGGAGGGGGGAACACTGCCCTTCCTATGGATCCCATAGGGACTGATCCAGCTGGACAGGGACACACTGCCCTTCCTATGGATCCCATAGGGACTGATCCAGCCCCACAGGGACACACTGCCCTTCCTATGGATCCTATGGATCCCATAGGAACTGATCCAGCCCCACAGGGACACACTGCCCTTCCTATGGATCCCATAGGAACTGATCCAGCCCCACAGGGACACACTGCCCTTCCTATGGATCCCATAGGGACTGATCCAGCTGGACAGGGACACACTGCCCTTCCTATGGATCCCATAGGGACTGATCCAGCCCCACAGGGACACACTGCCCTTCCTATGGATCCCATAGGGACTGATCCAGCTGGACAGGGACACACTGCCCTTCCTATGGATCCCATAGGGACTGATCCAGCTGGACAGGGACACACTGCCCTTCCTATGGATCCCATAGGGACTGATCCAGCCGGACAGGGACACACTGCCCTTCCTATGGATCCCATAGGAACTGATCCAGCTGGACAGGGACACACTGCCCTTCCTATGGATCCCATAGGAACTGATCCAGCCCCACAGGGACACACTGCCCTTCCTATGGATCCCATAGGGACTGATCCAGCTGGACAGGGACACACTGCCCTTCCTATGGATCCCATAGGGACTGATCCAGCCCCACAGGGACACACTGCCCTTCCTATGGATCCCATAGGGACTGATCCAGCTGGACAGGGACACACTGCCCTTCCTATGGATCCCATAGGGACTGATCCAGCTGGACAGGGACACACTGCCCTTCCTATGGATCCCATAGGAACTGATCCAGCCCCACAGGGACACACTGCCCTTCCTATGGATCCCATAGGGACTGATCCAGCTGGACAGGGACACACTGCCCTTCCTATGGATCCCATAGGGACTGATCCAGCCCCACAGGGACACACTGCCCTTCCTATGGATCCCATAGGAACCAGTCCTGCCCCACAGGGACACGCTGCCCTTCCTATGGATCCCATAGGGACTGATCCAGCCCCACAGGGACACACTGCCCTTCCTATGGATCCCATAGGGACTGATCCAGCCGGACAGGGACACACTGCCCTTCCTATGGATCCCATAGGGACTGATCCAGCCCCACAGGGACACACTGCCCTTCCTATGGATCCCATAGGGACTGATCCAGCTGGACAGGGACACACTGCCCTTCCTATGGATCCCATAGGGACTGATCCAGCTGGACAGGGACACACTGCCCTTCCTATGGATCCCATAGGGACTGATCCAGCCCCACAGGGACACACTGCCCTTCCTATGGATCCCATAGGAACTGATCCAGCCCCACAGGGACACACTGCCCTTCCTATGGATCCCATAGGAACTGATCCAGCCCCACAGGGACACACTGCCCTTCCTATGGATCCCATAGGAACTGATCCAGCCCCACAGGGACACACTGCCCTTCCTATGGATCCCATAGGAACCAGTCCTGCCCCACAGGGACACACTGCCCTTCCTATGGATCCCATAGGAACTGATCCAGCCCCACAGGGACACACTGCCCTTCCTATGGATCCCATAGGAACTGATCCAGCTGGACAGGGACACACTGCCCTTCCTATGGATCCCATAGGGACTGATCCAGCCCCACAGGGACACACTGCCCTTCCTATGGATCCCATAGGAACTGATCCAGCCCCACAGGGACACACTGCCCTTCCTATGGATCCCATAGGAACTGATCCAGCCCCACAGGGACACACTGCCCTTCCTATGGATCCCATAGGGACTGATCCAGCCCCACAGGGACATGCTGCCCTTCCTATGGATCCCATAGGAACCAGTCCTGCCCCACTGGAGCAAATGGGACCCAGAGTCCCAGGATAGGAGAGAAAAACCAGGAAAGAAAACGGGATAAAAATGGGAAATAAAGCCAAATAAAAAAGGGAAATAAAGCAAAAAAAAAAAAAAAAAAAAAGGGAAGTGAAGCAAAATAAAAAAAGGGAAGTGGAGTCGAATAAAGCGAAATAAAAGAGAAATGGAACAGAATAAAAAAGCAAAATAAAGCGAAATAAAAGAGAAACGGAAGCAAAAAAAGTATAATAAAGAAAAAAAAGGGCAAAGTTAATTAGAGTAAAAAAAGGAGAAAAATGAAAATTAAAAACTCAAAAGAAAAGAAAATAATAAAGAGAAATGAAGTGAAAAAACTAACAAAGCAGAGGAAAAGATAAAATAAAGCATAATTAAAAAGCAGAAAAACAAAGTTAGGAAACAAAACTACAGCAAAATAATGGTGCCAAATATAAAATAAAACAGTGAAAGCAAAAAATCAGGCCACAAAAAAAAACCGAAATAAGGAAGCAAAAAAGCAAAATAAAATGAAACTAAGTCAAATAAAGCGGAATAATAAAGACAATTAAAGCCAAATAAAAAAGAAAAAGAAAAATGCAAAATTTTTAAAAAGGCAACAGAAAAAACCAAAATTTTAAAAATACATAAAGCATAATAAGGCAAACTAAAAGAACAAAATTTTAGAAGCAAGACAAAATAATAAAGGAAAATAAATGGGAATAAATAGGAATACATGGGAATAAATGTGAATAAATGGGAATAAATAATGGGAATAAATAATGGGAATAAATGTGAATAAATGGCCCTGGAGCCGCGCCCCCCCCGGGCTGGGAGCCCCGAGCGGCGCTTTGGGGATTCGGGGGGCTCCGGACCCTCGGGGGGTCGCGGTCCCTGATCCCGATCCCGATCCCGACCCCTCATCCCGATCCCGATCCCGATCCCGGTGCCGGTCCCGGTTCCTCACCTGAGCTCATGGCGCGGCCCCGCGGCCCCGCGCGCCGCCGGAAGAGGCGAGTCCGGAACGGCGGGGAATGCTGGGAGTTGTAGTCCGTACCCCAAAACCGGGGTGTGACACCCGGGGAATGCTGGGAATTGTAGTCCGTACCCCAAAATCAGGGTGTGACACCCGGGGAATGCTGGGAATTGTAGTCCGTACCCCAAAACCGGGGTTGACACCCGGGGGATGCTGGGAATTGTAGTCCGTACCCCAAAATCAGGGTGTGACACCCGGGGAATGCTGGGAATTGGAGTTAGTCCGTACCCCAAAACCGGGGTGTGACACCCGGGGGATGCTGGGAATTGTAGTCCCCACCCCAAAATCAGGGCGTGGCATCCCAGGGGATGCTGGGAATTGTAGTCCGCACCCCAAAATCGGGGTGTGACACCCCGGGAGTGGCATCCCGGTGACCTCAGCAGGAGCAGCACCACATTTCTGGGAGGTTTGAATTATTCAGACCAAAACCCACAAATTCAACAGCAAAGCTGAAGTGATTCCTTTCTCTCAGCCCCAGGAGCTGCCCCAAACATCCCAAACTGCAGAAAGCTGGAGGGAAACGAGGAGGATTCAACCCAAGAAATCCCATTTCCTTAGGATTTGGAGCAAAAATCAGGAATATAAACCAGGATCCCATGGGGTGGGAAGAGAACACCTCCCTCCTGGTGGAATTGGGATCTGGAGGTAAAAATATCAGAGAAAAAAAGATTCAGCCCTAAAAAATCCCATTTCCTTAGGATTTGGAGTAAAAATCAGGATGCCACGGGCAGGATGGGACACCCCACTCCTGGTGGATCTGCCCACGGGGTTTTACCCCACGCTGCTCCCTGGCAGCTGCAAATCCTCACTCTGGGGAGCTCAGGCTCAAGGTCCCTCCACCTTCCCTGCTGCCAGCAATCCCAGGATTTCCAGCTCTCCCCAGCCCTGACAAGCCTGGGATGGTAAAAGGTTCCATGGAGGGAATCAATAAATGATTATTTAATAGAGGATCAGAAGGAGGACAGAGTTGTTCTTTACAGCCTTTATTGCAGGTGCACAGGTAACCCCTGGCACAGGTAACGCCCTGCTGGGGCTGCCAGGCCTGAGGGTCACTCAGGGTCACTCAGGGTCACTCAGAGGTCACTCAGGGTCACTCTGAGGTCACTCTGGGTCACTCAGCCCTCAGGCAGCCGCTGCCTTCTGCTTGTAGGTCGCCATCATCTTCTTGATCTCGGCGATGGCTTTGCCGGGGTTCAGCCCCTGTGGGAGGGGCAGGTCAGCGCCTCTGGGGGGCTGCAGCACCTCCCTCCTTCCTTCCCTCCTTCCTTCCCTCCCTCCTCTCCAAGCTGTACTGAACTCCCAAACCTGCTGCTATCCCACCTTTTTCCCTAAAACCTGGAATTGAGCTGATTCCCTCTGTCCTTTCAAACCCTGGCAGGTCACAGGACGGATCCAAGTGACAGCAAATTCCCAAATCTGCTGCTACTCCTCTTTTTCCCCCCTAAAACCTGGAACTGAGCTGCTGGAATTGACCCTGGGAGGCCACAGATGCATCCAAGCCACAATAAAAATCACAGAGGAGTTGCTACTCACAGAAATATTTGGTACAGAAGGTGCCTAGCACTCCTTTCTGTCCCAGGACACTGTGACCTGATGAGGCTGTGGCAGTGCCACTGTGCCCTGTGCCCCATGGCAGCTGTGACCCCATGGCAGTGCCACTGTGCCCTGTGCCCCATGGCAGTGTCACTGTGCCCCATGGCAGTGTCCCCGTGCCCCATGGCAGTGCCCCATGGCAGTGCCCTGTGCCCCATGGCAGTGTCACTGTGCCCTGTGCCCCCAAGTGCCCTGTGCCCCCATGGCAGTGTCACTGTGCCCCATGGCAGTGCCCTGTGCCCTGTGCCCCCAAGTGCCCCGTGCCCCCATGACAGTGCCCCTGTGCCCCATGGCAGTGCCCCCAAGTGCCCTGTGCCCCATGGCAGTGTCACTGTGCCCCATGGCAGTGCCCTGTGCCCCATGGCAGTGCCCCTGTGCCCCCATGGCAGTGCCCCTGTGCCCCATGGCAGTGCTCTGTGCCCCTGTGCCCCATGGCAGTGCCCCCAAGTGCCCTGTGCCCCATGGCAGTGCCCCTGTGCCCCCATGGCAGTGCCCTGTGCCCCATGGCAGTGCTCTGTGCCCCTGTGCCCCATGGCAGTGCCCCCAAGTGCCCTGTGCCCCATGGCAGTGCCCTGTGCCCCATGGCAGTGCCCCTGTGCCCCCATGGCAGTGCCCTGTGCCCCATGGCAGTGTCACTGTGCCCCATGTCAATGCCCCTGTGCCCCATGGCAGTGCCCCATGGCAGTGCCCCATGGCAGTGTCACTGTGCCCTGTGCCCCATGGCAGTGTCCCGTGCCCCATGGCAGTGTCACTGTGCCCTGTGCCCCCATGGCAGTGCCCCGTGCCCCATGGCAGTGCCCCATGGCAGTGCCCCTGTGCCCCACGGCAGTGCCCCGTGCCCCATGGCAGCGTCACTGTGCCCCACAGCAGTGCCCCGTGCCCCATGGCAGTGCCCTTGCCCTGTGCCCCATGCCCCATGGCAGCTGTGCCCCACGGCAGTGCCCCGTGCCCCATGGCAGTGCCCCACAGCAGTGCCCCACGGCAGTGTCACTGTGCCCTGTGCCCATGGCAGTGCCCCGTGCTCCATGGCAGTGCCCCTGTGCCCCGTGCCCGTACCTTGGGGCAGGTGCGGGTGCAGTTCATGATGGTGTGGCAGCGGTACAGGGAGAAGGGATCCTGCAGCTGCGCCAGCCGCTCCTCCGTGAAGTCATCGCGCGAGTCGATCATCCAGCGGTACGCCTGGGGGGCAGGGCTGCCAGCGCCTGGGGGCTGGGCAGTGCCCGCCCGGGACCCAGCCACACCTGCCCACCCGGAACCCTCAGCCACACCTGCCCACCCAGGACCCAGCCACACCTGCCCACCCGGGAACCCCAGCCACACCTGCCCACCGGGACCCCCAGCCACACCTGCCCACCCAGGAACCTCAGCCACACCTGCCCACCCAGGAACCTCAGCCACACCTGCCCACCCGGGACCCAGCCACACCTGCCGGGACCCTCAGCCACACCTGCCCACCCAGGAACCTCAGCCACACCTGCCCACCAGGGACCTCAGCCACACCTGCCCACCCAGGGACCCCAGCTACACCTGCCGGAACCTCAGCTACACCTGCCCACCCAGGGACCCCCAGCTACACCTGCCCACCCAGGACCCCAGCCACACCTGCCCACTCAGGAACCTCAGCACCACCCTGCCCACCCAGGAACCTCAGCAATGCCAGGATGGGACCCTCAGCAACACCCTGCCAGCCTGGGAACCTCAGCTACACCTGCCTGGGAACCTCTCAGCACCACCCTGCCCACCCGGGAACCTCAGCTACACCCTGCCAGGAACCTCAGTGCCTGCCTGGGAACCTCAGCTACACCCTAAAGGGACCCTCAGCAACACCCTGCCCACCCAGGAACCTCAGCAGCGCCTGCCTGGGACCCTCAGCAACACCAGCCAGGACCCTGAGCAACACTCTGCCAGGCTGGGAACCTCAGCTACACCCGGCCAGGACTCTCAGTAACACCCACCCAGGAATCTCTCAGCACCACCCTGCCCACCCAGGCCCACTGATCCCCAAGAATTTAGATTTTCTGTTTTTCAGATTTGTGCCTTGCTCTGAACTCCCCAGCCTGTCAGCTGCTGCTCTCCTGATTTGGGCAGACAAAGCAACTCCTCTGCAACTCAAGGATACCCTACAGCCTCAGGGTCCAAAAAGTACAAACAAAATGAATTGTGGGGAGCAAACTGGGGGTAAATTACTTAGTTACCTGAAGCTGTAATTTAAGGATTAACCCTTGATATGCAAATGAACCAAATTTGTAATTGTCTAAAAAACTCATGACCATCTTGGGTGTAACCTCAGAGGCTTCTGACAGCCCAGGGTCAGTCTGTGGTATTTAATAAACACCCACTTTTATTCTCTCCATCCTGTCTGGCCTCTGTCCTAGGCAGCCCCTGCAAGGTGACACCAGCCAGGAGACAAAGGTCCATCCTCACCTGCATGAGCACAGCAGGGCCCAGGTACTTGTCCCCGTTCCACCAGTAGCTGGGACAGCTGGTGCTGCAGCAGGCACACAGGATGCACTCGTAGAGCCCGTCCTGCAGGGAGGGGACACGGCAGATGTCACCCAGGGGAGTGACACAGGGGCTCCACCCTGTCACCTCCCCTCCCTGTGAGGCAGAGCTGTGTGGGGCAGCAATTCCTGAGGGGAACAACCCCAGCCCTCCCAGAGAGAGGCCAGGAACTGCCCCCATGGCCCCCCAGGGTCCTTGTGGACACCTTCCAGCTCAGGGCCAGCACCCACACAATGAACCAGCATCTGGGACAGCACCTGACACCCAGCACAGCTCAATTATTCCAGCCTGGAATTTCACAGGGCAGATGGGAAAGGGATCAGAGCTCCCCTGGCAACCCCAGCTCTCTGCCCTGAGCAAGCAGCCACTGGGCCCTGTCCTCCATCCCAGGGCACATCCCCCATCCCAGGGCCCTGTCCCCTATCCCAGGGTACATCCCCCATCCCAGGGCACATCACCCATCCCAGGGCCCTGTCCCCCATCCCAGGGCACATCACCCATCCCAGGGCTCTGTCCCCCATCCCAGGAGTAGGATCACAGTGGGTGTGCCCTGGGAAGGTGCAGAGTGCTCAGGTGTGCCCTGGGCTGCTCTGGCAGGGGTTCAGCACAGGGGCAGTGACCAGTTTCTGGCGCTCCTCAATGGACTGCAGGTACTGCTGCTTGCCCTCCTTGGACTCGTCCTTCTTCTTCAGGTAGGGCTGGATGGATTTGTACTGAGCATAGAAGTTGCTCAGGTCCTGGGCAGGAGAACACAGAACATGTGCCTCTGGGGCTGAGGAGAATCAGGGAACACCCCCAGCTGGATCCACCCACACCCACCCTGCTGCCCAAGCCATGGGGCTCAGACCCCTCCCTCCAGCCCCAGCTCAGGGCAGAGCCTCCTGCCAGCATCCACCACATCCCCTCCTGGCACAGCTTCACCTCCAACTCACACCTCACCCCTCCCCAAACCTGCCACATTCCAGGCCAGGACACCTTTAGTCACTGGGACCCACCCAAGGGACACGTGAGCCCTGACCCTGGTGGCACCTGCCACGCCCTGTCCCCAGCCCAGGGTGTCCCTGGAGCTGCACTCACCGGAACCAGGTCCTTCACCACGTACATGTGGGGCAGGGGGTAGATTTTGGTGACTTTGGTGAGGTCACTGTCGATTTTTTTGATGCAGGCCAGGGTGTTGCCCCCAGCGATGTTCATAGCACAGGAGCCACAGATCCCTGAGGGGCAAAAGCAGAGCCAAGTGTGGGGTTTTCCCTCCAGCCAGGAATGCACTCCCACAGCTCAGCACAACCCTAATCCAGAGCATTCCAGCCAGGAATGCACTCCCACAGCTCAGCAAACCCTAATCCAGGGTCACTCCATCCAGGAATGCACTCCCACAGCTCAGCAAACCCTAATCCAGGGTCACTCCAGCCAGGAATGCACTCCCACAGCTCAGCACAACCCTAATCCAGGGTCATTCCAGCCAGGAATGCAATTCCACAGCTCAGCATGACCCTAATCCAGAGCATTCCAGCCAGGAATGCAATCCCACAGCTCAGCAAACCCTAATCCAGGGTCACTCCAGCCAGGAATGCAATCCCACAGCTCAGCATGACCCTAATCCAGGGTCACTCCAGCCAGGAATGCAATCCCACAGCTCAGCATGACCCTAATCCAGGGTCACTCCATCCAGGAATGCAATCCCACAGCTCAGCACAACCCTAATCCAGGGTCACTCCATCCAGGAATGCAATCCCACAGCTCAGCATGACCCTAATCCAGGGTCACTCCATCCAGGAATGCAATCCCACAGCTCAGCACAACCCTAATCCAGGGTCACTCCATCCAGGAATGCACTCCCACAGCTCAGCATGACCCTAATCCAGAGCATTCCAGCCAGGAATGCAATCCCACAGCTCAGCATGACCCTAATCCAGGGTCACTCCAGCCAGGAATGCAATCCCACAGCTCAGCAAACCCTAATCCAGGTTCACTCCATCCAGGAATGCAATCCCACAGCTCAGCATGACCCTAATCCAGGGTCATTCCAGCCAGGAATGCAATCCCACAGCTCAGCATGACCCTAATCCAGGGTCATTCCAGCCACGAATGCAATCCCACAGCTCAGCATGACCCTAATCCAGGGTCATTCCAGCCAGGAATGCAATCCCACAGCTCAGCATGACCCTAATCCAGGGTCACTCCATCCAGGAATGCAATCCCACAACTCAGCATGACCCTAATCCAGGGTCACTCCAGCCAGGAATGCACTCCCACAGCTCAGCATGACCCTAATCCAGGGTCACTCCAGCCAGGAATGCAATCCCACAGCTCAGCATGACCCTAATCCAGAGCATTCCAGCCAGGAATGCAATCCCACAGCTCAGCACAACCCTAATCCAGGGTCATTCCAGCCAGGAATGCAATCCCACAGCTCAGCATGACCCTAATCCAGGGTCACTCCATCCAGGAATGCAATCCCACAACTCAGCATGACCCTAATCCAGGGTCACTCCAGCCAGGAATGCAATCCCACAGCTCAGCATGACCCTAATCCAGAGCATTCCAGCCAGGAATGCAATCCCACAGCTCAGCAAACCCTAATCCAGGGTCACTCCATCAGGAATGCACTCCCACAGCTCAGCATGACCCTAATCCAGGGTCACTCCAGCCAGGAATGCACTCCCACAGCTCAGCACAACCCTAATCCAGGGTCACTCCATCAGGAATGCAATCCCACAGCTCAGCAAACCCTAATCCAGGGTCACTCCAGCCAGGAATGTAATCCCACAGCTCAGCATGACCCTAATCCAGGGTCACTCCAGCCAGGAATGCAATCCCACAGCTCAGCATGACCCTAATCCAGGGTCACTCCATCAGGAATGCAATCCCACAGCTCAGCATGACCCTAATCCAGGGTCACTCCATCCTGGATGGATGCTCAGCAGCAGCATGAGCTGTGGATCAGGAGTTTTTCCCAGGGCAAGAAAGTCTGAAAGCAGCCTCAGAGCAGATGTGGGAGCAGCCACAACCCCAAACCACCAGTGCCCTTTTCCTCAATCCATGCCTGCCCTCGGCCCAAGGGCCAAGGAGAACATTCCTGGAGCTGTTCCTCGAAGTCCCACATGCTCTCCCAGTTCCACCCAGTGGGATTTCCACAGCAGCACTGGCACAGCCCCTGCTGCTGGCCCCCATCCCAGCCCTGCCCTCTCAGCCTGCTGTGCAACCTCTCCCTGGATTGCCCCATGCACTGGGAGGCAGCAGATGAACCAGACTGGGAGAGAAACTGGAACAACTGGGAGCTGTGGAAGGAATTACTGGAGCTGGCAGCTCAGAACTGTGTCATTACACCCCAACTCCAGCTTGACTCCCTGCTTCATTTTGGTGTTTTATCCCCACAGGGGCAGGGGCTCTGAGGAGTTTTACCCCTGGTTCATTTCAGTGTTTTACCCCACAGGTGCAGGGGTTCTGAGTTTTACCCCTGGTTCATTTTGGTGTTTTACCCCACAGGTGCAGGGGTTCTGAGTTTTACCCCTGGTTCATTTTGGTGTTTTATCCCCACAGAGGGGAGGGGCTCTGAGGAGTTTTACCCCTGGTTCATTTCAGTGTTTTACCCCACAGGGGCAGGGCAGGGGCTCTGAGGAGTTTTACCCCTGGTTCATTTCAGTGTTTTGCCCCACAGGGGCAGGGCAGGGGCTCTGAGGAGTTTTACCCCTGGTTCCTTTCACTGTTTTACCCCACAGGGGCAGGGCAGGGGCTCTGAGGAGTTTTACCCCTGGTTCATTTCAGTGTTTTGCCCCACAGGGGCAGGGCAGAGGGCTCTGAGGAGTTTTACCCCCTGGTTCCTTTCGGTGTTTTACCCCACAGGGGCAGGGCAGGGGCTCTGAGGAGTTTTACCCCTGGTTCCTTTCGGTGTTTTGCCCCACAGGGGCAGGGCAGGGGCTCTGAGCTCCCTGGGGTCCCACAGAGCTCCCCAGGCAGCAATCCCTGTCCTTACCCTCCCTGCAGGACCTGCGGAAGGTCAGGGTCGAGTCCATCTCGTTCTTGATCTTGATCAGGGCGTCCAGCACCATGGGCCCACACCTGCAGCACAGACCCCACAGCACTGACCCTGCACAGCCCCACACTCAGGGTCTGAGCCCTGCACCATTCTCAGGGTTTCCATCCACTGCCTTTACCTGTGTCAATGCCAGGGACCAAACAGGGACCTGTGGGGCAGTGTGGGGTCACACTGTCCCGTGCTGACCACTGAGGGCTCAGCCAGCTCTAACCCAGTGACCTGTGCTGGGCCAGCCTGTGACAGCCCTGCCTGTCCCTGCCAACCACAAGGGACACAGCACTGACACTTGGGGACAATTTCTGTCATTTTACACCCAGGGCACCACCCAGGGATTATTCACTGGGGCAAAGCCACCTCAAAACCAGAGCTGTTGCTCTTGTGGGTTTTGAGCAGGGACTGGGTGGGACTGAGAGCTCAGGGAAGGGTTTGGGGTGGATTCCTGTGGAGGAGCTCAGGGAAGGGTTTGGGTGGATTCTTCCTGTGGAGGAGCTCAGGGAAGGGTTTGGGGTGGATTCCTCTGAGGAGCTCAGGGAAGGGTTTGGAGTGGATTCCTGTGGAGGAGCTCAGGGAAGGGTTTGGGGTGGATTCTTCCTGTGGAGGAGCTCAGGGAAGGGTTTGGGGTGGATTCCTGTGGAGGAGCTCAGGGAAGGGTTTGGGGTGGATTCCTCAGGAGGAGCTCAGGGAAGGGTTTGGGGTGGATTCCTCAGGAGGAGCTCAGGGAAGGGTTTGGAGTGGAATCCTCAGGAGGAGCTCAGGGAAGGGTTTGGGGTGGATTCCTCTGGAGGAGCTCAGGGAAGGGTTTGGGGTGGATTCCTCTGGAGGAGCTCAGGGAAGGGTTTGGGTGGATTCTTCCTGTGGAGGAGCTCAGGGAAGGGTTTGGGGTGGATTCCTGCGGAGGAGCTCAGGGAAGGGTTTGGGGTGGATTCCTGTGGAGGAGCTCAGGGAAGGGTTTGGGGTGGATTCCTCTGAGGAGCTCAGGGAAGGGTTTGGGGTGGATTCCTGTGGAGGAGCTCAGGGAAGGGTTTGGGGTGGATTCCTGTGGAGGAGCTCAGGGAAGGGTTTGGGGTGGATTCCTCTGAGGAGCTCAGGGAAGGGTTTGGAGTGGATTCCTGTGGAGGAGCTCAGGGAAGGGTTTGGGTGGATTCTTCCTGTGGAGGAGCTCAGGGAAGGGTTTGGGGTGGATTCCTCTGAGGAGCTCAGGGAAGGGTTTGGGTGGATTCCTCTGAGGAGCTCAGGGAAGGGTTTGGGGTGGATTCCTGTGGAGGAGCTCAGGGAAGGGTTTGGGGTGGATTCCTCTGAGGAGCTCAGGGAAGGGTTTGGGGTGGATTCCTGTGGAGGAGCTCAGGGAAGGGTTTGGGGTGGATTCTTCCTGTGGAGGAGCTCAGGGAAGGGTTTGGGGTGGATTCCTGTGGAGGAGCTCAGGGAAGGGTTTGGGGTGGATTCCTCTGAGGAGCTCAGGGAAGGGTTTGGGGTGGATTCCCCTCAAGAAGCTCAGCACAGAAGTCAGGCAGGGGAAAACAGCCCCACAGGAGTTTGGGGAAATTTGCTTTTTCCTGGAATAACACCCATGGTGCCTGTGGAAAATCTGCTTTTTCCTGGGATAGCACCACAGTGCCTTTGGAAAATCTGCTTTTTCCCGTGGAAAATCTGCTTTTTCCCAGGATAACACCACAGTGGCTGTGTTCACAACGAGCTGCTCTGTGCCAGAGGGGAGCAGCCCCTTCCCAGCCATTCCCTGGAGCTGGCTTTGCTCCCCAGCCCCATTCCCAAGGCACACCCACTTGTTGAGGTCCACCTCGTAGGTCTGCATGCGGGGTTTGTCCCCGGCCTTGTCGGGGTCCCATCTGTAAATGGCGAATTTCTTCAGCCGTGGCGCGGCCGCCGCCGTCTGCGCCCCCCGGAGCACCTGACCCGGGGAGAAACTGGGTCAGAAACTGGGAGAAACAGGGGCAGAAACCGGGAGAAACAGGGGCAGAAACCGGGAGAAATAGGGGCAGAAACTGGGAGAAACAGGGGCAGAAACTGGGAGAAACAGGGTCAGAAAATGGGAAAAACAGCCTCAGATCCTGGGAGAAACAGGCTCAGATCCCGGGAAAAAGAGCCCCAGATCCAGGGAAAAACAGCCCCAGATCCAGGGAGAAACAGCCTCAGATCCTGGGAGAAACAGCTCCAGATCCAGGGAGAAACAGCCCCAGATCCAGGGAGAAACAGCCCCAGATCTCACCCCGGATCCAGGGAAAAAACGTCTCAGATCCCACCCTGGATCCAGGAAAAAACAGCCTCAGATCTCAGGAAAAAACAGCCTCAGATCCCATCCTGGATCCAGGGAAAAACAGCCTCAGCTCCCCAGGCCCCACTGGAACTTTTCCCCTGCCCACCCCAATTCCCTCACAGCCCCCTCCAGACCCCACACACCTCCTCTCCCACCCTTTCCCTGCCATCCATCCCAGTTCCCTCACAGCCCCTTCCAGACCCCACAGATCCCTCCCCAGACCCTCCCACAGCTCCTTCCCCTCCTCTTCTCCCACCCACTCTTCCCATCTCTTTCCTCATCTCCTCCTGCCCCCAGCTCCTTCTCCACCCTCTCTCCAGCCCCCTCCCCAGCCCTCCCCTTCCGTCCATCCCCAATTCCCTCACAGCCCCTTCCAGCTCCCTCTCCCCCTCAGCTCAGCCCCTTTTTCTCTCGCCGCCATCCCAGCCGCCCGCAGCCCGCCTCTGCCAGGCGTCCCCTCCCTCCATCCCGGCCCCCGCGGCCCCTCACCGCCCGCGGCCCGGCCCGCAGGAGCCGCGCGGGGACTCCGCGCCTCAAGGAGACTCCGACCGCGGCCGCCGCCATCTTGGCGCTGCGCAGTTCCGCCCGCCCCGGAAGTGCCCCTTCGCCGCCATGTTGTTGCGCTGCCGGAAGCGGCTCCGCCATCTTAGGTGTGGCGGCGCCCTCAGGAAAGGCGCCATGTCGGGTGTGGCGCGCCCTGTGGGACGAGGCGGGGTGGGGGGGGCCAGGACGCCTAAATCCTCCTTTTTCTTTCTTCAGTTCCTCTTGTTTTCTCTCCATTCATTCCCAGCATCATTATTTTGCACGGTGGAACCTGTGCTGCCACCGCAATTCTCAAGGGGACCTGCCCCAACACCAACGGGGCAAAGAATCACAGAGACATTGAGGTGGGAAAAGCTCGCAAAGGTCCCTCCAGGACCTTCAATTTGTGATAACTGATAAATGATTCGTGTTAATCATAGAAGTTTTGGAGTTTGTATAAACCAGAAACTTAAAATAAATATAAATATAAATAAATATAAACTTAAAATAAGAAAAGAACATGGACCTAGATAAAGGAAAATATATGATTAAATCCACTCTGTTTAAATCCCTGGTATGAATATTGTGTATACCAATTTGTAAAAGAAAAAAAAAGGGTTTTCCATAGTCTGAAAGGTTGGTTTTTTTTTTTTTTTTCAGGATTAGATTTCCTGCCTTTGTGTAATGAATCACACACTATCTGCTAAAGATCAGAATTCCCACTTCTCCTGTTTTTTATCTACCAAGACCAGATGGTTACATGACCAGTTGTCCCAAGAGATGTCCCACGGGAGTTTGGAAGTTTCTTTGACCACCACTGTTACCTTGCAGAATTATTACAACAAAACAATAACAATTATTGATTACTACAGGGAAAACCATCCTATAAAAAGGGAGCTGCAAACCAAGTTCAGTGGAAGTGTGGAGTGGGCAGTGACCCCTCACGTTGTCCCCAGCACTGCATTGCTCTGTCTGTATAAAATAAACCAATCGAAATTTTGCTGAATATCCAGACTTTGTTTCTCATTTATACCATTGTTATAATTATTTGTAAGCAGTGGCCAAGTTAAATCTTCTTTACAGACTCTTACATTTATTTTGACCATTAAACCACTGAAACCTTGAGTTTGTTAAATCTAACCCTGACAAGCTTCAATTAAGCCAAAGGGATTTGAAGCTTGGACATCTGGGATATTAAATTTATGGCCCTTCAAGGACACTGGAGCAAGCAGAAGACACAGAGGAGATTGAGGCCTGAAAAGCTGGGGATTCTCAATTGAAAAAGATGAGAAAAAGATGAAAAAAGAGCTAAAGAATGCAGCCCAGCTTAGCATGAAGAGTGAGAAATCAGTAACCAATAGTGGAAGAGAATAAATAGAACCCGTGGCCAGTAACTTATTTGTTAATAATGCGTGAATTTGTATTGATGTGGATGCTGGAGCTCTGTCAGCCACACACAAACCCTCGCTGACAATAAAGCGACACTGGACTTGCCAACACTACAAAAACAGAGTTAGAGACAATTTCGGAGGATTTTGGTAGCAGCTCCACCCCTCCCAGTTACTCCCCACAATTATTTCATTGCCATCTTTTTCCTCACAGCAAACCCATTTATTAGGCGGACGGCAAGCAGCACACGCTGAGGGTGAAGACGGAGGGAGGAGGAGGAGGAGGAGGAGGAAGATGAGGCCTGGCTAGGGCGAGCAGTGCCACCACGGGAAGGCGAAGGGGCGGCGCTGGACGCAGGTGCCACAGCGCACCTCGCCCAGGCTGCCGTGGTACGAGGCCACGTCCTCCAGGAAGCGGCAGCGCAGCCCCAGCGGCTCCAGCAGCGCCCGCAGCCGCCGCTCCAGGCAGCACTCGCCGCCCGCCACCGGCCCGAATGGCTTGGGAATGCCCAGGTCCCTGGCCAGCACCATCATGGTGACCTGCGGGGTGACAGCGGGGACAGCGGCGTCACAATGGGTGACACCCAGATTGATCATGGTGACAGCAGGTCAGAATGGGTGACACTGGAGGGTTTGGGGACACCCATGTCAATCATGGTGACACCAGAGGCAGCAGAGTCAGAATGAGTGACACTGCCGTTTGGGACACCCAGATTGATCATGGTGACAGCAGGTCAGAATGGGTGACACTGGAGGGTTTGGGGACAGCCATGTCAATCATGGTGACACCAGGGACAGCAGCATCAGAATGAGTGACACTGCCGTTTGGGACACCCAGATTGATCATGGTGACACTGGGGACAGCAGAATGGGTGACACTGAAGGGTTTGGGGATAGCCAGGTGGATCATGGTGACACCAGGGGACAGCAGCGTCAGAATGGGTGACACTGCCGTTGGGGACACCCAGATTGATCATGGTGACACCCAGATTGATCATGGTGACACCAGGGGGCAGCAGAATGGGTGACACTGAAGGGTTTGGGGACACCCAGATTGATCATGGTGACACCAGGGACAGCAGAATGGGTGACACTGAAGGGTTTGAAATGGCCAGGTGGATCATGGTGACACCAGGGACAGCAGAATGGGTGACACCGGAGGGTTTGGGGACACCCAGATCGATTATGGTGACATCAGGGGACATTGGCATCAGAATGGGTGACACTGAAGGGTTTGAGATGGCCAGGATAATCATGGTGACACTAGGGGACAGCAGAATGGGTGACACTGAAGGGTTTGGGGACACCCAGGTTGATCATGGTGACACCAGGGACAGCAGAATGGGTGACACTGAAGGGTTTGGGGACACCCAGATGGATCATGGTGACACCAAGGGACAGCAGCATCAGAATGGGTGACACTGGAGGGTTTGAAATGGCCAGGATAATCATGGTGACACCAAGGGGCAGCAGAATGGGTGACACTGGAGGGTTTGGGGACACCCAGGATGGTCATGGTGACACCGGGGACAGCAGAATGGGTGACACTGGAAGGTTTGGAATGGCCAGATTGATCGTGGTGATCCGTGGGGGGACACCCGCAGTGTCGGGATGGATGAAGCCAAAGGAAAGACGTTGATCACCCTCCTCCACCCTCCTCAGCACCACTTTTTGCAGCTGCCCTCCCTCAGGATTCTAAATCCTGCAGAATTCCCCCTTTTTGTCATTAAATCACGCCTCTCCCCTTGCACTTTCACCACTTTTTTTCAAAATCCCTCTGCAAGCCCCACAAAGCCACCAAGCTGTGTTAGGCCTGTGTTTATCCACGCCTGCCTGGGTATATTACCTTTTGATAGACAGCTGGGGTTTTTTTTTGGGAAAAACATGCCTCTCACCTTGCAATTTCACTGCTTTGAAAAGGTTTTGCCTCAAAACCCCAAGAGCCCTGTTTATCCTGGAGATATTTCCCTTTTCTAGACAGCTGACTTTTCTTTTTCAGGAAAACTTTGGGGGCTCTTCCGGGCTGACTGAGCTGGTTTTTGGGATGGGCTCGAGGCAGGAACGCCCCCTTACCGTGTTGGGGAAGTAGGGAACGGCTTTGCCCTGCTTGTCCAGCTTGAAGAGGGCCGGCAGGTCGATGATGTCCTCCTCCAGCAAGCCCAGCTCCTTCTTGAGGATATCCCTGTTCCAGTCGATGCAGCGCTGCAGGGGACGGAGCAGAGCAGGGAGGGGCCCAAATTCCAGCACCCCCTGCCACGGGGAGGGGTTTGTGCCACGCTGGGGTGGGAAATGGGGGCTGTGAGCAGGGAAGTACCTGCACATACTGGTTCTGCTGTGCCAGGACCTCGTTGGAGAGCACCTTGTTGATGGTGACGCGCTTGGTGTCTGTCCCCGAGTACCCTAAACACGGAAAACACCCTCAAAATGCAGCAGCAACGGCAGGAGCCTGGCTTGAGTGGGGTATAAAGATGGGGAAAGCCCCCAAAATCCCAATTTCCTGAGGCTGGGGTCAAAGCTTGGGAAGCTGAGGGGAGGAAATCTCTGCCTGTTGGAAAAGAGTCCTGTCATCCATTCTCCTGCCCATGGGAATCCACTGAATTTCTCCAGAGCATCCCCCTCCATGCAGTCACCCTTGGTGTGGGGACAGCTGGGTCCTCTCAGTGACCAAGGAAGCCTTGGAGATATGGAGACCTTCTTCCAAACCCACCACAGATCAATATCACAATGAAAGGGAAAAAAACAGTTCTAATCTGGACAGGAGAGCTGCCAGTTGTCCTGTTCCCTGCTAGAGCTCCATATCCTTGGAGATTGGAGACCTCCCAACCCCATCATGGATCAAAATCACAATGGAAGGGAAAAAAACAGTTCTAATCTGGGCAGGAGAGCTGCCAGTTGTCCTGTTCCCTGCTAGAGCTCCATATCCTTGGAGATTGGAGACCTCCCAACCCCATCATGGATCAAAATCACAATGGAAGGGAAAAAAACTGTTCTAATCTGGGCAGGAGAGCTGCCAGTTGTCCTGCTCCATGCTAGAACTCCATATCCTTGGAGGTACAGAGACCTTCTCCCAACCCCGTCAGGGATCAAAATCACAATGAAAGAGAAAAAAACCAGTTCTAATGTGGGCAGGAGATCCCAGCTCTGTGCTGGGGCTCCATGTCCTTGGAGGTACAGAGACCTTCTCCCGACCCCGTCAGGGATCAAAATCACAATGAAAGGGGAAAAACCCAGTTCTAATCTGGGCAGGAGAGCTGCCAGTTGTCCTGCTCTGTGCTGGAGCTCCATATCCTTGGAGGTACAGAGACCTTCTCCGGACCCCGTCAGGGATCAAAATCACAATGGAAGTGCTAATCTGAGGGGACACTGGAGCTGCCAGTTGTCCTGCTCCATGCTGGACCTCCGCTGGCATTTCCAGAGGCTCCATCCCCGGCAGCAAACATCCCCTCCACGCAGGGCCCTTATCCTGCCATCCCACTCGCTTCCCGAAATAGGGCCGGAGGAGGCCGGGGGCGGCGGGCAGGCATCCTGCTGAAGGACACCCAGCGGGGGAGACGTCCCTGGCTGTGTCCCCTTGCCTTTGAACATGGTGGCTTCTCCCTGTCCCTCCTTCTGCTTCTCGCGGAAGAGCCGGTAGCAGGCGGCCGGACTGGCCAGCAGCATCCGGAACCGCTGCGGGAACACGGCCGGGTCAGTGCGGCCCTGCAGCCCCGCGGGCTGGCTGCTGCAAAACCCAGCTGAGAACCGGGCCTCCTTCAAACCACCGAGGGTTTGTGGGCCTAAATATTCCTTTTTTGAGCCATCCAGGTCAAGGCTCGGCTTCCCTGAGGGAAAAACCCGTGTCAGAAGCAGGAAAAGCCACAAGAGAGGGAAGAGAAATGTTCTGAAAGCTTCTGGGAGATGCTGAGCACTGCAAACCCCCCAGAATCTTGAGGCTGGAATTTCTTGGATACCTTTGCAGGTATTTTTTCCCTTCTATTTACACTCATTAGTAGCCCAGCAAATCCCTTTTTTTTTGTGCTCACATCCCTCCTTTTGGGGTGGGGAATGCAACCCAAGCCAAGGCTGGCTGGGGGTGCCAAAGGAACGAGCTCCAGGGCTTTCCCAGCGAGACTGGCGTCCAGGAGGAGCCCTGGGGCAGCACTGGGGGTACCTTTTTGTCAGAGGCAGGGACAAAGGTGACAAACTCGTTGACGTTGCCCACGGCCAGCCAGTCGGAGTAGAGCTCCACGGGGGCCTGGACGCGCTGGGCGTAGAGGAAATCCCGCACCAGCCTGGTCATCCTGCGGCCCGCGGGCCTGGGGGAGACTCCTGTCAGCATCTCCTGGACTCTGGGGCTGGGGAAACTCCTGTCAGCACCTCCGGGACACTGGGGCTGGGGAAACTCCTGTCAGCACCTCCCGGACACTGGGGCTGGGGAAACTCCCATCAACATCTCCTGGACACTGGGGCTGGGATAGTCCCATCAGCATCTCCTGGACACTGGGGCTGGGGAAACTCCTGTCAGCACCTCCTGGACACTGGGGCTGGGATAGTCCCATCAACATCTCCTGGACACTGGGGCTGGGGAAACTCCTGTCAGCACCTCCTGGACACTGGGGCTGGGATAGTCCCATCAACATCTCCTGGACACTGGGGCTGGGGAAACTCCTGTCAGCACCTCCTGGACACTGGGGCTGGGGAAACTCCTGTCAGCATCTCCTGGACACTGGGGCTGGGAATAGTCCCATCAGCACCTGCCTGGACACTGGGGCTGGGGAAATTCCTCCTGGACACTGGGGCTGGGGAAACTCCTGTCAGCACCTCCTGGACTCTGGGGCTGGGGAAACTCCTGTCAGCACCTCCTGGACTCTGGGGCTGGGGATAGTCCCATCAACATCTTCTGGACACTGGGATTGGGGATATTCCCATCAACATCTACCTGGTGTTGGGATAGAAATTGCCACTGATGTGGAGGAACCTGGGAGCCCCCACCCTGCTCAGGCAGTGGCTGATTACCCCAATTACCCCAATTTCCTCACTTTTGGTGGTATTTCAGGGCTCTTTGCTCTCAAGCCCGCGTTTCCCCCAAACCCACGTTCCCCTCTCGTACGCAGGGAAGCTGCTGCCGATGAGGATCCTTCCCAGGGGATACTCCCTGCCAGCCACGGACACGGGTGGGCTGACCTCCACGTTCCCGAAGGAATCCAGGCTGCCCACGGCCTCAGAGAGGGGCTCCTTGTGCACGTAGCCAAAATCGGGGCCCTGGGGGAAGGGGAAGTGCCCTGAGCCCTGCTGCTCCCCTGGTTTTGTCCTCCTGCAGGGTGGGCACAGCAACAAGGGGACAGGAAAGGCAGGAGGAGAAACCTCGGGGTCATGGAGGGGCTGGAATAATCGGCAGGAGCAGAGCCCAGGCCAGATCTCCTCTGCTCTCCCACAGTCAAGGTTTAAATGCCCACATTAAGCCAAGTTTTAAAAGTCTGAACTAAACCAAGCCAGATCTCTGTTCTCCTGCAGCCAGGGTTTAAGAGTTCACATTAAGCCAAGGTTTAAGAGTTCACATTAAGCCAAGGTTTAAGTGTCCACATTAAGCCAAGGTTTAAGTGTCCACATTAAGCCAATTAGGCAGCCCTGAGCAAAGCCCCTGGCTGGCTCCGGGAGGGAGGTGAACTCCAGCCCCCGAGGGTGACTCTGCCCTGGGCTGTATGGCACTTAAATCCTGCTTAAGCCCTGATTTCCAGGACTTAATATATCTGGGATTGAAGGAGCTGTGTGTGCAGGGCTAATTAGTGCTCGACTCTGTGTGCCAAAGCCCGAGGGAGTGTCAAAACCGTGGCAAAAACGGCAGGGATGGGACCAAAATTCCACCTTCCCTGCCCCCAAGCTGGACTTGAGCAGGCCTGGAGCACATGGCAGCCCCTGGGATAAGATCAGGTGTCCCTGAGGTTTGAGTTAAATCCCAGTCACTTATCAGGGTTGGGTTTCCATAGGGATAACCCAAATACACCGGTTGGGAAAAGCCAGCAGGGAGACACAGGGGTGCTCCCACACAAAAATTCCCTTTTGAAACTCAGGGTGTTGGGAGATGCTGGGCTGGAGAGAGAGCACAGCTTTCCCTGAGGCTGCCCTGCGTTTCTGGGGTGCATTTCTGGGGGATGGCTGGGATGAGATCCCTTTTCCCTGAGTGCTGAGGGAGGGCCTGAGCACCAGCCACCTGCTCCCGACTCATTTCAGTTTAATAAAACCACAGAGCCCGCCTGGTTTCAACTGTCAGGGCTCTGGTTATCCCAGTTTTGCAGGTCACATTCAAGTCCTATCAGTTCCACCCTGATTTTGAGGGGATAATTTCCTCCCATCTCCTTTTTCCCTGGCACGAGCTCCCAGGGCTCAGGGCTTGACCCGTGCCCGTGGTGTCGGGCTAAGTATTCCTAGTTGGAAAATGAGATTGGAAAGGTCGGGCCGGGGATTAGGGCAGGCTTCAAAGCAGAAATTGGAGGATAATGTGTTAGCAGTTCCAAGGCTGAAATTGCTGCCCTAAATATGAGGCAGAGCAATTCCTAAAGAGGGCAGATCCGTGCGGGCGCCCGGCGGATTCACTGGGTGAATCCAGGACTGGATGTTCCCATGCCAGGCATGAGAAAAGATGGATTTCAGCACTCCTGAAAGCCCAGCCCTCCCCAGAGGGACAAAAGCTGGGATTTGTCCTTGTCTCGCGTTCCTGCCGGGGCTGAGGCTGCTCCTGGGAGCTGGGGACAGTGACTCTGGGAGCTGGGGACAGTGGCTCCGTGCCTGGGGGTGTCCTGTCCTTCTGCTGTGGGGATATCTCCAACAGATCTCCCAGTCCAGAGTTTTTCCATGCTGGGCTCTCCCTAAATGCCCCATCTCAGGCTTGCCCTGGCCCTTTTCCTTGGCCAAGGTGCCCACAGGGACGTTCCTGCACTGGCTGCGTCCTGTTGACTTCTGAGGAAGTAAACTGACCCTCTCCTGCTTCCCAGGCATGGAAGAGGGAAGGAAAACACAGCCCATCCCTGGGGTGCCTGGGGGAGAAATCCCATCCTAGAGCTTGGCAGGAGCCTTTCATTTCCAGGGCTGTTGGCTCCTCCTCTCCCCTCTGGATCAGAGTTTTTCTGGAGGGCTGGGATGAGGGGGTGAGGCTGGAGGTGGCTGGGAGGGAATCTCCCTTCTGCTCTCATTTTCCAGGCAATTCCATGCACGGAGCCAAGGGCAAGGAAGGTTTTGGAAATGGGAACGTGGGCTGGGTGTGAACCCAGGGGATGCAGGGAACCTTCTCTCACCAGCAGCTCCTTGACGGGGAGTTGCTCCATCCCTCTCTCCCGAGGGGAGTCCAGCACCACCGGGAAGCTGTTGTGGGGAGCCTGGGTGTAGCCGAGCCGGATCTCATCCTGGGGAGGGAGGAAATCCCGCGTGGGGCTCTGGCACGGAGGGGCTGTCCCGGCCCTTGGAGCCCCCCTACCTGCATCCAGCGGTCGCCGCGGTTGATGTAGCCGAAGCAAACCTTGAGCTTGCAGCTGGCCTTGGCCACCAGGCTCTGGATCTCCTTGGTGAACAGGTAGTTGTCCTTCATGCTGGAGGAGAGGATGGAAGGGGTGGAAGGGATGGGAAAGGGATGGAAGGGATGGGAAGGAATTAAAGGGATGGGAAGGGATGGGAAAGGGATGGGAAGGAATTAAAGGGATGGAAAGGGATGGAAAGGGATGGGAAGGGATGGGAAGGGATGGGAAGGATGGAAATTCCCTGCTCCCAGCCCAGCCCCAGGACCAGGGGGGCAGAGAAGCAGCACCTGTACCTGCACACGAAGAGGTTCACCGGGGCGAGGGTGTTGGGGGTCATGATCCACGGAGCCACCCGGAACACCACGGTGTCCGTGAAGATCGGGGAGCGGGGGATGCCCTGAGGGAGCCAAGCAGGAATCAGGGACATTCCCCACACCATTGCCCCAGACACCCTCCCCGAGGCCATTTTTGGGATCCAATGGCATCTCTTGTGTTGGGTTGATGTGACCAGAAATGTGGATTCTGTCACCATCTATTAAAACCAGATGGGGCAGTGACCCTGATCTCCTGGCACACATTATCTGCTCATGGGCCATCTTTAAACCAGCTGGGCAATCATCTTTATCTTCCCACAGCCCATCCTCCCTCCAGGAGATATCTCCTGTTCATGGCCAGTGAGTCCCAGGGCATGACTGATAAAATTCCATCATCCCACTGGGAGATGCTCCAGCCAGGGGAGGAGCCAAGCCTTTCCTACCCAGATAAAAACTGAGATTTGGGACACCAAGGAACCTTCTTTCCACTGGATTCCAGAGGAAAACCAGACCTTTCCACATCATCCCTGGAGCTCCAGAGGAAACTGCACCTTCTCCAGGAGCACTGCTCCAGCTGAACCACATCTGCCCCTGCAGGAGGATGCAGCCACCATTGAATGGGACTGTGCCAACACCCTGACTGACTGACGGGTGTCAGCTTGGATTCTTTTGTAATACTGTATTTCTATTTTAATTTTCCTAGTAAAGAACTGTTATTCCTATTCCCATATCTTTGCCTGAGAGCCCCTTAATTTCAAAACTATGATAATTTGGAGGGAGGGTGTTTCCATTCTCCATTTCTAAGAGAATCTTCTGCCTTTATTGTCAGACCCTGTCCTTCCAACCACCGCCTCCCAGTCTCCCCCTGCCCGTTCCCAGGAGCTCCAACCTCAGCCAGGGGCTCCAGCAGGGAGGCGTGGATGGCCACCAGCCCGCAGAAGGTGTGGTCGGGGAAGCGCAGCCCCTCCACGAAGAAGCCGAGCTCGGCGGCGCCGGGGTAGGGCAGGGCGTGGAACAGCTTCCTGCGGCCCAGCACGCGCACGTAGCGCTGCCCGAAGAAGGGATCTGCAGGAGGGAAACCCGCGGGCTCTGGGGCTCTGCTTCCTCGGGCGAGGCGCTCCCGGGGCTCAGCAGGGGCTCCACGGAGATGGACACAAGTGTAGGGGTCAGGAGAAGGGAGCAGGGGGATCTGCGCAGAAACTCCGCTCTGGCAGTGAGGGTGTTCGGAGATCTGGGGTGGAGGGAGCTCAGCTCTCCCTGAGGCCCCCCGTGTGTTTCTGGGGTGCATTTCTGGGATCAGATCCCTCAGATCTCTGAGGAGATCCAGCTGTGAGAGGCACCTTCAAGCAGGAGTGGAGGGAGTGGGAGTTCTGCCGTGGACAAGAGGGATGAGGGGAATGTGACTGGCCAGTATTTCTCTGGATGGAGCAGCCCTTGGGAAGTGTTCTCATAGAGTTTCTGCCCCTCCATGGGGGGACAGTGCCCCAGACCCCCCCTGCATGGAGCCTGAGCTCCTGCATGGCACATTCCTGGCTGGATGAGGGATTTCATTCCCAGGAAATAAATCCCAGTGCCCACAGCAAGGGATGAGAGGGGATGTGCTCTGGAGCATGGAAAAGCAGCTGTGTGACCTCCAGTTTAACACCCCAGCCCTGCTGGCAGCTGGGAATTACCCCATTTTCTGAAAAAAATCCCAATTTATATCTCTATTTATCCTTGTTTTTAATAGAAATTATTCCGTTTTATGAAAAGCATCCCAATTTATCTCCTTATTTGTTGTTGAGGCAGGGACAGCCTTACATCCCTGGGCTCTCCTGGGAGCTGGGAGATGGAGCTGAACTCACCCAGCTGGAGGAGAACGAGCCAAAAGCAGCTTCTCTTTCAAATTTTCACTTCCCAGCCCCTGCACCTGAGCATTTCAGTTCTCAGGGAGCCAAACAAACATTATTTATATTAAAATCCCCTTTTTTAATAAAACACTCCAGGCTGTTTGCTGCCACTCCTTTGCTGCATGGCCTTTGTGTCCCCCTCCCTCTGCTTGTCACCCCCAGAGTTTTCCACCTGATGGAAAAGAGGGAAAGGTGGGGGGAAATGGGGAAGGGATGTTGGAGGTCTGAGGGGTGTGGAGAGGACAAGGTCAGAGATGGGAAGGGCTTGTGGGGACCTCAAAGTCATCAGGGGGAAGGAGGAAGGGGAAAAGGGGAAAAGGGGAAGAGGAAGAAAAGGGGAAAAGGGAAAAAAGAGGAAAAGGGAAAAAAAAGGGGAACAGGGGAAAAAAAAGGGGGAAAAGGAAGATGAAGGAAGAAGAGGAAGAGGTGGAGGAAGAACAGGAAGAGGAGGTAGGGGCAGAAAAGGAAGGGGGAGAGGAGGAAGGAACAGGAGGAAGAGGCAGAGGAAGAAAGGGAGCAGGAAGAAGGGCAAGAGGAGGAAGGGACTGAAGAAGGAGAGGGAGAAAGAAGAGGAAAGGGAAGAGGAGGAAGGGGGAGAGGAAGGGGCAGAGCAGGAGTGAGGAAAGCCTTACTCTGCACGTGGAAGACCCCGACGTTGTCGGCGTCGTTGGCAGACACAGACAGGACGATCTCGTAGCCCCGGGGCAGGCGCTGGGGCCCCTCTGTCCTCAGCACCATCTCAGCCATGTCCAGCAGGTCTGCGCACACAGAGCCATCAGCCCGCGGTGGCCGCGCTCCCTCCCGGGCTGGGTCTCCTTCCCAAGAACCGGCTCTTCCTCCACCGCCGGGCTGCGAACAGAGCCTGTGCCTCGTGGGCAGTGACCCTGTGCCCTGTGCCCTGCCCGTGACCTCGCGCCGTGCGTGGGGTGAGTTTTCCAGGAACGGGCGGGTGGATTGCTGGCTGCTCGTGCTTCACCCACGCTGCTCTCACCCGCGTGGAGCATCCCTGGCCTGGGAGAGCAGCCCTGCCCTGCCTGGCTGCAGTGAGTTGGCGTGGCGTTAATTCCACAGAAATTCCCACGTGGGAAGCTTGCTCAGCAGCTGGTGGGGAGCAGCTGGGCCCTGCCCTGGCTGCTGGGCTGGGTCCCTCTCAGGAAAGGTCACAGAGAGGGGACGGTGGGGATTTTGGGGACAGGGCATTTGGGGAGCTGTTACCTTCCCTGTTGAACACCTGCTCGCTGTCGCAGTCGGAGGGCGGCACGAAGGGGAACTCCTTGTCACAGCTGACCAGCAGGACGGCCCCGTGTCCCTCTGGCCCCCAGGCCCAGCTCGCCTAAAGCACCCCTGGGGCTCAGCGAGCTTGGGGTCCACTGAGCCCATGGATTTTCTGTGGGTGGGGGGCTGGGGTACCTTGTTGGGGCTGTTCTTTTCCACCACCCCATCCCGATCCGCGTCCACGTCCAGGGAGATCCCTGTGGGGACAGAACCGCCTCATCCCTGGGCACGTTTGGCTTGGCTGCCAAACCCCCAGACCCAGCAAATCTGCTACTCCCATCCCTGCCCCTGCTCCAGGGACGGGCTCCAGACTCACCCACGCCGGTGAGGAACACCCCGGCTTGGTTGATGGGTTTCCCTCCGTCTGCGTAAAAGCTGACGGTGACCTGCGAACCCCGAACCCCACATTAGGGCAGGATGTTCTCCCTGCGTGGATCCCACTCTCACCTTGGATCCACTGCTCACCTTGTTGTCGTTGACCTCGGAGCTGGCCCGGCTCATGCTGAACCTCAGCACCGTCCCCTCGTCCAGCGGCCACCGCGCGCCGGCTGCGGCCACGGGCTCGGGCTGGCGGCCGCGCAGCAGCACGTCCACGCTGACCCCCTCGCTGTGCTTCACGCCGAAGGCCACGGCCCCGGCGGGGGCCGCCCTGCCAGAAACACCCGGGATTTGGAGGGATTTGCGGGGCCAGCCCGGAGTTCCCACCAGGATTCTCTCAGGACCGGGCGCGCCGGCGTCTCCGCGCTCACCGCCGGCACCTTCCTGCCCGGGAACTGGAATTAACCCGGGTTTAGGGCCAGTTTAGCCCGTGAGTGTTTGCAGCCATCACTGAGGGGAAGGATCTGTAATAATCCCAACCAGCCTGGCTTCCCACTTCCATGCAGAAATCCTTGGTTTTTTTCCAGCCTGATGTTTGACAACTCCTCAAAACGCCGCTGCCCCCCTCCCCGAGAGGCTTTTCCATGGGGAACCCTCATTTCTGGGGGATTTTATCCAGCCCCAGAGCTCTCAGTGCTGCCCTGCTCCCAGTCTGATGTGTCCTTTCTCTTCCCCTCCCCTGGCTCCTTTTCCCGAATTTCCCTGCCTTTCCAGGTTATTATTTGTGGGCTCTTTGCCCCGACACCCCAGAGCTCGCATTGCTCAGGTTTCTGGGATGCCACCGGTCCCACCAAACCCTCGGCAAGGGGGGAGGAAATCCGAGCGCTCCTTTGCTCCCGCCTGGGTGTTCCTTAAATCCTTAAATTGCTTCTAATTACACATAGAAAAACTGGTTTGGTTTCCTGGTTTCTTGGATCTGGGGATCCCGCTGGGAAGGGATTTGGCCTGGAGAGGTGCCAGGGGAGCTGGGACTGCGCTGCTTGGCTTGAACATCAAGGCTGGGATTTGCAACAGCAGCACCGACCAGAATCCAGCCTGGAATGAGCTTTTCACCTTCTTTTTCCCTTGGGGGGAACAATTACCCCGAAGTTCAGCACTGGGTTTGTTTTAGGGAAGCGGGGCTGGCGCTGTGGGCGTTTCCCACTTTCCCAAGGTTTTGGTCATGAGATTTTGTGGTTTTCCCTAATTTTGTAGTCCCTCCCTGGGCTCCTGCTCATCCCTCTGCTCTCCAGCAGCTCCCCGAGGTGCCCCTGGACCTGCTGAGCCCAGGGGTCAGACCGGGGTAAATCCAGGCATGGTCAAAGCTTTCCAGGGATTCTTGCAGCTCCGCAAAGCCCAGGGAGGGTTTTGCCCACAAATTGCATCAAAATGATGTCAGGGCTATGGGGTTTGGGGAAGCAGAGGGAAAAACGAGGAGCAGGGATTCCCAGAGGGATAATCAGGGGAGAAAGGTGAGGAGAAAGGTGAAGGTGAAGGAGGAAAGGAAGTTTTGGGGTCCCGCTCATCTGGACATCAGTGTAGGGGTGTGGGGTTTGGGAAAGCAGGAGGAAAATGGAGGAGCAGGGATTTGTAGAAGGGAAAATGGGGAGCAGGGATTCTCAGAGGGAAAAGCAGGGTTGAAAGGTGAGGGGAAAGGTGGTGGAGCAGGAAAGGAAGTTTTGGGGGGTCCCACTCACCCATGGACATCGGCGTGGATGTGGCTGCCCAGCAGCTGCAGGGTTTGGGAAAACAGGAGGAAAAATGAGGAGCAGGGATTTGCAGACGGAAAAACGAGGAGTGGGGGTTCTCAGAAGGAAAAACGGGAGAAAAGTGGAGGAGGAAGGGAAGTTTTGGGGTCCCTCTCACCCGTGGGCATTGGCGTGGATGTGGCTTCCCAGCAGCTGCGGGGTTTGGGAAAACAGGAGGAGAAATGAGGAGCATTTGCAGAAGGAAAAACGAGGAGCGGGGATCCCCAGAGGGAAAAACAGGAGGAAGGTGAGGAAGAGGAGGAAGGGGAGTCTTGGGGTCCCTCTCACCCATGGACATTGGTGCAGACCTGGCTGCCCAGCAGCTGCGGGGTTTGGGAAAACAGTAAGAAAAACGAGGAGCGGGGATTTGCAGAAGGCAAAACAGGGAGGAAGGTGAGGAGGAGGAGGAGGAAGGGGAGTTTTGGGGTCCCTCTCACCCGAACACGTCGGCGCGGATGTGGCTGCCCAGCACGCACAGGGCCTCGATGCGGTTCCCGTGCTGCAGCCGCAGCGTGCGGGGCTCCCCCGGCATCTCCCCGGCCATGGGCACCGGCACCGGGACCTGCACCGGGATCCGCACCGGGACCGGGACCTGCACCGGGATCCGCACCGGGACCGGGACCTGCACCGGGATCCGCACCGGCACCGGGAGCCGCACCGGGATCCGCACCGGGAGCCGCTGCTGCTCCTTCCCCCGGCCCGGCCTCCCTCCTCCTCCTCCTCCTCCTCCCGGGGCTGGGATGACAATCGGAGCGAGGGGGCGGCTGGGCTGGACCTCGGAAAGCTCTGGGAATGGTCTGGGGGCAGAGAGGGACGGACAGGGAGGGATGGACAGGGAGGGACAGCGAGGGATGGACGGGGAGGGATAAACAGAGAGGGACGGGGAGGGATGGACAGAGAGGGACAGCGAGGGATGGACGGGGAGGGATAAACAGAGAGGGACGGGGAGGGATGGACAGACATGGACAGAGATGGACAGGGAGGGACGGACAGGGATGGACGGGGGGAGGGAGGGCAGCTGGCCTCAGGCCTGGCCGCTCCCAGCCCTGGGCAAGGAGCTCCCCCAGCTGTCCCCAGCTCCCGGTCCCTCCTCACCTTCCTGACCCCAGCCTGGGATCCCCAAGGCGGATTTGCGGCGTTTTGGGATTTGGCCGCATCCCTGGAGTGCGTTTCACCCCCTCTTTCTGCTCTCTAGGGAAAATTCCTGCCTGCTCCCGCTTTCTCAGCCCCGAGGCAAGAGCAGAACTCTCTTTTTTTTTCCCCCCCTCTGCTTATTTTCAAAGGGGAACTGGGAAGCAGCGGCTGCTGAAGGGAGCTCGGAGCTGGTTTTGTCACCGCGGGCCGCTCCGGAGCGGTTCCCGCCCACGCGGGGTTTGCATCGTTTATTAACACCCGGCTAAATATTCATTTTCCAGCCCAAACTGCTGCCCCAGATCCTGGAAGCCACAAGCAATTAGCGAGCAGTAGCAGAGCTCAGGTGGATGTTCCTTATTTCCATCCCTCTCGGGCTTCCCTTTTCCAGCCCCGGCTTCCCTCCGTGGCCATGGGAGTTCCTGGGATTTATAGGGATCATCCTCCCCCTGGAATCCCACCGTGGAGTGAGGGGGAATGGGATGGGATCTAAAGCCCTTCCAGCCCAAATAGTTCCGGGATTCTGGTGGGGAATATTCCGGGTGAGCATCCAGGCTGGGAAAACAGGGAATCTGGGTTAATAGGGATCATTTCCACTGGAATTGGGATCATTTCCACCGGAATTCGGTTTTTCCATGGAGCTGTGCCGGGATCGGGAGGGATCCCGGTTTATTCCTGGATCTGTCTCTCGATTTCCCGATGAATTCCCAGGAGCTGGGAGCGGATCCCAGCCCGGGGGTTGGGAACAGCCCCACTCCCGAGGGCTTTCCCGGAGCTGGAACTCGGGGATTTGCTCTCCCCGCGTGCCCGCTCGGGGGTCCGGGGGTCGTTCCGACTCCAGGCACGGAATTCCAGGGGGTGGGAGGGGAATGTTCCCCGGAGCCCTCGGGGCTGCCCCTTCGCGTTCAGGAGGTGCCAACAGCTGCCCGTGCCCGGCCGTGCCCGTTCCTGCCGGGAATTCGGGAATTCGGGAATTCGGGATGGAGGCGCTGGGCCAGCCGGGGCTGGGGGGATCCGTGGGGCAGAGCAGGAGATCGCTCCCAGGTGGGATGCGGGATGCGAGTCCTCGCTGCCTGCCTGGGGTGGTGCAGCCGGGAGAAAACCAAGAGAAAACCAAAAGGAACTGAAAGAGAACCTAAAAAAACGCTAAAGAAACCAAAAGAAAACCTAAAGCAAATCTTAAGAAAACCTAAAGAAACTTTAAGAAAACCAAAAGAAAACTTAACGGAACCGTAAAGAAAACCAAAATGAAACCTAAAGAAAACCAGAATAAAATGTGAAGAAACCCAAAGAGGCGCAAAGAAGCCTCCAGAAGCCCGAGCCCAGCCGAGCCCGGCGGGCTGTGATAACTGGTTCCGTGTCTCGCCCTGCTGCAGGTAATTAGGCTGACACGGCTCGTAAAGGCTCCTGCCTGCAATCTGCATGCAGGGTAATTAATGAGGGGTAATTAGCCAGCTGTAATTATCGGCTTAGGGAGATTATCAAACTTTCCTCGGCAGAGTGGTGCTGCAGGACGGGCGAGGAGCGACGCCCCGCAGGGATCCCGCGGGGTCCGGCTGCTCCTGGGGTCGTGTCTGGTTTGAGGAGGGCTTGGAACGGGCTGGAATTGGGGAAAAGGGGCTGGAATTGGGGAAGGACGGAGGCTGGAATCGGGGGAAAGCCAAAGGCAGCCCCCAGAACAGGCTGCCCCAGTCCTGGGTGTGATGGACAGGCGGGATCCCGTCCGTCATGTGCCACTTTCCCGGGACAAGCTGTAATTAGGGAGAAGCGCTCGGCTCCGGCTGGGCCGGGTGACTCCGAGCCCTCCTGTCCCTGAGCACGGCGCGGCGGAGCTGATGGCAGCTGCAGGAGGAAGAGGAGGGAGCGCAGGTTCCACCCAGAACCTCCGGGGTTTGGGGCTGGGTGGGATCCGCAGCGGCTCGGAACGGGCTGGGACTGAGCTGCAGAACCCACCCGGCCCTGGAAGGTTCATCCCCGTGCCCAGGGGTGTGATCCCGCTGGATTTTGGGGAGCACAGACACCCCAGCCCTGGAAGGTTCATCCCCGTGCCCAGGGGTGTGATCCCGCTGGATTTTGGGGAGCACAGACACCCCAGCCCTGGAAGGTTCATCCCTGTACCCAGGGATGCGATCCTGCTGGATTTTGGGGAGCACAGACACCCCAGCCCTGGAAGGTTCATCCCCGTGCCCAGGGGTGTGATCCCGCTGGATTTTGGGGAGCACAGACATGTCACCCTAAGGAAGACAGTGAGGTTTGGATGCTGTGTCAGCTCCATACCCAAGGATGTGATCCCGCTGGATTTTGGGGAGCACAGCCGTCCCAGCCCTGAAAGATTTGGGCTGTGTGTCCCCTCCGTACCCAGGGATGTGATCCCGCTGAATTTTGGGGAGCACAGCCATCCCAGCTCCCCTGTGCTCCCGGCAGTGCTGTGTCCCCTCCCTGCGGATTCCAGGGCACCCCAATCCCGCTCCCCCGGCCTCAGGGGTGTTCCTGTCCGGCCCCAAACCAGCCCAGCAGGCTCAGGGCACGGCCCCAGCCCCTGCCCAGTGCAAACCAGTGCAACCAGCAGCCTCTGGTGGGGAGCCCAGCCCGCAGCTCTGCTGTGGGGCCACGCCACCATTCCAGCTCAGGGATCCGTCAGGGCTCCTTCTCTCCCTGGAGAGCCAGTGCCATTCCCAGCAGGAGTTTGGGTGTGGAAAAGGGGCTTTATCCACATCTCCAGGGAGTGAGGCCTGGGAGAGTGGGAAATGCCACCAGAGTTCCCTGCTGGAGCCTCTGGCTGCTCCTCCGGGCACCTCGAGTTCCTGAAGCTGTTCTGGGGTAGGAGACCTGGAGCTGGGGGCTGCTGCAGCTACACTGGAGGGAGCCCTTTCCTGGAGCCCTGTCCCCTTTCCTGGAGCCCTTTCCCCTTTCCTGGAGCCCTTTCCCCTTTCCTGGAGCCCTTTCCCCCTTTTCCAGAGCCCTTTCCCCTTTCCTGGAGCCCTTTCCCCTTTCCAGAGCCCTTTCCTGTTTCTGGATCCCAGCTGGGCTCATCCCAGCAGTTCCATCCCACAGGGAGTTCCCTGCTCCCACAGCTGAGGACGTGCAGCTCGGTGCAGTGGTGGCTCTGGTTCCTCTGAGCCCTGCCCAGCTCCCCTGGGCCTTTCCTGCTGCTCCCCACAGGGGTTTGGCCCTTCCCATCCTCTCCTTCCCATTCCCTGTCCCAAACACATCCTAACCCATTCTCTGGGATGAGCTGTTGGCACAGGGACACTCTGGAGCTGCTCCCTCCATCCCTGGGATGAGCTGTGTGGCACAGGGACACTCCGGAGCTGCTCTCTCTGTTCCTGGGATGAGCTGTTGGCACAGGGACACTCTGGAGCTGCTCCCTCCATCCCTGGGATGAGCTGTTGGCACAGGGACACTCTGGAGCTGCTCCTTCCATCCCTGGGATGAGCTGTTGGCACAGGGACACTGGGGCTGCTCTCTCTGTCCCTGGGATGAGCTGTTGGCACAGGGACACTCCGGAGCTGCTCCCTCCATCCCTGGGATGGGCTGTGTGGCACAGGGACACTGGGGCTGCTCTCTCCATCCCTGGGATGAGCTGTTGGCACAGGGACACTCCGGAGCTGCTCTGCAGGCAGGGACTCCCTCCCACTCCCGCGGGTTTCCCCCGGCGGGCAGGGATCCCCTGGGATGGGACAGCCCCGAGATCGATGGAGATCTGCGGGACCGACGCCTTCCAGCAGAGGGTTCTTTCCCTCCCCTGACCCCTGAGGTCCCAGCGAGACGCAGAGGAGTTTGGGTTTCCTCGGGAGGCCTCTGGTTGTTGGCTGTTGGTGTTTTCCCCTTCCCTGCCTGCCCCATAACCAGTTCTCCCTGCCCCGTCCTCCTCCTGGGATGGTTGGGATGGGAAGGACCGACCTGAGCAAACATTTCCTTTTGTTCAGCTGCACTCAGGCATGGCCCAGCTGCTGCAGCCGGGGCTGTGACTCACCGCGCCGAGAGAGGCCGGCTGGAAAATTTGGGGTGTTTTAAAGAAAATGCCCGGTTCTAATGACAGCACTGTAATAACCCCAAACAACCGCCCTGTGCTGCCGGGGGAGCGGGGATGTTTAATGCATGAACCGTGGGCTTTGAGATGGAGCTGGGAAGGAACAAAAAGAGAGGAATAAACCCCAAACCACCGCAGAGGAGCATCCAGCAGGGCTGGCTGTCACCTCGTGTCCCCCTGGAGCCGCCCCGGGGCTGCCCTATCACCTCCATCTCGGGATGGAGGTGGAACCAGGGTCCCCTGGCCGAGCCCCGTCATCCCGGGAAGGAGGAGTTAGTTACCTTCCCGAGCCTTTTAATCCAGTCCTGCTGGTTTCCCCGCACAGCCGGCGGAGCTCCTGGCCCTGCCGTGCCCGGCTCGCCATGGCCCCGCGACACGTCGTGCCCGTGTCCCCCAGCCACGCTGCCCGCGCCGTCTGCGTGCTGGGCACCGAGGTCCTCCTGGACACCCGCCGGTAGGGCCTGCCATCGGCACGGGGAGCTCTCCTTCCCCATCCCAGCCTCCTTTCCCCATCCCAGCCTCTTTGTTTCCTCCATCCCACAGCCTTTCCCCAGTCCCAGCCTCTTTCCCCCAGTTCCAGCCTCTTTCTGTCCCCAGTTCCATGGAGCTGTCAGGATTTGGGATGGGTTTGCCTGGCATTGGAGCATCTCGGTGTTTTCCATGGAACTGCTGGGATTTGGGATGGGTTTGCCTGGCATTGGAGCATCTCGGTGTTCTCCACAGAGCTGCCAGGATTTGGGATGGGTTTGCTCAGGATTGGAGCATCCCAGTGTTTTCCATGGAGCTGCCAGGATTTGGGATGGATTTGCTCAGGATCAGGACATCCCAGTGTTTTCCATGGAGCTGCCAGGATTTGGGATGGGTTTGGAGGAGAAATGGGTGGTGAGGGACTCGGAGCTCATCAGGAGTTCACCCAAGTTTGGAGGGGCAGGTCCCTCTGGGTGTGCTTGAGGGGATGATGCCCATGGGGAACTCACCCCAAAGTCTGTTTTGGGGGATGATGTCCCACAGGGAACTCACCCCAAAATCTGGTTTAGGGGATGATGTCCTGCAGGGAACTCACCCCAAGGTCTGTTTTGGGGGATGATGTCCCACTTGTGTGTTTTGGAGGATGATGTCCCATGGGGACCTCACCCCCAAATTCTGTTTTGGGGGACAATATCCCACAGGGAGCTCATTTCTGGGGATGATGTTCCACGGGGAGCTCATCCAAAGGCGAGATGTTGGCTCGAGGTGTCACAACAGATCCAGACCAGGACGCTTTGGAATCAAAGCCTGAGCACACCCTGGCTAAGCCCGGGTCTATTTCTGGCTCTAAAAACATTGGACAAGAACAATTCAAGACGAGCAACTCGGAGCTAAAACGGGAGGAGGAATAAAATGTGTGGCTCAGGCAGAAAAAATCCAGCGGCAGCCGTGCACGGGCAGCGTCAGGAAAAGGGATTTTTCCAGAATTAAATATGGGGTGGCTTTACTGGGCAGATAGGCAGCTGTCCCTGCCCTGCTGTCACAGTGTCATTATTTAATAAATCACATTTATAATGACAGAGGGCGCAGGCCGGGCCGGTCGGCATCGCAATTATTGGGATGGGGCTCTGGAGCTGGGCCAGGATGTGCCATCGACCCCTCCCAGAGCTTTGGCTGCCCTAGACCTGCCTCGTTTTCCCTCATTCAGACGGGAATGTAGAAAATCCATGAGCTGCAGTTTTTTTGCTGTCTCGGTGCTATTTAAACCCCCCAGACGGGGCAATTCGGCTTCTTGGTAAAAAATTTGAGCTGTGGTCCCAACTAGCAGATGGTAGAAGCTCTTCCAGCTAAAAATGGGATCAGTTTATTCCTGGGGAGAACCGGCTGGGGGTAATTTGGTGATGGATGCACCAATTTTGGGCTGTATGGGGCAGAACGTGGAGCTGGGTGGGAGCGCCACAAACCCATGGCAAAGAGCCCCAAATCTGAGGGCTGGGATCCCAAATCTGGGAACTGGGGACACTGGGATCCCAAATCTGGGAACTGGAGACACTGGGATCCCAAATCTGGGAACTGGAGACACTGGGATCCCAAATCTGGAGACATTGGGATCTCAGTCTGGGATCTGGGGATACTGGGATCCCGAATCTGGGAACTGGGGACACTGGGATCCCGAATCTGGAGACACTGGGATCTCAATCTGGGGACACTGGGATCCCGAATCTGGGAACTGGGGACACTGGGATCCCGAATCTGGGAACTGGGGACACAGGGATCCCAAATCTGGAGACACTGGGATCCCAAATCCGGGGTCTGGAATCCCGGTGTTCCCAGCATCCAGGGCTTTGCGGGGTGCTCGGGGTGGGGATGCCGAGCCCAGGGAATCTCCTGCCTCAATCTCCCCAGAAGCTGCTGCAGGCAGCGGGGACACCGCGCCAAGAGCAACACCAGGGATGAATTCCTGCCGCGGCAGGGTTTGATGCTGGGTTTTTATGTTCTGGCTGCCGACATTCCCACCTGGCTCCCCCTGGGACGCAGCCGGGAGCAGGTCGGAGCTGTAATGAGCAGGGAGCAGCACTTCAAAGGCTGCTCGGGATGTCAGGAGCCGGGCGTGCGTGCCCGGACCCAGGCTGTGCTCCAGCCCCGGCATCCCTGCGATCACGGGATGCTCCCACGACACCCAGCTCCACGCGTGGCTGGCGTGGAAATCACTTCCTTCCGCAGCTGGGGCTTTGTCACGGGGCGCTGCAGTTCTGGGGATTTGGGGTTGGGCGTGGGGTGAGCTGCAGTGGGAGCTGGGCTTGCTGTGGAGCTCCAGGGACCGTTTCATCCCCCGGAGGTGCTCTGGGGCCCTTCCCGCCCAGGCTGGTTCCAGGCTCGGGCTTTGGCTGCCGCGGTCTCTGAGGCAGGGCTGCTCCGTTCCAGGTCCACGCCGAGGGGCGCCGCGTCCTTTGAGGTGCACGCCACGCCGGCGGTGACAGTGCACGTCATCCACAGCCCCAACACCAAACCCAGCCCCGACTCCCGGTGGCCCCTGGACCCCGACATCGAGGTGGTGGTGACCGTTGATGTCACCAGCAGGACCGTCGATGACAACCAGGTCAGGCGCTGCTCAAGTGCCCAAACTGGGGGAAACAAGCGAAATTTCCTGGGAAACTCGAGGATTTCTGAGTAATGCACCCTGAGTAACCAGGGTGGCTGAGAAGAGTTTTGTAATTGGCACCAAAGAGAAATGAAACCCAGAAGGAGAAGGTCCCACTTGGTGCCCTAATGATGACATCACGGCCGTTGCAAAATTCAGCAAAAAATCTCCCGAGTTTGGCTTCTTCCTGCCTGATTTTGTGCCGGAGTTGGCACAGAGGGTTCCAACGAACTGTGATTCATGGAGAGCGGCTGGGATGGAGCTGCCGGCGCCCGGCTGGGTGGGCGGGCAGGGGCTGGAGCAGCGATCCTGGTGTGCCCGTCCCTGCTCCTTCCGGGGTCCTGGGAATGCAGAGCGGGATCCCTGCAGCCCGTGGGGTGTGGGGATGGAGATCCACCCAGCCCGTGGGGTGTGGGGATGGAGATCCACCCAGCCCATGGGGTGTGGGTCACGGTGTGGGTCACGGTGTGGGTCACGGTGTGGGGGTGTCTCTGCAGGTGAGGATCTCCTACTACGACCGCGGGGGCCTCGAGCTGGCGGTGGCCTGGCTGTACCTCACCTGTGTCGGTAGGTGCCCACCGAGGCTCCAGGAATTCCTGCTCCATTCCTGCCTCCAGGAATTCCTGCTCCATTCCTGCCCCCAGGAATTCCTGCTCTCTTGGGACCTGCCTGGATCCACCAGGCTGGAATCCTCGGGGGCTACAGGCCATAGAGGTTTGGGTGTTCACGATGCTGACGAGCCAGAGGGAAATAATTAAAACGTGATTAATTAAACGCTGCCTTATATGGCCGGGCCGGGTCCCCACCCAGAGCATCCCCTGGGCTGCCCGGGAGGTTCCTCCGGGAGCGGAGGATCCACGGGGGATCTCGCCCGGCGGCGTCAGCGAGGGGCGCGGGGAAGGCACCGGAGCGGTGCCTGACCTGTTTCAGGAGCTCGGCCGAGGTGAATCACTCCCTCCACACGCCTGCTCTCCCCTGCTGACTACAAAGGGAGTCTAGACAGCCAGTCTGGGTGCAAAGCCTCCACTTGGATGGATTAATTACCCCTAAATTTGGGATTTTCTGAAGCGCTCACATGACAGTCAGACCTGCATCCTCGAGCTGTGTCCACACCTCCCAAAACTGCCCTGGAGAGGCTGAAGGTTTCCCACGTCCACCACTGGCCACAGGGGTTTTTGCCTTCCAAATGTTCTTCTCTTGGTTAGATTTCGAGTTTCCCTCCCAGCTTTTCCACTCCATCCTCTCTGCCCCAAGGAGAACAATCTCTGCCTCCATCCCTGTGTTTTCCACACCTTGTGTATCCCATCCCGAGGAGTTTTTGGGTTAGGATTGAGGAGGGGTTTGGATGAGGTCAGTGGTAAATCTCTGCAGCAGAAATTTGAGACAAGAACTCTGTGAGTGGAAATCCTTCTCAGATTTCCTAGGAATTATTTGGGTGTTTGCTCAACCACGATGAAAAGTTTTTGTGCCTCCATCAGCGTGTTTTGGCTTCGTGTAGGACAGGGCAGTCCATAGGAAATTGGTGAAAACATAAAATCTGCCATGAAAACATAAAAAAAAGCCGTGAAAACAAAGTCTGCCATGAAAACACAAAAAATGCTATGGAAAGGTAAAATTGGCCATGAAGTGGAGATGTCACTGCTGGGGGGAACCAAAAAGAGAGGAGACAGCTGGAGACCAAAGAGGGAAAGTCATGGCGAGGCGCTGGGGGGATTTTCTTCTCCTCTTTGTTGGAATCGCTGGCCCTGGAGCAGCTCTGGGGGGAGGGGATGGGGCTGGTGTGGGGTCCAAGGACGAGCCCAGACTGGCACCCAGGGCTCGCCCCTCCCTCCCCTCTCGCTGTCCCAGAGGTGTCCCTGGACGTGGACTGCAGCAGGAGCGGCCGCGTCAGGAGCAAGGGCAAGGACAAGGTGAGGAGGGGCGCGGGAGGGCGGCCCCACCCCGGCCCCTTCCTGGAAAATCTCCGGGAGGGACAGGGACCTGGGCGGTGTCTGCCTGAGGGCGAGCAGCCCAGGACATCCTCAGCCTACTCATCGAGCAGGAAAAGGATTTATTTTCCTATTCCACGCCAAAATCTCCTGCGGCTCCAGCCAGGCCCTGAGGATCCTGTAGGAGAAAACTCTCAGCCTTTTCTTCTCTTCTTCCATCCCTTCTTCTTTCTTTTTCCTTATTCCTTTTCCTTCTTTTCCTTTTCCTTTTTTTTCCTTTTCCTTTCTCTCAGCCCCAAAGGTGCTGCTGGCTGAGCTGTGCAGACCGCAGGGGATTTCCCCCTTTGGCCACACATCTGCGTGTGCCAAGGCTCTTAGGCCAGGCTAATTAACCACAGCCCAGCCGGGCTAATTAACCACAGCCTGATTGGCAGTAAATTGGTTATCGAGATGGGCTGAGCTTCCAGAAACGCTGCGGCTTGTCCAGGCGAGGCTGGAGGCACTTCCAGCCTCATTGGGAGATAAAATCTCAGAGCAGCCTGTGCAGGCCCTGATGAGAGCTGCCGTTGGGAATGGGATGGTTTGGAGCAAGGCTGGGAATGAGGGTGATTTGGAGCTGCCGTTGGGATTGGAGTGGTTTGGAGGGGCCATTGGGATTGGGATGGTTTGGAGCTGCCATTGGGAATGGGGGTGGTTTGGAGCAGCGCTGGTGTCCCCTCGTGGCGTGGTTGGATTCTCCTCCGAGTGCGGGGATGGGGGCAGCCCTGCTCCTGTCCGTGTCGGTGCTTCCCCCGCAGGCCAGCTGGGCGTGGGGCCCGGCCGGGCAGGGGGCCGTGCTGCTGGTGAACTGCGACCGGGACAGCCCCGGCGCGGGGGGCACGGACAGCGGCCAGCCCGACATACGGACCCCGGCAGGTGGGTGCGACCCCGCGGGGCTCCCCGGGGGCTTCCCCGCTGCCACCCCCTCCCTCCGCGTGCCCGTGTCCCGCAGACCTCCAGGACATGTCGCTGATGCTGCTGCGGACGCAGGGACCCAGCGCCGTGTTCGCCGAGTACCCGGTGGTGCTGCACGTCCCCGAGAGCGACGCCGACAAAGTGCGGGTTTTCCAGGCCGTCCGTGAGTGCCTCTGTCCCCAGAGCCCCTGTGTGCCCCCAGCCCCCAGCTCTGGTTCATCGGGGCGCCCCTATTTGCTGTAATCACCCGCTTCACCCCCAAAGCTCTTGCGGGGCTGTATGGGGAAATCAAGGGGGAGAAGGCTCCCAAGAGGCTTTTCCCAACGAGGCTGCTGGAATTTTGGGATTCCCACGTGGCTGCCGGCGCTGTTTTGGCTCGGGCAGGGATCCAAGCAGCCAAGCCCATCCCGTTGGATCCCCGGCAGCTCCGCGCCGAAAATCAGGTCCGGGGAGCCGAGGGTGTCATTAGATCCTCAGCCGGAGCCGCGCACCTTGGAAGGGCTGGACCCGAGGGGACGGAGCCCTCTGTGTTCCCCAGGGAGGAGCAGGAGGAAGAGGAGGAGGAGGCGGCTCCTCTGCCACCCCTGGGCTCCAGCCAGCTCCTCCTGCTGCTGCTGTGTCCCCTGTGGGCAGGCGGTGGGAACCCGGGGTTCTCCAGGCCCCTGAACTCGGGGTGGGAATCCGGGGTTCTCCAGGCTGCTGAGTTTAGGGTGGGAATTCGGGGTTCTCCAGGCTGCTGGACTCGGGTGGGAACCCGGGGTTCTCCAGGCTGCTGAGTTCAGGGTGGGAATCTGGGATGGGAGCCCGGGATTCTCCAGGTGGTGATTCCGGGGTGGGAACCCGCGGTTCTCCAGGTGCTGATGTCCCCCCGCTCTACAAGCCCGTGCTGGGGCCGGACAAGCTCTCCTACGTGCTGGAGCACGCTGGCCATGGGGACAGCACCTTCTACGTGGAGGGGCTGGCGTTCCCCGACAGGGGCTTCAGCGGCCTCGTGTCCTTCAGCGCCAGCCTGCTGGAGGTGCCCCATAAGGTACGGGGGGTCGGGCCCGCCCAACAATCCCCCCGCGGTGGAGATCCCAAACTCCGTTTTGGCTCCACCAGGACGCGCCGGGCACGCCGATCTTCACGGACACCGTGGTGTTCCGCGTGGCGCCCTGGATCATGACGCCCAACACGCAGCAGCCGCTGGAGGTGTTTGTCTGCAGGTAGGAGGGGTGTCCCCGCCGTGTCCTGCCCGGGGGACTCTCCGGGGAGGAGTTCCCGACCCCTCCTGGCTCTGTGGGGCCGTGGGGCAGCCGGGCTTAGGCATTCCCGACTGGGAGGGCTTGGGAAGGGAGCCAGCCTGCGCTGTGGGACTCATTTCCATGCCGAGGAGAAAGGCTGCAGTTCCCTCTCCAGGTCAATTCCCATGCAGGAATGTTGCCCAGGGCAGTTAAATCCCGAGGAGAAAGGCTGCAATTCCCACAAGGGCTGGAGCTCCCTCGCCAGGTTCAATCCCATTCAGGAATGCTGCCCAGGGCATTTAGATTCCAAGGAAAAACGCTGGAGGGCCTTCTCCAAGTCCAATTCATGCAGAAATGTTGTCTAGGGTGTTTAAATCACAAGGAGAAAGGCTGCAGTTCCCTCTCTGGATCCAATCCCACAAAGGCTGCAGTTCTCTCTCCAGGTCCGATCCCACAAAAGCTGCAGTTCCCTCTCTGGATCCAATCCCACAAAAGCTGCAGCTCTCTCTCCAGGTCCGATCCCACAAAAGCTGCAGTTCTCTCTCCAGGTCCGATCCCACAAAAGCTGCAGTTCCCTCTCCACGTCTGATCCCAAAAAAGCTGCAGTTCCCTCTCCAGCTCCGATCCCACACCAAACCTTGCCCAGGGTGCTCAGGAATGAGGAGCGAGCTGCGGGCTCGGGTTTTTGGGGTCTCCCCGTGATCCCCCTCGCAGCCCCGGTCCCCCCGTGTCCCCCCAGCATCAAGCAGGGCTCGGATTCCAACGAGGCTTTCCTGGCGGGGCTGCGGCTGCTGCTGAGCAAAGCCGGCTGCAAACTGACCGTGTGCTCGGAGCAGGACACGCGCAGCGACCGCTGGATCCAGGTCGGCGCCCCCGGGCACAGGAGCGTCACCCTCGGCCTGGGCAGCGCCCGGAGTTCCGGGGGATGGAGCAGGGGACGGGGACTGAGGCGCAGGGAGGGGTGGCACGGATGGGGACAATGCCCGGGGAGCCCGGGCTGGCAGCAGGGACACGGGGGGGCACCGGGACAGGGACCCCGTGGGGCCGGGCAGGAGGATCCCAGTGCCAGGGGAACCCCAGGGGGACACCGTGGCTGTGGTGTCACCCCGTGGGGCCGGGCGGGAGGGTCCCAGTGCCAGGGGAACCCCAGGGGGACACTTGGGGCCGGGCAGGAGGGTCCCAGTGCCAGGGGAACCCCAGGGGGACACCGTGGCTGTGGTGTCACCCCGTGGGGCGGGGCAGGAGGGTCTCAGTGCCGGGGGGACCCCAGGGGGACACCGTGGCTGTTGTGCCACCCCTTGGGGCTCGGCAGGAGCCTCCCCGGTGGTTTAGGCTGGGCTTTGCCAGGCTCGCCCCATTTCCTGCCCCACCCTCCCCACATCCCTGGTGGAGATTCCTATCACCCTCCAGCGCCTTCCTCCTCCTCCTCCTCCTCCTCTCCTTCCCGCAGGATGAGCTGGAGTTCGGCTACGTGGAAGCTCCGCACAAAACCTTCCCCGTGGTCTTCGACTCTCCCAGGAACAGAGGCCTGAAGGATTTCGCTTTTAAGAAGATCCTGGTGTGTCCTTGCACTGAAATCCCCCTTTCCCCCCACGAAAATCCCCGCACGGGAGCTCCTTGCCATCTCTCCCCCTTTTCCAGGGCCCGGATTTTGGCTACGTGACCCGGGAGCCCCCCGGGATGAGCGTGAGCAGCCTGGACTCCTTCGGGAACCTGGAGGTGAGCCCGCCGGTGACGGTGCGGGGCAAGGAGTACCCGCTGGGGCGCATCCTCATCGGCAGCCCCCTGCCCTGGTGAGCCCCCAGCCCCCTCGGAAACCTCTCGGGTTAAAAACTCCCGGGGCCGACCCCACCAAACCCCAATTTTACCGGCGACCCCCCGGCTGCTCCTCCGACCCGCACAAATCCCGGCAGCCGCTCCCGTTTCCCGGATTTTTCCCCCCCCTCCTTCTTTGCCCAATCCCGCGCTTGGATTTGTCCTTTTAGGGGAATCCAGGAAAGGGTGAAATCCCGAATAACGGGGGATTGTTGTGCCCAGGGCAGGCGGTGCTTGGAGCCCCGCGGGAACAAAGCTCCACAAAGGAGCGATTTTCCTGGGAAAACAAGTCCCGCACCCGATCCCGCCCGCTCTGAGCCCAAAACCCGACGGGTCCCAGCCGGGGGCTCGCGCTGCTTCCAGAGCCGGGGAAATGGGATTTCCCAGCCCCACTGGGGCCGTCAGTATCCCTCATTACCGGGAATTAATTAACGTCTTCCCCAGGCGGGTCTGGCTGAGAAAATTTGGGATTTGGGAATCGCGGGGATGGGAAGAGCTCAGCCCAAAGCAGAACAGGGCACGGAACGATCCAATCCCTACAGACAGACCAGGCCTGGGATGTCCTTGGGAGAAATATGGGGATAAATCGATGGAATTATCCAAAATACGGGGAGAAACCTTCATACATTTATGCAATATAGGGATCTAGTAATATAAATTTATATAGAGTAGGGATTTAGTATTATATATTTAAATAACATGTATATATTAATGCACTTTATATATAAATAGGGATATATCCATGGAGTTATCCAAAATACAAGGAGATACATTTATATTTTTATATAATATAGGGATCTAGTAATATAGATTTATATAGGATAGGGATTTAGTATTATATATTTATATAACCTGTATATATTAATACACTTTATATATAAACAGGGATGTATTTATCCAAAATACAAGTAGATGCATTTATATATTTATATAATATAAGAATCTAGTAATATATATTTATACAATATATTTATATAAGATAGGGATCTAGCAATATATATTTATATAACATGTATATATTAAGGCACTATAGGGATATATCAATGTATTTATCTAAAATATAGGGAGATATGTTGATATATTTATATAATATAGGGACTAGTAATGAATATTTATATTGATATATTAATATAATACAGGGATTTAGCAATATATATTTATACAACGTGCATATATGAATGCACTTCTATACAACACAGGGATATATTAATGTAGAACAGACATAATGATACATAATTGGGCTGTTAGGCAGATAAATCTATATTAAAGTAGAACAATCTATCATTTATGTGGTTATATGTATTTAAATATGTGGATATCTGTAATGTACCTCGGGCCATTTCCAGCCTGTTCCTAGGAGAAAAACGAGATTTTTGGTGCTGTTTGGGGCTGAATTTTGGGAAGGGTGTGAATTTTGAGGGGAGTGAATTTTGGGGGAGGAGAGCGGGTTTCTGTGCCAGGGAACAGTTTCTGTGCCTGGCAGCTGTGCCCACCAGCCTGTCCCCATCTACATCCCTGTCCCCGTCCCTGTCCCATCCCATCCTTGTCCCTCCGTGTCCCATCCCTGTCCCTATTCCTGTCCCTCTCCCCATTCCCATCTCTGTCCCATCCCTGTCCCCATCCCTGTCCCATCTCCATCCCCCGTCCCTTTCCCTGTCCCTATTCCCCTCCCTGTCCCCTCCGTGTCCCTTTCCCCATTTCCATCCCCGTCTCATCCCATCCCCACGCTGTCCCCGTCGCTGTCCCCGTCCCCACGCTGTCGCTGTCGCTGTCCCCATCCCCACGCTGTCGCCGTCCCCGTCCCCACGCTGTCGCTGTCGCTGTCCCCGTCCCCACGCTGTCGCTGTCCCCGTCCCCACCCCGTGGCTGTCGCTGTCCCCGCAGGGGGTCGGGCCGCAGGATGTGCCGCGCCGTGCGGGATTTCCTCTTCGCGCAGAAGGTGCAGGCGCCGCTCGAGGTTTACTCCGAGTGGCTCAGCGTGGGCCACGTGGACGAGTTCCTCACCTTCGTCCCTGCCCTCGACAGGAAGGTGCCGACCCCAGAGCCTGCCCAGGGCTCTTGGCAACACCCCAAAATCCCCTTTTCCAGCTGTTTGTGCTCCCGGGGGCTCCGGGGGATGGAGCCCCTCTGGGGCGGCCCCAGGGCCGGGTTTGGGATCTCCATGGGCATCCCACGGCCCCAGGGCCGGGTTTGGGATCTCCATGGGCATCCCACGGCCCCAGGGCCGGGTTTGGGATCTCCATGGGCATCCCATGGCCCCAGGGCCGGGTTTGGGATCTCCATGGGCATCCCACGGCCCCAGGGCCGGGTTTGGGATCTCCATGGGCATCCCACGGCCCCAGGGCCGGGTTTGGGATCTCCATGGGCATCCCACGGCCCCAGGGCCGGGTTTGGGATCTCCATGGGCATCCCACGGCCCCAGGGCTGGGTTTGGGATCTCCATGGGCATCCCATGGCCCCAGGGCTGGGTTTGGAATGTCTTGGTGCCTCCCAGCCGGACTCTGGGGTGTTTTATCCCCCCGCAGCCAGGGGTGACCCCCGGGCTCTGTCCCGCAGGGATTCCGGCTGCTCCTGGCCAGTCCCAACGCCTGCTACAAACTCTTCAAGGAGAAGCAGCAGCAGGGCCACGGAGAGGCCACGCAGTTCATTGGTGAGGGGGGCTGGGGACACCCCTGGGGGCGGCATTCCTGCTGTCCCTTCCCAGTGTCCCTTCCCGCTGTCCATCCCCGGTGTCCATCCCAGTGTCCACCCGGCTGTCCCTCGCTGTCCCTCGCTGTCCCACACTGTCCCTCGCTGTCCCTCACTGTCCCTCATGTCCCAGGGCTGAAGGGCGCTGAGAGGAGAAGCATCGATGAGATCCTGGCAGACGAGTCCCTGCGCAGTGACAACCGGCACGCGCAGGTGCGTGGGGATCCCTGATCCGCGGGATTCCCACCCCTCCAGCCCAGGGGGATCCCTGGGGGCGGGGATGGGCTCTGGGGGTCCTGGGGAGTGGCCGGAGCGGGCACGGGGTGAGATCCAGGGAGGATCATTCAGACCCGTGGGCGGGATTCGGAGGGCCGGGATCGCAGCTCCAGCTCCTTCCCGCAGCGCTGCATCGACTGGAACCGCGACCTGCTGAAGCAGGAGCTGGGGCTGGGCGAGCAGGACATCGTGGACATCCCGCAGCTCTTCATCCTGACCAACTCCCGCGCCGACGCGCTGTTCCCGGACATGGTGAGACCCCGACCCCACAGCCCTGCCCCGACCGCGGCCCCCGCGCCGCTCGGTGCCGAACGCCCGCCTGCCGCAGGTGAACATGCTGGGCTGTCCCGGGCTGTCCTGGGCTGGGCTGTCCCGGGCTGTCCCCAGGCTGGGATGTCCCCGGGCTGTCCCCAGGCTGGGATGTCCCAGGGCTGTCCCGGGCTGGGCTGTCCCGGGCTGTCCCGGGCTGGGATGTCCCCGGGCTGTCCCGGGCTGGGCTGTCCCGGGCTGGGCTGTCCCCGGGCTGTCCCGGGCTGTCCCGGGCTGTCCCCAGGCTGGGCTGTCCCGGGCTGTCCCGGGCTGTCCCCAGGCTGGGATGTCCCCGGGCTGTCCCGGGCTGTCCCCGCGCCGCTCGGTGCCGAACGCCCGCCTGCCGCAGGTGAACATGCTGGTGCTGGGCCGGCACCTGGGCATCCCCAAGCCCTTCGGGCCCGTGGTGGGCGGGCGCTGCTGCCTGGAGCAGCGCGTGCGGGAGCTGCTGGAGCCGCTCGGCCTCTCCTGCACCTTCATCGACGACTTCTTCTCCTACCACGCGCTGTCGGGGGACGTGCACTGCGGCACCAACGTGCGCCGCAAGCCCTTCGCCTTCAAGTGGTGGAACGTGCTGCCCTGAGCCCCCGGGCGGGGTCCTGCAGGGGAGTGTGCATTTCCCGCAGCCCAGGGAAAGGTGCATTTCCCGCAGCCCAGGGCAATGTGCGTTCCCCGCAGCCAGGGGAAGGTGCGTTCCCTGCGCTGGAAAAGCACCCAAAGCTCGGGTTTGGCCAATAAAGCTTCACGGACACTGAGGGGGCAGCGCTTCCCCATCTCTCGTCCTTCCCTCCTCTGCTCCCGGCGTGAAATTCCCGTTTGGAGCCTGGTTTTGGGCAGAGGGTTTGGCTTGGGGCTGGTGGGGAGGCTGCTCGGGGGGCTGCGGTGTCACGGAGTCCCCGCTCGCCGGTTTGCAGCTGGTAACACCCCCAAAATTCCCCGCTTCAGCCAAAAAATCGCTTCTTGCTGGGGAACCTGGTTCTCAGCTGCAGGAACCCCCCCTGCCCTGCTCGGGACCTTTCCACGCCTTCTCCAGAGGGAATTTCCGTGTCCCTCCGCTCTTTGTCTCCACCGGACCGCAACACTTCCCCGTGCCCGCCTGGCACCGCCTGGCACCGCCCCGGGAGCCGAAACCCGCCCAGTGCCCCGGGCACGGCCCCGCGGGGCCCCGCTGCCCTTCTGGGGCCCGACACGCTCATTTTGGGGCAATTTGCTTTCCCGGCAGCGTTTCTAAGGCGCAGTCGGGCTCCTGCGGCGCTGGAGGAGCATCCCACCGGTCCCACTCAGCCGCCCCGGGTTTGCCCCCAGAGCGCGTTTCTAAGCCCGTTCCCACCCCCGTTCCCGGGGCCGTGTCCCTGCTGCTATTCCCGGGCCCCGGGGAGCGACATTAAATCCGGGCCGCGCGTGACCCCGCGGGGAGGGGGTTTGGGAACAGCTGCAGGGACAAAGGGCTGTCCTCTCCCACGCGCAGCCCGGGCTTTAATTAAAACAAAGGCAATTAAAGCCGCCGGGGGTCCGCTGTCCCCAGCGCAGGTGACATCCCCCGGCAGCGCCCCGCAGCTCCAGCCCTCCCCGGAGCAGGAATTCCAGCGCATTGTCCCGGCTGAACAAATAAAACCTTTCAGCAGAAAGAAATCAGACCCGGCCGGGCGCGGCGCTGGCGCTGGCCCAGCGCGGCTCGGGTGTCGCGGTGAATATTTCACGGCGTGGGCCGGGCGCTGACCGCTCCCCCCGCGCCCCTTCGCTCTGCCCGAGCCCCCCGGACATCCCGCGGCGTCCCGGGCCGCTTCCCCCCTCGGACCGCGCACACCCAGCCCGGAGGTGGGATTAGGCCGGGCTTGGGCTGATCCCCTCCCAGCAGCGCGGCTTTATAAACCCCGGGCGGGCGGCGGGCGCGGCACCCGAGGGCGCCCGGGCCGGCGGCGATGGCGCAGCAGCGCCGTGTCCAGCTGTCCACGCAGCGCCCCGCCAGCACCGTGTGCGTGCTGGGCACCGAGCTGGCCCTGGACGTGTGCGGGTGAGCGCGGGCACAAAGCCGCTTTTCCCCCTGATCCCATTAACCGGAGCCCGAAAATAGCGCGCGGTGGGGCGGGGGCGATGCTGCTGCTCCGGGAGCTTTGCCCAGGGGATGCTGGCCCGGGAGGGGTGAGGGGTGGGATTGCCGGTGTCATTCCCGCTGTTCCTTCCGTGTGTCCATCCCAGTGTCCATCCCAGTGTCCATCCCTCTGTCCATCCCCACTGTCCATCCCCACTGTCCATCCCGCTGTCCCTTCCTGCTGTCTCCTCCTGGGATTCCCGGTGTCCCTTCCCGCCGTTCCTTCCCAGTGTCCACCCCAATATTCATCCCACTTTCCATCCCAGTGTCCATCCCCGCTGTCCATCCCGCTGTCCCTTCCTGCTGTCTCCTCCTGCTGTCCCTTCCCACTTTCCTTCCCAGTGTCCATCCCAATATTCATCCCACTTTCCATCCCAGTGTCCATCCCACTGTCCATCCCACTGTCCATCCCATTGTCAATCCTAGTGTCTATCCCAATATTCATCCCAGTGTCCATCCCTCTGTCCATCCCCGCGTCCATCCCCCACAGACGCTCCGACCCCGGCCGCCGCATTCCCAGCGGGATTTTTGCCAGTTTTGGGGTGCCACAAATCCTTTTTTGGGGTTTTCATGCTGCGCTCCACATCCCGCCGGGATGAAATCAGAAGCCAGAAACAAGACAGAAATAAGAAATAAGAGATCGGAAATAACAAATAAGAAATCAGAAACAAGAAATAATAATAAAAATAATAGATCAGAACTAAGAAATCAGAACTAAGAAATCAGAAATCAATAAATAAGGAGCATTCCCCCTTTCAGGGGAAGGTGGAGAGCGAACCCCCCCCGGCCCGGTCCCGGAGCTCTCCCCCGGGATTTGTTCCCCGTTCCCCGCTCGGGGTTCACTTCCCGTCCCTCCCCTGCCCCGGGCTGGGATTTTCCGCCTTCCCCGGGCACGGAGCCGCGGCTGCACGGAGCTGCGCCCGAGATTTTGGGGAGATCCTGCCCCAAACCCGCCCGGGAGGAGCGCCCCGAGCCCGGGGCCCGCCCGCGCTGCCGCGGGAGCCCCGCGGGGTTTGTCCCCGGATTTGGGGTTTTTGAGGGATTCCTGCGGGTATTTTTGTGGGATCCATTCCCGTTTATTCCCGTTTATTCCCGTTTATTCCCAGGTGGACTTTGACCTGGAACATCCCCGGATTTGGGTTTTTTTAGGGATTCCTGCGGGTATTTTTGTGGGATCCATTCCCCTTTATTCTAGTTTATTCCCATTTATTTCCGCTTATTCCCAGTTGATCTTTGCACCTGGAATATCCCCAGATTTGGGGTTTTTGAGGGATTCCTGTGATTATTTTTGTGGGACCCATTCCCGTTTATTTCCATTTATTCCCAGATGCGCTTTGACCTGGAATATCCCCGGATATGGGTTTTTGAGGGATTCCTGCGGGTATTTTTGTGGGACCCATTCCCGTTTATTTCCGCTTATTCCCAGTTGCTCTTTGCACCTGGAATATCCCCGGATTTGGGGTTTTGAGGGATTCTTGTGATTATTTTTGTGAGATCCATTCCCGTTTATTCCCGTTTATTCCCCTTTATTCCCTTTTATTCCCAGGTGCGCTTTGACCTGGAATATCCCCGGATTTGGGTTTTTTTAGGGATTCCTGCGGGTATTTTTGTGGGATCCATTCCCGTTTATTCCCAGGTGCAAAGCAGCTCTTGTTGCCCTCGCGTTTTTCCAGGATTATTTGCATTTCCAATGATTTATTGCTAGTCTACATTTTCTAAATTGCAGGATTTTTTCATATTAAAGGTTTTTTTCCAATTTCATATCTCGGGGCTTGCTGCAGTCGCAGTTTGCAGGATTTTTTGCAATTTTTACACTTGTTGATGTTCAGCATTTCAGGATTTGTTCCACACTGAAGGATCTCCTGCCACTGAACATTGCAGGATTTATTGCAGCTGCATTGCCCAGGATTCGCTGCATTTTGCACCTCTTGCTGTCATTCTAAACTGCAGGACTTTTTCCCATTGAAGGATTTATCTCAATTCCACATTCTCAGCCCTTGCTGAGGTTGCATTTCCCAGGAATATTTGAATTTTCCGCCTGCTCCTGGCAGAATTCCTGTTATCCCTGCCCATTCCCTGGTGCTGACCCCTGTCCCTGCCCGTTCCTGGGGTTCTGACCTCTCTCCCTGCCCGTTCCCTGGCTCTGACCTCTCTCCCTGCCCATTCCCTGGTGCTGACCCCTGTCCCTGCCCGTTCCTGGGGTTCTGACCTCTCTCCCTGGCCGTTCCCTGGTTCTGACCTCTCTCCCTGCCCGTTCCCTGGTTCTGACCTCTCTCCCTGCCCGTTCCCTGGTTCTGACCTCTCTCCCTGCCCGTTCCCTGGCTCTGACCTCTCTCCCTGCCCGTTCCCTGGTTCTGACCTCTCTCCCTGGTTCTGACCTCTCTCCCTGCCCGTTCCCTGGTTCTGACCTCTCTCCCTGCCCGTTCCCTGGCTCTGACCTCTCTCCCTGCCCGTTCCCTGGCTCTGACCTCTCTCCCTGCCCATTCCCTGGTGCTGACCTCTCTCCCTGCCCGTTCCCTGGTTCTGACCCCTGTCCCTGCCCATTCCCTGGTTCTGACCTCTCTCCCTGCCCATTCCCTGGTTCTGACCTCTCTCCCTGCCCGTTCCTGGGGTTCTGACCTCTCTCCCTGCCCGTTCCCTGGTTCTGACCTCTCTCCCTGCCCGTTCCCTGGTGCTGACCTCTCTCCCTGCCCATTCCTGGGGTTCTGACCTCTCTCCCTGCCCGTTCCCTGGTTCTGACCTCTCTCCCTGCCCGTTCCCAGCTCGGCTCCTCGGGGCGCCGCCTCCTTCCAGGCCCAGGCCACGCCGGGGGTGAGGCTGTGGCTGCTGCACGAGACCCAGAGTGTGAAGTTGCCCTCGAGTGTCACTCGCTGGCCCCTGGCCCCCGGCCCCGAGCTGCTGCTGGCCATGGACGCTCCCAGCAAGGACGTGGGCGACGAGAAGGTGGGAGGTGGATCCGGCTGGATCCCGGCATTGCCTCCAGCGCTGGGATGGGTGTCGGGATTCCTGCTGGGTCCTGGGATTCCTGCTGGGTGTCGGGATTCCTGCTGGGTCCTGCTGGGTGCTGGGATTCCTGATGGGTGTCGGGATTCCTGCTGGGTCCTGGGATTCCTGCTGGGTGCTGGGATTCCTGCTGGGTGTCAGGATTCCTGCTGGATCCTGGGATTCCTGTTGGGTGCTGGGATTCCTGCTGGATCCTGGGATTCCTGTTGGGTGCTGGGATTCCCGCTGGGTCCTGGGATTCCTGCTGGGTGTTGGGATTCCTGCTGGATCCTGGGATTCCTGCTGGATCCTGGGATTCCCGCTGGCTCCTGGGATTCCCGCTGGCTCCTGGGATTCCCGCTGGCTCCTGGGATTCCCGCTGGCTCCCGGCGTTCCAGCCCCGCTCCTGTTGCAGGTCAGGATTTCCTATTTCCGTGAGGACGGCGGGGTTCCCGTGGGCAGGGCTCTGCTCTACCTCACCTGCGTGGGTAAGGGGGGAACGGCCCCACCCCCGTTCCCGAGCCCCATTCCCGGGATTTCCCCTTTTCCCATCTCATCCCTGTCCCACAGAGGTGTCGCTGGACGCCGACGTCAACCGCAGCGGGGCCGTGAGCCGGACACTGCTGGACAAGGTACCAGAGGGGCTGGAGCCAGCCTGGGGTGGGAATTCCTGGATGAGCCCCCAGATGGGATGGGATTGGGAATTCCCAACTGAGCCCCCAAATGGGATGGGATTGGGAATTCCCAACTGAGCCCCCAGATCCCGATGGGATTGGGAATTCCCAACTGAGCCCCCAGATCCCGATGGGGTTGGGAATTCTGGGCTGGCACCCAGATCCCAATGGGATTGGGAATTCCCAACTGAGCCCCCAAATGGGATGGGATTGGGAATTCCCGGATGAGCCCCCAGATCCCGATGGGATTGGGAATTCCCAACTGAGCCCCCAGATCCCAATGGGATTGGGAATTCCCAACTGAACCTCCAGATCCCAATGGGATTGGGAATTCCCAACTGAGCCCCAGATCCCAATGGGATTGGGAATTCTCAACTGAACCCCAGATCACGATGGGATTGGGAATTCTGGGCTGACCCCCAGATCCCAATGGGATTGGGAATTCTCAACTGAACCCCAGATCACGATGGGATTGGGAATTCCAGCTGAGCCCCCAAATGGGATGGGATTGGGAATTCCAGCTGAGCCCCTGGCCCCAATGGGATTGGGAATTCCAGCTGAGCCCTGGCCCCAATGGGATTGGGAATTGCAGCTGAGCCCCTGGCCCCAATGGGATTGGGAATTCCAGCTGACTCCCTGGCCCCCTCGGTGTCCCCCAGACCAGCTGGACGTGGGGCCCCGATGGCCACGGGGCCGTGCTGCTGGTGAACTGCGACCGCGACGAGGCCGAGGCCGAGGGCCCCGACAGCGAGGACAGCGCCGTGCGCTCCTACAGCGGTGCCCGAGCCCCACCTCTGCTTCTCCTCCTCTTTTACCACTTTTCCCTCCATCTCCTTTCTACCACTGCCCAGAACTCCAATTTTCCCACTTTCACCCCAATTATCCCTCCCTACCCCAGCTCAGAACCCCCATTCTTCCACTTCTCCCTCAATTTTTCCTTTCTTCCACAACCCAGGACCCCAATTCTCCCACTTTCTCCCCCAATTCTCCCACTCTTCCCTCAGTTTTCCCTCCTTACTCCAATTCCCCCCTTTTCCCTGTTTTCCCCCTTTCCTCTGTTTTTTCCTCTTTTCCCTGTTTTTACCCTGTTTTTCCCCTTTTCCCTGGTTTGTTTTTCCCATTTCCCTAGTTTGTTTTTCCCCTTTTCCCGAGTTTATTTTTCCCTTTTCCCTGGTTTCTTTTTCCCCTTTTCCCTGGTTTGTTTTTCCCTTTTCCCTGGTTTGTTTTTCCCCTTTTCCTGGGTTTGCTTTTCCCCCTTTCCCAGTTTTCCCCTTTTCCTGTTTTCCCCTTTTCCTGGGTTTGTTTTTCCCTTTTCCCTGGTTTGTTTTTCCCCTTTTCCTGGGTTTGCTTTTCCCCCTTTCCCAGTTTTCCCCTTTCCCTGGTTTGTTTTTCCCCTTTTCCCTAGTTTGTTTTTCCCCTTTCCCAGTTTTCCCCTTTCCCTGGTTTGTTTTTCCCCTTTTCCCGGGTTTATTTTTCCCTTTTCCCTGGTTTCTTTTCCCCCTTTTCCCTGGTTTGTTTTTCCCTTTTCCCTGGTTTGTTTTCCCCTTTCCCAGTTTTCCCCTTTTCCCTGGTTTGTTTTCCCCTTTTCCCTGGTTTGTTTTTCCCTTTTCCCTGGTTTGTTTTTCCCCTTTTCCCTGGTTTGTTTTTCCCCTTTTCCCTGGTTTCTTTTTCCCCTTTTCCCGGGTTTGTTTTTCCCTTTTCCCTGGTTTGTTTTTCCCCTTTTCCTGGGTTTGTTTTTCCCTTTTCCCTGGTTTGTTTTTCCCCTTTTCCCTGGTTTGTTTTTCCCCTTTTCCTGGGTTTGTTTTTCCCTTTTCCCTGGTTTGTTTTTACCCTTTTCCCTGGTTTGTTTTTCCCCCTTTCCCTGGGTTTGTTCTCCCCCTTTCCCAGTTTTCCCCTTTCCCTGAGCTCTCCCCTCCGCAGACCTGCAGGACATGGCTCAGCTGGTGCTGAGGACGCGCGGGCCCAGCGCCACCTTCACCGGGCACCGCCTGCTGCTGCACGTGGATTTCGGCGACGCCGACAAAATCGGCGTTTTCTACGGCGGCAGTGAGCTCCCAGGATTTGGGATTTGGGGGATTTTGGGGGGATTTGGGGGGCACAGACCCCTCTGGCTCGCAGGGATCAACCCCAGTCCTTGTGCTGCTGCTGGCAGGGTGGGGCTGAGCCGGGTGGGTTTGGGGTTTGAGGTGTCCGTGTCCCGCAGGCAGTGGGGAGCTGGAGAAGCTCAGGCACGTCCTGGGGGGCTCCAAGCTGTCCTACAGCGTGCGGCCGGGCCGGCACCGCCACGACAGCGTCTTCTACGTGGAGGCCCTGGCCTTCCCCGACGTGGCCTTCGCCGGCCTCGTGTCCCTGCACGTCACCCTGCTCGAGAGCCCCGAGAAGGTCCGGCCGGGGGGCACGGGGGGCTGGGATGGACCCCAGACTCCATCTCTGTAATCCCAGGGGGATGGGGCAGTGGGGATGGACCCCAGACTCCATCTCTGTAATCCCAGGGGGATGGGGCAGTGGGGATGGATCCCAGACTCCATCTCTGTAATCCCAGGGGGATGGGGCAGTGGGGATGGATCCCAAACTCCATCTCTGTAATCCCAGGGGGATGGGGCAGTGGGGATGGACCCCAGACTCCATCTCTGTAATCCCAGGGGGATGGGGCAGTGGGGATGGACCCCAGACTCCATCTCTGTAATCCCAGGGGGATGGGGCAGTGGGGATGGATCCCAAACTCCATCTCTGTTGGAACAGTGGGGGCAGGTCCCAAACTCCATCCCCATAACCCAAGAACCATTTTCCCTCTTTTCCCTCAATTTTTCCCTCCTGGGAGGGCTGGGACAGTGGGGACAGATCCCAAACTCCATCCCCATGATCCAAGGACCATTTTCCCTCTTTTCCTCCAATTTTTCCTTCCTGGGAGAACTGGGACAGATCCCAAACTCCATCCCCATGAACCAAGAACCACCATTTCTCCATCCCCATGATCCAAGAACCATTTTCCCTCTTTCCCCCCATTTTTCTCTCCTGGGGGAACCAGGGCAGATCCCAAACTCCATCCCCATAACCCAAGAACCATTTTCCCTCTTTTCCCCCAATTTTTCCCACCTGGGGGAACCGGGGCAGATCCCAAACTCCGTTCCCACCGCCCAGGGCCTCCTGGAGTCTCCCATCTTCACGGACTCGGTGGTTTTCCGCGTGGCTCCCTGGATCATGACGCCCAACACGGCGGCGCCGCTCGAGGTCTTTGTGTGCAGGTGTGTGCCGGCTGCTCCCGCCCTGCTGGCCCCGGAGCCGCTCCCCAGCCCCGATTCTGCCGTTCTCCCGCAGCGTGGACGGCAACGAGGAGTTCGTGGCGGCCGTGGGCGCGCTGGCCGAGCGGGTGCGGTGCCCGCTGACCGTGTGCCCGGCGCCGCAGAACCGCCAGGACCGCTGGATCCAGGTGGGAGCAGGGCGGGCTCGGCCCCAGCGCCGCAGCAGCGCCGGGCAGGTCCCAAAATCCTCCGTCCCTTCTGCAGGATGAGGTGGAGTTCGGCTACATCCAAGCCCCCCACAAAACCTTCCCCGTGGTCTTCGACTCGCCCCGGGACCTTGGCCTGAAGGATTTTCCTGTCAGGAGCATCCTGGTATCCAGCCCCTTCCTCCTGCCCTGCCTGGCTTGGCAACCCCTAAAAACTGGGATACATCCCATTAAAAACTGGGATACATCCCTTTAAAAACGGGGATAAATCCCTTTAAAAATGGGGATACATACCTTTAAAAATGGGGATAAATCCCTTTAAAAATGGGGATAAATCCCTTTAAAAATAGGGATACATCCCTTTAAAAATGGGGATAAATCCCTTTAAAAATGGGGATAGATCCCTTTAAAAATTGGGAGACATCCCTTTAAGAACTGGGATACATCCCTTTAAAAATGGGGATGAATCCCTTTATTTCCTGCATTTTCATGATGGGAAGCTCCAGCACAGAGGATTTAGGGGTGCAGTGCTTCAGTGCCAACAGCTGCATTTTAAAAACCCATTTTCTGCTGTTTTTTCCCCCGTCCAGGGCCCTGATTTTGGCTACGTGGCCCGGCAGGCTCCAGAGGGCGCCTCCAGCCTGGATTCCTTTGGGAATTTGGAGGTGAGCCCGCCCGTGACAGTGCGAGGCAAGGAGTACCCCTTGGGGCGCATCCTGATCGGCAGCAGCTTCCCCAGGTGAGGCGAGAGCAGCAAAACCCCAAAAAAGGATTTCCTGACCCTGTTTGGGGTCGGGTCCAAGCGGAGCCTCCCTGGGGCCCCCAAACCCCTGGTAGGAAAACCCTAAAAAAGGATTTCCCGGTCCCCAAACCCCTGGTAGGAAAACCCCAAAAAGAGGATTTCCCAAACCCCTGGTGTACCCCCAGGGGGGTGGGAGCAGGAAAACCCCAAAAAAAGGATTTCCTGCCCCCCAAACCCCTGGTGTACCCCCAGGCTGGGTGGGAACAGGAAAACCCCAAAAAAGGATTTCCTGGCCCGAAATCCCTGTTGTACCCCCAGGTGGGTGGGAGCAGGAAAACCCCAAAATAGGATTTCCTGGCCCCAAATCCTTGGTGTACCCCCAGGCGGGTGGGAGCAGGAAAACCCCAAAAAAGGATTTCCTGCCCCCCAAACCCCCGGTGCACCCCCAGGCTGGGCGGGCGCAGGATGGCCAAGGCCGTGCGGGATTTCCTGGTGGCACAGAAGGTGCAGGCGCCCGTGGAGCTCTTCTCGGACTGGCTCCACGTCGGGCACGTGGACGAGTTCCTGAGCTTTGTCCCCGCGCCCGACCGGAAGGTAACGGACCCTGGGAGTGGGAAAAAGCGGGATGGGAGCCGCAGAGCCGGCGCCCACTCGTGCTGCCCGCAGGGATTCCGGCTGCTCCTGGCCAGCCCCAGCGCCTGCTACCAGCTGCTGAAGGAGAAGCAGGAGGAGGGCTACGGCGAGGCACCCATGTTCCAGGGTAGGGCAGCACGGGAATGCGATTGTTTCCCGTTTTCCTGCAATTTTGTGAGGGAGGTGGATGGATCCTGAAAGCCAGCTGGGGAGTAGGGGCACAGTGGAGCAGAGCTGATGAACTAATTAAAAACTGCACGGATTGGATTACCCGGCTGGGTGGAGCTCTGGGTCAGAGCTGGAGTCTCATCCCGGCTGAGCTGGGGCAGAATTCCAGCCTGGCTCTGTCCCAGCAGGACTGGACAGGGTGCCCAAGCCGACCATCAACGAGATCCTGACCAACGAGGAGCTCCGCAAGTTCAATGATTACGCCCAGGTGAGGGCGGGAGCAGCAGGCGCCGATCCAGCGCTCCCGCCACGTCCTGGGTCCCCTGTCCCTCTGTCCCATCCATCCATCCATCCATCCATCCATCCATCCATCCATCCATCCATCCATCATCCATCCATCCATCCATCCATCCATCATCCATCCATCATCCATCCATCATCCATCCATCATCCATCCATCATCCATCCATCCATCCATCCATCCATCATCCATCCATCCATCATCCATCATCCATCCATCCATCCATCCATCCATCCATCCATCCATCCACCATCCATCCATCATCCATCCATCATCCATCCATCATCCCTCCATCCATCCATCCACCATCCATCATCCATCCATCCACCATCCATCATCCATCCATCCACCATCCATCCATCATCCATCATCCGTCATCCATCCATCATCCATCCATCATCCATCCATATCCCAACCATCATCCATCATCCATCCATCATCCATCCATCCCCATCCCACTGTCCTTCTCCCTGTCCCTCCCTCCCTCTCTCCCTGTCCCTCCCTCCCTCTCTCACTGTCCCTCCCTCCCTCTCTCACTGTCCCTCCCTCCCTCTCTCACTGTCCCTCTCTCCCTCTCTCCCTGTCCCTCCCTCCCTCTCTCCCTGTCCCTCCCTCCCTCTCTCCCTGTCCCTCCCTCCCTCTCTCACTGTCCCTCTCTCCCCGGCTCCCAGAGCTGCATCAGCTGGAACAGGGACATCCTGAAGCGCTGCCTGGGCCTGGCCGAGCCGGACATCCTGGACATCCCGCAGCTCTTCCAGGGTGACCCCACCCTGGGGGCTCTGGCCTTCTTCCCGAACATGGTATTGGCACCCCTGACCTCGCTGGGGTGGGGCTGGGAACGGGATCGGGGCTGGGATGTCCCTGAGATGGAATTGGGACTGGGATTTCCCTGGGCTGGGATTGGGGCCGGGATGTCCCTGGAATGGGATTGGGGTTGGGATTGTCGTTGGGATGGAATCAGGGCTGGGATTTCCCTGGGATGGAATCGGGGTCGGGATTTCCCTGGGGTGGGATGGGAGCCAGGATGTCCCTGGAGTGGGATTGGGGTTGGGATTGTCCTTGGGATGGAATCAGGGCCGGGATTGTCCCTGGGATGGAACCAAGGGCAGGATTTCCTCGGGGCAGGATTGAGGCTGGGATTGCCTTGTGGTAGGATCAGGGCTGGGATATTCCCTCGGGTGGTATCAGGGCCAGGATCGGGGCTGGGATGTCCCTGGGCCTTGATGGGAGTGGAATATTCCCCGGGATGTCCCTGGGATGTCCCTGGGACGGGATGTCCCTGGGCTGGGATGTTCCCTGGGATGTCCCCGGGTTGGGATTTCTCAGGATGGGGGCCAGGATGTCCCAGGGATGTCCCGGGCTGTCCCGGGCTGGGCTGTCCCGGGCTGTCCCCAGGCTGGGATGTTCCCCGGGCTGTCCCCAGGCTGGGATGTCCCCGGGCTGTCCCGGGCTGTCCCCAGGCTGGGATGTCCCCGGGCTGTCCCCAGGCTGGGCTGTCCCTGGGCTGGGCTGTCCCGGGCTGGGCTGTCCCGGGCTGTCCCCAGGCTGGGATGTCCCCGGGCTGTCCCGGGCTGTCCCCGCGCCGCTCGGTGCCGAACGCCCGCCTGCCGCAGGTGAACATGCTGGTGCTGGGCCGGCACCTGGGCATCCCCAAGCCCTTCGGGCCCGTGGTGGGCGGGCGCTGCTGCCTGGAGCAGCGCGTGCGGGAGCTGCTGGAGCCGCTCGGCCTCTCCTGCACCTTCATCGACGACTTCTTCTCCTACCACGCGCTGTCGGGGGACGTGCACTGCGGCACCAACGTGCGCCGCAAGCCCTTCGCCTTCAAGTGGTGGAACGTGCTGCCCTGACGGCACCGCCTGTCCCCTCCCGTCCCCTCCCGTCCCCTCCTGTCCCCTCCTCCTGTCCGCTCCTGTCCCCTCCTGTCCCCTCCCGTCCCCTCCCGTCCCCGCCTGTCCCCTCCCGTCCCCTCCTCCCCGCCCCGCCCTGCCGAGCGCTCCGGTGGATGAATAAACCCGGGCTGCGGCTGCGGGGGCTCTGCGGGGCTTTCCCAGCGCTGGGAGAACCTGGACTGGTTAAACTGGTGGGGAATGGGGGCGGGCGGGGCTGCGGTGCCGAGATCCACGTGGGGAAAGCACACAGGGAATCAGGGAAACGGGGAGCGACGGAATCAGGGAATTATGGAATCAGGGAATTACAGAATCACGGAATTATGGAATCAGGGAAATATGGAATCATGGAATTACAGAATCAGGGAATTATGGAATTATGGAATTATGGAATGACGGAATTATGGAATCATGGAATGACGGAATTATGGAATCATGGAATGATGTAAATAGGGAATTATGGAATTACCGTACCATGGAATTAGGAAATTATGGAATCTTGGAATCAGGAAACCATGGAATCATGGGATTACAGAATTATGGAATCAGGGAATTATGGAATGGTTGGGATGGAGGGACCTTCAAGCTCATCCATTCCTAGTGTGCTCCCAGCCCTGTCCAGCCTGGCCTTGGACACTCCCAGGGATCCAGGGGCAGCCACAGCTGCTCTGGGAATTCCATCCCAGCCCCTTCCCCGTCACAAGGATTTATCCCAAATATCCCAATCTGAATGGCCCCCTGGAGCCTTCCTGAACCTGGGAATTCTTCAGGAATGCACAAATGGCTCCTCAGGATCCTTCCTGAACTCGGGAATTCCTCGGGAATGTGGGAATGGCCCTCCCCCCAGGCTTTTGGGGCTCCAAGCGGGGTTTTGGTGATTGCCACCCCTCAAATCCTAAATTTTGCTGAAAAACTGGGATTTGGAAATTTCCAGCTCCCCCCAGCCGGGATCTCCCCTCTCCAAACCCCCTGGAAAACAACCCCCGACCCCAAAAAATTGACCAAATACCTTTTTTTTTTTTTTTTACTGCAAATTCCCCGAGCGCCGCCCCGGGGGAGATGGGAAGGAGCCAAAATCCATGGAAAAATCCAGGAGAATCCCTGGGAACGGCCCGAAGGGAGCGGGAGTGGCGCGGGGCAGAGCCGGGCTCTGCTCCTGAAGGCACCTCGAGATTCCAGCACAGTGACCTGGCACAGAGGGAACTGGGGATCGGGAACTGGGAATTCCGGCTGATCCCGGGCCAAACCATCCGCCAGAAGGAACAAAAAACCCGAATTCCCGGGAAAAAAAATTCCTTTGGGACTCCCCTCGTGATCCCTGAGATGTCCCCGGGGTGGGTGAGGGCGGGGAGGGGAGCCCGGGAATGCTGCTGGGATGGGATCTGGGAATGCTGCTGGGATCCAGGATCCCTGTGGATGCTGGAGGGGTGAGAGGGGGGAAATCCCAAAAACTGTAGCACCCAAAGTAGGGAAAACGAGCAAAAAATGGGAATATTGGGGGAAAAAAATGGGAATGTAGGGGAAAAACCAGGCTGCTGCTCTTTAGGGATCCCAGATCCCTAAAGGGATCCCAAGCTGGGATCAGATCCCCAAAGTGATCCCGAGCTGGCAGCTGTGGGAGATTTGGGACTGGAAAAATGGGAAACAGTAAAAAAAAGCTGCAGAAAAATACAAATAAAATAAAAATAATTCAAGGTGAGACCCTACAAAACCCGGGGCGGGAGGTGCCGGGAGGTCCGGCTGCGGTGGGGAATTCCAAAAGCCGGGAATGGGGGTGGGAAGGACCCCGCCGGGGGCTGGGAACGCGGGAATGGGGAGGGAGGAGGGCAGCCGGGATGGAGAAGCGGGATGGGGACGGGGACGGGGGTGGGGACGGGGGGCGGGGCCCCTCAGAGCGTGCGGGGGTTGTACTCCGGCAGCTTCCGCAGCTTCTCCTGCTCCGCCTCCGACTCGTCCCGGGCGATCACCAGCGAGTGCGAATAGCCCATGGCCACCTGGAATGGGAAAGGGAAAGCTGGGAATAGCCCATGGCCAGCTGGAATGGGAAAGGGAAAGCTGGGAATAGCCCATGGCCACCTGGAATGGGAAAGCTGGGAATGGGAATAGCCCATGGCCACCTGGAATGGGAAAGGGAAAGCTGGGAATAGCCCATGGCCACCTGGAATGGGAAAACGGAATGGGAATAGCCCACGGCCACCTGGAATGGGAAAGGGAAAGCTGGGAATAGCCCATGGCCACCTGGAATGGGAATGGGAAAGCTGGGAATAGCCCATGGCCAGCTGGAATGGGAAAACTGGAATGGGAATAGCCCATGGCCACCTGGAATGGGAAAGGGAAAGCTGGGAATAGCCCATGGCCACCTGGAATGGGAATGGGAAAGCTGGGAATAGCCCATGGCCAGCTGGAATGGGAAAGGCCACCTGGAATGGGAATGCTGGGAATAGCCCGTGGCCACCTGGAATGGGAAAACTGGGAATGGGAATAGCCCATGGCCACCTGGAATGGGAATAGCCCGTGGCCACCTGGAATGGGAAAGCTGGGAATGGGAATAGCCCATGGTACTGGGAATGGGAAAGCTGGGAATGGCAATAGATCATGGAGCTGGGAATGGGAATAGACCATGGAACTGGGAATGGGAACAGCCCATTGCTATCTGGAATGGGAATGGGTCATCAGGGAATAGCCCACGGAACTGGGAATGGGAAAGGATCAGCTGGGAATGGGAACAGCCCACAGGCAGCTGGAATGGGAATGGCAAAGGGGCAGTGGGAGTGGGAATGGCCCATGGAATGGGAAGGGGTCCCCCAGGAGCAGACACTGCCCATGGAATGGGAAAGGGGGAGATGAGGTGATCTGGGTCCCTCCCAGTGCTTTCTCCTGCCTGCTGGGACCCAGCCCTGCGTGGGGCATCCCAAGGATCTCACTGCCCTGGGATGAGGGAACAGCCCCAGTGTCCCTTCCCCTTCACCCACGGGTGCCACCAGCTGGGCACGGCCTCAGTGTCCCTGGATTTATTTAAAGGGGAGATTCACACACATCACCCCACAGCTGGGATGAGTTGTGCACTGCCTCAGTTTCCCTGTTTGTTTTGGGGGAGGGCCTCACGTGCCCTGTCCATCACCCCACAGCTGTGATGAGGTTTGCACTGCCTCAGTTTCCCTGTTTGGTTTTGGGAACAGCCCCACAGCTGTGATGAGTTGTGCACTGCCTCAGTTTCCCTGGATTTATTTAAAGGGGAGATTCACACACATCACCCCACAGCTGTGATGAGTTGGGGACAGCCTCAGTTTCCCTGTCTGGTTTAGGGAACAGCCCCACAGCTGGGATGAGTTGTGCACTGCCTCAGTTTCCCTGTCTGGTTTTGGGAACAGCCCCACAGCTGTGATGAGTTGTGCACTGCCTCAGTTTCCCTGTTTGTTTTAGGGGAGGGCCCTGCACACCTCCCTCCCCACCCCACAGGTGGGATGAGCTGTGTAAAGTCTCAGCCACCCCAAACTATTTTAGAGGAGGGATCCATGGGTGCCCTCTCCCTGACCCCACAGGTGTCACCAGCTGGGCACAGCCTCAGTTTCCCTGTTTATTTTAGGGAATGGCTCCACATGGCCTCTCCATCACCCCACAGGTGTGCTGAGCTGGGCACGGCCTCACAAACCCCAAATGATTCCCCACAGGTTTCCCCTGACTCCACAGGTGTGAGGAGCTCTGCACAGCCTCACAAACCCCAAATGACTCCCTGTGGGTGCCCCCTCCCTCCCAAACCCCCTTCATCCCACCCCAAACCCGGGGGTGCCCCTCACCTGCTCGGTGTAGATCCCGTCCAGGGTTTTCACCTCCTGCGCCGCCGTCGAGGATTTGGGTTTGTGGTCCCCATATCCCTGTGGGAACACCCCATGGACAGGGAATTTGGGGTTTGTGGTCCCCATATCCCTGTGGGAACACCCCATGGACAGGGAATTTGGGGTTTGTTGTCCCCAAATCCCTGTGGGATCACCCCATGGACAGGGAATTTGGGGTTTGTTGTCCCCATATCCCTGTGGGATCATCCCATGGTCAGGGGATAGTCAGTGGGGTCTAAGGATTTGGGGGATTTGGGGGATTTGGAGGATTTGGGTTTGTTTGTCCCCATATCCCTGTGGGATCATCCCATGGTCAGGGGTTGATCAGTGGGGCGAGAGGGGCGGGTCCAACTGGGTTTGGGGGATTTGGGGTGTCCCCTTGGGCTTCCCAAGGAAATCTGGGATATTATTTGGGGTACTTGGGGTGTCATTGGGGTTTTTGGGGTGTTAGTTTGGGGGACTTGGGATTTTTGAGGTGTCGTTTGGGATTTTTTTGGGGTCAGTACCAGCTCCCCAAAGGTGGGTGAGGGTCCCCAGCTGATGGTGGGTTTGGGGTGTCAGTTATTTGGGGTTTCATTGGGGTATTTTGGGGTCAGTACCAGCTCCCCAAAGGTGGGTGAGGGTCCCCAGCTGATGGTGGGTTTGGGGTGTCAGTTATTTGGGTTTTTGGGGTATTTTGGGGTCAGTACCAGCTCCCCAAAGGTGGGTGAGGGTCCCCAGCTGATGGTGGGTTTGGGGTGTCAGTTATTTGGGGTTTTTGGGGTCAGTACCAGCTCCCCAAAGGTGGGTGAGGGTCCCCAGCTGATGGTGGGTTTGGGGTGTCATATTTGGGGTTTTTGTGGTGTCATTGGGGTATTTCTGGGGTCAGTACCAGCTCCCCAAAATACCCCAAAAAACCAAAGGTGGGTGAGGGTCCCCAGCTGATGGTGGGTTTGGGGTGTCAGTTATTTGGGGTTTTTGGGGTATTTTGGGGTCAGTACCAGCTCCCCAAAGGTGGGTGAGGGTCCCCAGCTGATGGTGGGTTTGGGGTGTCAGTTATTTGGGGTTTTTGGGGTCAGTACCAGCTCCCCAAAGGTGGGTGAGGGTCCCCAGCTGATGGTGGGTTTGGGGTGTCAGTTATTTGGGGTTTTTGGGGTTTTTGGGGTCAGTACCAGCTCCCCAAAGGTGGGTGAGGGTCCCCAGCTGATGGTGGGTTTGGGGTGTCAGTTATTTGGGGTTTTTGGGGTATTTTGGGGTCAGTACCAGCTCCCCAAAGGTGGGTGAGGGTCCCCAGCTGATGGTGGGTTTGGGGTGTCAGTTATTTGGGGTTTTTGGGGTCAGTACCAGCTCCCCAAAGGTGGGTGAGGGTCCCCAGCTGATGGTGGGTTTGGGGTGTCAGTTATTTGGGGTTTTTGGGGTCAGTACCAGCTCCCCAAAGGTGGGTGAGGGTCCCCAGCTGATGGTGCTCTCGTCGGCCGCCACGATCACGGAGCTTTTCCTGCGAGGGAGGCGAGCGCTGAGTGTGGGAGCGCCCGAATCCCGGGAATGCCGGATCCCAGGGATCCCAGGAATGCTGGGAATGTTGGGAATGTGGGAACTGACTCACCCGCAGGCCAGGCTGCGGATCTTCCACCCGCACAGGTCCTGCACAGCTTTGGGATACATCGTGGATTCCCGGGAAGTGTTGGTGGCGCCCCAGAAGAACAATCCACCTGCAAGGGAACCCGTCAGGGATGGATCCCGGAATTCCCAAATCCCGGGAATCCCACCTGTCAGGGCATCCCAGAATTCCCAAATCCCAGGATCTTCCCAGGGATCTCACCTGTCAGTCCACCTTTTTCCCACCATCCCAGGATCTGGACATTCCCACCTATCCCACTGACAGCTTCCCCAGCATTCCCAGCATTCCTGAATCCTGGGATTCCTGTATTCCCACCTACCTTGCTGACATCTCCCCCAACATTCCCAGCATTCCCGAATCCCAGCTTCCCACCTTTCTCACTGACAGCTCCCCCAGCATTCCCAAATCCCAAATCCTGCATTCCCATTTGTCTTGCTGAAAGCTTCCCCAGCATTGCCAGATCCTGGAATGCCTGGGAATCCCACCTGTCCCACTGACAGCTCCTCCAGCATTCCCAAATCCCAGATTCCCACCTGTCTCACTGACAGATCCCCCAGCGTTCCCAAATCCTGACATTCCCAAATCCTGGATTCCCACACGCCCACCTGTCCCACTGACATCTCCCCCAGCATTCCCAAATCCTGGATTCCCACCTGTCTCACTGACAGCTTATCAGGACTCCGCATGTGGTGTGGACCCTGACACAGATCCCCCAGCATTCCCAAATCCCGGCATTCCCAAATCCTGGATTCCCACACTCCCACCTGTCTCACGGATGTCTCCCCCAGCATTCCCAAATCCCAAATCCCACACCGCCACCTGTCCCACTGACAGCCCCCAGCATTCCCAGCATTCCCAAATCCTGGATTCCCACACCCCCACCCGTCTCACTGATGTCTCCCCCAGCATTCCCGAATCCCACATCCCCACCTGTCCCACTGACAGCCCCCAGCATTCCCAGCATTCCCAAACCCCGAATCCCACACTCCCACCTGTCTCACTAATGTCTCCCCCAGCATTCCCAAACCCCGAATCCCACAGCCACACCTGTCCCACTGACAGCCCCAGCATTCCCAGCATTCCCAAACCCCGGCATTCCTGAATCCCACCCCCACCTGTCTCGCTGACATCTCCCCCGGCATTCCCAAACCCCGGCACTCCCGAGTCCCACCCCACCCGTCTCGCTGACGGCGAAGGAGCAGGTGTATCCCGCGTAGATCTGGCAGGCGCCGCGTCCCGGGAAGTCGAAGAGCTTCACCAGCCTGGGAACCATCTCGTCCTTCTGCTCGGCGTGGCCCAGGCGCCCGTAGCCCCCAAAGCCCCAGGAGAAGACGCGCTTCTGGGAATCCAGCACCAGCTGGGAACAGGGAACAGCCTCAGAGACCCCAAAAAAACCCCAGGAAAACATCCCTGGGAATCCAGCACCAGCTGGGAACAGGGAACAGCCTCAGAGACCCCAAAAACCCCAGGAAAACATCCCTGGGAATCCAGCACCAGCTGGGAACAGGGAACAGCCTCAGAGATCCCAAAAACCCCAGGAAAACATCCCTGGGAATCCAGCACCAGCTGGGAACGGGGGAGAACAGCCTCAGAGATCCCAAAAACCCCAGGAAAACATCCCTGGGAATCCAGCACCAGCTGGGAACAGGGAACAGCCTCAGAGATCCCAAAAACCCCAGGAAAACATCCCTGGGAATCCACCACCAGCTGGGAATGGGGAACAGCCTCAGAGACCCCAAAAACCCCAGGAAAACATCCCTGGGAATCCAGCACCAGCTGGGAATGGGGAACAGCCTCAGAGATCCCAAAAAACCCAGGAAAACATCCCTGGGAATCCAGCACCAGCTGGGAATGGGGAACAGCCTCAGAGATCCCAAAAACCCCAGGAAAACATCCCTGGGAATCCAGCACCAGCTGGGAATGGGGAACAGCCTCAGAGATCCCAAAAACCCCAGGAAAACATCCCTGGGAATCCAGCACCAGCTGGGAATGGGGAACAGCCTCAGAGATCCCAAAAACCCCAGGAAAACATCCCTGGGAATCCAGCACCAGCTGGGAACGGGGAACAGCCTGAGAGAGATCCCAAAAAACCCAGGAAAACATCCCTGGGAATCCAGCACCAGCTGGGAATGGGGAACAGCCTCAGAGATCCCAAAAACCCCAGGAAAACATCCCTGGGAATCCAGCACCAGCTGGGAATGGGGAACAGCCTCAGAGATCCCAAAAACCCCAGGAAAACATCCCTGGGAATCCAGCACCAGCTGGGAATGGGGAACAGCCTCAGAGATCCCAAAAACCCCAGGAAAACATCCCTGGGAATCCAGCACCAGCTGGGAACGGGGAACAGCCTGAGAGAGATCCCAAAAAACCCAGGAAAACATCCCTGGGAATCCAGCACCAGCTGGGAATGGGGAACAGCCTGAGAGAGATCCCAAAAAACCCAGGAAAACATCCCTGGGAATCCAGCACCAGCTGGGAATGGGGAACAGCCTGAGAGAGATCCCAAAAACCCCAGGAAAACATCCCTGGGAATCCAGCACCAGCTGAGAATGGGGAACAGCCTCAGAGATCCCAAAAAACCCAGGAAAACATCCCTGGGAATCCAGCACCAGCTGGGAATGGGGAACAGCCTCAGAGATCCCCAAAATCCCAGAAAAAGATTCCTGGGAATCCAGCACCAGCTGGGAATGAGACACAATGGCCTCAGAGATCCCAAAACTCCCAGAAAAACATCCCTAGGAATACAGCAGCAACTGGGATGGAGGGAGCAGAGGCTGAGCTAGTCCCTCCCATTCCCATCCACTCCCACTCTACCATTCCCAGTTCCCATTCCCATTCCCATTCCCATTCCCATTTTCCCATTCCCAGTCTCCCATATTCCCATTCCCATTCCCATATTCCCATTCCCATTCCCATATTCCCATTCCCTTTATCCCATTCCCGTTTTCCCGTTATCCCAGCCTGTACCGTGTGGTTGGCCCCGCAGGCCATGTCCCGTCTCCATTCCCATTCCCATTATCCCATTCCCATTATCCCATTCCCATTATCCCATTCCCAGCCCGTACCGTGTGGTTGGCCCTGCAGGCCATGTCCCGTCTCCATTCCCATTCCCATTCCCATTCCCATTCCCATTCCCATTCCCATTCCCATTCCCATTATCCCATTCCCATTCCCATTATCCCATTATGCCATTCCCGTTATCCCATTCCTGTTATCCCATTCCCGTTATCCCATTCCCCCATTCCCAGCCCGTACCGTGTGGTTGGCCCCACAGGCCACGTCCCACCTCCATTCCCATTATCCCATTCCCATTCCCATTCCCATTATCCCATTCCCGTTATCCCATTCCCATTCCCAGTATCCCATTCCCGTTATCCCATTCCCATTATCCCGTTCCCATTCCCATTGTCCCATTCCCGTTATCCCATTCCCCCATTCCCAGCCCGTACCGTGTGGTTGGCCCCGCAGGCCACGTCCCATCTCCATTCCCATTCCCATTCCCATTCCCGTTATCCCGTATTCCCATTCCCATTTTCCCGTTTTCCCACCCCATACCGTGTGGTTGGCCCCGCAGGCCACGTCCCACCTCCATTCCCATTCCCATTACCCCGTTATCCCATTCCCATTACCCCGTTATCCCATTCCCATTATCCCGTTATCCCATTCCAGTTACCATTATCCCATTTATCCCATATCCCACTATCCCATTATCCCGTTATCCCATTCCCATTATCCCGTTATCCCAGCCCGTACCGTGTGGTTGGCCCCGCAGGCCACGTCCCACCTCCATTCCCATTCCCATTATCCCGTTATCCCATTCCCATTATCCCGTTATCCCATTCCCATTATCCCGTTATCCCATTCCCATTATCCCGTTATCCCATTCCCATTATCCCGTTATCCCATTCCCGTTATCCCGTTTTCCCAGCCCGTACCGTGTGGTTGGCCCCGCAGGCCACGTCCCTGACCACCACGTTGGGCACGGGCAGCACCTGCCCGTCCTTGGTGCGCTCCACGAACAGCGCCAGGCGCCGCGGCAGCAGCTCGCAGTCGTACTCGATGCGCTGCGCCCGCGCGATGAACTTCCCGTCGGAATTGTGTCCTGGAACGGGGAACAGAGCCAGCCTGAGCCACGGCGGGATGGTCCTGAGCTGGAACGGTCCCCAGGGATTGTCCTGAACTGACCAAATCCCAGGGGATGGTCCTGAGCTGGAACGGTCCCCGGGGATGGTCCTGAACTGGAACGGTCCCCAGGGATTGTCCTGAACTGACCAAATCCCAGGGGATGGTCCTGAGCAGCCCCGGTCCCAGGGGATGGTCCTGAACTGACCAAATCCCAGGGGATTGTCCTGAACTGCCCCAGTCCCAGGGGATGGTCCTGAACTGCCCCGATCCCAGGGGATGGTCCTGAACTGCTCCAATCCCAGGGGATTGTCCTGAATTGACCAAATCCCAGGGGATTGTCCTGAACTGCCCCGGTCCCAGGGGATGATCCTGAACTGCTCCAATCCCAGGGGATTGTCCTGAATTGACCAAATCCCAGGGGATGGTCCTGAACTGACCAAATCCCAGGGGATGGTCCTGAACTGACCAAATCCCAGGGGATTGTCCTGAACTGCCCCGATCCCAGGGGATTGTCCTGAACTGACCAAATCCCAGGGGATGATCCTGAACTGACTCGATCCCAGGGGATGGTCCTGAACTGCCCCGGTCCCAGGGGATGATCCTGAACTGCTCCAATCCCAGGGGATTGTCCTGAACTGACCAAATCCCAGGGGATGGTCCTGAACTGACCAAATCCCAGGGGATTGTCCTGAACTGCCCCGGTCCCAGGGGATGATCCTGAACTGCCCCGGTCCCAGGGGATGGTCCTGAACTGACCAAATCCCAGGGGATGGTCCTGAACTGACCAAATCCCAGGGGATGGTCCTGAACTGACCAAATCCCAGGGGATTGTCCTGAACTGCCCCGGTCCCAGGGGATGATCCTGAACTGCCCCGGTCCCAGGGGATGGTCCTGAACTGACCAAATCCCAGGGGATGGTCCTGAACTGACCAAATCCCAGGGGATGGTCCTGAACTGGAACGGTCCCCAGGGATTGTCCTGAACTGACCAAATCCCAGGGGATGGTCCTGAACTGACCCAATCCCAGGGGATTGTCCTGAACTGCCCCGGTCCCAGGGGATGATCCTGAACTGCCCCGGTCCCAGGGGATGGTCCTGAACTGACCAAATCCCAGGGGATGGTCCTGAACTGCCCCGATCCTGTGGGATGATCCTGAACTGACCCAATCCCAGGGGATTGTCCTGAACTGACCAAATCCCAGGGGATGGTCCTGAACTGCCCTGGTCCCAGGGGATGGTCCTGAACCAGCTCTGTTCCAAGGGGATCACCCCCAACTTCCCCAATCCTGTGGGATGATCCTGAACTGTCTCAATACGACAGGATGATCCCAAACCCACGGGACAATCCCAAATCCTGTACCCAGCTGTCCATACTCTGGACATCCAAAGGAATACAGGTTCCCCTTGCAGTCCATGGGGTGATCCCATGGGATTATCCCAGATTTCCATACCCAGCTGTCCATACTCTGGACATCCAAAGGAATCCGGGTTCCCCTTGAAGTCCATGGGATGATCCCATGGGATTATCCCAGATTTCCATACCCAGCTGTCCATACTCCGGACATCCAAAGGAATACAGGTTCCCCTTGCAGTCCATGGGGTGATCCCATGGGATTATCCCAGATTTCCATACCCAGCTGTCCATACTCCGGACATCCAAAGGAATACAGGTTCCCCTTGCAGTCCATGACCATGCTGAACTCGGCCCCGCAGCCCAGCTTGGAGATTGGCTGCCCATTGTACAGGATCTGGGAAAAAAATGGGAATAGGGATCAGGAAAAAAGGGAAAACAGGATCAGAAACATGGGGAAATGGTAAAAACAGGATCAGAAATGGAAACACGAGAAAAGCTGGGAAAAGGGGATCAGAAACACAGAAAAAGGAGAAAAAATGGGAATTTCCATGGGAAATCCCTGATCTATGGGAAAAGCAGGAAAAACAGGATCCAAAAACACAGAGAAAAGGAAAAAAAGGGGGAATTTCCAAGGGAAGACCCTGATCTGCAGGAAAAGTTGGAAAAACTGTATCAAAAATTTGGGAAACGGGAAAAAAAGGTGAATTTGTCCCAGAAAACCCCCGAAATCCTCAAAAATTTGATTTTCAAATCCTGGCTTTTGCAGGAGTTGGGAACAGCTCCCATCTGAGAGGGAATTCTGCATCCCGATGGGTTTTTAGGGAATATTTCACTAAGAGCCCCCAAATCCTGGGATTTCCCCCCAAATCCATACCTGGGTGGGGCTGGGCACGGCGTCTGTCTGGTTCCCCAGCCCCAGCTGGCCCAGCTTGTTCTCCCCAAAGGCGAACACGGAGCCATTCTCTGCCAAAACAACAGGAATTCGGGGAGAAAAAACGGGATTTTGGGACAGCTCTCCCAGAATTCAGGGGTAAAAGGGGTGGATTTGGGGGAAAAAGGGATGGATTTTAAAGGAAAAGGAGTGGATTTTTGGGAAAAGAGGAAGATTTTCGGGTCAGTTTTCCCAAATTTTTGGGTGAAAGGGTCAGATTTGGGGCAGTTTTCCTGGGGTTTGGGGCAGTGTTTCCCTGGACCAGTGCAGTTTCCCTGGGATTCAGTGACATTTCCTGGGATTCTGTGCAGTTTTCCCAGGATTGGGCAGTGATTCCTGGGATTGGGGCCGTTTCCTGGGATTGGTAGTTTCCCAGGGTTGGGGCCATGTTCCCCAGGATTCAGGCAGCGTTCCCCAGGATTCAGTGCAGCTCCCCAGGATGATTCAGTGCAATTCCCAGGATCAGGGCAGTGTTCCCTGGGATCAGGACAGTGTTTCCCAGGATTCAGGCAGTGTTCCCCAGGACTCAGGGCAGTTCCCAGGACTCAAGGCCATGTTCCCCAGGACTCAAGGCCATGTTCCCCAGGATCAGGGCCGTGCTCCCCAGGATTCAGGCAGTGTCTCCCCGGGATTCAGTCAGTGCTCTCTGGGATCAGGGCAGTGTTCCCCAGGATTCAGTGCAATTCCCCAGGACTCAGGCAGTGTTTCCCAGGATTCACTACAGTTCCCAGGATTCAGGCCATATTCCCCAGGATTCAGTCAGTGTCTCCCCGGGACTCAGTCAGTGTTCCCCAGGATCAGGGCAGTGTTCCCCAGGATTCAGTGCAATTCCCCAGGATGCAGGCAGTGTTTCCCAGGATTCACTACAGTTCCCAGGATTCAGTCAGTGTCTCCCCAGGATTCAGGCAGTGTTCCCCAGGATCAGGGCAGTGTTCCCCAGGATTCAGGCAGTGTTCCCCAGGATCAGGGCAGTGTTCCCCAGGATTCAGGCAGTGTCTCCCCGGGATTCAGGCCGCGTTCCCCAGGACTCAAGGCCGTGTTCCCCAGGATCAGGGCTGTGCTCCCAGGATCAGGGCTGTGCTCCCCAGGATTCAGTGCAGCTCCCCAGGATCAGGGCCGTGCTCCCCAGGATTCAGTCAGTGTCTCCCCAGGATTCAGTCAATGTGTCCCCAGGATTCAGTCAGTGTCTCCCCAGGATCAGGGCCGTGCTCCCCAGGATTCAGGCAGTGTCTCCCCGGGATTCAGGCAGTGTTCCCCAGGACTCAAGGCCCTGTACCCCAGGATTCAGTGCAGTTCCCCAGGATCAGGGCAGTGTTCCCCAGGATTCAGGCAGTGTTCCCCAGGATTCAGTGCAGCTTCCCAAGATCAGGGCCATGTTCCCCAGGACTCAAGGCCGTGTTCCCCAGGATTCAGTGCAGTTCCCCAGGATTCAGGCAGTGTTCCCCAGGACTCAAGGCCGTGTTCCCCAGAATCCAGTGCAGCTCCCCAGGACCCAAGGCCACGTTCCCCGGCTCCGTACCGGTCAGTGCCAGGGTGTGGTTCCGGCCGCACGCCGCAGCCACGATGGCCTCCCCGGCCAGGGCCTCGATCGGCCGCGGAGCCTCCACGCGCTTCGTGTCCCCGTGGCCCAGCTGCCCCTTCTCGTTCCGGCCTGGGGACACCCCAAAAAACCCGGAATGTGGCAAAACCTCAGCCAAGTGCCACATCCTCTCCCTTGGGATGGCGACCCCTGGGCAGCTCCTCCCGATTCCCAAGCGCGTTTTCCAAGGGAATGTTTTCCCAAAATTCCCCTCTCATCCCGCGGTTCCCCGGGAATGAATCCCAGCCCCACTGCCCCCTCCTGCCAGGGAATTCCAGAGCCACAGGCTCCCGCCTTGATCCCATTTTTCTTCAGGCTGAGCCCCTTCCCAGCTCCCTTGGGAATCCCTGAATTCCAGGGAAGGTTTTTGGGAGGACAGTTTTTTGGGATGAACTCTATTGTCCCAGGGCAGGTTCTGGGATGAACCCCATTATCCCAGGTGGGTTCCCAAGATGAACCCTGTTATCCCAGAGGGTTTTTGGGACAATCCCGTTATCCCAGAGCAGGTTTTCGGTACAATCCCATTCCCCAGGTCAGATTTTTGGTACATTCCCACTTCCCAGGGGAGGTTTTTGGGACCATCCCATTCCCCAGGTCAGTTTTTTGGGACAATCTCATTATCCCAGGGCAGGTTTTCGGTACAGTCCCATTCCCCAGGTCAGATTTTTGGTACATTCCCATTCCCTAGGGGAGGTTTTTGGGACAATCCCATTCCCCAGGTCAGTTTTTTGGTATAATCCCGTTATCCCAGGGGAGGTTTTTGGTACAATCCTGTTATCCCAGGTCAGATTTTGGTACATTACCATCCCCCAGGGGTGGTTTTTGGGACAATCCCATCATCCAGGTCAGTTTTTCAGTACATTCCCACGCCCCAGGTCAGCTTTTGGTACAATCCCGTTATCCCAGGGCAGGTTTTTGGTACAATCCCGTTATCCCAGGTCAGTTTTTTGGTACAATCCCGTTATCCCAGGTCAGTTTTTGATACAATCCCGTTATCCCAGGTCAGTTTTTGGTACAATCCCGTTATCCCAGGCAGGTTTTCAGGACACTCCCACCCCCAGGGCAGGTTTTTGGTACAATCCCGTTATCCCAGGTCAGTTTTTTGGTACAATCCCGTTATCCCAGGCAGGTTTTCAGGACAATGCCACCCCCAGGGCAGGTTTTTGGTACAATCCTGTTATCCCAGGTCAGTTTTTTGGTACAATCCCGTTATCCCAGGGCAGGTTTTTGGGACAATCCCGTTATCCCAGGTCAGTTTTTCGGTACATTCCCACGCCCCAGGTCAGATTTTTGGTACAATCCCGTTATCCCAGGTCAGTTTTTTGGGACAATCCCGTTATCCCAGGTCAGTTTTTGGTACAATCCCGTTATCCCAGGCAGGTTTTCAGGACAATGCCACCCCCAGGTCAGTTTTTGTTACAATCCCGTTATCCCAGGTCAGTTTTTTGTTACAATCCCGTTATCCCAGGCAGGTTTTTGGTACAATCCCGTTATCCCAGGTCAGTTTTTGGTACAATCCCGTTATCCCAGGTCAGTTTTTTGGGACAATCCCGTTATCCCAGGTCAGTTTTTTGTTACAATCCCGTTATCCCAGGGCAGGTTTTTGGTACAATCCCGTTATCCCAGGTCAGTTTTTGGGACAATCCCGTTATCCCAGGTCAGTTTTTTGGTACAATCCCGTTATCCCAGGGCAGGTTTTTGGTACAATCCCGTTATCCCAGGTCAGTTTTTGGGACAATCCCGTTATCCCAGGTCAGTTTTTTGGTACAATCCCGTTATCCCAGGCAGGTTTTTGGTACAATCCCGTTATCCCAGGTCAGTTTTTGTTACAATCCCGTTATCCCAGGGCAGGTTTTCAGGACAATACCACCCCCAGGGCAGCTTTTTGGTACAATCCTGTTATCCCAGGTCAGTTTTTGGTACAATCCCGTTATCCCAGGTCAGTTTTTGGTACAATCCCGTTATCCCAGGCATGTTTTCAGGACAATGCCACCCCCAGGGCAGGTTTTTGGTACAATCCCGTTATCCCAGGGCAGGTTTTTGTTACAATCCCGTTATCCCAGGGCAGGTTTTTGTTACAATCCCGTTATCCCAGGGCAGTTTTTGGTACAATCCCGTTATCCCAGGCAGGTTTTTGGTACAATCCCGTTATCCCAGGGCAGGTTTTCAGTACATTCCCACGCCCCAGGTCAGTTTTTTGGTACAATCCCGTTATCCCAGGGCAGGTTTTTGTTACAATCCCGTTATCCCAGGGCAGTTTTTGTTACAATCCCGTTATCCCAGGCAGGTTTTCAGGACACTCCCACCCCCAGGGCAGGCTGCAGGGCTGCCTGCAGGCTCACCCCAGCTCCAGAGGCGGCCCTCGGCGGTGATGAGCAGGCTGTGGGCGGCGCAGGGCCCCGACACCACCGAGCGCACGCGCAGCGAGCCCAGGCTGCCGTAGCGGTGCGGCCCCCACAGGTTCTGGCCCAGGTTCCGGTACGCCGCTGGGAAAGAGCCAGGGAATCTGGGATCAGCCTCCAGGGATGGGACAGACAGGGGAAACAGCCAGGAAATCCGGGATCAGCCCCTCAAGGGATGGGAACAGACAGGGAAAACAGCCAGGAAATCCGGGATCAGCCCCCAGGGGATGGGAACAGACAGGGAAAACAGCCAGGAAATCCGGGAATCCAGGGAAACAGCCAGGGAATCTGGGATCAGCCCCCAGGGGATGGGAACAGACAGGGGAAACAGCTGGGAAATCCAGGGTCAGCCCCCAGGGGATGGGAACAGCCAGGGAAAACAGCCGGGAAATCTGGGATCAGCCCCAAAGGGATGGGTACAGCCAGGGAAAACAGCCAGGAAATCTGGGATCAGCCCCAAAGGGATGGGAACAGACAGGGAAAACAGCCGGGAAATCCAGGATCAGCCCCTCAAGGGATGGGAACAGACAGGGAAAACAGCTGGGAAATCCGGGATCAGCCTCCAGGGATGGGACAGACAGGGGAAACAGCCAGGGAATCCGGGATCAGCCCCCAGGGATGGGATCAGCCAGGGGAAACAGCTGGGAAATCCGGGATCAGCCTCCAGGGGATGGGAACAGCCAGGGAAAACAGCAGAGAAATCCAGAAAAACAGCCAGGAAATCTGGGATCAGCCCCCAGGGGGTGGGAACAGACAGGGAAAACAGCCAGGGAAATCTGGGATCAGCCCCCAGGGGGTGGGAACAGACAGGGAAAACAGCCGGGAAATCAGGGGTCAGCCCCCAGGGGATGGGAACAGCCAGGGAAAACAGCCAGGAAATCCAGGATCAGCCCCCAGGGGATGGGAACAGCCAGGGAAAACAGCAGAGAAATCCAGAAAAACAGCCGGGAAATCTGGGATCAGCCCCAAAGGGATGGGAACAGCCTGGGAAAACAACCAGGAAATCCAGGATCAGCCCCCAGGGGATGGGAACAGCCAGGGAAAACAGCCTGGGAAATCCAGGGTCAGCCCCCAGGGGATGGGAACAGCCAGGGGAAACAGCCAGGAAATCTGGGATCAGCCCCCAGGGGATGGGAACAGACAGGGGAAACAGCCGGGAAATCTGGGAAAACAGCCAGGAAATCTGGGATCAGCCCCCAGGGATGGGAACAGACAGGGGAAAACAGCCTGGGAAAACAGCTGGGAAATCTGGGATCAGCCCCCAGGGGATGGGAACAGCCAGGGAAATGACCTGGGTGAATCATCCAGGAAAATCCTGGAAAATTATCTGGGAAAATAATCCAGGAAAATCATCCGGGAATATCAGGAAAATAAGCCAGGAAAATCCTGGGAAATAATCCTCAAAAATAATCTGGGAAAATCATCTAGGAAAATTATCTGGGATTACTAGAAAAATAATCTGGAAAAATCCTGGAAAATCAGGCAGGAAAATATTCCAGGAAAATCATCCTGGAACACCTGGAAAATCAGCCAGGAAAATCAGGAAAATCATTTGTGAAAATAATCCAGGAAAATCATCTGGAAAATAATCCAGGAAAATCCTAGAAAATAATCTGGGAAAACCATGAATACCCGGAAAATCATCTGGGAAAATCATCCCAAAAAATAATTTGGGAAAATCCAGGAAAGTAATCTGGGAAAATCCAGAAAAATCATCCTGGAAAATCATCTGGGAAAATCATCCAGGAATTCCAGGAAAATCTGAGGAAAGTGGGAAAATCTTCCAGAAAAATCATCAGGAAAAATCACCCAGGAAAACCACACTGGAAAATCTTCCAGGAAATTCAAGATCTACAGCTGTGCCTCCCCCCCAGTTAATTAATTTTGAACATTAATTAATTTCCAATCCTGGTTTTTAATATTAATTAAATACAAACCCCTGAAAAAAGGAGATCATTTAATGAACTAAAAATTAAACAAACTCTTAATTTGGCTTTGCAGCAGAGCCAGTGCCCTGCCCCAATTAAGGGTGAAATTGTGGCTCCTCCCCCAGTTAATCAATTAAATTAATTAGTTACATTAGTTACTTAAACCCATGTAAAACAAGGAGAAAAATTGAATGAGTTATAAATGCATCCAAAATAAACAAAATCCTAATTTGGCTTTGCTGGAGACCCAAATTAAGAGACTGAACTGTGACTCCCTCCCTGATTAATTCATTAATTTAATTAATTAAGTAGAAACATATCAAATAATCAGGAAAATTAATGAACTAAAAATGCATCCAAAATAAACAAAATCCTAGTTTGGCTTTGCTAAATCCTACTCTGCCCTAAATCATTGATTAATTACTAATTAACCAAATTAATCCCCATCCTACCTTGCTCCATACTGTTCATTAATTACTAATTAATGCCAATTAATTAATCGACCATTAATGAGCCCCTACCCTTCCCCAATACATTCATTGATTACTAATTAACCTCAAATCAATACAAATTAATCCCAGCCACTAACGAGCCCCTACCCAGCTCCACACCATTCATTAATTACTAATTAATAACAGTTAATTAATGAGCCATTAACTAGCTCCTACCCTCCCCAATACATTCACTGATTACTAATTAATACCAATTAATCACAACCATTAATGAGCCCTACGCTGCCCAACATTATTCATTAATGACTAAATAACCCTAATTAATTAATTAATTACCAGCCCCACACTACCCCTCTGGTTCCATAATCACTAATTAACTGTAATTAATGAATTAATTAGCACCCCTACCCTGCCCCACTGGTTCACTAATCACTAATTAATTATAATTAATGAATTATTTAGCAGCCCTACCCTGCCCCACATGGTTCATTAATCAATAATTACCCATAATTAATTAAGTAATGAATTAGTGAGCAGCCCTTCCCTGCCCCTCATGGTTCATTAATCACCAATGAAGGGTAATTAGCCAATTAATGAATGAATGAATTAATTACCCTGCTGCTTGGGCACCTCCTTGCGGCCGATCAGGTCCCAGTTGGTGGCACCGAAGATCAGGAGCTGCCCCCGGCTGCGGGAGCCCTCGAGCTTCTGGGGACACAGGGACGGGGACATCAGGGACAGGGACAGGGACAGTGTCAGGGACAGGGACATCAGGGACAGGGACATCAGGGACAGTCAGGGTCAGGGGACAGGGACAGGGACATCAGGGACATCAGGGACAGTGTCAGGGACAGGGACATCAGGGACAGGGACATCAGGGACAGGGACATCAGGGACAGTGTCAGGGACAGGGACATCAGGGACAGGGACATCAGGAACAGGGGACACAGGGACAGGGACATCAGGGACATCAGGGACAGGGACAGGGACAGGGACATCAGGGACAGGGACATCAGGAACAGGGGACATCAGGGACAGGGACAGGGACAGGGACAGGGACATCAGGGACAGGGACATCAGGGACAGTGTCAGGGACAGGGGACATCAGGGACAGGGACAGGGACAGGGACATCAGGGACAGTGTCAGGGACAGGGACATCAGGAACAGGGACATCAGGGACATCAGGGACAGGGACAGGGACATCAGGGACAGTGTCAGGGACAGGGACATCAGGGACAGGGACATCAGGGACAGGGGACATCAGGGACAGTGTCAGGGACAGGGACAGTGTCAGGGACAGGGGACATCAGGGACAGGGGACATCAGGGACAGTGTCAGGGACAGGGGACACAGGGACAGGGACATCAGGGACAGTGTCAGGGACAGGGGACACAGGGACAGGGACATCAGGGACAGTGTCAGGGGACAGTGTCAGGCACAGGGGACATCAGGGACAGGGACATCAGGGACAGGGACATCAGGGACAGGGACATCAGGGACAGGGACATCAGGGACAGTGTCAGGGACAGGGACATCAGGGACAGGGACATCAGGGACAGGGACAGGGACATCAGGGACAGGGACATCAGGGACAGAGTCAGGGACAGTGTCAGGGACAGGGGACAGTGTCAGGGACAGTCAGGGGCACAGGGGACAGTGTCAGGGACAGGGACATCAGGGACAGGGGACATCATTCCTACGGGGTGGAATTTAGGGAGCAATGGGGTTTGGGGGTGCATTAGGGTGGAATCTGGGGAGCATTGGGGTGGAATGCAGGTCAGGGGGTGCAGTGGGGGGTATAAAGGGGCACAATAAGGGCACGGGTGGGGCATCCTATGGGGTGGGGCAGGAAAGGCAGTGGGGTGTGTAATGGGGCACTGTAGGGGCATGGTGGGGGTGTCTGAGGGGGCACAATAGGGGCACAGTGGGGTGTGTTATGGGGCACAGTAGGGGCATGGTGGGGGTGTCTGAGGGGGCTCAGTGGGGTGTGTAATGGGGCACTGTAGGGGCATGGTGGGGGTGTCTGAGGGGGCACAGTGGGGTGTGTTATGGGGCACTGTAGGGGCATGGTGGGGGTGTCTGAGGGGGCACAGTGGGGTGTGTAATGGGGCACTGTAGGGGCATGGTGGGGGTGTCTGAGGGGGCACAATAGGGGCACAGTGGGGTGTGTTATGGGGCACAGTAGGGGCATGGTGGGGGTGTCTAATATGGCACAATAGGGGCACAGTGGGTACAAAGGGGCACAGTGAGGGTGTTTCAAGGGGCACAACACGGTGCCAGAGAGGTCCTAGGGGGCACAGCGGGGGTGTGTAAGGGGGCACAATAGGGGCACAGAGGGTACAAAGGGGCACAGTGGCGTGTGTAATGGGGCACAGTGGGGGTGTCTAAAAGGGGCACAGTAGGGGCACCGTGGGGGTGTCTAAGGGGGCACAATAAAGGCACAGTGGGGTGTGTAATGGGGCACAGTGGGGGCATAGAGGGGTGTGTAATGGGGCACAATAGGGGCACAGTGGGTCCTAGGGGGCACAGCGGGGCTGTGTAAGGGAGCACAATAGGGGCACGGTGGGTACAAAGGAGCACGGTGAGGGTGTGTCAAGGGGCACAACAAGGTCCCAGAGGGGTGCCAAGGGGTGCTAAGGGGTGCCGAGGGGCGCGGGTCCCTCCCCCCGAGCTCACGATGCGCTCCTTGCTGTGCTCGGGCTCGCAGATCACCACGCTCTGCCCGCGGTTCCCGGGCCCTCCGGGCCCCGCCGCCGCCGCCGCCGCCGCGCCGGGCCTGCCGGGCCTGCGGGCCCCGGGGCTGCCGTCCCGCGGCCGCCGCTCCCGGGGCGCCTCCTCCTCGCTGCTGCCGCCGCTGCTGCCGCCGCTGGGCCGGGGCCGCCGCCGCCCGCCGCCCTGGGGGCCCGGCCGCCGCCGCCCGCCGCCCTGAGGGCCCGGGCCCGCCGCGTCCCAGGGCGGCCCCGCCGCCTTCCTGCGGGGCATGGCTGCGGGGCCGCGTCAGAGAGCGCGCCCGCGGCCGGGACGGAGAGAGACACACGGACAGACAGACACAGCGACAGACAGACAGCGAGAGAGCGACAGACAGACTGACACCGACACCCAGAGACACCGGCACCCACAGAGACAGAGAGACCGAGCAGACACCCAGAGACACCGAGACAGACAGACAGACACCGACTGACAGGCACGGACAGAGACAGACAGACACCGACACCCGGAGACACCGACACCAGGACAAGCGGTGAGGGGGACAGGGCCCTCCCTGGGGACAGTGAGGGATGTGGGGTGAGGGGGACACAGAGGGGAAATGGGGACACGGGGTGAGTGGGACAGTGAGGGGAAATGGGGGATGTGGGATGAGGGGGACAGTGAGGGGAAATGGGGACAGAGAGGGTTATGGGGTGAGGGGGACGGTGAGGGGAAATGGGGACACGGAGTGAGGGGGACAGTGAGGGGAAATGGGGACACAGCGGGTTAGGGAGTGAGGGGGACAGTGAGGGGAAATGGGGACAGACAGAGTTATGGGGTGAGGGGGACAGTGAGGGGAAATGGGGACACACAGGGTTATGGAGTGAGGGGGACAGTGAGGGGAAATGGGGACACGGAGTGAGGGGGACAGTGAGGGGAAATGGGGGATTTGGGGTGAGGGGAGATGGGGGAAATGGGAGACACGGGGTGAGGGGACATGGGGGAACACAGGGAGATAGAGTGAGGGGACACGGGGGATTTGGGGTGAGGGAAATGGGGGAAATGGGAGACACGGGGTGAGGGGAGATGAGGGACATGAGATGAGGCAAAATGGGGGGGATATGAGGGAAGACAGGCTGGGGTGAGGAAGGGGAGACCCTCCGTGTGTGGGACATGGAGAGGATGTGGGGACAAAGGGTGAGGGGAGATAGGGGGACAAGGGGACACAGGATGGGACAGACAGAGGGGACCCCAGCTGGGGGGAAATGGGGGATATGGGGTGAGGGGAGATGTGAGGACATGGGGACACAGGATGGGGACAGAGGGGACCTCAGCTGGGGGGAAATGGGGGATATGGGGTGAGGGGAGAAATGGGGGACCCACGGTGGTGGCCATGGGGGGATAAGAGGTGGGAGCCCCGCTGAGGGGGACACAGGGGGGACACGGGGGGAGAAATGGGATGGGGACAGAGAGGGACACATGGGCGGACCCACAGTGTGGGACATGGGGACAGGGGTGACCCCCAGACAGGGGACACGGGAGGATTTGGGGGTGCGGGATGGGGAAACGGGATTTGGGGGGACACGGGATGGGAGAGAGGGGACCCCCGAGCTGGGGGGGAAAAGGAAAGGGGGGTAGGAAGGGGGATTGGAAAAGGGGGAGCTGGAAAAGCAGGATTTGGAAAGGGGGTCAGGAAAAGGGGGTGCAAAGGGGGAGCTGGAAAAGCGGGATTGGAAAAGTGGGGCTCCAAGGGGGGGTGGAATGAGGGGGTGCAAAAGGGGACGGGAAAAGGGGGTTCCAGGGAGTGAGGGGGTGCAAAGGGGCGGTGTGGAACAGGGGGTGCCCGCGGGGCTGCAGAGGGGGACACACGGGGGGAGATTGCGCCTTTGGGGGTGCACAGAGGGGGGCCCGGGACTTTTGGGGTGCTGGGGCGTTCCCAAAGGGGATCCAAAGCTTGGAGACAAAGGGGAGCGGGACAGGGGGGGCACCGGGGGGAATTTGGGGTGCGCCCTCCTTTACCCCCACCCCAGAGCCCCGCACCCCGCCGCTCTCGGATTTGGGGGATTTTGGGGTGATTTCGTGCACTGGGGAGGGGGCACGGCCCTGCGGGGTCTCCCCCATATCCATCCCCCGCATTCCCATTCCCAGATTTCCCTGAACAATGGAATCTCTGTCTTCCCCCCTCGCACCACGTGGATCCGCCTTTTTTTTTTTTTTTAACTTTTTTTTTTTTTTTTAACAATTTTCCGCCCCCCCATCCCCACTCCCCTCCCCCCCATCCCCCCAAATCCCACTTTTTGAGCCCCGAATTCCAAACCTGATTTTAGGGCGAGAGGTGCAGCATAAAGAAAGCGGCAGCGCGGGGCCTTTGCACTATTTTTGGTGGCGGTTCCTGTTGCAGAAAAAAAAAAAAAAAGGTAATTTTTGGGGGTTTTTACTCGCTCTTTTTTCCCCTCCTCCTCGGTTTTTTTGTTTGGTTTTTTTTTTTTGTTTGTTTGTTTGGTTTTTTTTTTCCCTCTCTCCCCCTTTTCTCTTTCCCCTTTTTCCTCCTCAAATCCCACCCACCGAATCCTCTTAGAACGGGGATGCGGGCGAGCGGGACAATACAAAACAGAAACACATGGATGGGCAGGAAAAGGGGGAAAAAAGGAAAAAAAAAAAAAAAAAAAAAAAAAAAAAAAAAACCCGGATCCGCCCGGCCTCACAGGAAGAGGCCGCGCCGAGCAGCTCCATCTTTAGGGCTGGAAGACTCCGCCAGAACCCAAAATCCTGGGAATTCTCTCCATCCTCCGCATCCCAGAGCATCCCCGGGTGCTCGGGGCGGATTTTTGGGAAGGGGAATTCAGGGATTTGGGGGTTTAGGAGAGGGGAAAGCGCTCGGTATGAGGCGTGGCAGGGAGAAAATGGGATTTTCCACTGTTTTTTCCAAGGAAAAGTGGGTTTGGGGAGTTTATGGCATGAGGTTAATGCACGGATTGTAAAGGGTTTGTTCCCAAAAAATTAGAAATGCATGGATTGGAAAGGGGTTGTTCCCAAAAATTAATAAATGTGCCGATTGCAAAGAGTTTGTGCCCCCCAAAAAGATAATAAATTCACAGATTGTTCTAAAAAAAAAAATAATAAATGGGTGTCTTCAAAAGGGTTTGTTTCCCCCCCAGAAAAAAGTACAGATTCCAAAGGGTTTGTTCCCAAAAAAAGTAATAAATGCACAGATTCCAAAGGATTCATTCCCAAAATATAGTAAACAGATTGCAAAGGGATTTTCCCAAAAAATAAAAAATGCATTAATTCCAAAGGGTTTGTTCCCAAAAACTAATAAATGTATGGGGTGGCCCTCAAAAAATAATAAATGCACGAATTCCAAAGGAGTTGTTCCCCAAAAAAATAATAAAGGTACAGATTCCAAAGGATTTGTTGCCAAAAAATAATAAATGCATGGATTCCAAAGGAATTGTCCCCCCCCCAAAAAATAATAAATGCATGGATGGCAAAGGATTTTCCCAAAAATAATAAATGCATGGATTCCAAAGGGATTTTCCAAAAAGAAAAAAAAAAAAACTCTCCAAAAAACCAACACAGATTCCAAAGGGATTTTCTTCCCAAAATTAAATCAATTTATTTCAAAGGGTTTTTCCTAAAAATTAAATTCACTTATTCCAAAGGGTTTCATCCCAAAAAAATAAACACCCATTTAACCAAGGATATTTCTCCCCCCCAAAAATGCACATCTTGCATTCCCCCAAGAAATCAATTTATTTCAAAGGTTTTCCCTCTCCAAAAAGAAATGGACACATTAAAAAGTTAATTTTTCCAGGAAATAAATAGAAATATCCCCTTTATTCTGGGTTTTCTGCCCCAAAATTGAATGTACACATTAAAAAGTGGATTTCCACAAGAAATAAATGGAAATATTCCCTTTATTCCTTGGGAATGTGGGATAAATTTGGGGTATTTCTCTTGGATAAATTTGGGATAAAATTTGGGATATTTCACTGGGGTAAATTTGGGATATTTCTCTGGGATAGATTTGGAATATTTGGCATTAAATCCAAGATATTTGGGATTAAATTTGGAAAATTCAGAATTAAATTTGGGATATTTCACTGGGATAAATTTGGGATATTTCTCAATTTATTTCAAGTTTGGGATGGGCCCTGAGCCCATGGAATTCTGATGGAAAAAATCCCCAAAAAAGCCTCGGAATGAAAGGAAAAGGGGTCAATGGATTCCCCAGCAGCACTTCAGAGGGAAATGGGGCTGGTTCCAGGATTTTCCAGGATTTCCATGGGAATGGGATCCCTAAAAATGGAATTTTGCCCCCAAAAGGCCCAGCCTGGATTTATAGGGAGCTGGGAATGTTTGGGGCAGGCCAGGAATTTGGGATTAATTTGGTATATTTGGAATACATTTAGAATTTTGGGGATGAATTTGGAAGTTTTGGGATAAATCTGCAATATTTCCGTGGGATAAATTGGTAATATTTCCCTGTTGTAATAACTATATTGTAATATATCCCTTTTCCAAGGGATGATGCAATTTGGGGATGATGCAATTTTGGGATGGGCCCTGAGCCCACAGAATTCCCATGGAAAAACCCCCCAGAATCCCAAGAAAAGCCTGGGAATGAAAGGAAAAGGGATGGATGAATTCCTTACTCACAGAATTATCCTGGGAGCATCCCAGCAGCGATCCCGAGGGAAACGGGGCTGGCTCCGGGGTTTTCCAGGATTTCCATGGGAGTGGGATCCCTAAAAATGGGATTTTCCCCTCAAAAAGACCCGGCTGGGATTTATAGGGAGCTGGGAATGTTCGGGGCAGGCCGGGGCAGGCCGGGTGGAACTGGTTTTTCCTGGATATGGAAAAACTGGAATTGCTGGGATTGCCGAGGGAGCGGGAGCGGCTCACCCGGAATGACCCGGAGCTGCTGCTGGGGGAAAGGGGGAAAGGGGGAAAGGGGGTCCCTGGGGTTGGGGTCACTGGGAAAGGGGGATTTGAGTCCCTGGGATTGGGAAATCTGGGATTGGGGTCACTGGGATTGGGGGATTTGAGTCCCTGGGGTTGGGGTCACTGGGATTGGGGTCCCTGGGAAAGGGGAAAATGTGTCCCTGGGATTGGGATCACTGAGAAAGGGGGAAATGTGTCCCTGGGATTGGGATCACTGGGATTGGGATCTCTGGGAAAGGGGTCCCTGGGAAAGGGGAAAATGTGTCCCCGGGGTTGGGAAATCTGGGACTGGGGTCACTGGGATTTGGGTCACTGGGATTGGGGGATTTGAGTCCCTGGGGTTGGGATCACTGGGATTGGGATCTCTGGGAGAGGGGTTTTGTGTCCCTGGGATTGGGGTCCCTGGGGTTGGGGTCCCTGGGGTTGGGGAAAACGTGTCCCTGGGATTGGGATCACTGGGAAAGGGGTCTCTGGGATTGGGGATTTGAGTCCCTGGGATTGGAGTCACTGGGATTGGGGTCACTGGGAAAGGGGGAAATGTGTCCCTGGGATTGGGATCTCTGGGAAAGGGGGAAATGTGTCCCTGGGATTGGGATCTCTGGGAAAGGGGGAAATGTGTCCCTGGGATTGGGATCTCTGGGAAAGGGGGAAATGTGTCCCTGGGATTGGGATCTCTGGGAAAGGGGGAAATGTGTCCCTGGGATTGGGATCACTGGGAAAGGGGGAAATGTGTCCCTGGGATTGGGATCTCTGGGAAAGGGGGAAATGTGTCCCTGGGATTTGGGTCACTGGGATTGGGGTCTCTGGGATTGGGGATTTGAATCCCTGGGATTGGAGTCACTGGGATTGGGGTCACTGGGATTGGGGTCACTGGGAAAGGGGAAAATGTGTCCCTGGGATTGGGATCACTGGGATTGGGATCTCTGGGAAAGGGGGAAATGTGTCTCTGGGATAGGAAAAGGGGATTTGTATCCCTGGGGTTTGTACATTTGGGAAAGGGAGATTTGTTGTCCCTGGGATTGGGATCTCTGGGCTTGGGATCGCTGGGAAAGGGGGATTTCAGTCGCTGGGGACTGGGATTTCGGGGAAAGGGGGATTTTTGTCCCTGGGATTGGGAATATTCAGGAAAGGGGGATTTGTGTCCCTGGGACTGGGAATATTCAGGAAAGGGGGATTTGTGTCCCTGGGACTGGGAATATTCAGGAAAGGGGGATTTGTGTCCCTGGGATTGGGGTCTCTGGGAAAGGGAGATTTGCAGCTGGACCCTGTGTGGAAATCCCAGGAACAGGCAGCGTTGGGAGCAGAATCTCTGGGATTCAGGAATGGGATCCATGGGATCAGGATCAGAATCTGTGGGTTTGGGGAATGGGATCCATGGGATTGGGATGGGATGGGATGGGATCTGTGGCATCTGTGGCATCTGTGGGATGCATGGGATCAGGATCTGTGGGATGCAGGGATGGGATCTGTGAATGGATCCATGGGATCAGGATCTGTGGGATGCAGGGATGGGATCTGTGAATGGATCCATGGGATCAGGATCTGTGGGGTGCAGGGATGGGATCTGTGAATGGATCCATGGGATTGGGATCAGGATCTGTGGGATGCAGGGATGGGATCTGTGAATGGATCCATGGGATCAGGATCTGTGGGATGCAGGGATGGGATCTGTGAATGGATCCATGGGATCAGGATCTGTGGGATGCAGGAGAGGGGCAGGGCCAGGCCTGATCCCTGATGCTGCTTTGTTGGCCCCAAATCCCCCAAATCCCTGGGCAGAGCTCACAAGTTGTGTGGATCTGGAATTCCAGCCCAGACCTTGCTCCTTCCAAAGAAATTCCTGGCAAATTCCCAGCAAAATCCTACCTATGCCCAGGTGTTCAATCCAAAACACTCCCAAAACCCTCTGGAAAAGTTGGGATATTCCTTGGGAAAGGTGGGAGTGGTGCCAGTAAAGCCCCACAATTCCATGGATTTCTGTGAAAATCCCAGAGTTTAATTAGAGAATATTCCCAACACCCTCTGGAAAAATTGGGATATTTCCTGGGAAAGTGATCCCGAGGTTTCCTGGAGCTGGATCCAGCAGAGGGCACCATCCCCATCCCAGGAATTTTGGGAATTACATCCTGAAAATGCAGGAGTTTACAGGAATATGGGACATTCCATTCCTGATTAGCAGGGATAATTAATATTAGTGATTAGTATTAATAAATGGGCAATAAAAACTTCTCTATGGATTGGAAAGGTTAATTAAAAATGTATTTAAATGAGGAAAATTAATACATTATAATATAATAGTATATTATGCATGTATTACGTGTATTAAAAAGATACATTTAAATATTGATATTCAGAAATATAAATATATCGATGTATTACAGCATATAAAACTTTTAAATGTAAAGCTATAAATATAAGTTTTAAAATAAATATAATTACAAATAAAAATATGACTGTGAATATGAAGTGAAAGTTAAACAGAAATAAATATAAATATAAATATAAATATAAATATAAATATAAATATAAATATAAATATAAATATAAATATAAATATAAATATAAATATAAATATTGGAGTTAGCATTAGAGATAATATTATTAGTGTTCTGGTCAGTATTGATTGATTGATGACGTGGGTGAGGTTCTTGATCTGTCAGTGCTAAATCTGGTTAGTATTGACTGATGACATGGATGAGATTATTGATCTGTCATTGGCAATCTGGTCAATCAGTTCATACAACAACCCATTACTGCAGAGAAAAGCAGAGCTCTGTCCCAGGGGAATCAGTGACCAGGACGTGGGAACTGTCCAGAGCAGGAGATGTGCTGGGTGTGTCAGTGCTGTTTATTTACTGTTCTAGAACAGGAGATGTGCTGGGTGTGTCAGTGCTGTTTATTTACTGTTCTAGAACAGGAGATGTGCTGGATGTGTCAGTGCTGTTTATTTACTGTTCTACAGGAGATGTGCTGGGTGTGTCAGTGCTGTTTATTTACTGTTCTAGAACAGGAGATGTGCTGGATGTGTCAGTGCTGTTTATTTACTGTTCTAGAACAGGAGATGTGCTGGATGTGTCAGTGCTGTTTATTTACTGTTCTCCAGGAGATGTGCTGGGTGTGTCAGTGCTGTTTATTTACTGTTCTACAGGAGATGTGCTGGGTGTGTCAGTGCTGTTTATTTACTGTTCTCCAGGAGATGTGCTGGGTGTGTCAGTGCTGTTTATTTACTGTTCTAGGACAGGAGATGTGCTGGGTGTGTCAGTGCTGTTTATTTACTGTTCTAGAGGAGATGTGCTGGATGTGTCAGTGCTGTTTATTTACTGTTCTAGGACAGGAGATGTGCTGGGTGTGTCAGTGCTGTTTATTTACTGTTCTAGAGGAGATGTGCTGGATGTGTCAGTGCTGTTTATTTACTGTTCTAGAGCAGGAGATGTGCTGGATGTGTCAGTGCTGTTTATTTACTGTTCTAGGACAGGAGATGTGCTGGGTGTGTCAGTGCTGTTTATTTACTGTTCTAGAGGAGATGTGCTGGATGTGTCAGTGCTGTTTATTTACTGTTCTAGAACAGGAGATGTGCTGGATGTGTCAGTGCTGTTTATTTACTGTCCTAGAACAGGAGATGTGCTGGGTGTGTCAGTGCTGTTTATTTACTGTTCTAGAACAGATCTGCTGGATGTGTCAGTGCTGTTTATTTACTGTTCTAGGACAGGAGATGTGCTGGGTGTGTCAGTGCTGTTTATTTACTGTTCTAGAACAGGAGATGTGCTGGATGTGTCAGTGCTGTTTATTTACTGTTCTAGAACAGGAGATGTGCTGGATGTGTCAGTGCTGTTTATTTACTGTTCTCCAGGAGATGTGCTGGGTGTGTCAGTGCTGTTTATTTACTGTTCTAGGACAGGAGATGTGCTGGGTGTGTCAGTGCTGTTTATTTACTGTTCTAGAGGAGATGTGCTGGATGTGTCAGTGCTGTTTATTTACTGTTCTAGGACAGGAGATGTGCTGGGTGTGTCAGTGCTGTTTATTTACTGTTCTAGAGGAGATGTGCTGGATGTGTCAGTGCTGTTTATTTACTGTTCTACAGGAGATGTGCTGGGTGTGTCAGTGCTGTTTATTTACTGTTCTAGAGCAGGAGATGTGCTGGATGTGTCAGTGCTGTTTATTTACTGTTCTAGGACAGGAGATGTGCTGGGTGTGTCAGTGCTGTTTATTTACTGTTCTAGAGGAGATGTGCTGGATGTGTCAGTGCTGTTTATTTACTGTTCTAGAACAGGAGATGTGCTGGATGTGTCAGTGCTGTTTATTTACTGTCCTAGAACAGGAGATGTGCTGGGTGTGTCAGTGCTGTTTATTTACTGTTCTAGAGGAGATGTGCTGGATGTGTCAGTGCTGTTTATTTACTGTTCTAGGACAGGAGATGTGCTGGGTGTGTCAGTGCTGTTTATTTACTGTTCTACAGGAGATGTGCTGGGTGTGTCAGTGCTGTTTATTTACTGTTCTAGAGGAGATGTGCTGGATGTGTCAGTGCTGTTTATTTACTGTTCTAGAGGAGATGTGCTGGATGTGTCAGTGCTGTTTATTTACTGTTCTAGAACAGGAGATGTGCTGGGTGTGTCAGTGCTGTTTATTTACTGTTCTAGAACAGGAGATGTGCTGGGTGTGTCAGTGCTGTTTATTTACTGTTCTACAGGAGATGTGCTGGGTGTGTCAGTGCTGTTTATTTACTGTTCTAGAACAGATCTGCTGGATGTGTCAGTGCTGTTTATTTACTGTTCTAGGACAGGAGATGTGCTGGGTGTGTCAGTGCTGTTTATTTACTGTTCTAGAGGAGATGTGCTGGATGTGTCAGTGCTGTTTATTTACTGTTCTAGAACAGATCTGCTGGGTGTGTCAGTGCTGTTTATTTACTGTTCTAGAACAGGAGATGTGCTGGGTGTGTCAGTGCTGTTTATTTACTGTTCTAGAACAGGAGATGTGCTGGATGTGTCAGTGCTGTTTATTTACTGTTCTAGAACAGGAGATGTGCTGGATGTGTCAGTGCTGTTTATTTACTGTTCTAGAACAGATGTGCTGGATGTGTCAGTGCTGTTTATTTACTGTTCTAGAACAGGAGATGTGCTGGGTGTGTCAGTGCTGTTTATTTACTGTTCTAGAGGAGATCTGCTGGGTGTGTCAGTGCTGTTTATTTACTGTTCTAGAACAGGAGATGTGCTGGGTGTGTCAGTGCTGTTTATTTACTGTTCTACAGGAGATGTGCTGGGTGTGTCAGTGCTGTTTATTTACTGTTCTAGAACAGGAGATGTGCTGGATGTGTCAGTGCTGTTTATTTACTGTTCTAGAGGAGATGTGCTGGATGTGTCAGTGCTGTTTATTTACTGTTCTCCAGGAGATGTGCTGGATGTGTCAGTGCTGTTTATTTACTGTTCTACAGGAGATGTGCTGGATGTGTCAGTGCTGTTTATTTACTGTTCTAGAGGAGATGTGCTGGGTGTGTCAGTGCTGTTTATTTACTGTTCTACAGGAGATGTGCTGGATGTGTCAGTGCTGTTTATTTACTGTTCTAGAACAGGAGATGTGCTGGATGTGTCAGTGCTGTTTATTTACTGTTCTAGAACAGGAGATGTGCTGGATGTGTCAGTGCTGTTTATTTACTGTTCTAGGACAGGAGATGTGCTGGGTGTGTCAGTGCTGTTTATTTACTGTTCTAGGACAGGAGATGTGCTGGGTGTGTCAGTGCTGTTTATTTACTGTTCTAGAGGAGATGTGCTGGATGTGTCAGTGCTGTTTATTTACTGTTCTAGAGCAGGAGATGTGCTGGATGTGTCAGTGCTGTTTATTTACTGTTCTAGGACAGGAGATGTGCTGGGTGTGTCAGTGCTGTTTATTTACTGTTCTAGAGGAGATGTGCTGGATGTGTCAGTGCTGTTTATTTACTGTTCTAGAACAGGAGATGTGCTGGATGTGTCAGTGCTGTTTATTTACTGTCCTAGAACAGGAGATGTGCTGGGTGTGTCAGTGCTGTTTATTTACTGTTCTAGAACAGATCTGCTGGATGTGTCAGTGCTGTTTATTTACTGTTCTAGGACAGGAGATGTGCTGGGTGTGTCAGTGCTGTTTATTTACTGTTCTAGAACAGGAGATGTGCTGGATGTGTCAGTGCTGTTTATTTACTGTTCTAGAACAGGAGATGTGCTGGATGTGTCAGTGCTGTTTATTTACTGTTCTCCAGGAGATGTGCTGGGTGTGTCAGTGCTGTTTATTTACTGTTCTAGGACAGGAGATGTGCTGGGTGTGTCAGTGCTGTTTATTTACTGTTCTAGAGGAGATGTGCTGGATGTGTCAGTGCTGTTTATTTACTGTTCTAGGACAGGAGATGTGCTGGGTGTGTCAGTGCTGTTTATTTACTGTTCTAGAGGAGATGTGCTGGATGTGTCAGTGCTGTTTATTTACTGTTCTACAGGAGATGTGCTGGGTGTGTCAGTGCTGTTTATTTACTGTTCTAGAGCAGGAGATGTGCTGGATGTGTCAGTGCTGTTTATTTACTGTTCTAGGACAGGAGATGTGCTGGGTGTGTCAGTGCTGTTTATTTACTGTTCTAGAGGAGATGTGCTGGATGTGTCAGTGCTGTTTATTTACTGTTCTAGAACAGGAGATGTGCTGGATGTGTCAGTGCTGTTTATTTACTGTCCTAGAACAGGAGATGTGCTGGGTGTGTCAGTGCTGTTTATTTACTGTTCTAGAGGAGATGTGCTGGATGTGTCAGTGCTGTTTATTTACTGTTCTAGGACAGGAGATGTGCTGGGTGTGTCAGTGCTGTTTATTTACTGTTCTAGGACAGGAGATGTGCTGGGTGTGTCAGTGCTGTTTATTTACTGTTCTACAGGAGATGTGCTGGGTGTGTCAGTGCTGTTTATTTACTGTTCTAGAGGAGATGTGCTGGATGTGTCAGTGCTGTTTATTTACTGTTCTAGAGGAGATGTGCTGGATGTGTCAGTGCTGTTTATTTACTGTTCTAGAACAGGAGATGTGCTGGGTGTGTCAGTGCTGTTTATTTACTGTTCTAGAACAGGAGATGTGCTGGGTGTGTCAGTGCTGTTTATTTACTGTTCTACAGGAGATGTGCTGGGTGTGTCAGTGCTGTTTATTTACTGTTCTAGAACAGATCTGCTGGATGTGTCAGTGCTGTTTATTTACTGTTCTAGGACAGGAGATGTGCTGGGTGTGTCAGTGCTGTTTATTTACTGTTCTAGAGGAGATGTGCTGGATGTGTCAGTGCTGTTTATTTACTGTTCTAGAACAGATCTGCTGGGTGTGTCAGTGCTGTTTATTTACTGTTCTAGAACAGGAGATGTGCTGGGTGTGTCAGTGCTGTTTATTTACTGTTCTAGAACAGGAGATGTGCTGGATGTGTCAGTGCTGTTTATTTACTGTTCTAGAACAGGAGATGTGCTGGATGTGTCAGTGCTGTTTATTTACTGTTCTAGAACAGATGTGCTGGATGTGTCAGTGCTGTTTATTTACTGTTCTAGAACAGGAGATGTGCTGGGTGTGTCAGTGCTGTTTATTTACTGTTCTAGAGGAGATCTGCTGGGTGTGTCAGTGCTGTTTATTTACTGTTCTAGAACAGGAGATGTGCTGGGTGTGTCAGTGCTGTTTATTTACTGTTCTACAGGAGATGTGCTGGGTGTGTCAGTGCTGTTTATTTACTGTTCTAGAACAGGAGATGTGCTGGATGTGTCAGTGCTGTTTATTTACTGTTCTAGAGGAGATGTGCTGGATGTGTCAGTGCTGTTTATTTACTGTTCTCCAGGAGATGTGCTGGATGTGTCAGTGCTGTTTATTTACTGTTCTACAGGAGATGTGCTGGATGTGTCAGTGCTGTTTATTTACTGTTCTAGAGGAGATGTGCTGGGTGTGTCAGTGCTGTTTATTTACTGTTCTACAGGAGATGTGCTGGATGTGTCAGTGCTGTTTATTTACTGTTCTAGAACAGGAGATGTGCTGGATGTGTCAGTGCTGTTTATTTACTGTTCTAGAACAGGAGATGTGCTGGATGTGTCAGTGCTGTTTATTTACTGTTCTAGGACAGGAGATGTGCTGGGTGTGTCAGTGCTGTTTATTTACTGTTCTAGAACAGGAGATGTGCTGGATGTGTCAGTGCTGTTTATTTACTGTTCTAGAACAGATGTGCTGGATGTGTCAGTGCTGTTTATTTACTGTTCTAGATCAGGAGATGTGCTGGGTGTGTCAGTGCTGTTTATTTACTGTTCTAGAACAGGAGATGTGCTGGATGTGTCAGTGCTGTTTATTTACTGTTCTAGAACAGGAGATGTGCTGGATGTGTCAGTGCTGTTTATTTACTGTTCTAGAACAGATGTGCTGGATGTGTCAGTGCTGTTTATTTACTGTTCTAGAACAGGAGATGTGCTGGGTGTGTCAGTGCTGTTTATTTACTGTTCTAGAGGAGATGTGCTGGATGTGTCAGTGCTGTTTATTTACTGTTCTCCAGGAGATGTGCTGGATGTGTCAGTGCTGTTTATTTACTGTTCTACAGGAGATGTGCTGGATGTGTCAGTGCTGTTTATTTACTGTTCTAGAGGAGATGTGCTGGGTGTGTCAGTGCTGTTTATTTACTGTTCTACAGGAGATGTGCTGGATGTGTCAGTGCTGTTTATTTACTGTTCTAGAACAGGAGATGTGCTGGATGTGTCAGTGCTGTTTATTTACTGTTCTAGAACAGGAGATGTGCTGGATGTGTCAGTGCTGTTTATTTACTGTTCTAGGACAGGAGATGTGCTGGGTGTGTCAGTGCTGTTTATTTACTGTCCTAGAACAGGAGATGTGCTGGGTGTGTCAGTGCTGTTTATTTACTGTTCTAGAGGAGATGTGCTGGATGTGTCAGTGCTGTTTATTTACTGTTCTAGAGGAGATGTGCTGGATGTGTCAGTGCTGTTTATTTACTGTTCTAGGACAGGAGATGTGCTGGGTGTGTCAGTGCTGTTTATTTACTGTTCTACAGGAGATGTGCTGGGTGTGTCAGTGCTGTTTATTTACTGTTCTAGAGGAGATGTGCTGGATGTGTCAGTGCTGTTTATTTACTGTTCTAGAACAGGAGATGTGCTGGGTGTGTCAGTGCTGTTTATTTACTGTTCTAGAACAGGAGATGTGCTGGGTGTGTCAGTGCTGTTTATTTACTGTTCTACAGGAGATGTGCTGGGTGTGTCAGTGCTGTTTATTTACTGTTCTAGAACAGATCTGCTGGATGTGTCAGTGCTGTTTATTTACTGTTCTAGGACAGGAGATGTGCTGGGTGTGTCAGTGCTGTTTATTTACTGTTCTAGAGGAGATGTGCTGGATGTGTCAGTGCTGTTTATTTACTGTTCTAGAACAGATCTGCTGGGTGTGTCAGTGCTGTTTATTTACTGTTCTAGAACAGGAGATGTGCTGGGTGTGTCAGTGCTGTTTATTTACTGTTCTAGAACAGGAGATGTGCTGGATGTGTCAGTGCTGTTTATTTACTGTTCTAGAACAGGAGATGTGCTGGATGTGTCAGTGCTGTTTATTTACTGTTCTAGAACAGATGTGCTGGATGTGTCAGTGCTGTTTATTTACTGTTCTAGAACAGGAGATGTGCTGGGTGTGTCAGTGCTGTTTATTTACTGTTCTAGAGGAGATCTGCTGGGTGTGTCAGTGCTGTTTATTTACTGTTCTAGAACAGGAGATGTGCTGGATGTGTCAGTGCTGTTTATTTACTGTTCTAGAGGAGATGTGCTGGATGTGTCAGTGCTGTTTATTTACTGTTCTAGAGGAGATGTGCTGGATGTGTCAGTGCTGTTTATTTACTGTTCTACAGGAGATGTGCTGGATGTGTCAGTGCTGTTTATTTACTGTTCTAGAGGAGATGTGCTGGGTGTGTCAGTGCTGTTTATTTACTGTTCTACAGGAGATGTGCTGGATGTGTCAGTGCTGTTTATTTACTGTTCTAGAACAGGAGATGTGCTGGATGTGTCAGTGCTGTTTATTTACTGTTCTAGAACAGGAGATGTGCTGGATGTGTCAGTGCTGTTTATTTACTGTTCTAGGACAGGAGATGTGCTGGGTGTGTCAGTGCTGTTTATTTACTGTTCTAGGACAGGAGATGTGCTGGGTGTGTCAGTGCTGTTTATTTACTGTTCTAGAACAGGAGATGTGCTGGATGTGTCAGTGCTGTTTATTTACTGTTCTAGAACAGGAGATGTGCTGGGTGTGTCAGTGCTGTTTATTTACTGTTCTAGAACAGGAGATGTGCTGGGTGTGTCAGTGCTGTTTATTTACTGTTCTAGAACAGGAGATGTGCTGGATGTGTCAGTGCTGTTTATTTACTGTTCTCCAGGAGATGTGCTGGGTGTGTCAGTGCTGTTTATTTACTGTTCTAGAGGAGATGTGCTGGATGTGTCAGTGCTGTTTATTTACTGTTCTACAGGAGATGTGCTGGGTGTGTCAGTGCTGTTTATTTACTGTTCTACAGGAGATGTGCTGGGTGTGTCAGTGCTGTTTATTTACTGTTCTAGAGCAGGAGATGTGCTGGATGTGTCAGTGCTGTTTATTTACTGTTCTAGAACAGGAGATGTGCTGGGTGTGTCAGTGCTGTTTATTTACTGTTCTAGGACAGGAGATGTGCTGGGTGTGTCAGTGCTGTTTATTTACTGTTCTAGAGGAGATGTGCTGGATGTGTCAGTGCTGTTTATTTACTGTTCTAGAACAGGAGATGTGCTGGGTGTGTCAGTGCTGTTTATTTACTGTTCTAGGACAGGAGATGTGCTGGGTGTGTCAGTGCTGTTTATTTACTGTTCTACAGGAGATGTGCTGGATGTGTCAGTGCTGTTTATTTACTGTTCTACAGGAGATGTGCTGGGTGTGTCAGTGCTGTTTATTTACTGTTCTACAGGAGATGTGCTGGGTGTGTCAGTGCTGTTTATTTACTGTTCTACAGGAGATGTGCTGGATGTGTCAGTGCTGTTTATTTACTGTTCTCCAGGAGATGTGCTGGGTGTGTCAGTGCTGTTTATTTACTGTCCTAGAACAGGAGATGTGCTGGATGTGTCAGTGCTGTTTATTTACTGCCCCAGGAACTGAGGGGCAGGAAGGTGCTGGAGCAGTCAGAGCTGTACATGAGGGTAGGAAAACTGCAGCATGGGCAGCACCAGGGAGGTGACTCCTGCCCTGGGGTTTTCCTGGGTGTTGGACAGCTCCAGGCTTGGGAAAACATTCCAGAGAAATTCAGCAAGGTGAGTTGGATCACCCTGGAAAAATTGGGAATGGAGAGTCTGGGATGGGGTCAGGACACAGGGATTGGATCCAGGGAAAATTGGGAATGGAGAGTCTGGGATGGGGTCAGGACACGGGGATTGGATCCAGGGAAAATTGGGAATGGAGAGTCCGGGATGGGGTCAGGACACAGGGATTGGATCCAGGGAAAATTGGGAATGGAGAGTCTGGGATGGGGTCAGGACACAGGGATTGGATCCAGGGAAAATTGTGAATGGAGAGCTTGGGGTGAATCCAGGGAAATGCAGGAATGCTCAGGCCAAGGTGGGGTCACAGGGGTCACATCCAACCTATGGATTCTGGATCCAGGGAAAATTTGGGATGCAGAGTGATTGTGTGTGATTGTGTGTGTGATTGTGTGATTGTGTGTGTGTAATTGTGTGTGAGTGTGTGTGATTTTGTGATTCAGTGATTTTTGTCATTCCGTGATTCTGTGATTTTAGTGATTTTAGTGATTTTAGTGATTATTCTGATTTTTGTGGGTTTTTAAAAATTTTTTGTGATTTCTGTGATTCTGTGATTTCTGTAATTCAGTGATTGTGTGGCTCTGAGATGCAGTGATTCATTCTGTGACTCTGTGATTTCTGTGACTGTGATGTAGTGATTCCCGTGATGCAGTGATTTCTGTGACTCTGTGATTTCTGTGATGCACTGATTCATTCTGTGACTCTGTGATTTCTGTAACTCTGTGATTTCTGTGACTCTGTGATTTCTGTAACTCTGTGATTTCTCTGGTTCAGTGATCTCTGTGGTTCAGTGATTTCTCTGATTCAGTGATGCAGTGATTCCCGTGATGCAGTGATTTCTGTGACTGTGTGATTCTGTGATTTCTGTGATTCTGTGATTTCTGTGACTCTGTGATTTCTGTGACTCTGTGATTTCTCTGGTTCAGTGATCTCTGTGGTTCAGTGATTCACTCCGTGGTTCTGTGGTGCGGGTCCCGCCCGGCCCCTCCCGGATATTTCCCGTTCCCGGCTCCTCCCGGATCCCTCCCAGACCGGTCCGGGCGGTTCTCACGGCACCGCCGAGCCTCATTTGCATACATTTGCATACATTTGCATACATTTGCATATAACTGCATCCATCTGCATCCCGGAGCAGCCGTTCCCAGGGGAGCAGGAGAGCGGCAAGGGCAGGGCAGGGATGGGAACCCAACATCCCGGGGAATTCCGGGATCCCATCCCCGGGACCCCATTCCCAACATCCCGGGAAAGTCCGGGATCCCATCCCCGGGACCCCATTCCCAACATCCCGGGGAATTCCGGGATCCCATCCCCTGGACCCCATTCCCAACATCCCGGGGAATTCCGGGATCCCGGCCCCGGGACCCCATTCCCAACATCCCGGGAAAGTCCGGGATCCCATCCCCGGGACCCCATTCCCAACATCCCGGGGAATTCCGGGATCCCATCCCCTGGACCCCATTCCCAACATCCCGGGGAATTCCGGGATCCCGGCCCCGGGACCCCATTCCCAACATCCCGGGAAAGTCCGGGATCCCATCCCCGGGACCCCATTCCCAACATCCCGGGGAATTCCGGGATCCCATCCCCGGGACCCCATTCCCAACATCCCGGGAAAGTCCGGGATCCCATCCCCGGGACCCCATTCCCAACATCCCGGGGAATTCCGGGATCCCATCCTGAACTCTGCATCCTCAATATTCCCTGAATCCCATAAATGGGATCCTAACCCTGTGACGTCATCCTGGCCTGAGAATTCCCAGTTTTCTCTGGATCCAGGATCCATAGGAGGAATCCAGTCCTGTGTCCTGACCGCACCCCAAGCTCTCCCTTCCAAATTTTCCCTGGATCCAATCCCCGTGTCCTGACCCCATCCTGGAGTCTCCATTCCCAATTTTCCCTGGATCCAATCCTGTGTCCTGACCCCATCCCAGGCTCTCCATTCCCAATTTTCCCTGGATCCAATCCCCGTGTCCTGACCCCATCCCGGACTCTCCATTCCCAATTTTTCCAGCCCACCTCGCTGAACTTCTCTGGAATTTTTTCCCAAGCCAGGAGCTGTCCAACCCCCCTGGAAAACCCCTGGGACCGTTGCTCCCGGGTGGATTTTTGGGATCGTTTCCTGCTTGTGCCGCGGAGCCGCTCCCGCGGGGATCCCGATCCCGGACATGCCCAGGTTCATCAATTCCCGGTTGGTTTTCCGTGCAGGAATCCCGGGTGCGATGGATTCCCGGCGCATCCCCGCATCCCGGGACGCTCGGCCGAATCCCTGGAATTTCAGGCTCGGCCGGAGCCCGGCCCCGCTCCCGCCCGGCCCCGCCCGAGCCCGGCCCCGCCGCGGCTCCGGAGGGAAATTCCCCGCGCGGTCCCGCTCCCCCGGCCCAGGTGAGCTTTGTTCGGGATGGGGAGGCTGGAAATCCGGGAATGGTTCGGGGATGCGGTGGGGAGGGGCGGGTGTGGGCTCTGCGCGTCCCTGATCCCAGAAAAACACCAGGAAGGGGTTGGATCCCCCAAAAAATACCCGTGGGAAAGGGCTGGATCCCAAAAAATCCCAGGAAAAGGCTGGATAAAAAAATCAAATCACTAGGAAAGGGTTGGATCCCCCAAAAATATCTGTGGGAAAGGGCTGGATCCCAAAAAACCAGGAAAGGACTGGATAAAAAAATCAAAACAGTAGGAAAGGGTTGGATCCCCCAAAAATATCTGTGGGAAAGGGTTGGATCCCAAAAAACAGGAAAGGGTTGGATAAAAAAATCAAAACATCAGGAAAGGGTTGGATCCCCCAGAAAATATCTATGGGAAAGGTTTGGATCCCAAAAAACCACCAGGAAAAGGCTGGATAAAAAAATCAAATCACTAGGAAAGGGTTGGATCCCCCAAAAATATCTGTGGGAAAGGGTTGGATCCCAAAAAACAGGAAAGGGTTGGATAAAAAAATCAAAACATTAGGAGAGGGTTGGATCCCCCAGAAAATACCCGTGGGAAAGGTTTGGATCCCAAAAAATCCCAGGAAAAGGCTGGATAAAAAAATCAAATCACTAGGAAAGGGTTGGATCCCCCAAAAATATCTGTGGGAAAGGGTTGGATCCCCCAGAAAATATCTATGGGAAAGGTTTGGATCCCAAAAAATCCCAGGAAAGGGCTGGATAAAAAAATCAAAACATTAGGAAAGGGTTGGATCCCCCAAAAATATCTGTGGGAAAGGTTTGGATCCCAAAAAATCCCAGGAAAAGGCTGGATAAAAAAATCAAAACATCAGGAAAGGGTTGGATCCCCCAAAAAATATCTGTGGGAAAGGGCTGGATCCCAAAAAACAGGAAAGGGCTGGATAAAAAAATCAAATCACTAGGAAAGGGTTGGATCCCCCAGAAAATATCTATGGGAAAGGTTTGGATCCCAAAAAATCCCAGGAAAGGGCTGGATCTCAAGGCTGATCCCTTGGGATGGAGCATCCAAGGTCTGGAATTCCAGGATTTTTCCAAGGGGAGGAGCCATCCCAAAAATCAGGGCTCATCCCAAAAATCCTGGTGCACTCTGCTCCTTCCAGAGGTGAATTTTTGGGATGAGTGTTCTCACATCCTGCCAGGGGTTGGAAATAAGGTTTGGAAAAAAACATCTGTGAAAGTCACTTGAATTCCCAAAAAATCTCTTGGAAAGTCACAGAAATTCGATGTAAATCCCAGGATAAAACAGCAGAAAAATCACTCTAAATCCCAGGATAAAACTCCAGAAAAAGCACTTTAACTCTCAGAAAAAAAGCTCCAGATAATTCACTTTAATTCCCAGAAAAAAACCTCCAGAAAAATCACTTGAATTCCCAGAGGAAAAATCAGGAAAAACCACTTTAAATCCCAGGATAAAAAACTTTGGGGAAGAGAAATGGGATTTTTTTGGAGAAAATAAAGGGAGTTTTTAGGGCAAAGAAAGGGAAACTTGGGAGAAATTGAGGGAATTAAAAAAAAAAAAAAAAAAAAAAAAAAAACAAGGGGAATTTTTGAGGCCAAATAAAGGGAATTTTGGGGCCCAATAAAAGAGATTTTTGGGGAAAATTAAGGGATTTTTTTGGGGAAAATAAAGGGAATTTTTTTGGCCAATAAAAAGGGAATTTTGGGACCAAATGAAAGGGATTTTTTTTTTTTGGTGAAAAATAAAGAATCCATGCACAGGGTGCTTTAAATCCTGGTGGGTTTTTTGTTGTTTTTCTGTTTGGCTCCCTGTTGGATTTTTTGGGAGTTTTTAGAGGAATTTTCTGGGCAATTCTGGGCTGAGGTTGGAGGCAGAGGGGAGAAATCCTGAGTTGGGAATTCCGGGAAAAAGAGGGGAAGGAAAAGCAGGAAAATCGGGAAAAGCAGGAGAAGGAGGAGAAGTGGGAAAAGGAAAAGGAGGAGAAGGAAAAGCAGGAAAAGGAGAAAAAGCAGGAAAAGCAGGAAAAGGAGGAAAAGGAGAAGAAAAAGCAGAAGAAAAAGCAGGAAAAAAATGAGGAGGAAAAGCGGAAAAAGAAGAAGGAAGAGGAGGAGGAGGAAAAGGAGAAGAAGAAAAAGGAAAAGGAGGAGAAGCGGGCGAAGGAAAAGCAGGAAAAAGAGGAGAAAAGAAGGAAAAGGAAAATCAGGAGAAGGAGGAGAAGGAAAAGCAGGAAAAAGAGGAGAAGGAAAAGGAGGAGAAGCACGAAAAGGAAAAGCGGGAGAAGGAGGAGAAGGAAGAGAAGTGGAAGAAGGAAAAGCAAGAAAAAGAGGAGAAAGAAGAGAAGGAAAAGCAGGAAAAGGAAAATCAGAAGGAGGAGAAGGAAAAGGAGGAGGAGAAGGAAAAGGAGGAGAAGCAGGAAAAGGAAAAGCAGGAGAAGGAAAAGGAGGAGGAGAAGGAAAAGCAGGAGAAGGAAAAGGAGGAGGAGAAGGAAAAGGAAAAGCGGGAGAAGGAGGAGAAGGAAGAGAAATAGAAGAAGGGAAAGCAGGAAAAAGAGAAGGAGAAGCAGGAAAAGGAAAAGCAGGAGAAGGAAAAGGAGGAGGAGAAGGAAAAGGAGGAGAAGGAAAAGGAGGAGGAGAAGGAAAAGGAGGAGAAGCAGGAAAAGCAGGAGAAGCAGGAAGAGGAAGCGCAGGAAAAGGAGAATCAGGAAAATCAGGATAAGCGGGAGAAGCAGGAAAGGAGGAGGAGGAGGAGGAGGAAGGGGAGGAGGGATTCCCAAATCCCGGCATCCCTCGCTCGCTGGAGGCGGCTCGGGCCGGGCCCGGCGCTGCCCCGGGATTCGGGAGCTCGGGATCGGCCCCGGGACAGCCCCGGCGGATCCGGGACCCGCGGGCGGCGATTCCCGCCGGGATCCAGCCGGGAGCCCCGGCCCGGCCCATGCGGACCCGGCGCGGCGGCCGCGGCCTGCCCAGGTCAGCGCTTCCCGCTCCCCAAAATCCCCAAAATCCCCGAACCCGGCCCCGGCCCCGCTCCTCCCTGCTGCTCCCCGCTTTCCTGCCCCTGATTCCCAAAAATCCCCCCCGAATCCCCGGGTGCCCCCCGAATTCCCATTCCCACCCCCAATTCCCAGATTCAGAGTTTTTCCCTCCTGCTTCTCCCTCCTGTCACGGCCGTTCCTGCTTTTCCTGCTCCTTCTTCCCAAAAATCCGCCTCCAAATCCAGGGAGGTACCCGGGAGTCCCTGTATCCACCTGGAATCCCCATTCCTACCCCAAATCCCTGGATCCATCCCCAAATCCCCATTCCCACCCCAAATCCCTGGATCCACCCCCAAATCCCCATTCCCACCCCAAATCCCTGGATCCATCCCCAAATCCCTGGATCCAGCCCCAAATCCATGGATCCACTCCCAAATCCATGGATCCAGCCCCAAATCCCCATTCCCACCCCAAATCCCTGGATCCATCCCCAAATCCCCATTCCCACCCCAAATTCCCATTCCCACCCCAAATTCCCGGCGCTTTTCCCACTTTTAGGGATTTTTTGGGAAGCCACAATGATGGAACTTCTGGAATAATTTTCCCACTTTTCCTTATTTTTAATTTTTCCTTATTTTTAAAGGAATGAATTGGTGTTTAGGGAGAGTAAACAGGTGGGAAGGAACAATGGGATCTTCCCAAAAATTCCAAGAAAAACACAAGGAAAGTGGTTCCAGGGGGAAAATTCCCAATGTTTTGTGCTGGAATAAAACCAGGAATAACGTCTGGGATTTTGGGAATCTCAAATCCATGGGGGCATCTCCTGGTGTAGATTTTGTTGGAAAAATAAAAGGAATTTTGGGACAGAGGAAAGGGAGCTTTTTGGGACAAATAAAGGAATTTTTTTTTTGGTTAATAAAGGGACTTTTAGGCCCTAAGGAAAGGGAATTTTGGGGAAAATACAGGAAATTTTGGGGAAAAATAAAGGGAATTTTAGGGCCTAATGAAAGGGGAATTTGGGCAAGAGGAGGGTTGTTCTTTTTTTAAAGAAAGGAAATTTTTTGGCCAATAAAAGGGGAATTTTGGGGACAATTGAAAGGGGAATTTGAGGACAAAGGAAGGGAGTTTGGGACAAAGGAAAGGGATTTCTTGGGGAGATGATTCATTTATTCCTGGTTGTTTATTCCCAGTTATTCATTCCTGGTTATTTATTCCTGGGATTCGCAGCTGGGTGGGGCCAATTCCCAGCAAATCCCCCTGGGATAGATCCCAGAATTCCCAGAGGGATAGATCCCAGAATTCCCAGGGGGATGGATCCTGGATTTCTCACTGGGATAGATCCCAGATTTCCCGGGGGATGGATCCTGGATTTCCCCCTGGGATGGATCCCAGAATTCCCAGGGGAATGGATCCTGGATTTCCCCCTGGGATGGATCCTGGATTTCCCCCTGGGATGGATCCCAGAATTCCCAGGGGAATGGATCCTGGATTTCCCCCTGGGATAGATCCTGGATTTCCCCCTGGGATGGATCCCAGATTTCCCCCTGGGATGGATCCCAGATTTCCCCCTGGGATGGATCCTGGATTTCTCCCTGGGATGGATCCCAGATTTCCCCCTGGGATGGATCCTGGATTTCCCCCTGGGATGGATCCTGGATTTCTCACTGGGATGGATCCCAGAATTCCCAGGGGGATGGATCCTGGATTTCTCCCTGGGATGGATCCTGGATCTCCTCCTGCTGTTCCAAATCCCTGATCCGATCCCATCAGGGTCAGGATGGATCCGGATCCCTGGGATGATCCCGGGATGATCCTGGTGTGGATCTGGATCCCTGAATGATCCCAGGGTGGATCTGGATCTGTGGGAAGGGCTCAGGATGGTCCCAGGGGATGATCCTGGTGGGGATGGATCCTGGGATGGATCCAGGAGCGGCTCCCCCAGCCACAGTGCCAGTGATAAAAATATCCCGGGATAAAAATAGACGGGATGGGATGGGATGGGATGGGATGGGATGGGGAGAGGCCGGGCAGGGCAGGGCTGGGTCCTGCTCCTGGAGCTGGGAATGATCCCATCCCACAGCCTGGCCTTCCCTGATTCCTGTTCTCCCATCCCACTTAATTCCCATGGATCCCCGATTCCCAATTTTCCTGTCCGTGTTTATTTCCATGGATCTCTGATTCCCGTTTTTCCTCTCCCAGTTTATTTCCATGGATCCCTGCTTCCCATTTTTCCTCTCCTGATTCCCATTTTTCCTCTCCTAGTTCCCATTTTCCCTTTCCTGATTCCCATTTTCCCTTTCCTGATTCCCATTTTCCCTCTCCTGATTCCCATTTTTCCTCTCCTAATTCCCATTTTTCCTCCCCAGCAGCTCCCAGGAACCCCCATTCCCAGGGATGATTCCCTGGATTTTCCCACTTTTCCCCTCCCTGTGCATTCCCACAGATCCTGGCTGTGCTGATCCCATTTTTCCCTCATCCCATGGGGAATTCCCACCCCGACTTCATGAAAATCTCCAGGAAAAATCCCTTTTTCCCTTGGACCAATCCCAATCCCAGGATTATTTTGGAGACCTGGGATAAATCTGGCGCTGGGATAAATCTGGGATGGGGATGGGGCTGAGGTCAGCGCTCCAAACGGGAGCGACCTTTTCCCAGGATAAAATTGGGATGGGAGAAGGACCTGGATCTGTCAGGAAGGGCTGGACCCTGATCCTGGGGTTTTTCCTGAGGATTCCCAAATTTGAGGCTTTTTCCAGAGCTGCAAAATCTGGGAATTCTTGGTGTGCTGGGAGCGCCCGGCTCTGGAACTTGTCAGGTTTTTGGGAATTCTTCTCCTGGGATTTTTGGGGATTCTTATCCTGGTTTTTGAGGATTCATCTCTCAGTTTTTGTGCATTTTTCTCCCAGTTTTTGGTGATTTTTCTCTTTTTTTGTGGGGGGGGTGGGATTCTTCTCCTGATTTTCAGGGATTTTGGAAATTCTTATCCTGTTTTTTGGAGATCCGTCTCCCATTTTTTTGTGGATTGAGCTCCTTGTATTTTGTGGATTCATCTCCTGGTTTTCAGGGATTTTTCTGGATTTTTGAGGATTCTTCTCCTGGGATTTTGTGGATTCTTCTCCTGGGGTTTTGGAAATTCTTGTCCTGTTTTTTGAGGAGTCATCTCCCATTTTTTGTGGGTTGATCTCCTGGTTTTCAGGGTTTTTTCTATATTTTTAGGGATTCTTCTCCCAGTTTTGGGGGATTCTTCCTCCAGTTTTTGGGGATTCTTCCCCCAGCTTTTGGGGATTCTTCCTCCAGCTTTTGGGGATTCTTTCTCCAGTTTTTGGGGATTCTTCCCCCAGCTTTTGGGGATTCTTCCCCCAGCTTTTGGGGATTCTTCCTCCAGCTTTTGGGGATTCTTCTCCCGGTTTTGGGGGATTTTTCTCCTATTTTTTGAGGTTCTTCCCCTTTTTTTTTTGGGGATTTTTCTCCTGTTTTTCTGAGGATTGATCTCCTGGGTTCTGGGGATTGATCTCCTGGTTTTCAGTGGATTTTTCTCCTGGATTTCTGCCATTTCTGGGTTCTCTAGCAGGGAAGCTCCCAGCCTTTCCCAGTTCTTTTCCCGGGCCCATCCCAGGGGACGATCCCGGGCTCCGACCTTGCGGCGCTCCCGGTTTCCGGGCGGATGTTCCATCGATCCGGCATCGATCCCGGCGCTCCTGGTGCTCCTGCCTCCCTCCCTGGCAGCAGGAGCTGCAGTTCCTGGGAGAGCTTCTCCAGAGCCATTCCCAGCTCCCTGCCCGAGCCGGAGCCGCCGGGTCCTTTCCGGGGCTGGGACTGGCACTTTTTCTCTTTTCCCTTTTTTCCCTGTTTTCCAATCCCTTGCCAACCCTTTTCCAACCCTTTCTAACCTTTTTTCCCCTCCTTTCCAACCCTTTTCGCTCCTTTCCAACCTTTTTTTCTTCCCTTTCCAACCCTTTTCCCCCCCTTTCCAACCCATTTTCAACCCATTTCCTCCTTTCCAACCCTTTCCCAACCTTTTTTCCCGTTTCCCAACCCTTCTCCTTCCCCCCTTTCCCAAACCTTTGTCCCCTTTCCCAACCTCTCTCCAACCCTTTTTTCTGTTTCCCAACCCTTTCCCAATCCTTTTTGCCCTGTTTCTCACCCCTTTCCAATCCCTTTTCCCCGTTTCCAACCCTTTTCCAGCCCTTTTCCCCCTTTCCAACCTTCTTTCTCCTTCCCCCCCTTCCCAACTCTTTTTTTTCCTTTCCCAGCCCTTTCTCCCCTTTCCCAGCTCTTTTTTCCCTTTCCCAACCCTTTCTCTACCCTTTCCCAGCCCTTTTCCCCTTTCCCAACCCTTTTTTTTCCCTGTTTTCTGCAGGAACGCCCCTGGAGCAGCCGGGCCCCCTCCGCCATGGCCTCGCCCCCCCCGCCTGCAGTAGGTACTGTCAGCCTGGGGGTTGGAATTTGGGGATTTTGAGAACGTTGGGAATTTTGGGACACCCAGCCCAGGGTGGGAAGGAGGGAGCAGCTCCCGGGGTATCCTGGATATCCTGGCTGGAGCCTCTTGAGATTGGGGGAGCTTGGAGGGCTGGTGGGTCCTTGGGTCTGGGGGATGCTGATCCCGTTCCCTGATTCCTATTCCCTAATTCTCTGTTCCCTGATTCCCTATTCCCTCTTCCCTGATTCCCTGTTCCCTGATTCCCTATTCCCTGATTCCCTGTTCCGTCTTCCCTAATTCCCTAGTTCCCTCTTCCCTGATTCCCTGTTCCCTGATTCCTTGATTCTCTGATTCCTGTTCCCTGATTCCCTGATTCCCTCTTCCCTTATGATTCTGATTCCCTGTCCCTTGTTCCCTAATGATTCCCTGTTCCCCCTTCTCCCTCCATCTCCATCCCCTTTTTTCTCCATCCCTATTCTCCTTCTCCATCCCCTTTTTTCTCCCTCCCCTTCCTCCACCTCCCTCCCCTTTCCCTTCCTCCTCCTCCTCCTCCTCCTCTGCCTCCATCCCCCTTCTCCCTCCCGCTCCATCTCCATCCCCCTTCGATTCCATCTCCATCCCTTTTCCTCTTCCAACCCTGCCCCCTTTTCCTCCATCTCCTCCATCCCCCTTTTCCATCTCCTCCTTTTTCTTTTCCATCCCCTCCATCCCCCTTTTCCATCCCCCTTTTCCTCCATCTCTTCCATCTCATCCATCTCCTCCATCTCTTCCATCTCCTCCATCTCCTCCATATATTTTTCCATCTCCCTTTTCCATCCCCCTTTTCCGTCTCCTTCATCCTCTTTTCCATCCCTCTTTTCCATCTCTCGTCATCCCTCTCTTCCTCCATCCCCCTCCATCCCTCTTGTCCTCCATCTCCTCCATCCCCCTTTTCCATCCCCTTTTCCATCCCCTTTTCCATCCCCTTTTCCACCCCCATCCCTCCCCACCCCCGGTTCCGTGTTCCCGTTCCCGGTGCAGGATCTCCGCCGGAGCCGCCGGTGCCCGGGGGGATGGAGGAGCTGGGCCAGGCCTTCAGCTTCGAGGACAGCGAGGAGGAGGAGGAGGAGGAGGAGGAAGACGAGGATTCAGGAGCTGATCCCTGCCCTGATCCCTGCCCTGATCCCTGCCCTGATCCTGGAGCCGATGGGGCTCTCCAGGCGCCCCCGCGCCGCCGGCGCCCGCCCAGCTCCGGTGAGCAGCGTTCCCAGTATTCCCAGTATGGAATTCCCAGTGTTCCTGTGTGGAATTCCCAGTGTTCCTGTGTGGAATTCCCAGACATTCCTAATCTGGAATTCCCGATATTCCCAGTGTGGAATTCCCGGTGTAGAATTCCCAGTATTCCTGTGTGGAATTCCCAAATATTCCCAGTGTGGAATTCCCGATATTCCCAGTGTGGAATTCCCGGTATTCCCGTGTGGAATTCCCGGTATTCCCGGTGTGGAATTACCGGTATTCCCAGTATGGAATTCCTGGTATTCCTGTGTGGAATTCCCAGACATTCCTAATCTGGAATTCCTGATATTCCCAGTATAGAATTCCCAGTGTGGAATTCTTGATATTCCTGTGTGGAATTCCCAGTATTCGGATTATGGAAATCCTCTTCATTCCCAGTATAGAATTCCCAGTATTCCCAGTATGAAATTCCCAGTATTCCCAGTGTGGAATTCAAGGTATTCCTGTGTGGAATTCCTGATCCTGTGTGGAATTCCCAGGCACTCCCAGTGTGGAATTCCCAGTATTCCCAATGTGGAATTCCCGATATTCCCGGTGGATCCTGGGGGTGCTGACATAGTTTCTCTTTGTTTCCTTCCCTGCAGAGGGGCTGGAGCCAGAGACTGAGGAAGGGTGAGTGGGATTTGGGGCATTTTGTGGGATTTCCATGGAATTTTGGGGATTCTGATGGGATTTGGGACATTTTGTGGGATTTCCATGGAATTTTGGGGATTCTGATGGGATTTCAGGGAGTTGTGTGGGATTTGGGGCAGTTTCAGGAGGTTTAGGTGGGAATTCCAGGAGTCTTGGCAGGATTTTGGGTCCTGTGATGGATTTTTGGGATCTGTCCCCTCCATGTGACGTCACAGCTGCTGCTGTGCCTCAGTTTCCCCCAAGTTCTCCCCTTTCCAAGGAGCTCCAAGCAGGAGAACTCTGGGATTTTGTGATTTTTTCCATCATCCCTGAGTGTGTTGGCGGGACATCCCTAAAAATGTGGGATGACCCTAAGGGGATCCCAAGGAGCAAATGGAGGGTGGAATGGAGGGAAATTCCTTAAAAAAATTCCTGATTTTGTGGGAATGGGGGTGACAGGGGGTGGGAGCTTTGGGAGGGTGTGATCCTGGGGAATCTGGCCCTGATCCAGGGATTTTTCCCTGGAATGTTCCCTGACCCTGCTCCTGCAGGATCCCAGCTCAGGTGAGCAACGGCGAGGCCGGAGGAGATTCCCAGATCCGGAACCGCACCTGGAAGAGGGAGAGCATCTGCAGAGGTGGGGAAAAGTTGGGATAACCCCTGGGATAACCCCTGGGTAACCCCTGGATAACCCTGGGATAACCCCTGGATAACCCTGGGATAACACCTGGATAACCCCTGGATAACGCCTGGATAACCCCTGGGATAACCCTTGGGATTATCTCTGGGATAACCTCTGGGCTAACCTTTGGGTAACCCCTGGATAACCCTTGGGATTATCTCTGGGATAACCCCTGGATAACCTCTGGGTAACCCCTGGATAACCCTTCAGATTATCTTGGGATAACCCCTGGGCAAACCTTTGGATAACCTCTGGGTAACCCCTGGAATAACTTCCCATCATGATTGGATCCCAGGATGTTGATCCTGATCCCAATCCTGATTCCAATCCTGATCCCGATTCCAGTCCTGATCCCATCCCAATCCTGACTGTGATCCCAGTCCTGACTGTGATCCCAGTCCCGATCTGATCCCAATGCCAATCCCAATCTGATCCCATTCCCGATCCCATTCCCAATCCCGATCCCATTCCCGATCCCATTCCCGATCCCATTCCCGATCCCATTCCTGATCCCATTCCCGATCCCATTCCCGATCCCATTCCCGATCCCATTCCCGATCCTATTCCCGATCCCATTCCTGATCCCATTCCCGATCCCATTCCCGATCCCATTCTTAATCCCATTCCCTATCCCATTCCCGATCCCATTCCTGATCCCATTCCTGATCCCATTCCCGATCCCAATGCCGATCCCATTCCTGATCCCATTCCTGATCCCATTCCCTATCCCATTCCTGATCCCATTCCCTATCCCATTCCTGATCCCATTCCTGATCCCATTCCTGATCCCAATGCCGATCCCATTCCCTGATCCCATTCCCAATCCCACATTCCCGATCCCACATTCCTGATCCCATTCCCGATCCCATTCCCTGATCCCATTCCCAATCCCACATTCCCAATCCCATTCCCGATCCCATTCCCTGATCCCATTCCCGATCCCATTCCCTGATCCCAATGCCGATCCCGGTGTTTCCAGGGGAGCGTTTCTCCTTCCCGGCCGTGGAGGACGAGGTGATCTACGACGACGTTCCCTGCGAGGGCCTGGACGCGGAGCAGGATGGTACGGACGCGCCTCCCGCTTTTCCAGAGCCCCTCCCGCTTTTCCAGAGCCCCTCCCGCTTTTCCAGAGCCCCTCCCGCTTTCCATCCGACAGCCTCCTCCGCTTTTCCAGGGTCCATGACCTATTTTCTAGCAGGAATCACCTCTTCCCAATTTTCCAGGGGCCACCATCCCATTTTCCAGTAGGAATCACCTCCTCCTGGTTTTCCAGGGTCCACGATCCCATTTTCATCTTCCCAGTTTTCCAGAGCCCACAATTCCATTTTCCATCCAGGAGCTGCCTCTTCCCAGTTTTCCAGGCCCCCCTCCCCATCCCATTTTCCAGCAGGAATCACCTCCTCCTGGTTTTCCATCCAGGAACCGCCTCTTCCTGGTTTTCCATCCAGGAATCACCTCCTCCTGGTTTTCCATCCAGGAACCGCCTCTTCCTGGTTTTCCAGGGCCCTCCCGTCCCATTTTCCATCAAGAAGGAGAATCCTGTCCTCCAGGAGGAAGGAATAACCGGGGAATGGGATGGGAATCCTGGGAAATCCCGGGATTTGGGAGGGATGGAGCCACTGCCAGAGGGGCTGCAGGACTCTGAGGGTTCCAGAAGAGGAGAATTGGGCAGGAATTCAGTGGGAATTGTGTGAGAATTGAGCAGGAATTGGGTGGGAATTGAGCAGGAAATCTGCGGGAATTGAACGGGAAATCAGTGGGAATTGAGCAGGAATCCAGGGGGAATTGTGCAAGAATTCAGCAGGAAATCGGTGGGAATCGAGCAGGAATCCAGTGGGAATTCAGCAGGAATTGAGTGGGAACCCACCAGGAATTAAACAGGAATTGAGTGGGAACCCAGCAGGAATCCACCAGGAATTAAACAGGAATTGAGTGGGAACCCAGCAGGGATCCAGCAGGGACCCAGCAGGAATTGAGCAGGAACCCAGCAGGAATTAAACAGGAATTGAGTGGGAACCCATCAGGAATCCAACAGGAATTGTTGGGAATGCAGTAGGAATTGAGCAGGAACCCAGCAGGAATTGAGCAGGAATTGAGCAGGAATTGAGCAGGAACCCAGCAGGAATTGAGCAGGAATTGAGCAGGAATTGAGCAGGAATTGAGCAGGAACCCAGCAGGAATTGAGCAGGAATTGAGCAGGAATTGAGCAGGAACCCAGCAGGAATTGAGCAGGAATTGAGCGGGAACCCATCAGGAATCCAACAGGAATTGTTGGGAATGCAGTAGGAATTGAGCAGGAATTGAGCAGGAATTGAGCAGGAACCCAGCAGGAACTGAGCAGGAATTGAGCAGGAATTGAGCAGGAATTGAGCAGGAACCCAGCAGGAATTGAGCAGGAATTGAGCAGGAATTGAGCGGGAACCCAGCAGGAATTGAGCAGGGACCCAGCAGGAATTGAGCAGGAATTGAGCAGGAACCCAGCAGGAATTGAGCAGGAATTGAGCAGGAATTGAGCGGGAACCCAGCAGGAATTGAGCAGGAATTGAGCAGGAATTGAGCAGGAACCCAGCAGGAATTGAGCAGGAATTGAGCAGGAATTGAGCAGGAATTGAGCAGGAACCCAGCAGGAATTGAGCAGGAATTGAGCAGGAATTGAGCAGGAACCCAGCAGGAACTGAGCAGGAATTGAGCAGGAATTGAGCAGGAATTGAGCAGGAACCCAGCAGGAATTGAGCAGGAATTGAGCAGGAATTGAGCGGGAACCCAGCAGGAATTGAGCAGGGACCCAGCAGGAATTGAGCAGGAATTGAGCAGGAACCCAGCAGGAATTGAGCAGGAATTGAGCAGGAATTGAGCAGGAACCCAGCAGGAATTGAGCAGGGACCCAGCAGGAATTGAGCAGGAATTGAGCAGGAACCCAGCAGGAATTGAGCAGGAATTGAGCAGGAATTGAGCAGGAACCCAGCAGGAATTGAGCAGGAATTGAGCAGGAATTGAGCGGGAACCCAGCAGGAATTGAGCAGGGACCCAGCAGGAATTGAGCAGGAATTGAGCAGGAACCCAGCAGGGATCCAGCAGGAATTGAGCAGGAACCCAGCAGGAATTGAGCAGGAATTGAGCAGGAATTGAGCAGGAATCCAGCAGGGATCCAGCAGGAATTGAGCAGGGCCCCATCAGGAGTCGCTGGGACGCTCTGCACTGTTCTCCCCGCACTGTTCTCTCTGTGATGTTTGCTCTGAGATGTTCTCCCCGCTCTCCCTGCTGTTCTCTCTGAGATGTTCTCCCCGCACTGTTCTCCCCACGATGTTCTCCCTGCACTGTTCTCTCTGCGGTGTTTGCTCTGAGATGTTCTCCCCGCACTGTTCTCCCCGCACTGTTCTCCCCGCACTGTTCTCCCCACGATGTTCTCCCCGCGCTGTTCTCCCCGCACTGTTCTCCCCGCGCTGTTCTCTCTGAGATGTTCTCCCCGCGCTGTTCTCTCTCTCTGCACTGTTCTCCCCGCGCTGTTCTCCCCGCACTCTTCTCCCCGCGCTGTTCTCCCCGCACTGTTCTCCCCGCACTGTTCTCCCCGCACTGTTCTCCCCACGATGTTCTCCCTGCACTGTTCTCTCTGCGATGTTTGCTCTGAGATGTTCTCCCCGCGCTGTTCTCCCCGCGCTGTTCTCCCCGTACTGTTCTCCCCACACTGTTCTCCCTGCACTGTTCTCCCCGCACTGTTCTCCCCGCGCTGTTCTCCCCACGATGTTCTCCCCACGATGTTCTCCCCACGATGTTCTCCCTGCACTGTTCTCTCTGCACTGTTCTCCCCGCACTGTTCTCCCCGCGCTGTTCTCCCCGCACTGTTCTCCCCGCACTGTTCTCCCCGCGCTGTTCTCCCCGCACTGTTCTCTCTGCACTGTTCTCCCCGCGCTGTTCTCCCCGCACTGTTCTCTCTGCACTGTTCTCCCTGCACTGTTCTCCCTGCACTGTTCTCCCCACGATGTTCTCCCCACACTGTTCTCTCCGCGCTGTTCTCTCCGAGATGCTCTCTCTGCACTGTTCTCTCTGCGGTGTTTGCTCTGAGATGTTCTCCCCGCGCTGTTCTCTCCGAGATGCTCTCTCTGTACTGTTCTCCCCGCACTGTTCTCCCTGCGCTGTTCTCTCCGCGCTGTTCTCCCCGAGATGCTCTCTCTGCAGTGTGCGCTGTGCGTTGCAGGCGCGGGGCTCATCTACGCCGAGGTGCAGCGCGGGGAGGGGACGCGCCTGGGGCAGGACCTGGGCTGGAGCTCCAGCGACTTCGAGAGCTACAGCGACTCCGGGGAGGAATCGCGGCCGGAATCGCGGCGGGACAGCGAGCGGGACAGCGAGCGCGCCAGGCTGCGGGCGGCCTTCCAGCCCCGGGTAGGAGCGTGCATCCTGGGGCTGCTGTTCCTATGGAATTCCTGTCCCTATGGGACTCCTGTGCTTCCCTGGCATTCCTGTCCCTATGGAATTCCTGTCCTTCCAGCCCCGGGTAGGAGCCTGCTTCCCTGGGACTGCTGTTCCTCTGGAATTCCTGTCCCTTTGGAATTCCTGTCCTTCCAGCCCCGGGTAGGAGCCTGCATCCTGGGGTTCCTGTTCCTCTGGGGTTCCTGTCCCTATGGAATTCCTGTCCTTCCAGCCCCGGGTAGGAGCCTGCATCCTGGGACTGCTGTGCTTCCCTGACGTTCCTGTCCCTATGGAATTCCTGTCCCTATGGAATTCCTGTGCTTCCATGGGATTCCTGTGCTTCCCTGGGACTGCTGTCCCTGTGGAATTCCTGTCCTTCCAGCCCCGGGTAGGAGCCTGCTTCCTGGGACTGCTGTGCTTCCCTGACGTTCCTGTCCCTATGGAATTCCTGTCCCTATGGAATTCCTGTGCTTCCATGGGATTCCTGTGCTTCCCTGGGACTGCTGTCCCTATGGAATTCCTGTCCTTCCAGCCCCGGGTAGGAGAGTGCATCCTGGGGTTCCTGTCCCTAGGGAATTCCTGTCCCTATGGAATTCCTGTCCCTATGGAATTCCTGTGCTTCCCTATGGCATTCCTGTGCTTCCCTGGCATTCCTGTCCCTATGGAATTCCTGTACTTCCAGCCCCGGGTAGGAGCGTGCATCCTGGGGTTCCTGTCCCTCTGGAATTCCTGTCCCTATGGAATTCCTGTGCTTCCCTGGGACTGCTGTTCCTCTGGAATTCCTGTCCCTATGGAATTCCTGTCCCTATGGAATTCCTGTCCTTCCAGCCCTGGGTAGGAGCCTGCTTCCCTAGGATTCCTGTCCCTATGGAATTCCTGTCCTTCCACTGAAATTCCTGTCCTTCCAGCCCTGGGTATGGATCTCTGCTTCCCTGGGATTCCTTCCCTGGGATCTTGTCCCTCTGGAATTCCTGTCCCTCTGGAATTCCTGTTCCTCTGGAATTCCTGTCCCTCTGGAATTCCTGTCCCCCTGGAATTCCTGTCCTTCCCCTGAAATTCCTGTCCTTCCCTCTGGAATTCCCATCCGTCCAGTCCAGCGTGTGCATCCCATCCCTCTGGAATTCTCATCCATCCCTCTGGAATTCTCATCCATCCCTTTGGAATCCTGATCCCTCCAGCCCAAGGTATGCATCTCATCCCTCTGGAATTCTCATCCATTCCTCTGGAATTCCATCCATTCCTCTGGAATCCTCACCCTTCCCTCTGGAATTTTCATCCATCTCTTGGAATTCCCATCCATCCCTCTGGAATTCCCATCCATCCCTTGGAATCCTCATCCTTCCTTTGGAATCCTCATCCCAGCTTTTCCTGGCATTGTCCTGCCTGGAGGCACCAGAGCATCCCACAGACCCTGCCGTGTTTTCCCTGGAATTTTCTTTCCATTTTCTTTCCATTTTCCTCCTTCCTGCTTAATTTTCCTTCTGCTGGAGCTTCTCCCTGCCTTTCCCTGCTCCATCCCAGCTGGAATTTCAGGATTTTGGGGATGATTCCTCCCATTTTTCACCCTCTCCCTGCCTTTCCCTGCTCTTGCTGCATTCCCTGCTCCATCCCAGCTGGGATTGCAGGATTTTTGGGATGATTTCTCCTGTTTTTGGGGCCTTCCCTGCTGCTCCTGCACTCCCTGCTCACTCCCAGCCAGAATTCTGGGATGCTGCTGCCTGCTCTGTGCTGCTTTCCCTGCTCCTGCTCCATTCCAGACGGAATTTTAGGATTTTTGGGATTTTTCTCCTTGCTGCTCCTACATTCCCAGCCGGAATTCCGGGCTGCTGCTGCTGTTCTCTGCTCCTTTGGGATGATCTCTCCTGTGTTTTTGCCTTTGCTGCTTCCCTGGATCTCTGCTCCTGCCGCTCTCCCGCTTTGCTTTGGGCTCAGCTCTCTCCAGACCTCCAAAAACTCAAGGAAAAATGCGCCAGGACTAAGAGGGAGCTCCTGGCTCTGAGAGTTGGGGGGAAGGAAATGCAGGAGCTGAAGCACAAATCCGATTGGAAGGTACCGATCCCGTCCCGAAATTCCCAAAATTCCCAAAATTCCCAGTATGGGGGGGATAAAATTCCCATCGTGGAATGAATCCAGGCTGGGCTCATCCCATTCCCATCCCAAAAATCAGTCTGGAGCTGCCCAGGGATTCAGGGGTTCGGGAAGGGATTCAGGAATTTGGGAAGGAATTCATGAAGGAATTGAGGAGGGAAGGAAAAAATTCAGGAATTCAGGAATTCAGGAATTCAGGAGGGAAGAAGTGAAGGAAAGAATTCAAGAATTCAGGAAGGAATTCAGGAATTGAGGAAGGAATTCAGGAATTTGGGATGGAATTCAGGGAGGAATGAAGGAATTCAAGAATTCAGAAATTCAGGAATGAAGGAAGGAATTCAGGAATTCAGGAAGGAATTGAAGAATTCAGGAAGCTATTCAGGAATTCAGGAATTGGGAATTTAGGAAGGAATTCAGGAATTGAGGAAGGAATTCAGGGACGAATGAAGGAATTCAGGAATTCTGGAATTCAGGAAGGAATTCAGAAATTTAGGAAGGAATTGAAGAATTCAGGCAGCAATTCAGAAATTCAGGAAGCAATTCAGGAAGGAATTTGGGAATTTAGGAATTTAGGAAGGAACTCAGGAAGGAATTCAGGAATTGAGGAAGGATGGAATTCAGGAAGGGATTTGGGAATTCAAGGATTGAGGAAGGAATTCAGGAATCCAGGAGGGAAGGGAAGAATTTAAGAAGCAAGGAAGAAGAATTTTGGGAATTGTGGAACCTCAGGGCAGAGCCTTTCCCACCCCATTCCAGCTGGCTTTCCATGGGGTAAAACGCTGGGATTTGGGGTAAAACCCCGGGATTTCAGGTAAACCTCCCAGATTTGAGGTGAAATTCTGGGATTTGGGGTGAAACTCTGGGATTTGGGGTAAACCCCCCAAAACCCCAGGAATTGGGATGAAATGCTGGGATTCGAGGCAAAACTCCCAGATTTGGGTTAAAACTCTCAGATTTGGGGTAGAAATGTTGGGATTTGGGGTGAAAGGCCAGGATTTGGGTTGAAAGGCCAGGATTTCGGGTGAAAGGCCAGGATTTGGGGTGGGAAGGGCCAGGATTTGGGGTGGGAAAGGCCAGGATTTGGGGTGAAAGGCCAGGATTTGGGGGGAAAGGCCAGGATTTCGGGGGAAAGGCCAGGATTTGGGGTGAAAGGCCAGGATTTGGGGTGGGAAGGGCCAGGATTTGGGGTGAAAGGCCAGGATTTGGGGGGAAAGGCCAGGATTTGGGGTGGGAAAGGCCAGGATTTGGGGGGAAAGGCCAGGATTTGGGGTGGGAAAGGCCAGGATTTGGGGTGAAAGGCCAGGATTTGGGGGGAAAGGCCAGGATTTGGGGTGGGAAAGGCCAGGATTTGGGGGGAAAGGCCAGGATTTGGGGTGAAAGGCCAGGATTTGGGGTGAAAGGCCAGGATTTGGGGTGGGAAGGGCCAGTCCCCCTTTTCCTGCCTCACACATCCCAACCCGCTCCCGTCCCTTCCCAGCCCCGCTTGGCTGCGCTGCACGATCCCCTCCAGCTGCTGCCAACCCCTGGGCAGGATCCAGAGGGATCCAGAGAGATCCAGAGGGATCCCAGAGCTCTGGCCACGTGGCTGTGTGGGAAAACAGGGAAGGCACTCCATGGATGTTCCTGAGGGGCTGGATCTGGGATGGGATCCTGGGGCATCCCGATCCCTGTGAGCCCCGGGATGATCCCTGTGATCCCTGTGATGATCCCGGTGATCCCTGTGACCCCTGGGATGATCCCAGTGATCCCTGTGATGATCCCTGGGATCCCTGTGATGATCCTGGCGATCCCTGTGATGATCCCTGTGATCCCTGTCATCCCTATGATGATCCCATCAATCCCTGTGAGCCCCATGATGATCCTGGTGACCCCTGTGATGATCCTGGTGATTCCTGTGATGATCCCAGTGATCCCTGTGACTCCTGTCATGATCCCTTTGATCCCACTGATCCCTGTGCTCTCCTAAGATCCCCATGCTGATCCCTGTGCTCCCTGAGATCCCAGTGATCCCTGTGCTGATCCCAGTGATCCCAGCAGTGATCCCAGTGCTGATCCCAGTGCTGATCCCAGTGCTGATCCCAGTGATCCCAGCACTGATCCTGGTAATCCCAGGACTGATCCTGGTGATCTCAGCATTGATCCCAGTGATCCCAGCACAGATCCTGGTAATCCCAGTGGTTTCAGCGCTGATCCTGGTGATCTCAGCATTGATCCCAGCATTGATCCCAGTGATCTCAGCACTGATCCCAGTGATCCCAGTGCTGATCCCATCTGTGATCCCTGTGCTGATCCCTGCACTGATCCTGCTGATTCCAGGGATCCCAGCACTGATCTCAGTGCTGATCCCAGTGCTGATCCAGGTGATCCCAGCTCTGACCCCAGTGCTGATCCAGGTGATCCCAGCTCTGATCTCAGTGCTGATCCCTGTGCTGATCCCAGCTCTGATCCCTGTGCTGCTCCTAGCTCTGACCCCAGCTATGATCCCAGTGGTGATCCAGGTGACCCCAGCTCTGGTCCCAGCTCTGATCTCAGTGCTGATCCCTGTGCTGATCCCAGCTCTGATCTTAGCTATGATCCCTGTGCTGATGCTGGTGATCCCAGCACTGATCCAGGTGATCTCAGCTCTGATCCCAGTGCTGATCCCAGCTCTGATCCCAGTGGTGATCCAGGTGATCCCAGCTCTGATCTCAGTGCTGATCCCTGTGCTGATCCCAGCTCTGATCTCAGCTCTGATCCCTGTGCTGCTCCTAGCTCTGACCCCAGCTCTGATCCCAGTGCTGATCCAGGTGATCCCTTTGCTGTCCCAGCTCTGACCCAGGTGACCCCAGCTCTGACCCCAGCTCTGATCCAGGTGATCCCTTTGCTGTCCCAGCTGTGATCCAGGTGATCCCTTTGCTCTCCCAGCTCTGACCCAGGTGACCCCAGCTCTGACCCCAGCTGTGATCCAGGTGATCCCTTTGCTGTCCCAGCTCTGACCCCAGCTGTGACCCAGGTGATCCCTTTGCTGTCCCAGCTGTGATCCAGGTGATCCCTTTGCTCTCCCAGCTCTGACCCAGGTGACCCCAGCTCTGACCCCAGCTGTGATCCAGGTGATCCCTTTGCTGTCCCAGCTCTGACCCCAGCTGTGACCCAGGTGATCCCTTTGCTGTCCCAGCTCTGACCCCGTTGTCCCGGCAGGTGTCCCAGCTGATGCGGGCGGCGCGCAGCGGCACCAAGGACGGGCTGGAGCGCACGCGCATGGCGGTGCTGCGCAGGGTGACCTTCCTGCAGCGCCGCGACAGCCCAGGTGAGCAACGGGGACAGCCCGGGGAGGGGAGGGGACAGCCCGGGGAGGGGAGGGGACAGCCCGGGGAGGGGGGACAGCCCAGGTGAGCAAGAGGGACAGCCCGGGGAGGGGAGGGGACAGCTCAGGGGAGCAAGGGGGACAGCCCGGGTGAGCGGGGGACAGCCCGGGGAGGGGACAGCCCGGGGAGGGGACAGCCCGGGGAGGGGAGGGGACAGCCCAGGGGAGAGGGACAGCCCGGGGGAGGGACAGCCCGGGTGAGTGGGGGACAGCCCAGGTGAGGGGAGGAGAGCAGCCCAGGTGAGGGGGACAGCCCGGGTGAGAGGGACAGCCCAGGTGAGGGGGACAGCCCAGGTAAGGGGAGCAGCCCAGGTGAGGGGAGGAGAGCAGCCCAGGTGAGAGGGACAGCCCAGATGAGGTGAGAGGAGCAGCCCAGGTGAGAGGAGCAGCCCAGGTGAGGGAGCAGCCCAGGTGAGGGACAGCCCAGGTGAGGGGGACAGCCCAGGTGAGAGCAGTGCAGGAATCCCAGACAGTTCCAGCACCTCCCCAGTTCCCGCCGTTATTCCTCGGGGCTCTTGGCAAGCTCCACCTCCCTCCTTTTGTCCGCAGAGGATAAAACAGGCCCGGAGTGTCCGGGGGGGTTTTCCCTCAGGGTTTGTTCCCCTCAGGATTTTTCCCCTGAACTCCCAATTCCCAGGAGGTTTTCCTTGGATGTTTTCCCCTCTGGAATTTCCCCTGAATTCCCAATTCCCAGGGGCTTTCCCTTCAGGGTTTTTCCTTCGGGATTTTTTTCACTGAACTCCCAATTCCAAGGAGGATTCCCTTGTGATTTACCAAAGTAAGAGTATTGGTCTAATGCCAACACTCGACTGTGATGGACAAAAGACTCTCTAACAATTTAAATTTAGACAGTTTATGTTTATTCAGTGCTGGGCAGCAGGGTGAAGTAATCCTCTAATACCCACTGCAAAATCACAGGTGATCACAGAGTCTATTTATTGACAAAGGATTCAAACAAATACATGTTCATAACAACAGCCCCTCCCATTCCTCGTTTCTTATGCTAATTAGCTTGATTGGCTATTAAGAATGTGTGGTTGGCTTTTTGAATTAAGTCTGGGGTCGTTTTTGTGGGGAGGGGTCTTAAAAAGAGGAGGTAAGGTGAGTCTTCCTCACCCTGAACTCTCGACCTTTTCTATCAATGACAATACAAATGGCTTTTGGGGCAATTCCAGTTTTCAGAGAATAAGTTTCTGGTTGCATTGTTTGTGTTTCATCTTTTCCCATTGCAAGCACAGCTGAGCAAACATAAAATGACAGGCGGTTAATTATTTAAGTTTCGAATAACTATTTCAAGTCCAGCTTTTCTAACTTTTAACTAAAATCCTGATTTCTCCAAGATGAGTGTTTCACTAGGATTTTTCCCTGAGGATTTCCCCCTGAATTCCCAATTCCCAGGAGGTTTTCCCTGGGATTTGTTCCCTCTGGAGTGCCCCTGAGTTCCCAATTCCCAGGAGGATTTCCCTGGGATTTGTTCCCTCTGGAGTGCCCCTGAGTTCCCAATTCCCAGGAGGATTTCCCTCGGATTTGTTCCCTCTGGAGTGCCCCTGAGTTCCCAATTCCCAGGAGGATTTCCCTGGGATTTGTTCCCTCTGGAGTGCCCCGGGTTCCCAATTCCCAGGTTTTCCCTGGGATTTGTTCCCTCTGGAGTGCCCCGAGTTCCCAGAGGTTTTCCCTAGGATTTGTTCCCTCTGGAGTGCCCCTGAGTTCCCAATTCCCAGGAGGATTTCCCTAGGATTTGTTCCCTCTGGAGTGCCCCGGGTTCCCAATTCCCAGGTTTTCCCTGGGATTTGTTCCCTCTGGAGTGCCCCGGGTTCCCAGGAGGATTTCCCTGGGATTTGTTCCCTCTGGAGTGCCCCTGAGTTCCCAGGAGGATTTCCCTGGGATTTGTTCCCTCTGGAGTGCCCCGGGTTCCCAGTTCCCAGGTTTTCCCTGGGATTTGTTCCCTCTGGAGTGCCCTTGAATTCCCAGGAGGATTTCCCTGGGATTTGTTCCCTCTGGAGTGCCCCGGGTTCCCAGTTCCCAGGAGGTTTTCCCTGGGATTTGTTCCCTCTGGAGTGCCCCGGGTTCCCAGGAGGTTTTCCCTGGGATTTGTTCCCTCTGGAGTGCCCCGGGTTCCCAGTTCCCAGGTTTCCCTGGGATTCTCGTGTCCCGCAGGGGAGGGGGAGCGCAGGAGGGGCGCGGCCGAGGCCGAGCGGGCGCCGCGCTCCCGCCGGAGCTCCCGGCTGTCCCCGGAGCAGCCCAGGGGAGGTAGGATGGATCCCGGGAGCGGGGCGGAGCCGCGGGATCTGCTGCGTGTGTGCCAGAGCATTCCCACGGGATCTGCTGTGTGTGTGCCGGCATTCCCATGGGATCTGCTTTGTGTGTGTCACAGAATTCCCAGAGCATTCCCATGGGATCTGCTGCGTGTGTGCCAAAGCATTCCCATGGATCTGCTGTGTGTGTGTCCCAGCATTCCCATGGGATCTGCTGTGTGTGTGCCAGATAATTCCCATGGGATCTGCTGTGTGTGTGCCAGAGCATTCCCACGGGATCTGCTGTGTGTTCAGCATTCCCAGAGCATTCCCATGGGATCTGCTGCGTGTGTGCCAGAGCATTCCCATGGATCTGCTTTGTGTGTGTGCCGGCATTCCCATGGGATCTGCTTTGTGTGTGTCACAGAATTCCCAGAGCATTCCCATGGGATCTGCTGCGTGTTCAGCATTCCCATGGATCTGCTGTGTGTTCAGCATTCCCAGAGCATTCCCATGGGATCTGCTGCGTGTGTGTCCCAGATAATTCCCATGGGATCTGCTGTGTGTGTGTCCCAGAGCATTCCCATGGGATCTGCTGTGTGTGTGTGCCCAATTCCCAGGGCATTCCCATGGGATCTGCTGTGTATCCAGCATTCCCAGGGCATTCCCATGGGATCCACTGTGTGTGTTCCCGGCATTCCCATGGGATTGGCTGCGTGTTCCTGGCATTCCCATATCATTCCCATGGGATTGGCTGTGTGTTCCTGGCATTCCCAGAGCATTCCCATGGGATTGGCTGTGTGTTCCTGGCATTCCCAGAGCATTCCCATGGGATTGGCTGTGTGTTCCTGGCATTCCCAGAGCATTCTCGCAGCTTCCCGTGGGATCGCTCCCGCCGTTCCCGCACGGCCAGCGCAGCTTTGGGGCGCGGCAATCCCGGGCGAGCATCCCCGGGGGGAGGAGCCGAAATTAGGGAAGGAAAAAGGTCCCGCAGCGCTTCTCTCCCTCCTTCCCTCCCTCCCTCCCTCCCTCCCTCCCTCCCTCCCTCCCTCCCTTCCCCTTCCCCTTCCCCTTCCCGGGTTTCTGGCCCGGGATGGCGCCGGGGCCATGTGGAGGCGGCGGCCGCGCTCCCATCCTGAGCTTTCCTTGGCTCATCCCGGGCTTTCCTTGGCTCATCCCAGGCTTTCCTTGGCTCGCTCGCCCTCCTCCTCCTCGGCTGCTTCGGCCTCGGGTAAGGGCTGCCCGCTCCGGCGCTTCCCGCTTTGCCTGCACTCCCGGCTCCTTTTCCCGGCTCCTTTTCCCGGCTCCTGCTGGTTTGGAGTGAGGATGAAGAGCTGTTCCCAGGAGGATTTTTGGGATGGGGACCCTCCTTGTCCCCTCCCTGTCCCCTCCCCGCTGTCCTGGTCTCCACTCCAGCACTTCCCATTTTTTCTCTGCTCCCGGCTCCTTTTCCCGGCTCCTTTTCCCATTCCCGCTGGTTTGGAGCAAGGACGAGGTGCTGTTCCCGCTGTTAGTGAGCGAATTTTTGGGATGGGGACCCCCCTGTTCCCTCCCTGCTGTCCTGGTCCCCACTCCAGCACTTCCCAATTTTCCTGCACTCCTGGCTCCTTTTCCCGGCTCCTTTTCCCATTTCTCACTGTCTTGGAGTGAGGATGAGCCGCTGTTCCCGGGCAGATTTTTGGGATGGGGACCCTCCTGTCCCATCCCTGTCCCATCCCTGTCCCATCCCTGTCCCATCCCTGTCCCATCCCCACTGTCCTTCCTGGTCCCCACTCCAGCACTTCCCGTTTTTTCTTTGCTCCCAGCTCCATTTCCCAGTTCCTTTTCCCGGCTCCTTTTCCTGTTTCCCGTTGGTTTGGAGTGAGGACGAGTCGCTGTTCCTGCTGTTCCTGAGCAGATTTTGGGAAAGGAACCCTCCCTGTCCCCTCCCTGTCCCCTCCCTGTCCCCTGTCCCTGTCCCCATGTCCCCTATCCCTGTCCCCTCCCTGTCCCCTCACCTGTCCCTGTCCCCTCCCTGTCCCATCCCTGTCCCAGTCCCGCTCCTACCTGGCTCATCCCAGTTTCTGGTGAGCGCTCTGGAAGGACACAGGAACACTGGGAACACCGGGATCACTGGGGTCACTGGGAGAACCAGGATCACTGGGATCACAGGGATCACCAAGAACACTAGGATCACCGGGACACTGGGATCACTGGGAATCACCAGGAACACTGGGATCACAGAGATCACTGGGATCACAGAGATCACTGGGATCACCAAGATCACTGGGATCACCAGGATCACTGGGGTCACCAGGATCATAGGGATCACTGGGATCACCAGGATCACTGGGGTCACCAGGATCACTGGAATCACCAGGATCACTGGGATCACAGGGATCACAGGAATCACCAGGAACACTGGGATCACAGAGATCACCAGGATCACAGGGATCACTGGAATCACCAGGATCACTGGGATCACCAGGATCACTGGGGTCACCAGGATCACTGGGATCACCAGGATCACTGGGGTCACCAAGATCATAGGGATCACTGGAATCACCAGGATCACTGGGGTCACCAGGATCACTGGAATCACCAGGATCACTGGGGTCACCAGGATCACTGAGATCACTGGGATCACCAGGATCACTGGGGTCACCAGGATCACTGGGATCACCAGGATCACTGGGGTCACCAGGATCATAGGGATCACTGGAATCACCAGGATCACTGGGGTCACCAGGATCACTGGGATCACCAGGATCACTGAGGTCACTGGGATCACCAGGATCACTGGAATCACCAGGATCACTGGGGTCACCAGGATCACTGGGATCACTGGGATCACCAGGATCACTGGAATCACCAGGATCACTGGGATCACCAGGATCACTGGGGTCACCAGGATCACTGAGGTCACTGGGATCACCAGGATCACTGGAATCACCAGGATCACTGGGGTCACCAGGATCACTGGGATCACTGGGATCACCAGGATCACTGGAATCACCAGGATCACTGGGGTCACCAGGATCACTGGGATCACCAGGATCACTGGGGTCACCAGGATCATAGGGATCACTGGGATCACCAGGATCACTGGGGTCACCAGGATCATAGGGATCACTGGAATCACCAGGATCACTGGAATCACCAGGATCACTGGAATCACCAGGATCACTGGGATCACCAGGATCACCGGGATCACCGGAGCAGTCTCGGGCTCAGTGGGGTTCCGCTGTCTCCGCAGGGGACTCGGAGGAGGAGGACACCGGGTTCCTGGAGGTCACCGTGTCCGACCTGCGGCACCCCCCGCCCGAGCTGGGCCCCGCGCCCCAGGGGCTGAGCCCGCAGCAGGTCTGGGGCTGGGACTGGGATCGGGGCATTCCTGGGATTTGGGATCGGGGCTTGCCTGGGATTGGGGCTTTCCTGGGATTTGGGATTGGGGCATTCCTGGGATTGGGGCTTTCCCGGGATTTGGGATTGGATTTTCGTGGGATCAGGGATTTGGGCTTTCCCGGGATTGGGGCTTTCCTGGGACTGGGGCTTTCCTGGGATCAGGGCTGTCCCGGGATTTGGGATTGGGGCTTTCCTGGGATTGGGTTTTCCTGAGGTCTGGGGTTGTCACAGCCTCCTTGGGGCCCCGTGATTGAGCAACGGGGAAAAGCCGAGTCAGCAAAAACAGCACTGCTGAGTCAGCGCTTCCGCCAGGCTGGGGCTGCTTCCCTTTCCTGAGATTTGGGGTTGGGGAGTCACAGCACAAGGCTGGGGCTGCGTTTACCCCATCCTGGGATTTGGGATTTGGGATTTTGGATCAGGGCTGTGTCTGTATTCCCCCAGTCCCAGGATTTGGGATTTGGGATTTTGAGGATCAGGGCTGTGTCTGCATTCCCCCAGTCCCAGGTTTTGGGATTTTGGGATCAGGGCTGTTCCTGCATTCCCCCAGTCCCAGGATTTGGGATTTTGAGGATCAGGGCTGTTCCTGCATTCTCCCAGTCCCAGGTTTTGGGATTTTGGGATCAGGGTTGTTCCTGCATTCCCCCAGTCCCAGGATTTGGGATTTTGGGATCAGGGCTGTTCCTGCGTTCCCCCAGTCCCAGGATTTGTTATTTGTGATTTGTGGGATCAGGGCTGTTCCCCCAGTCCCAGGATTTGGGATTTGTGGGATCAGGGCTGTTCCTGCATTCCCCCAGTCCCAGGATTTGGGGTTTGTGGATCAGGGCTGTTCCCCCAGTCCCAGGATTTGGGATTTGGGGTTTGTGGATCAGGGCTGTTCCCCCAGTCCCAGGATTTGGGATTTGGGGTTTGTGGATCAGGGCTGTTCCCCCAGTCCCAGGATTTGGGATTTGTGGGATCAGGGCTGTTCCTGCATTCCCCCAGTCCCAGGATTTGTGATTTGGGGTTTGCGGATCAGGGCTGTTCCCCCAGTCCCAGGATTTGTGATTTGGGGTTTGCGGATCAGGGCCGTTCCCCCAGTCCCAGGATTCGGGGTGTGGGATTTTGGCTCACCCTTTGCCGTGTCCCGCAGGTGCTGCGGCGGCACATCCTGGGCTCCATCGTGCAGAGCGAGCGCAGCTACGTGGATTCCCTGAAGCGCATCCTGCAGGTGGGCGGCACGTCCCGGGCGGGACCGGGATCGGGACCGGGATCGGGACCGGGATCGGGACCGGGATCGGGATCGGGATCGGGATCGGGACCGGGATCGGGACCGGGATCGGGACCGGGATCGGGACCGGGATCCCCGTGCCCGTCCCGGGGTGCCAGCGCCGCGGTTCCCGCAGGATTACCGCAAGCCGCTGCTGGAGATGGAGCCCAAGGTGCTGAGCGCCCGCAAGTGCCAGGTGGTGTTCTTCCGGCTGAGGGAGATCCTGCAGTGCCACTCCATGTTCCAGATCGCCCTGGCCTCGCGCGTGGCCGAGTGGGACTCCAACGAGAAGATCGGGGACCTCTTCGTGGCCTCGGTGGGGAGAGCTGGGAATGGCCCCAGGGCCCCCTGGGATCCCATAAATAACTGGGAATGGCCCCAAATCCCTCTTGGGATTGCAGCAGAAACTGGGAATGGCCCCAAATCCCCCTGGGATCCCGTAAATAACTGGGAATGGCCCCAGAGCCCCCTGGATCCCATAAATAACTGGGAATGGCCCCAGAGCCCCCTGGGATCCCATAAATAACTGGGAATGGCCCCAAATCCCCCTGGGATCCCATAAATAACTGGGAATGGCCCCAAATCACCCTGGGATCCCATAAATAATCAGGAATGGCCCCAAATCCCCCTGGGATCCCATGAATAACTGGGAATGGCCCCAAATCCCCCTGGGATCCCATAAATAATCAGGAATGGCTCCAAATCCCCCTGGGATCCCGTAAATAACTGGGAATGGCCCCAAATCACCCTGGGATCCCATAAATATCTGGGAATGGCCCCAAATCCCCCTGGGATTGCAGCAGAAACTGGGAATGGCCCCAAATCCCCCTGGGATCCCGTAAATAACTGGGAATGGCCCCAAATTCCCCTGGGGTCTCAGCAAAGATGGGGGGGGGTGGATTTGATGGGACACTTTGCCCACTCCATTTTTTGGGAATCCCCACGCCATTCCCACTGTCCTGTCCTCTCCCAGTTCTCCAAGTCCTTGGTGCTTTGGGAGGATAAAAATCGGAATCACCACCAAACCTGCCCTGGGACTCCACCAGGGACTGGGAATCACCACCAAACATCCTTTGGGATCCCACCATGGATGGAGGAGGGTTGGGTTGGTGGGACACCCCCAGCACTTTCCCTATCCCATTTTTTGGGATCCCCACGCCATTCCCGCTCTCCCACCCTCTCCCAGTTCTCCAAGTCCATGGTGCTGGACGTCTACAGCGACTACGTCAACAACTTCACCACGGCCATGTCCCTGATCAAGAAGGCCTGTCTGACCAAGCCTGCCTTCCTGGACTTCCTCAAGGTCAGTGTGGCCCCTTGGCTGTCCCAAAGTCCCTCTGTCGGTGGCGTGTCCCAGCCCCGTGGTGGCGTTTGTCCGGCAGAAGCGGCAGATGGCCAGCGCCGACCGCGTCACGCTCTACGGGCTGATGGTGAAACCCATCCAGAGGTTCCCTCAGTTCATCCTCCTGCTGCAGGTGAGGGACCAGAGTGCTGGGGACACTGGGGAGGTGCTGGGGACACTGGGGAGGTTCTGAGACATTGGGGAGGTTCTGGAGACATCAGGGACATTCTGGAGACACTGGGGAGGTGCTAGAGACATTGGGGAGGTTCTGGAGACACTGGAGAGGTGCTGGAGAAGAATTGGAGAGGTTCTGAGACGTTGGGAAGGTTCTGGAGAAGAATTGGAGAGGTTCTGAGACATCAGGGAGGTTCTGGAGAAGAACTGGAGAGGTTCTGACACATTGGGGCGTCCTGGAGACATTGGGGAGGTTCTGGAGAAGAATTGGGGAGGTTCTGAGACATTGGGGAGGTTCTGCAAAAGAATTGGAGAGGTTCTGAGACATTGGGGAGGTTCTGAGACATTGGGGAGGTTCTGGAGACACTGGGGAGGTTCTGGAGAAGAATTGGGGAGGTTCTGGAGACACTGGGGAGGTTCTGGAGAAGAACTGGGGAGGTTCTGACACATTGGGGAGGTTCTGGAGAAGAATTGGGGAGGTTCTGAGACATTGGGAAGGTGCTGGAGGATGTTTAGGAGGTTCTGGAGGACATCAAGGACGTTCTGCAGACATTGGGGAGGTTCTGGAGACATCAGGGAGGTTCTGGAGACATTGGGGAGGTTTTGAAGGACATCAGGGAGGTTCTGGAGACATTGGGGAGGTTTTGAAGGACATCAGGGAGGTTCTGGGGGATATCAGGGATTTGGGATCTGTGGGATCTGGGTTCTGGAGGACATTAGAGAGGTTCTAGAGAAGGTTTTGAGGAGGTTCTGGAAGACATCAGGGGGTTCTGGAGGATATTTAGCGGGTTCTGGAGGATGTTTAGGGGGTTCTGGAGAAATTTTGGGCATGTTCTGGGAGACATCAGGGAGGTTCTGGGAGGTTTTGGGAGGTCTTGGGCAAGGTTGGGAAGGTTTTAGGTTAGGTTGGTGATGTTCTGGGGAAGTTTTGAGGGGCTTCTGGAGAAGATTTTGGGAGGTTCTGGAGAAGGTTCTGTACAAAGTTTGGGCAGATTGTGGAGAACATTTTTGGGAGGTTCTGGAGAATATTTTTGGAGTTTCTAGAGAAGGTTCTGGAGAAGGATTGGGGAGGTTCTGCAGAAGGTTCTGGGAGGTTCTGGAGAAGCCCCTTTTGGCAGCAGCAGCACAGGGACACTTTGGGCTCAGTTGTGGATGCAGGCAGGGATCCCCCCGGCGCTGACCAGCACTGACCGGCACTGACCGGCGCTGACCGGCGCTGACCGGCGCTGACCGGCACTGACCGGCACTGACCGGCACTGACCGGCGCTGACCGGCGCTGACCGGCACTGACCGGCACTGACCGGCGCTGACCAGCACTGACCGGCGCTGACCGGCACTGACCGGCACTGACCGGCACTGACCGGCACTGACCGGCGCTGACCGGCGCTGACCGGGCACTGACCGGCGCTGACCGGCACTGACCGGCACTGACCGGGCACTGACCGGCACTGACCGGGCACTGACCGGCACTGACCGGCACTGACCGGCGCTGACCGGGCACTGACCGGCACTGACCGGGCACTGACCGGCACTGACCGGCGCTGACCGGCGCTGACCGGCACTGACCGGGCGCTGACCGGGCGCTGACCGGGCGCTGACCGGCGCTGACCGGCACTGACCGGCACTGACCGGGCACTGACCGGCACTGACCGGGCACTGACCGGCGCTGACCGGGCACTGACCGGCGCTGACCGGCACTGACCGGGCACTGACCGGCGCTGACCGGGCACTGACCGGCACTGACCGGCACTGACCGGCACTGACCGGCACTGACCGGGTGCTGACCGGCACTGACCGGCACTGACCGGCACTGACCGGCACTGACCGGCACTGCCCGGCGCTGACCGGCACTGACCGGCGCTGACCGGCGCTGACCGGCACTGACCGGCGCTGACCGGGCACTGACCGGGTGCTGACCGGCACTGACCGGCACTGACCGGCGCTGACCGGCACTGACCGGCACTGACCGGCGCTGACCGGCGCTGACCGGCACTGACCGGGCACTGACCGGCACTGACCGGCGCTGACCGGTGCTGACCGGCACTGACCGGGCGCTGACCGGCGCTGACCGGCGCTGACCGGCACTGACCGGCGCTGACTGGCACTGACCGGCGCTGACCGGCACTGACCGGCGCTGACCGGCACTGACCGGCGCTGACCGGCACTGACCGGCACTGACCGGGCACTGACCGGCGCTGACCGGGCACTGACCGGCGCTGACCGGCACTGACCGGCGCTGACCGGCGCTGACCGGCACTGACCGGCGCTGACCGGCGCTGCCGCTCTGGCGGGCAGGACATGCTGAAGAACACGCCCCGCGGGCACGGCGACCGGCTGGCGCTGCAGCTGGCGCTCACCGAGCTGGAGACGCTGGCCGAGAAGCTCAACGAGCAGAAGCGCGTGGCCGAGCAGCTGGCGGAGATGCAGCAGCTCAGCAAGAGCATCGGCGACCGCGGCGGCCTCAGCAAGGTGGGGATCCTCACACCCTCATCTTCATCCTCAGCCTTGAACTCCTCATCCTCCTTATCCTCATCTTCATCCTCATCCTCATTCTCCTCCTCATCTTCATCCTCCTCCTCCTTATCCTCATCTTCATCCTTATCCTCATCCTCCTCCTCATCCTCCTCCTCATCCTCATCTGCATCCTCATCCTCAGCCTCCTCCTTAGTCTCCTCCTTGTCTTCCCTATCCCTGTTCTCCTCCTCCTTCTCCTTCTCCTCCTCCTCATCCTCACCATCCTTGTCCTCCTCCTCATCCAGGGGTCACTCTGGCTCTGTTTGGGCAGTGGTCACTCTGGCTCAGGGCTGGGGTCACTCTGGCTCAGGGCAGTGGTCACTCTGGCTCAATGCAGGGGTCACTCTGGCTCAGTGCAGGGGTCACTCTGGCTCAGGGCAGGGGTCACTCTGGCTCAGGGCAGTGGTCACTCTGGCTCAATGCAGGGGTCACTCTGGCTCAGTGCAGGGGTCACTCTGGCTCAGTGCAGTGGTCACTCTGGCTCAGCGGTCCCTCTCCCGGCAGGCGCTGGCGGCAGGGCAGTGGTCACTCTGGGCTCAGTGCAGGGGTCACTCTGGCTCTGTTTGGGCAGTGGTCACTCTGGCTCAGTGCAGGGGTCACTCTGGCTCTGTTTGGGCAGTGGTCACTCTGGCTCAGTGCAGTGGTCACTCTGGCTCAGTGCAGGGGTCACTCTGGCTCTGTTTGGGCAGTGGTCACTCTGGGCTCAGGGCAGTGGTCACTCTGGCTCAGGGCAGGGGTCACTCTGGCTCAGTGGTCACTCTGGCTCAGTCCCTCTCCCGGCAGGCGCTGGCGGCGGGGCAGCGGCAGCTGCTGCTGTGCGAGACGCTGACCGAGACGGTGTACGGCGAGCGCGGGCAGCTGCTCAAGTCCAAGGAGCGCAAGGTGTTCCTGCTCAGCGACCTGCTGGTGTGCGCCAACGCCAACTTCCGGTACTGCCCTCCTCCTCATCCTCATCATCATCATCATCCTCATCCTCATCCTCGTCGTCATCCTCATCCTCCTCATCCTCATCCTCGTCATCCTCATCCTCATCCTCCTCATCCTCATCCTCATCCTCATCCCCTCATCCTCATCCTCATCCCCTCATCCTCATCCTCATCCTCATCCTCATCCTCACCCATCCTCATCCTCATCCCCTCATCCTCCTCATCCTCATCCTCATCCTCATCCTCCCCTTCCTTATCCTCCTCATCCTCATCCTCATCCTCATCTTTATCCTCCTCATCCTCATCCTCCTCATCCTCATCCTCCCCTTCCTCATCCTCCACATCCTCCTCATCCTCATCCCCTCATCCTCATCCTCCTTCTCCTTATCCTCCTCCTCCTCCTTCTCCTTGTCCTCTTTCTCCTCCTCCTTCTCCTTTTCATCCTCGTCCTTGACATCCTTGCCTTCCTCTCCCTCTCCCTCTCCCTCTCCCTCTCCCTCTCCCTCTCCCTCTCCCTCTCCCTCTCCCTCTCCCTCTCCCTCTCCCTCTCCCTCTCCCTCTCCCATTCCCTCTTCCCCTTCCCCTTCCCTTTCTTCCTCTTCTTCCTCCTTGTCCTCAGCATCCTCATCCTCCATCCTCATTCTCCTCCCCCTTATCCTCCTCATCATCCTCATTCTCTTCTTCCTCCACATCCGCTGCTTCTTTGGGGGAAATCAGGATTTTCTGAAAATCCACTGGGTTTTTGGAAAATAAGTTTATTGGGGGGAAAAAGGGTTAAATTGGTTAAACCCATATTTTTTTGGTTAAATCTATATTTTTTGGTTAAACCCATATTTTTTTGTTAAACCCATATTTTTTTATTAAACCCATATTTTTTTGGTTACACCCATATTTTTTTGGTAAAACCCATATTTTTTTTGGTTAAACATATATTTTTTTGGTAAAACCCATATTTTTTTATTAAACCCATATTTTTTTGGTCACACCCATATTTTTTTGGTTAAACCCATGTTTTTTGGTTAAACCCATATTTTTTTGGTTAAACCCATATTTTTTTTGTTAAACCCACATTTTTTTGTTTCACCCATATTTTTTGGTCACACCCATATTTTTTTGTTCACACCCATATTTTTTTGTTCACACCCATATTTTTTTGGTCACACCCATATTTTTTGGGTTACACCCATATTTTTTGTTAAACCCATATTTTTTTTGTTCACACCCATATTTTTTCTTCACACCCATATTTTTTGTTCACACCCATATTTTTTGTCCACACCCATATTTTTTGTTCACACCCATATTTTTTTGGTTAAACCCATATTTTTTGGTTAAACCCACATTTTTTTGTTTCACCCATAATTTTTGGTTAAACCCATATTTTTTTGGTTAAACCCATATTTTTTAGTTTCACCCATATTTTTTTGGTCACACCCATTATTTTGTTCACACCCATATTTTTTGGTTAAACCCACATTATTTTGTTCACACCCATATTTTTTGTTACACCCATATTTTTTGTTCACACCCATATTTTTTGTTCACACCCATATTTTTTTGGTTCACACCCATATTTTTTGTCCACACCCACATTTTTTTGTTCACACCCATATTTTTTGTTTCACCCACATTTTTTTGTTCACCCACATTTTTTTGTTCACACCCACATTTTTTGTTCACACCCATATTTTTTGTTCACACCCATATTTTTTTGTTCACACCCACATTTTTTGTTCACACCCATATTTTTTTGTTCACACCCATATTTTTGTTCACACCCATATTTTTTGTTCACACCCATATTTTTTGGTTATACCCATATTTTTTGTTCACACCCATATTTTTTAGTCACACCCACATTTTTTGTTCACACCCATATTTTTTGTTCACACCCATATTTTTTGTTCACACCCACATTTTTTGTTCACACCCATATTTTTTGTTCACACCCATATTTTTCACACCCACATTTTTTGCTCACACCCACATTTTTTGTTCACACCCACATTTCTGGGGTAAATCGTGTGCTGTGTTTAACCCTGTGCACCCCGTGCTCTCCGGCAGGGCCCAGCTGGAGCTCAGCAGCCTGGTGCCGCTGGGCCCCCGCTACGTGCTCAAGTGGAGCTCGGCGCTGCCGCAGGTGCAGGTGCTGGAGGTGGGGCAGGACGGCGGCGACAAGGACGGGGCCACCGCGGCCACCGCGGCCACCGCGGCCACCGCGGCCACCGCGGGCCAGCGCCGGCTCGGCCACGGCCCCGGCCCCGCGCCCGCCGGGCCGGCCGCGCACAGTGAGTGAGCCACGGCGGCTGGGGCGGGGGGTTTGGGGGATTAATGGGGTTTTGGGGTCTGTAGGGGGTTTGGGGGATTTAGTGGGGTTTGGCAGATTTAGGGGATTTGGGGAGATTTAGGGGGTTTTGGGGTTTTTAGGGGATTTGGGGAGCTTTAGGGGGTTTTGGGGTTTTTAGGGGATTTGAGGGTTTTTACGGGGTTTGGGGGTTTAGGGGGAGTTGGGGTTTTTAAGGGATTCAGGAGGTTTTAGGGGGTTTGGGGGTTTTAGGGGATTTGGGGGTTTTTAGGGGATTTGGTGTTTTAGGGGGTATTGGGGTTTAGGGGGTATTGGGGATTTTTAGGGGATTTGGTGTTTTAGGGGGTATTGGGGGTTTAGGGGGTATTGGGGGTTTTGGGGGCTTTTAAGGGATTTCAGGTTTTAGGGGGTATTGGGGGTTTTAGGGGGGTTTAGGGATTTTAGAGAATGTGGAGGGTTTTATGGGATTTGGGGTTTTAGGGGGTATTGGGGGTTTAGTGGGTTTGGGGGGTTTTGAGGGTTCTAATGGGGTTTGGGGGTTTTTAGGGGGGTTTGGGGTTTTTAGGGGATTTGGGGTTTTAGGGGATTTGGGGTTTTTAAGGAGTTTGGGGGATTTGAGGGGTTTCACCCCTCTGGGAGTCCCTGGTGCTGCCTGGCGGGCCGCGCCCGTCGGTGCCTCCCCGGGGGGATCCCACGGCGCTGCTGAAATCCCTTTTCCCACAGACAAGGTGTACCTAAATCCCTTTTCCCTCAAACACAAGGTGTACCTAAATCCCTTTTCCCACAGACAAGGTGTACCTAAATCCCTTTTCCCACAGACAAGGTGTACCTGGGCCCCCCGCGGCTCTTCCAGGAGCTGCAGGACCTGCAGAAGGACCTGGCGGTGGTGGAGCAGATCACGCTGCTCGTCAGCACCTTGCACGGCACCTACCAGGTGTGGGAGGGGAGGGGATGGGATGGGATGGGATGGGGTGGGATGGGGTGGGATGGGATCCATGGGATGGGATGGGATCCATGGGATGGGATGGGATCCATGGGATGGGATGGGATGGGATGGGATGGGATGGGATGGGATGGGATGGGATGGGATGGGATGGGATGGGATGGGATGGGATGGGAGGGTGGGAATGGGGTCGGGAGTGCAAGGTTTGGGGTCATCCCGGCTCTGGGGGACTGTTCCCAGGAATGCTGGGTGGGATTTGGGATCCTCCCGGCTCTGGGTGGCCACTGGGTTCAGCTCTGGGTGGGATTTGGGATGTCCCAGCCCTGTGGGACCGCTAGGTGCAGCTCTGGGTGGGATTTGGGATGTCCCAGCTTTGGGGGACAATTCCTGGGAATGCTGGGTGGGATTTGGGATGATCCCAGCCCTGTGGGACCATTCCCTCAATGCTGGGTGGGATTTGGGATGATCCCAGCCCTGTGGGACCATTCCCAGGAATGCTGGGTGGATTTGGGATGATCCTGTCTCTGTGGGACCATTCCCTCAATGCTGGGTGGGATTTGGGATGATCCTGTCTCTGTGGGACCATTCCCAGGAATGCTGGGTGGGATTTGGGATGTCCCAGCCCTGTGGGACCATTCCCTCAATGCTGGGTGGATTTGGGATGATCCTGTCTCTGTGGGACCGTTCCTGGGAGCAGTGGGTGGGATTTGGGATGTCCCAGCCCTGTGGGACCATTCCCAGGAATGCTGGGTGGATTTGGGATGATCCTGTCTCTGTGGGACCATTCCCTCAATGCTGGGTGGGATTTGGGATGATCCTGTCTCTGTGGGACCATTCCCAGGAATGCTGGGTGGGATTTGGGATGATCCCAGCCCTGTGGGACCGTTCCTGGGAGCAGTGGGTGGGATTTGGGATGATCCTGTCTCTGTGGGACCGTTCCTGGGAACAGTGGGTGGGATTTGGGATGTCCCAGCCCTGTGGGACCATTCCCAGGAATGCTGGGTGGGATTTGGGATGATCCCAGCCCTGTGGGACCATTCCCAGGAACGCTGGGTGGGATTTGGGATGATCCCAGCCCTGTGGGACCGTTCCTGGGAGCAGTGGGTGGATTTGGGATGATCCTGTCTCTGTGGGACCGTTCCTGGGAGCAGTGGGTGGATTTGGGATGTCCCAGCTTTGTGGGACCGTTCCTGGGAGCAGTGGGTGGATTTGGGATGATGTGGGGCCGCTGTGCTGTTCCCCAGAACCTGAACATGGCGGTGGCCCAGGACTGGTGCCTGGCCCTGCAGAGGATGATGAAGGTGAAGGAGGAGGAAATCCACTCGGCCAACAAGTGCCGGCTGCGGCTGCTGCTGCCCGGGAAACCCGACAAGTGAGCAGGGGGGTGGGGAGGAGGAGGAGGAGGAGGAGGAGGAGGAAGACCAGGATGAAGATGGTGAGGAGGATGAGGATGAGGAAGATGTGGAGGAGAATGAGGAGGATGAGGAGGAGGAGGAATAAGAAGAAGAAAAGGAGCAGGACAAGGGTGAAGATGATGAGGAGGAGAATGGGATGAGGAGGAGCATGAGGAAGAGCAGGAGGATGAGGAAGAGCCGAATGAAGATGATGGGGATGAGGAAGAGGATGAAGAGCAGGATGAAGATGAGGACGATAAGGATGAGGAGGAGCAGGAGGGGGATGAAGAGCAGGATTAAAATGATGAGGATGGGGATGAGGAAGAGGATGAAGAGCAGGATGAAGATGATCTGGAGGGTGGGGAGGAGGAGAATGACGAAGATGATGATGATGAGGATGCTGGGGATGAGGAGGAGGATGACAGTGAAGATGATGAAGATGATGATGAGGATGCTGGGGATAAGGTTGTGGTGGAGGAGGAAGAGCAGGATGAAGATGATGAAGGAGGATAAGGATGGGGATGAGCAGGAGGAGCCGGATGAGGATGAAGAGCAGGATGAAGATGAGGATGGGGATGAGGAGGAGGATGAAGAGCAGGATGAGGGTGATGTTGAGGATGGTGGGGATGAGATTGAGGAGGATGAAGAGCAGGGTGAGGATGAGGAGGAGGATGATGAGGATGGGGAGCAGAATGGGGATGAGGAGGATGAGGAGCAGGATGTAGAGGATGAGGATGAGGAGGATGAGGAGGAGGATGCAGAGGAGGAGGATGAGGAGGATGCAGATGATGAGGATGTGGATGAGGATGAGGAGGATGAGGAGCAGGGTGAGGATGATGAGGATGAGGAGGATGAGGAGCAGGATGCAGATGATGAGGATGAGGAGGATGAAGAGCAGGATGAGGATGATGAGGATGGGGATGGGGATGAGGATGAGGAGGATGAGGAGCAGGATGCAGATGATGAGGATGAGGAGGATGAGGAGCAGGATGAGGATGATGAGGATGAGGAGGATGAGGAGCAGGGTGAGGATGATGAGGATGAGGAGGAGGATGAGGAGCAGGATGCAGATGATGAGGATGGGGATGAGGATGAGGAGGATGAGGAGGAGGATGAGGAGCAGGATGCAGAGGATGAGGATGAGGAGCAGGGTGAGGATGATGAGCACAGAGCCGAGGCTGAAGGCCGCGTGCCCGCAGGTCGGGCCGCCCCATCAGTGTCATGGTGGTGTTCATCACCCCCAGCCCCCTGAGCAAGATCTGCTGGGTGAACCGGCTGCACCTGGCCAAGATCGGCCTGAGTGAGTCTGGGACTGGGACTGGGACTGGGAATGGGAATGGGAATGGGAATGGGAACTGGGAATGGGAACTGGGAACTGGGACTGGGACTGGGAACTGGAAATGGGAATGGGAATGGGAATGGGAACTGGGAACTGGGAACTGGGAATGGGAACTGGGACTGGGAACTGGGAACTGGGAATGGGAACTGGGACTGGGAACTGGGAATGGGAACTGGGAACTGGGAATGGGAACTGGGACTGAGAACTGGGAATGGGACTGGGAACTGGGAATGGGAATGGGGACTGGGAATGGGAATGGGAATGGGAATGAGAATGGGAATGGGAACTGGGAATGGGAACTGGGAACTGGGAATGGGAATGGGAATGGGAATGGGAATGGGGACTGGGGAACTGGGACTGGGAATTGGGAATGGGAACTGGGATTGGGAACTGAGACTGGGAATTGGGGAACTGGGACTGGGAACTGGGACTGTGAATGGGGGAACTGGGACTGGGAACTGGGACTGGGAACTGGGGAAACTGGGAATGGGAACTGGGATTGGGAACTGGGAACTGGGGAACTGGGATGGGGAACTGGGACTGGGGGAAAGTCTGAGATAATCCCATTTGCTTTTCCTTATTTATTTTTTTAAATCTGGGATCATCCCATTTGCTTTTCCTTATTTTTTTCTTTATTTAAATCTGGGATCATCCCGTTTGCTTTTCCTTTTTTTTTTTTATTTAAATCTGGCATCATCCCATTTGCTTTTCCTTTTTTTTTTTATTTAAATCTGGGATCATCCCATTTGCTTTTCCCTATTTTTTTTAAACTGGGATAATCCCGTTTGCTTTTCCCCATTTTTTTTATATCTGAGATAATCCCTTTCGCCTTTCCCTATTTTTTAAAAAATCTGAAATAATCCCATTTTCCCTTTGCCTGCTGTGTTTTCTTTAAATCTGGGCTAATCCCATTTACTTTTCCCTGTTTTTTCAAATTCTGGGACAATCCCATATCCATGAGCCACAACTCCCACCCCATCCCACCCTGGCAATTCAAGATGGAATTTTTTCCCAGAAATTTGTTTTTTTTTCGGGGTTTTTTTCCCCTCCACACTGCAATCATTGTGAGAAGGGGATGAGGCAATCCCAAATCCATGGGAATCAGGTGGATTGAGGCTGGGATGGATCCCAAGGGAGGAGTTTGGGGTGGGGCTGATCCCGGTTTTCCCGGTTTTCCGCAGGGGACGAGAACCAGCCGGGCTGGCTCTGCCCTGACGAGGACAGGAAGAGCAGAGCTCCCTTCTGGTGCCCCATCCTGTGCTGCCACATTCCAGCCTTCTCCTCCAAAGCCTTGGATCTGCAGGTGGGAGCTGGGAAAATCCTGGATCTGTCCAGGAAAGGCACAAATCCCACCCTGGAGGGGCTGGAAATCCCTCAGATCCAGCTGGGAAAGGCACAAATCCCACCCTGGAGGGGCTGGAAATCACTGGATCCAGATGGGAAAGGCAAAAATCCCATCCTGGAGGGGCTGAAAAAGGCAGGAATTGGGACAATCCAGCCTGGAAAGTTTGGAATAACAGCTGGATTCCAAAATTTGGGGTCTTCACCAGTATCCTGCCTGCTTGGGGTGATGTGGGTTCTCCATCCCCTTTCCCTTTGCATCCATGATTTTGGATCACAAATCCCGTTCCAGAGGGACTGAAAAACCCTGGGACCTGGGTGGGAAAGGCACAAATCCCATCCTGGAGGGGCTGAAGAAGGCAGGAATTGATGGAATCTAAGAGGGAAAATCAGGAATGGCAGCTGGATCCCAAATTTTGGGATCTGCACTGATATCCTGCCTGCTTGGGGTGATTTGGGTTCTCCATCCCCTTTCCTTTATATCCTTGATTTTGGGCCAGAAAGGCACAAATCCCACAGTGTAGGAGGGGTTGGAAAAGGCAGGAACTGGGAAAATCCAGGGGGGAAATTTGGGAATTGCAGCCAGGCCGTGTCCCAGTCCCAGTTTTTGGTTCCCCCAGCTCGGAGCTGCTGTGCACAATCCCGTCCATTCCTCACTCCTGGGATTCTCAGCTGTCAGCACCTCCCTGCCCCAGGGCTTCCTGTGGGTGAGCAAAGCCCAAACTCCGGGATTTGGGATTTTTTGGGAGTTGGGATTTGGGGTTTGGGATTATTTGGGGGTTGGGATTTGGGGTTTGGGATGGCTCTGGCTGAAATCACCTTCCAAGGGATCCTCATTCCCACTTTTCCTGCAGATGGGAGGGGGCAGGGGGGCAGGGGGAGATCTCCAGGTGAGCACAACCCCAGGGGATCCTGGGATTTGGGATTACCTGGGATTTGGGATTATTTGGCATTTTTCAGGATTTGGAATTTGGGATGGCTGTGCTGGAACCCCGGGATGCTCATTCCCGCTGTTCCCATTTCCCTGGGGGTGGGAGGGGGGCAGGTGGAGATCTTTGGGATTTGGGATTTTGGGTTATTTGGGATTATTTTGGGTTATTTGGGAATATTTGTGATGGCTGTGCTGGAATCCTGGGATGCTCATTCCCGCTGTTTCCATTTTCCCACAGGTGGGAGGGGGGCAGGTGGAGATCTCTGGGATTTGGGATTTTGGGTTATTTGGGATTCTTTGGGATTCTTTGGGGATATTTGGGATTATTTGGGATTCTTTGGGAATATTTGGGATTCTTTAGGATTCTTTGGGAATATTTGGGATGGCTGTGCTGGAACCATGGGGTGCTCATTCCCGCTGTTCCCATTTCCCTGGGGGTGGGAGGGGGGCAGGTGGAGATCTCTGGGATTTGGGATTTTGGTTATTTGGGATTCTTTGGGTTTCTTTGGGATTCTTTGGGATTCTTTAGGATTCTTTGGGAATATTTGGGATGGCTGTGCTGGAACCCCGGGGTGCTCATTCCCGCTGTTCCCGTTTCCCTGGGGGTGGGAGTGGGGCAGGTGGAGATATCTGGGATTTGGGATTTTGGGTTATTTGGGATTTTGGGTTATTTGGGATTTTGGGTTATTTGGGATTCTTTGGGATGGCTGTGCTGGAACCCCGGGGTGCTCATTCCCGCTGTTCCCGTTTCCCTGCAGGTGGGAGGGGGGCAGGAGGGGGCGGGGGGGCAGGTGGAGATCTTCTCCCTGAACCGCCCCGTGCCCCGAACCGTCAAGTCGTTCCCGGTGCCGGCCCCGGTGCTGTGCATGGAATTCATCCCGGAGCCGCAGCCCCCGGATCCCGCCCAGCCGGGAGCGGCCCCGGAGCCGGCGCCCAACGCCCCCCACCCTGCAGTGTGCCTGGGCCTGCAGGACGGGAGGTGAGACCCAGGCACAGCTCCCGTCCCTAATCCTGCCTCCCATCCCGAATTCCTGCCTCCCATCCCGAATTCCTGCCTCCCATCCTGAATCCCGGCTCCCATCCCAAATCCCGGCTCCCATCCCGAATTCCTGCCTCCCGTCCCAAATCCCAGATCCCATCTCAAATCCCATCTTCCATCCCAAATCCCAGATCCCATCCCGAATCTCAGCTCTCACCCCAAATCCCAGCTCGCATCCTGAATCCTGGCTCTGATCCCAAATCCCAGCTCCAGTCCTAAATCCTGACTCCAATCTCAAATCCCATCTCTCATCCCAAATCCCGGCTCCCATCTCAAATCCCATCTCCCATCCCAGATCCCATCTCCCCTCCCAAATCCCTTCTCCCCTTATCCCATCTCCCCTCCCAAATCCCATCTCCCATCCCAAATCCCATCTCCCATCCCAAATCCCATCTCCCATTCCAAATCCCATCTCCCATCCCAAATCCCATCTCCCGTTATCCCATATCCCATCTCCCATCGCAGATCCCATCTCCCATCCCTTATCCCATCTCCCATCCCATATCCCATCTCCCCTCCCTTATCCCATCTCCCCTCCCTTATCCCATCTCCCATCCCATATCCTATCTCCCATCCCATATCCCATCTCCCATCCCATATCCCATCTCCCATCCCTTATCCCATCTCCCCTCCCTTATCCCCTCTCCCCTCCCCTCTCCCCTCTCCCCTCTCCCCTCTCCCCTCTCCCCTCCCCTCCCCTCTCCCCGGGCTGATGCCGTGTCCCCCCGGGCTGATGCCGTGTCCCCCCAGCCTGCTGGTGTACGGCGCGGTGGATTCGGGCACCCCGTGCCTGCAGCGCTGCCGCGTCCCCGGCTCGCCGCCCGTCCTGTGCCTCCGACACAGCCCCGAGCTGCTGCTGGCCGGGCTGCAGGACGGGCACGTGGCCGCCTTCCCCCGGAGCCAGGGTGAGCCTGCCGTGGGATCCACTGGGCTGGGGGGGGATCCACATCCGGGGTGTCCCACTGGGACTGGGATAAATCCACATCTGGGGTATCCCATATGGACTGGGGTGGATCCACATCTGGGGTATCCCACTGGGCTGGACTGGGGGGGATCCACATCTGGGGTGTCCCACTGGGACTGGGGTGGATCCACATCCGGGATGTCCCATTGGGACTGGGGTAAATCCACATCTGGGGTATCCCATTGGGACTGGGGTAAATCCACATCTGGGGTATCCCATCTGGGACTGGGGTGGATCCACATCCGGGATACTGGGACTGGGGTGGATCCACATCTGGGGTATCCCATATGGACTGGGGGGGATCCACATCTGGGATACTGGGACTGGGGTAAATCCACATCCAGGGTATCCCATATGGATTGGGATAAATCCACATCCGGGGTGTCCCACTGGGCTGGGGTGGATCCACATCCAGGGTATCCCATATGGACTGGGGTAAATCCACATCCAGGGTATCCCACTGGGACTGGGGTAAATCCACATCCGGGGTATCCCATATGGACTGGGGTGGATCCACACCCAGGGTATCCCACCGGGACTGGGGTAAATCCACATCCAGGGTATCCCATATGGACTGGGGTAAATCCACATCTGGGGTATCCCATTGGGACTGGGGTGGATCCACATCCGGGGTTTCCCATATGGACTGGGGTGGATCCACATCTGGGGTATCCCACTGGGACTGGGGTGGATCCACATCTGGGGTATCCCACATGGATTGGGATAAATCCACATCCGGGGTATCCCACTGGGGTAAATCCCCATTCAGGATATCCTCACTGGGACTGGGATAAATTCACATTTAGGATATCCCACTGGGGTAAATCCCCATTCAGGATATCCCACTGGGGTAAATCCCTGTTTTTCCTTTGTTTTCCTGGTATTTTCCCCTTCCCTTGGCAGCCCCAGAGCAGGAAATTCCAATTTCCCTGTGGTGGATTCTAACAAACTTATTTTGGGGGAAAACTTTGGGAAAAGTTGGTCCTGGAAAGGGGATGCTGCAAGATTCAGGGTGGGATGTACAAGGAATGGGAATTGCCTTCCCAAAATTTTGGTTTTGGTCTCCTCCCCCAACTCCCCCATGTGAAAAAATCCCTTTATTCCCTGGATTTTGGGGTAATTTTCCCGGGATTTGGCTCAGGCTGAGGTCCCATCCTGCTGCAATCCTTCTTTTCCAGAATTTCCTGGACTGGGAAATTCCTTGTTTTCATCACTAGGGGGTTGGAAAGAGCAGGGAATCCTGCGGAATTTGGGGTGGAATTCCGAGTTTTCTCCAAGAAAAGCTGCAGGAAGCAGCACCTGGCTCAATCCCGAGCCACCAAATCCCCCTAAACTCAGATTTTTGGGATTGTGCCCATCTCCCTTCCCAAGTGGGAGCCAATTAAGGGCTTTAATTAATTTTAATGGATTAAACAGCAGCCACAGGGGGGAGTTCTTAACCTCATCCTGATTTTTTGGGAGGATAAAGGAAGAAGGAATAAGCTTCCCTGGAATTACTCCTTTTCCCTGGAAATCAGGATTTGCTGGGAGCAGGGCTTGGAGCATCCAAAGGCTCCTTCATCCCTGGAATCTGAGGGTTTGGATAAAAAAATTGACTGGGAAAAAAAAGAAGAAAAGTGCTGATGGATTGGAGCCTCTGGCATTGGATTGATCCCAATCCAGCTGCTCCCAGATCCTCAGGATTGGAAAAAAAATGGAATTTGGGCTTTTCCAAGGAGCCTTGGGGTTGAGGTGGCTGCTCCTTCACTACTTCAGTGCCATGTGTGGTGGGAAAAGGGAATTTTGGGAATGTTGGGAAGTGGGAATGACCCTCCTGGTGACCCCTGGGGGGCTTGGCTGAACCTGGAGCTTCCCGAGTGTGCTGAGTTCCATATTTTCCCATTATCCCATTCCATGTTTTCCTGTTAACCCATTCCATGTGTGCCGAGTTCTGTGTTTTCCCATTATCCCATTCCATGTGTGCTGGGCATTCCATGTTTTCCTGTTATCCTGTTCCCTTTTATCCCAATCCCAGTTATCCTGTTCCCTGTCGTTATCCCGTTTCCCATTCCCTGTTATCCCATTCAATTATCCCATTCTGTTATCTCATTCCCTGTTATCCCATTCTTTGTTATCCCATTCCATTATCCTGTTCCTTTTACCCCATTCCCTGTTCCATTATCCCATTCAGTTATCCCGTTCTGTTACCCTGTTCTGCATTATCCCATTCCCTGTTACCCTGTTGCTGTTTCTCCTTTCCATGTTTTCCCCTTCCCTGTTATCCCGTTCCCTGATCCCATTCCCGTTATCCCATTCCCAGAGGGTTTATGGGATGTTCCAGATGGGGTCAGGCTCTGATCCCGTTCCTGTTATCCCGTTCCAGAGGGTTTATGGGATGCTGTGGGTGGGTCAGGCTCTGATCCCATTCCCAGTTATCCCATTCCCAGAGGGTTTATGGGATGCACTGGATGGGTCAGGCCCTGATCCCATTCCCGTTATCCCATTCCCAGAGGATTTATGGGATGTTCCAGATGGGGTCAGGCTCTGATCCCGTTCCCGTTATCCCGTTCCAGAGGGTTTATGGGATGCTGTGGGTGGGTCAGGCTCTGATCCCATTCCCAGTTATCCCATTCCCAGAGGGTTTATGGGATGCACTGGATGGGTCAGGCCCTGATCCCATTCCCGTTATCCCATTCCCAGAGGATTTATGGGATGTTCCAGATGGGGTCAGGCTCTGATCCCGTTCCTGTTATCCCGTTCCAGAGGGTTTATGGGATGCTGTGGGTGGGTCAGGCTCTGATCCCATTCCCAGTTATCCCATTCCCAGAGGGTTTATGGGATGCACTGGATGGGTCAGGCCCTGATCCCATTCCCGTTATCCCATTCCCAGAGGATTTATGGGATGTTCCAGATGGGGTCAGGCTCTGATCCCGTTCCCGTTATCCCGTTCCAGAGGGTTTATGGGATGCTGTGGGTGGGTCAGGCTCTGATCCCGTTCCCGTTATCCCGTTCCAGAGGGTCTATGGGATGCTCTGGATGGGTCAGGCTCTGATCCCATTCCCGTTATCCCGTTCCAGAGGGTTTATGGGATGCTGTGGGTGGGTCAGGCTCTGATCCCGTTCCCGTTATCCCGTTCCAGAGGGTCTGTGGGATGCACTGGGTGGGTCAGGCCCTGATCCATTCCCGTTATCCCGTTCCAGAGGGTCTGTGGGATGCTGTGGGTGGGTCAGGCTCTGATCCCGTTCCCGTTATCCTGTTCCAGAGGGTTTATGGGATGCTGTGGGTGGGTCAGGCTCTGATCCCGTTCCCGTTATCCTGTTCCAGAGGGTCTATGGGATGCTGTGGGTGGGTCAGGCCCTGATCCCGTTCCTGTTATCCCGTTCCAGAGGGTCTATGGGATGCTGTGGGTGGGTCAGGCCCTGATCCCGTTCCCGTTATCCTGTTCCAGAGGGTCTATGGGATGCTGTGGGTGGGTCAGGCCCTGATCCCGTTCCTGTTATCCCGTTCCAGAGGGTCTATGGGATGCTGTGGGTGGGTCAGGCCCTGATCCATTCCCGTTATCCCGTTCCAGAGGGTCTGTGGGATGCTGTGGGTGGGTCAGGCTCTGATCCCGTTCCCGTTATCCTGTTCCAGAGGGTCTGTGGGATGCACTGGGTGGGTCAGGCTCTGATCCCATTCCCGTTATCCCGTTCCAGAGGGTCTATGGGATGCTGTGGGTGGGTCAGGCTCTGATCCGTTCCTGTTATCCCGTTCCAGAGGGTCTGTGGGATGCGGGCGCGGTGCGGATGCTCCGGGTGGGGCCGGGCCCCGTGCGGGCGCTGCTGGCGCTCGAGGAGTCGCTCTGGGCCAGTTCCCAAAACCTCGTCAGTGTCCTGAGCACTCCAGAGCTGCAGAGCCAGGTACGGAGCGGGAATAACGGGAACGGGAACGGGAACGGGAATGGGAATGGGATTGGGAATGGGAATGTGGGAATGGGATTGGGAATGTGGGAACGGGATTGGGAATGGGATTGGGAATGAGTGGGGATGGAGATGGGAATGGGAACGGGAATGGGAATGGGAATGGGAATGGGGATGGGAATGGGAATGGGGATGAGGATGGGGATGGGGATGGAGAATGGGATCGGGAACAGGAATGGAGATGGGAATGGGGGTGGGAATGGGAATGGGAACAGGATTGGGAACAGGAATGGGAATGGGAACAGGATTGGGAATGGGATTGGGAATGGGAATGGGAACAGGATTGGGAATGGGAATGGGAATAGGAATGGAGATGGGAATGGGATTGGGAATGGGGATGGGAATGGGGATGGGAATGGGAATAGGAATGGAGATGGGAATGGGATTGGGAATGAGAGTGGGGATGGGGATGGGAATGGGAATGGGGGTGGCAATTGGAACAAGAGTGGGAACAGGATCAGGAACAGATACAGGAATGGGAATGGGAATTGGGATTAGGAATGGGAACAGGAACAGGAATTAGGATTGGGAATGGGAATAGTTTGGGAATGGATATGGGGAGTTGGAATGGGAATGGGAATGGAAAGGGGAACAGCAATGGGAAAAAGCCCTGGAAGGGGTTGGAGCGGGGCTGGATTCCGGCGGGAAGGACTGGGATGTGATCCCAGAGCAGGAGCTGCGGGAGCAGCGGGAGCGCTGTTAACCCCTGCGTCCCCAGCACCGCTTCGAGGCGCACCCCGAGCCCGCGGCGGCCGTGACGCGGATGGTGCGCGCGGGCAGCGGCGTGTGGATGGCGTTCGCACAGGGCTCCTCCATCCGCCTCTTCCACACCGAGACCCGCGAGCACCTGCAGGAGATCAACGTGGCCACCAGGACCACCCTGCTGCAGCCCGGTGAGCGACTGCAGATTAATTAGGGTCATTAATTAGTGATCATGGGGGAATCGGGGAATGGGACCACCCTGCTTCAGCCAGTGAGCGATTAGCAGCCCTAATTAGGGTCATTAATTAATGATCATGGGGGAATCAGGGAATGGGACCACCCTGCTGCAGCCAGGTGAGCGATTAACAGCCCTAATTGGGGTCATTAATTAATGATCATGGGGGAATCAGGGAATGGGACCACCCTGCTGCAGCCTGGTGAGTGATTAGCAGCGCTAATTGGGGTCATTAATTAACGATCATGGGGGAATCGGGGAATGGGACCTGCTGCAGCCCGGTGAGCGACTGGCAGCGCTAATTGGGGTCATTAATGAATGGATCCCTGGGACTGAGGGAATGGGACCACCCTGCTGCAGCCTGGTGAGCAATTACCGATTAATTTGGGTCATTAATTAATAATCCAGAGGGAGTCAGGGAATGGGATCACCCTGCTGCAGCCTCATGAGTGATTAAAAACCCTAATTTGGGTCATTAATTAATGAATCTATGGGGAATCAAGGAATGAGACCACCCTGCTGCTGCCTGGTGAGATCCTAATTAATAACTAATGAGGGGCATTAATTAGCGGATCCAGGGGGAATTAGGGGATGGGGCAGCCCAGGGGGTCCCACTAGGATCCGCAGGAATTGTGTCCCATGAGCGCATCCCTGGATCCCAAATTATTCTGTGATCCCATCCGCCATCCCTGTCCCTCTCCAGGTGATCCCACCCTCATTCCAGCCTCATTCCCATTCCCATTCCAGTTCCATAGTCCCTTCATTAGTTCCGAGCACCAGACTCATGTAATTCCCTGGTTTTTCCCCTTTTTCCCTCTTTTTCTGGGCATGTCCCTATATCCCAATATCCTGATATCCCAATATCCCAATATCCTGATATCCCAATATCGTGACATCCCCATGTCCAGATGTCCTGATGTGCCTCCCATCCCTGCACTGGGATTAAATCCATTTGAACTCCCAAACCTCTGGAATTTGGCAGTGCCGAATTTGGCAGTGCTGCAGCGCCATGGATTTACTGATTTCCGTGGATTTACCGATTTCCGTGGATTTATCACTTTCCCTGGATTTCTCTCTTTCCCTGGGTTGATCACTTTCCCAACTCCTGCTAACTCCTTCCCATAAAATCCCCATTTCCTGTTGGAATCTCTCTCTTCTCCCGCTTTTCCTTTCCCCTCCTTTAGCTCCTTTCCATCCCCAGCATTTCCCGCTGGATCTGCCGGGATCTTCCCGAGGCCGTTCCCTACGGAAACCCCGTGGCCAGCCGGGAGTTGGGCCGTGGGACTCTCCCTGATCCCGGCTTTTCCCGGCTTTTCCCGCTGCAGGGCAGAAGCTCGTGCACGTCACCAGCCTCCTGCTGTGCCAGGGCTCGCTCTGGGTGGGGACAGACCTGGGAATCATCGTCCTGCTGCCCGTGCCGCGCCTGGAGGGCATCCCGAAAATCACCGGTGAGTCCCGCAGCCTTCCCGGGAAAACTGGGACGTTCCCAAAAAATGGCGCCATTCCCGGCTGTTCCCAGCCCATTCCCGGCTGTTCCCATCCCGGTCCCACTGTTTTCGTTCCCAGCCCATTCCCAGTCTCATTCCCAGTCTCATTCCCATTCTGATCCCACTGTTTCTGTTCCCAGTGCATTCCCGGCCCATTCCCATCCTGATCCTGTTGTTTCCATCTCAGCTCATTCCTGGCCTGTTCCCTGCCCGTTCACAGTCCCATTCCCATCCCAATCCCACTGTTTCCGTTCCCAGCCCATTCCCATCCCATTCCCAGCCTGTTCCCAGCCCGTTCCCATCCCGTTCCCATCCCAATCCCACTGTTTCCATTCCCATCCCATTCCCAGGCTGTTCCCATCCTGTTCCCATCCCATTCCCATCCCATTCCCATCCCATTCCCATCCCGTTCCCATCCCGTTCCCATCCCATTCCCATCCCGTTCCCATCCTGTTCCCATCCCAATCCCACTGTTTCCATTCCCATCCCATTCCCATCCCATTCCCATCCCATTCCCATCCCGTTCCCAGCCTGTTCCCACTGTTTCCATTCCCAGCCCGTTCCCATCCCGTTCCCATCCCGTTCCCAGCCCGTTCCCATCCCGTTCCCACTGATTCCATTCCCATCCCGTTCCCATCCCATTCCCATCCCATTCCCATCCCATCCCATTCCCATCCCGTTCCCAGCCCGTTCCCATCCCATTCCCAGCCCGTTCCCGGTCCCATCCCATTCCCATCCCATTCCCAGCCCGTTCCCAGCCCGTTCCCAGCCCGTTCCCATCCCATTCCCATCCCATTCCCATCCCAATCCCACTGTTTCCATTCCCATCCCATTCCCATCCCGTTCCCAGCCCGTTCCCATCCCGTTCCCATCCCGTTCCCATCCCGTTCCCAGCCCGTTCCCAGCCCGTTCCCATCCCAATCCCACTGTTTCTGTTCCCATCCCATTCCCAGCCCGTTCCCATCCCGTTCCCATCCCATTCCCATCCTGTTCCCATCCCAATCCCACTGTTTCCATTCCCATCCCGTTCCCATCCCGTTCCCATCCTGTTCCCAGCCCGTTCCCAGCCCGTTCCCATCCCAATCCCACTGTTTCTGTTCCCATCCCATTCCCAGCCTGTTCCCAGCCCGTTCCCATCCCATTCCCATCCCGTTCCCATCCCGTTCCCATCCCGTTCCCATCCCGTTCCCATCCCAATCCCACTGTTTCCATTCCCATCCCGCTCCCAGCCCGTTCCCAGCCCGTTCCCATCCCAGTCCCACTGTTTCTGTTCCCATCCCATTCCCATCCCGTTCCCGGCCCGTTCCCATCCCGTTCCCATCCCACTGTTTCCATTCCCATCCCGTTCCCAGCCCGTTCCCATCCCATTCCCATCCCGTTCCCATCCTGTTCCCATCCCAATCCCACTGTTTCCATTCCCATCCCGTTCCCATCCCATTCCCATCCTGTTCCCATCCCGTTCCTGGCCCGTTCCCGGCCCGTTCCCACCCCGTCCCTGTTTTCCAGGGAAGGGGATGGTGTCCCTGAACGGCCACGCCGGCCCCGTGCAGTTCCTGGCGCTGGCTCTCAGCACTCTGGCCCCCGACGCGCTCCGGGCCGAGCAGGACGAGCCCGACGAGGCCGAGGAGGAGAAATCGCCGGACCCGGAGGGGCTCCCGCCGCAGGAAATGCGGAAAAAGGGGATTGTGCTACAGTACCGGCTGCGCTCCACGGCGCACCTGCCCGGCCAGCTGCTCTCCGTGCGGGAGGCGGCGCCGGGAGCGCCGGGAACGCCGGGGCACGCCGAGGAGGACGGCTCCATCTACGAGCTGGCCGACGATCCCGACGTGTGGGTGCGCAGCCGGCCCTGCTCCCGGGATTCTTCCCGCAAGGAAATCTCCTCCGTGGCCATCGTCTCCGGGGGCCGCGGCTACCGGGATTTCCGGGCGGAATCCGCGCGCCGCTCCGGGGATGCCGACAGCTCCCTGCTCATCTGGCAGCTCCCGCTGGTGCTGTGAGCCCGCCCGGAATTCCCGAATTTCCTACCTCAGGAATCCCTCAAATTCCCGGGAGCGGCGCCGCCTCAGCCGCTGCGAGGAAAGAAAAACTGGGGGAAAAGCGGGATTGTCCCCTAAATCCATTTGGAGTTGGGAGCGGCGGGATTTTCCCGGTTTCCCTCTGTGTGTGCGTGTGTGTGTGTGTGGATAATCCCTAGAGATAGAAATCCCTGGGTTATAAATAGGCTGTACATTATTACCTGTAAAAAGGAGGAATCTGTATATATTGGGAATGCCGGGAAGAGCGGGAGCAGCTCCCGAAAAAGCGGCTCCGGCTGCAATATCCACTCCTCCCAGTCCCGACTGGGAATTTGTGGAATTACCCCTGGATTTGGGAGCCGGGCCCGCTCGGCTTCCCAAGGAAAGGAAAACAGGGGGAGCGTGGAAATAAATCCCATAGGAATTGCCGTGGTTTCCTTGGTTTGTGGCTTCAGGGCTTTTCCAGGATTTGGGGGCAGCATTCCAAGGATTCTGCTGCCCTGGGAGTGCAGATTTCCAATGGAATGGGGAGAGCTTTAAGATGATTCCAGCCCATCCTGGAATTCTGGGATTCTGATGCATTCCCCTGGAGCTGCACATCCCAAAATCTGTTTAAATCCCCAAAATTTCCTTTTTTCCCACTAGGAATGGGGCGGGATGGAGGGAAAATCCTCCCCTCCTTCCTCTGCTTCTGCCCTCTCCATCGGCACCAGAGAAATCCCATCCCCGGGAGTTGGGAATTCATCCCAGGACTGGATCCATTGCCATTCCTGCCTGGAATGGGCTCCAATGGGATTCTGTGGGGAGCATCCCAGAGATGGGATGGATATTCCTGAGCCTTGGAAGCTTCCTGATGGATATTCCATCCTCATCCCAAACCTTTCAGGGATACTCCATCCTCATCCCAAACCTCTCAGGGATATTCCATCCTCATCCCAACCCTCTCAGGGATATTCCATCCTCATCCCAACTCTCTCAGGGATATTCCATCCTCATCCCAAACCTTTCAGGGATATTCCATCCTCATCCCAACCCTCTCAGGGATATTCCATCCTCATCCCAACTCTCTCAGGGATATTCCATCCTCATCCCAACCCTCTCAGGGATATTCCATCCTCATCCCAACTCTCTCAGGGATATTCCATCCTCATCCCAAACCTCTCAGGGATATTCCATCCTCATCCCAACCCTCTCAGGGATATTCCATTCTCATCCCAACCCTCTCAGGGATATTCCATCCTCATCCCAACCCTCTCAGGGATATTCCATCCTCATCCCAAACCTCTCAGGGATATTCCATCCTCATCCCAACTCTCTCAGGGATATTCCATCCTCATCCCAACCCTCTCAGGGATATTCCATCCTCATCCCAACCCTCTCAGGGATATTCCATCCTCATCCCAAACCTCTCAGGGATATTCCATCCTCATCCCAACTCTCTCAGGGATATTCCATCCTCATCCCAACCCTCTCAGGGATATTCCATCCTCATCCCAACTCTCTCAGGGATATTCCATCCTCATCCCAACCCTCTCAGGGATATTCCATCCTCATCCCAAATCTCTCAGGGATATTCCATCCTCATCCCAACCCTCTCAGGGATATTCCATCCTCATCCCAAATCTCTCAGGGATATTTTCCTCTCCTTGTCCCAGCCCTTGCTGCACCTTTGGGATCCATGGAGCAGCCACTGCCCCTGCAGGGCTGGTCCAGCTCCAGGGGCTGAAGTGATCCCAAAGAAAAGCGGATTCTGTGCTCCCACTCTCTCCGAGCCGGGCACCGAGCTGGATTTTCTGAGGCCAGCGCCTCTTCTCCCAGATTTCCCATTCCAGGCTGGGAATTTGGGCCAGGTCGATTTCAGGGCAGGCCCCGCTCCTGCCTCAACACCGGCGCCCGCCTTGGGGACATCAGGTGGCACCAAGTGACACTCTGAGGCTTTTAACATCTCCCCCCAGCACAGCTGAGCTGCTCCGGGCGCTGGAGAGCCGGGAATGCTCCGGATCCAGGGATTTCATGGTCTGATTCCTGAGCACAAACACCGCAGCGGCCCCGGCTAAAAATAATCAACGCTCGCTGCATCCGGGGCTGATCGACGAGCGGCTCCTGGGAATCCCCTGGGATGAGGGGCTGGAATTGAGACTCCTGGGGGCTCATCCCGTTTGGAAAAACTTCCCAGGATTCCCAATGTGGGTAAATAGGGAGCAGAGCGTATTTTAGGGGAGAAATCCGGGAATTTTTCACCCCCAAAATGGGCAGAACTTCCGTGCGTTCCGTGCAAGGCAGGGGCACATCCATAACTCAGGAGGGCTCATCCTGTTTGGAAAAACTTCCCAGGATTTACAGTGGTGGTTCCTAGGGAACAATCCTGCAGGTGAAATCCATTAATATTCCACATGAGGAGAGGTTGGGGGTTCATCATTCCAGGTGGCTTGTGGGGGTTCATCCCATTTGGAAAACCTCCCCTGGATTTGCAGTGTGGGTAAACAGGGAGCGGAGTCGATTTTAGGGAAGAAATTCAGGAATATTTCACCCCCACTGTGGGCAGAACTTCTGTGTATTCCATGCAAAGAGGAAAGGTTGAAAACTGGAGTGTCTGTAACTCGTGGGAGCTCATCCCGTTTGGAAAAGCTTCCCAGGGTTTCCAGTGTGGGTTCACAGGAAGCAAAGCAAATTTTAGAGGGGAAATCTAGGAATATTTCTCCCCCAGGGATGCAGAGGAAATTCCAAGGGTTTTCTTCCTGGCTGCTCTTCCCAAGGAAGCACTTCCATGCAAATTCCTCTCTGACTCCATCCATGCACTGGGAACTGGGGATGGAAAGGACGGACATGGAACATTCCAGGTGTTCTGGTAACTGGGATGGAAAAGATGGATGTGAAACATTCCAGGTGTGGTGGGATTTGGGATGGAAAAGATGGACATGGTACATTCCATGTTCCATGAATATCCCACATTCCGTGAATACCCCACATTCCTCTGGATACCCCAAATTCCATTGGATCTCCGATTTTCCATCAGATATCCCACACTCCATTGGACAGCTGACATTCCGTCCCACTCCTGCCCACTGCCATGAGCTTTGCAGGGAATTCAACAACCCGGAGCTGCTGCTGAGTCCTTTTGGGTTATTTTGGTCTCATTCCTTAAGGAAAAGGGCGGTGGATGAATCATTCCTGGATTTTCCTTCTCCAGGCCGGAGTCTTCTTGTCTTTATTTCCCTGTCACTCCCATCTCCCTCAAAACCAGCTTAGAGCTGGTGCCTGTCCGAGCTTAAACTCCCCCAGAGGCTGATCCCGGCCGGATTCCCAGTTTCTGACAAGCCTCGGAGCGCTCGCAGCTCCCTCTTCCCAGGATAATGGGATTAATTACAGCTGGATTTGTGTTCCTGTGCGGGATTGAGGAAACGCTGACGGCTTCACCTGCTCCTCCCTCCCCTGCTGGGTTTGGGCCCCAAATCGCTTCCCTTGGAGCTGATGAGTGGCCAGGGGCTGGGAGGGGATGGGGAAGCAGCAGGGGCAGGAACTGCGGGATTCCGGGATTCCGGGAGCTGGGCTGGGGTGACAGCGATGGCCACGCTGGAAGGGTGTGGGAATGGGGGTGTGGGAATGGGGGGTGTGGGAATGGGGTGTGGGAATGGGGGTGTGGAATGGGGGTGTGGGAATGAGGGTGTGGGAATGGGGGTGTGGGAATGGGGGTTTGGAATGGGGGTGTGGGAATGGGGGTGTGGGAATGGGGTGTGGGAATGGGGGTGTGGGAATGGGGGTGTGGGAATGGGGGTGTGGGAATGGGGTGTGGGAATGGGGGTGTGGGAATGGTGGGTGTGGGAATGGGGGTGTGGGAATGGGGGGTGTGGGAATGGGGGTGTGGGAATGGGGGTGTGGGAATGGGGTGTGGGAATGGGGTGTGGGAATGGGGGTGTGGGAATGGGGTGTGGGAATGGGGGTGTGGGAATGGGGTGTGGGAAGGGGGTGTGGGAATGGGGGTATTGGAAGGGGGTGTGGGAATGGGGTGGGGAATGGGGGTGTGGGAATGGGGGTGTGGGAATGGGGGTGTGGAAATGGGGGTATTGGAATGGGGGTGTTGGAATGGTGGGTGTTGGAATGGGGGTGTGGGAATGGGGGTTTGGAATGGGGGTGTGGGAATGGGGGTGTGGAATGGGGGTGTGGGAATGGGGGTGTGGGAATGGGGGTGTGGGAATGGGGGTGTGGGAATGGGGGTGTGGGAATGGGTGTGGGAATGGGGGTGTGGGAATGGGGGTGTGGGAATGGGGGTGTGGGAATGGGGGTGTGGGAATGGGGGTGTGGGAATGGGGGTGTGGGAATGGGGGTGTGGGAATGGGGGTGTGGGAATGGGGGTTTGGAATGGGGGTGTGGGAATGGGGGTGTGGGAATGGGGATGTGGGAATGGGGGTGTGGGAATGGGGGTGTGGGAATGGGGGTGTGGGAATGGGGGTGTGGGAATGGGGTGTGGAATGGGGGTGTGGGAATGGGGGTGTGGGAATGGGGGTGTGGGAATGGGGGTGTGGGATGGGGGTGTGGGAATGGGGGTGTGGGAATGGGGGTGTGGGAATGGGGGTTTGGAATGGGGGTTGGTGAGTGTTTGGAATGGGGGTGTGGGAATGGGGATGTGGGAATGTGGGTGTGGGAATGGGGGTGTGGGAATGGGGATGTGGGAATGGTGTGGGAATGGGGGTGTGGGAATGGGGGTGTGGGAATGGTGGGTGTGGGAATGGGGGTGTGGGAATGGGGGTGTGGGAATGGTGGAATGGTGGAGTGATGGTGTGGGAATGGTGGGTGTTGGAATGATGGATATTGGAGTGATGGGTGTTGGAATGGTGGGTGTTGGAATGGTGGGATGTTGGAAACAAATCCCATAGGAATGGCCGTGGTTTCCTTGGTTTTGGCTTCGGGGCTTTCCTGGGATTTGGGGCAGCATTCCAAGGGCTCTGTTTCCATGGGAATGCTGCAGGACGGGGCTTGGAGCAGCCTGGGACAAGGATCCACGTGCTGCACCAGCCCTCATCCCAATCCTCGGCACTGTGGGACACCCGCGACCCCCGGGATGTCTGAGCCCCCCTCACCCACCCTTGAGCGTTAATTGTGCGCTAATTACCTTCTCATTAGGGCTCCGGGCCGGGCTCTTTCCCGGCTTTGGGCAGCTGGGGGAGGTCGGGAGGTCCATCCCTAATTCCAGCCGCGTGAGCGCCCCCCATTAGCGTAATTAGCCGCCCTAACGAGGAGCGTTGATGTTTTATGCATGGCGCCTAATTTTACTCTGGCAAGCTCCCGCTAAATTTAACTCCATTAATCATTGATTCCCGAGGGGCCGGATCCCTGATTAGTGTCACATGGATTAGGGCAGGAGAGGGATTTCAGATAAACCCCCCTCGCCTTTCTCCTGCGGGAGACGGAGCTGGAATGAGGCTGGAATGAGGCTGGAATGTGGCTGGAGTGAGGCTGGAATGTGGCTGGAGTGAGGCTGGAATGTGGCTGGAATGAGGCTGGAATGAGGCTGGAATGTGGCTGGAGTGAGGCTGGAATGAGGCTGGAATGTGGCTGGATGAGGCTGGAATGTGGCTGGAATGAGGCTGGAATGTGGCTGGAATGTGGCTGGAGTGAGGCTGGAATGTGGCTGGAATGAGGCTGGAATGTGGCTGGAATGAGGCTGGAATGTGGCTGGAATGAGGCTGGAATGTGGCTGGAAGGCATCGCTCCTTCCCTGGGTTTTTTGGGGCTGTTTTCTGGGAAAAAAGCAGGAAAACAAAAGCAATGTGGGATCATTTCCCCCTCCCCATTCCCGATCCTGGTTTTCTTGGCCGTGTTTACACAGCAGAGCCATCAGTGAATATTTTTGTTGTTGTTGTTGGGGACTCCAAGAGTTTATGGAGCAATTCCCAGATTTCCTTGATGAATTCCCAAGAGTTGGGAGCCACTGCTCGGTCCTGCATCCATCAGCCTGTCCAGACACTGGCAGATCCATCAGTCCCAGGTACAGCTGCCAGAATTCCTCAAGGAGCTTGAGGACAAAAAGTCCCTTCAGTGTCCTGCTGCTCCCACTTTCCTCCCATTCCCAAGGAAAACAATCCCCTCATTATTTCACTGCATTTTAAGGGACTTCCCCCCCTTCCTTAACTCCATCCCTACAATTCTCCATGGATCCATCCCATTCCCATCCCCATGGATGAGGATTTGGGAGGTGTCCACGAGCCTCTGGTGGAGCCACCAAGATCCTGCTCTTCCACCACCCCACTGGATTTTAAGGGATTTTCCCCCTTCCATATGGAATGTGGCTTGGCCGTGGGGGGCTCTGGGGAGGGAGGGTGGGGATGGTTTTTTCCCAAATCCAGTGAGGATTTCATGGATGTTCTTGGGAGCAATGACTTTTCCAAGTGCAGCAACACTACCCCAAATTGTCCATTCCCAAATCCTCGTTCCCTGCTGGAAAAAACGTCCAGGGAATTCCATCCTCAGCCCAAATTGTCGCCCTGTGTCCCCAGTTTGGCTCTGCAGCTTGGGAACAGCAGGTCCTGATTTCTGGGGGGATCTCCAAGGGACTGGGGCCCGTCCTGATTTTTGGGGACATTTCCATGGGATTGGGATCTGGCTGATCCGAGGATCCAAATATTGTCTGTGAGGGAAAATTGGGACTGGGGGGGTCTGAGCTCCCAAATCTTGGGTGGGAGGGGAAGATTTGGATTGGAGGGGTCTGAACAACTGAATTCTGGGTTGGGGGGACATTGGGACATTTGGGTCTGAATATCCTGAATGTCCTGGGATGGGGGGAAATTGGGAGTGGGGAGTCTGAGCTTCCATGTGCTGGGATGGGGGACACTGGGATTTGTGGGTCACTGGGATTTAGGGGAACACTGGGACCTGGGGGGGGGAATTCTGAGCATCCAAATCCTGGACTGGTGGGGGTTGGATTCTGGGATCTGGTTTGTCAAAAAATCCAGGTTCTGGACTGGGGGGACACTGGGATTTGGGGGGACACTGGGATTTAGGGGAACTGGGACCTGGGGGGGGAATTCTGAGCATCCAAATCCTGGACTGGTGGGAGGGAATTCTGAGATCTGGGTTGTCCAAAAATGCAGGTCCTGGACTGTAGGGACACTGGGATTTGGGGGGGACGTTGGGACATGGGGGTCTGAGCATCCCATGTCCTGGGATGGGGGAACAATGGGATTTGGGGAGACATTGGGATTTGGGGGGACACTGGGACCTGGGGGATCTGAGCATCCAAATCCTGGCCTGGTGGGGGGTGGATTCTGGGATCTGCCAAAAAATCCAGGTTCTGGACTGGGGGGACACTGGGATTGGGGGGACATTGGGACACGGGAGTCTGAGCATCCCAACCCTGGCCTGGAGGGATTCTGGGTTCTGGGACCTGGAGTTGTCCAAATATCCAAGTCCTGGATTAAGGGACATCAGGATTTGGGGGGTGTGAGCACCCCAATCCTGGATTAGGGAGACATCAGGACCTGGAACTGTGGAGTTTTCCTCCCAGGCAGGAGAAAAATGAAGGAGGAATGGGAGAACCTGAGCCAAGGCCTGGCTGGAATCACATCTTCCCTAAGTGGAGCAATTAGAGGACAAATCCTTCCTGAGGCTGATCCCACTGCAGGAACAGCACCAGTTCCACGGGGGCCCTTCCTGGCTTTTGAGGCTGCTGGAAATTCCGAGGCTGTGATTCCTTGATGGAAATTCAGGTGCTTGAGGCAGTTGTGAGAAAAACACGGAAAAAGAACCTTTCCCACATGCAGGATTCCCAGCTGGGAGCCAAAAACCCTGGGAAAAATGGATATCCAGGTGTGTCACTGCCCAGCCCGGGTGGATTTGGGATTTGGGGAGCAGCAGGAGAATCCCAATCTCCTCCCTCCTCCTTCTCCATGCCTCAGGTCACGGATTCCGGCCCTGAGGAGCAGAACCAATTTCCCAACGTTTCCAATTAAACGCTTCCCATCCGAGCCATTAATTAGGATGTTCCAGGGCACTTCCCAGACACTCAGATTTCCCAAATATAATTATTAATATCCCATGAAACAATGAATTATCGCCCACGATTAAAATTAATTACGTTTCTCCAAGTTAATTAAATTATTCCTCGGATAGGGAGATGAGGGAATTCCACCATCCAAAGGAGAGGCCCTGTGGGGGATTTGGAGGAAGCAGGAGAGGGGAGGGGGCAGTGTTCCAAAATTCCAGGTTTTCCTTGGCTTCCTGTATTCCCTGTCCCATCCCAACCTTCTCCCATTTCCTTGGGCTTGGATACAGAGGGGTTTTCCAGAGGGGAAAAAAAAAAAAAAAAGTCCTGATATCTTCAATTCTCCAGGAAAAGGGATTTGGAATAAAAGCTGATTTTTATGGAAAGCGAGAATTGGGTCTGGAGCTGAGGAATGGGTCTGGCTCAGGGAATCAATCCATGGAAACACATTCCCAAACCCCCCAGAATTCCAGCAATTTCCCCCTTCACGCCCAAGGCTCGGGTTTCCCACCAGATTTCTAAACAGAGGGAATAATTCCAGAGGTTTGGAATTCCCTGTGGAAGGAGAGGCTCAGCTCCAGCATCCAGGATCCAGGATCTGGAATCCTTTGCCCTTCCTTGTTCTTGCCCATAAATCACCGTTATCCCCCGAAATTGCCTGGAAACAACTCGGGGTCACGGAGCTGCTCCGGGTAATTTTCCTGCATTTATGGGATGGAACAGCTCGAGTGGATTTTTATCCCTTCTCGATTTCTTAGCAGGATTAACCCTTTTGTGGGAGGAAAAAATAAAAAGTGGGAATGTTGAGATTTTCCACTCCCTTCATTTGGGGAAGCTCCTGGCCCTTTCCTCCTTTTTTTTTTTTTCTGGGAAAATTTGGGATCCAGGGCCTTACCAGAAAAGAGAGAAAAGGAAAAGCTGCAAATAATGAGAAAAAGGATTTTCTGTCTTTTGAAGGCTCCAAGATGGAGCTAAAATCCCAATGGATTGGGATAAAAGAAGGAATTTTGGGATGTGTTTGGTACCTTGGGCGGGGGGTCTCCTCTGCCTAAAAATTTTGGTTTTATCCCCCTTTCCTTCCTGGATTTATTCCCATCCATATCTAAATCTTGATTTATAATATATAATTCAAATATTCCTGCCCTGGATTTCCTCATTCCAAGGACTTTCCTTCTCCAGGACTCCCTTGAGACCCTCCCTGGATTTCCCCCACCCTTGATGTTCCCCTTCTCCATCCAAGGATAAAAAACTCCTCCCCTGGATTCCCCAGAGCCCCACAAAAGCTAAAAATTCCCCCTGAATCCCGGCCAGCCGAGCACTTAAACATCTCCACGGTGATTCATAAGGAATAAATGCCTGGATTTGGGATGGATCCTGGATTTTGGAGCCGCTCAGGGAGGAGGGAAGAGCCGTGGGAGGAAATCCCACTCCTTGTTTTGCAACCGATTTGTTCCCGTTTTTCTCCCATTTCCATCCAGGAGCCAGTCTGGGAAAAATGGGCCAAAATTCCCTCTGGATGTGTCCAGGAAAATCCAGGCTCTGCTGAGCCCCTTCTCTTTATTCCTGGAAAATTTTGCAAGTTCTGCTCTGCAAGAGGAGGGAAAACAGAAAAATCCATTTCTCCCCTGGGAATTCTGTGTTTTCCTGCTTTTCTTCGTCCCAGGGGATTTCTGGGGTGCTGAAGTTTCATCATGGGGAGATTTTTGTATTCCAGAGGATTTTAGGATGCTCAGATTTGGAGCTGCCTCCAAATCCTTTCAACTCAAACCTTTTCTAAAGGAAAAAAAATTGGCAGCAGGAAATGGGGACAGGGAGTAAAGCTCGGCCTAGGCTGGGTTTAAACCCAGCTTTGACCTCAGCAGGAGCCACAAATCCTTCCCCAAGGAGCCAAAAAAGAGATTTTTTCCTGCAGGAAGCAGCTGCTTTGGGCAATTTCCATTTAAATTTTAAAGTTTTTCCTTAAATTTTCCATTATTTTTGGAATTTCCCTTTATTTTTTCCAATTTCCCTCCCTTTTCCATATTTTTTTTCAATTTCCCCATTATTATCCTAATTTTCCTGATTTTCCCTTCTCCCTCTTATTTTAAATTTTTTTCCCAGTAATTTTAAAATTTCCCTTTATATTTCTCCAATTTCCACCTTTTTTTCCTTTTTTTTTTTTTTTTTTTTAATTCCCATTATTTATGGAATTTCCCTTTATTTTTTCCATTTTTGCCCTTTTTTTTCCCCTTTTAAAAAATGTCCCCATTATTTCTGGAATTCCCCTCTCTTCCCACCAATTTCTCCCCCACCTTTTATTCCTTTTACTTCCCTAAAATTTCCCCATTATTCTTGGATCTTCACTTTATTTTTTCCCAATTTCCCTCTTTTTTGACTATTCCCAGCTGGGATGGGATTTGTTCCATGCCCATGTCCCAAACTGGGATTGGGATGGGATTTCTTCCACCCCAAACTGGGATTGGGGTGGGATTTTTATCACCCCAAACTGGGATTGGGATGGGATTTTTATCACCCCAAACTGGGACTGGGATGGGATTTCTTCCACCCCAAACTGGGATTGGATTTTTATCACCCCAAACTGGGATTGGGGTGGGATTTTTGCCACCCCAAAATGGGATTGGGATGGGATTTCTTCCACCCCAAACTGGGACTGGGATGGGATTTTTGCTACCCCAAAATGGGATTGGGATGGGATTTTTGTCACCCCAAACTGGGATTGGGATGGGATTTTTACCACCCCAAACTGGGATTGGGATGGGATTTTTTTGCCACCCCAAACTGGGACTGGGATGGGATTTTTATCACCCCAAACTGGGACTGGGATGGGATTTTTATCACCCCAAACTGGGACTGGGATGGTTTTTTGCCATTTCCGTGTCCCAAACTGGGATTTCATCCTGTCCTTGTGCTGCTCCATAAATCCCACCTGCCCTGGAGCTTTTCCAAGCCTCTGGAATGGGGGACGCCTCCCTGGGGGCACCTTTGACGTCCCAAAAATCTTTTTTGGGGTCGCCAGCAGCGTCCTGGATTTGGGATCTGCTCCATTTCCTCTGGCCTGGGAAGGGCTTTAATTAGCAGGGCCTGGAATTAGGGCAGTAATTTGGGAAGTTTTGGTGCTGCATTGCACCAACAGCTGTGAAACACCTGGAATTTGGGAATTTGGGGGAAAAAAACCAAAAAATCCGCATTTTCTTCCTTCATTTTTACCCTGCTGGGGTGGAGGAAACAGAACAAAAATTCCATGGAATATTGCACTGATTAAAATTCCAGCTTGGATAGGGCTGGAAAGGAGGAAAATGCCACATTCCCAGTTTGGGAATCTTGAATTGGGAATTGGGAATTGCTCCCTGGTGGAGCCACCAAGCTTGGAAAAGGCCTCCAAAACCATCAAGTTTGGGAAAAAAGATGGGAATTTTCATAGTGCTGGAGCCTTTCCTTGGGGTGTTCCTGGGGGTTTGCAGAGGGAACGAGGAGTTTTGCAAAGGAAAAAGGAATTGTGCAAAGGAAAAAGGAATTTTGCATCAGGAAAAAGGAATTTTGCATCAGGAAAAGGGAATCTTGCAAAGGAAAAAGGAATTTTGCTCCAGGAAAAAGGGAATTTTGCACCAGGAAAAAGGAATTTTGCACCAGGAAAAGGGAATTTTGCACCAGGAAAAGGGAATTTTGCACGAGGAAAAAAGAATTTTGCACGAGGAAAAAGGAATTTTGCACGAGGAAAAAGGAATTTTGCACAAGGAAAAGGGAATTTTGCACAAGGAAAAGGGAATTTTGCATGAGGAAAAGGGAATTTTGCATGAGGAAAAAAGGAATTTTGCACGAGGAAAAAGGAATTTTGCAAGAGGAAAAAGGAATTTTGCACGAGGAAAAAGGAATTTTGCACGAGGAATAAGGCCTGGATGAGGCTGCAAAGGAGGAAAAGGGAAATCCAGAAATCTCCTTTTCCCTAAAAAACCGCGGAGTCGGAGCAGGGAACAGCAGCAGGAACTGGGAGAACTGGGAGATACTGGGATGAACTGGGAGAACTGGGACTGGATCCCCCTGACTCCAGGTCTTGGCTTAGGGGGAATGTTTTGGGATAAATCCCCATTTTTTGTGTTGATAATAATAATTTTTGGCATTTCCCTTCCCTGCCCTCCCATTCCAGCCTGATTTTGGGGATATTTTGGCATATTTTAGGATGAATCCCTGTTTTTTGAAGGACAACTACAATTTTTGGAATTTCCCTTCCCTGCTGTCCCATTCCAGCTTAGCTTTTAGGAAATTTTAGGGTATTTTGGAATATTTTATGGTATTTTAGGGCATTTTGGGATAAATCCCTGTTTTTTGAAGGACAACTACAATTTTTGGAATTTCCTTTCCCTGCCCTCCCATTCCAGCCTGATTTTGGGGATATTTTGGGGTAAATTCCTATTTTTTGAAGGATAATCACCAATTGTTCTCTCCTGCCCTCCCATCCCAGAGTTTCCCAGCTTGGCTCCAATTTTCCAGCTCCTGGATGGGATGAGGATCCCTGAGCCTCCCACTCCCAAGGCCGGATTTTGGCCTCCCCAAATTCCAGCTCTGCAGGTAAATTATGGATTCTCCGGGATGGATGGAATTTGGTTACTTTGGGAATCCTTCTCCCTCTTCTCAATTTCCCACCCAATCCACAAATCCCACCCCAGAATTGGATTTTTCCATGTTTTCCCTCATTTCTTATTCTTCCACCAACCCCGGGAAAATTGTTGGAATCATTTCCAGCCCCATCCCCCTCTGTGCTTTCCCTCTTCTGTTTTTATCTTTTTTATTCCAGGGATTTCCATGTTCTCTCCTGGCTGCTGGATCAGCACAGGGATATTTAGATCCAGGTGGAGCCAATTCCCATGAATTCCTGATTTATCCAACCATAAACCCGCCATCGTTTCTGATTTTCCGTCTTTTTTTTTTCCCCCTTTCTCCCTCTGATTTTAATGGAATTGCTCATCCCAGGCATTTCCAGGCTCTGGCAGGGAATAAACGCAGGGATTGTTGCATTAAATTAAACTCCTCCATTCCTGTTATCAGCAGGAAAAGCTCGGCCAAGGAGCCTTGGGAATAGGGAAACGTCCTTATCTGCAATTCCAGGCGCTGGGAAATGGGAATTGCTCCCTGCTGGAGACACAGAGCTTGGAAAAGGTCTCCAGAACCATCAAGTTTGGGAAAAGATGGGAATTTTCTCAGTGCTGGAGCCCCTCCATGGAGTGTCCCTGGGGGTTTGCAGAGGGATTAAGGAATCTCTTAAAGAAAAAAGGAATTTTGCACGAGGAAAAAGGATTTTTGCACAAGGAATAAGGAATTTTCTAAAGGAAAAAGGAGTTTTGTACAGGAAAAAGGAATTTCGTGGAGGCAATTTTCAGAAAAAATCGGGAATTTTCAGAGAGAGTATGGAATCCTTGTGTCCCAAACTGGGATTGGGATGGGATTTGTGGTATCCCAAATTGGGATTGCAATGAGATTTGTTTCATCCCAAACTGGGATTGAGATGGGATTTATTCCATCCCCATGTCCCAAACTGGGACTGGGTTGGGATTTGTGCCATTCCTGGTTGTATTTGCTGGGAAAATGGGAAAAATAAATTCCAGTGAGTTTGGGAAACCCTCAAGTAGAAGCAAAGCCTCACTCGAGGCCGTTTTCCTCCCGTTCCAAGTGGAATTTTCATGGCTTTTCCTGGATTGAGAGGGTCTGGGGAAGATTTGGGTTGAAATCTTGTGGTTTTTGGGAATAATCCCTTGATAAGGGCTGGTCCTGCTCTGCCTTGTGCTGAGTGTCTCCTCTCTCTTTTTGGGGGATTTTTTGGGTTTTCTTTTTCGCAATCCACCTCCCCATTCCTCACAATCCTACAAAAACATGGGAATTTTCCTTATGGGAAGAAAGGCTGGAGACAAGGACACCTCTGTGAAGCAGAGCAACGCCAAACCCGTTTTTATCTTAATTAATTAATTAATTAGCATCGAGCCTTTCCCACCTCTCCCCTTTTCCGAGGGATCTGTGAGCGCTCCCATCCCATTCCCGGATCCTCTCCCATCAATTATTCCGTGTCCCCGAGCCGCCCCCGGGTGATTTTAAGGCTCCGTGACAGGTCAGGGACCGGATCGGTGCCGTCGGTCCCGGATCGCGGCGGAGTCAGAGCGCGGGGAGCCCCGTGGTGGCTCCAGGACACGATCCCAGCCGAGCCCGGGGATAACCAGCCGGGATTTGATGACCCTTGACAGCCGAGTGTGATCCCTGGAGCTCCGGGGGATGATCCTGGTGCCGGAGCAGGTTGTGCGTTCCCGCTGTGAGACCCGAGCCCTCGGGGCGCTGCTGTCTCGAATTAACTCCCCTTCCTCCTCTTCCTCCTCTTCCTCCCTTCCTCTGGAGTCACGGGTGAGTTGGGATTATCCAAACCTCGCCTTGGGTGCTGAAGGTGAAGGTGACCCCACCTTGGGTTTCTCCTTGCGCTGGGTGCCAGCACAGCCCCAAATCCCATTTTTCCATCATTTCCTGTGGGATGCTTTGATCCCGCTGGCGTCTGCAGGGAGGAAATCAACTGGAAGGGAGGAGAAACTCGGACTTGGATCGGAAAAAAAAAAGGCAGAACCAAACTCTGCTGGTGCCAGGCTGGAGCCGCCTGCCCCGTCACAGTGCGGGGCTCGCCTTCATCTTCATCCCTGCCAAACCCACCCGGGACGGCTCTGCCTGGACCCAGCCCCCCGGGAGGCCGGGACCCCATCCAGGCCCTGCCTGCTCACGTTTGGGGTGTCTCGGAGCCAGGGGAGCAGAGAGGCTCCACGAGGTTTCGCTCCAGCCGAGCCCAGCGCCACAACTCTCGTTAAAACCGGAGGAGCTTGGCAGCGTTTAAATCTGAAACTTGGACAAAGCCGCTGTTTTCTCCCCCCAAAGCACAATCAATTCCTTTCGTCTATAAATAGCGACGGGAAGAGGTTTTAACGTTTCCAAAGGCTCTTCTGGGGAAAGAAAAGCTGGCAAATTGGGGCTAAACTCCTTTTTCTTCCCCATATTGACTCAGCAGAGGCAGCGCCGCACCCTCAAGCACCCCAGAAAATCCTCTTGGCTCTGCTCCGAGAGCCTCCAGGAGCTCGGTTTGGAAAAAGCTCGGGAATAAAGCGGGTTTTTATTCCCAGCCGAGTCCGTAATGGGGTCAGCGACTGGGCCGCGCTTCCCCCGGGCTTGGCAGGAACTGACAAATTGCTGAGCTGAGCCCGGCTGCGCTGATTCCCGAGACCTCCGGGCCGGTCATTAGTGCCTAATTAGCGCCTAAACGCTCTCATTTGTCCTGCCCGTGTCAGCCCGGCCCGGGGAGATCCCTCTCCTCCTCCTCCTGCGGAAAGAGGGAAGGCGAGGGAAGCCACAGAACCGAGGGGCTGTCCTTGCTTTGCAAAGGGATTTAACCCCAGCCCAGCTCGGGCTAAAGCCTGGCTTGGCTCTCCACTCCTAGGCCCTGACTTTGCCTTTTTTATCCTGGGCCCCGTTTGGATATTCCTTCCTAAATCCTGACTTGGCCTTTTTTCCCAGAGCCCAGTTTGGCCTTTCCTTCCCAAATCCTGGCTTGGCTCTTTCTTCCTTTTTAAATCCCCTTTGCCTCTTCATTTCCAGAGCCTGACTCGGCCTTCTCCTTCCTAAAGCCCGACTTGACCTTTTCCTCCTAGAGCCTGACTTGGCTTTTTCTTTCTTAATCCCCACTTGGCTCTTCCTGAAGCCCAACGTGCCCTTCCTTCCTAAAGCCTGGCTTGGCTCCTTCTTTCTTTCTTAAATCCCATTTGGTTCTTCCTTTCCAAAGCCTGACTTGGCCTTTTCCTCCTAAAGCCCAACTTGGCTTTTTCTTTCCAAAGCCTGACTTGGCCTAAAGCCTCACTGGGTTTTCTTCCTAAAGCCCTGACTGGCTTTTTCTTCCTTTCTCAATCTCCATTTGGCTTTTCCTATCCAGGGCCCAGCTTGGCTTTTTCTTTCCAGAGCCAGATTTAACCTTTCCTTCCTGAAGGAAACTTGGGTTTTTCTTTCCCAAACCCAGCTCAGCTCTCTTTCCAAAGCTTGACTTGGCCTTTTCCTTCCTAAAATCTGACTTGGCCTTGTCTTCCTAAAGCCCAACTTTTCTTTCCTAAAGCCTGGCTTGGCCTTCTCCTTCCCAAAACCCAGCTTGTCCTTTCCTTCCCAAAGCCCCCAGTAAGGGCTGGCCCATCTCCTTGCTTCCTTCTCCTTGTTTTCCCAATGAAACTCTGGAATTCCATCCCTGGAATTGTTCAGACCCTGTGGATGTTTGGGGTCGTGTCCAGTGCTGGGTTCATGGTTGGACTCCAGCCTTGGAGATCTTTCCCAACCTCCCCAGTTCCATGATCCTCCTTCCCTTTGCTGTTTTCCCTGAAAACACCTCTGGTTTAGGAATAAATCCCCGAGTTTTGTGTTACCAGGATGACAAATCGAATTTGGGGGTTGGTTTGGAACATTCTGATGGTTTTTTTTTTCTCCTTCTTTTCCCTCTGGATTTTTTTTCCATCTCACTCAGAGCCCAACTCGGCATCTCCGGGTGACAACGTGATGACAGCGGCTCTGGAAGGAGGGGGAGGTGATGGATTTGTGCAGGGGAGGGGGAAACCAGGGGAGAGGAGGGAGGAAGGAGGAGATCCCACCCCCCTGCTCTGCTCGCCGTGATTATCCCCTCGGATCCACCTCCCCCTTCCCTGCGAGATGGGATCCGTCTCCTCCCCCGCTTCCCCTGGCTTTTCCCCGGGTTATTTTTATATATTTTATATATTTTATATTTATACTTTTCCATAAATAAATCAGGAGCCATCCCAGCGCTCTGCCATGTGTGGGGACCCACGTGGAGCTGGGGTTGTCCCTTCCCACGTCCAGCCTGGAGCACAGAGAGCTCCAGGAGAGCTCTGAAATTGAGGCAAAACGGGTCTTCTCCCCAAAATAACGTGGAGTTTTCCTCTTTTTTCCTCCAAGGTGAGGGTAAGACCTTTACAGGCTGAGTTCATTAATTTTTAATTCGTGCACAGTTTGGGCCCCAGCCCAGCTGTGGAAAAGGGTTTTTGGGGTGCAGGATTTTGGGGTGAGGATTCACGGTGGGATCCAGGGTTGTGTTCCCTACGGCTCCCTTGGGAATTGTTGTCAGCCGTGGCTCATCCCAGGCCCTTCCTTTGGATTTTGGGGATCTCCTCTCCCCAAACCCCGACCCAGAGGTGTGGCCACATCCCAAATTTCCAGCCAGAACCAAAATCCTCCATGTCCAGCCTCCAATTCTGTGGCACGTGGGGGTGGCAGAGGCCGGAGCTGCTCCCAGCCAGGTGAGAACCGACAGAGGAACCCGAACAAATCCCGATTTTTATCACTTTTCCCTTCTTTTCCTCCCTTTCTGCCTCACCTTGAGCTCCCCCCCGGCTCTTCCCGAGGCGGTGGCACCTGGCTCCGGGATTATTTTTCCCATCCCTTTTTGGCAGCGCTCCCTCCTCCGGCACAAACGCAGCTCCTATAAATAACCGCGGCTCGTGTCGCTCCCCCTCCCTCCTTCCCTCCGATCTCTCTTCCTTTCTCCTTGTCTGTCCCTTCTCCTGCTGGGAGGAGCCGCCAGAAAATCCAGGAGTGGGGGTTGAGCTCACCCGTGTCCCCCTCATTCCTGAAATCTGCTGCACGTGGGGAATTTTTCATTGGATTTGTGCAAAAGCTCCCCCTCAGTTTCCTCCCCAATTCCCTCATAATTAATTCCTGAATTTCCTTTTATCCTTCCTGATGGTCCCAAATCCAGGCAGCCGCTCCCTAAAAATTTCCCCCGACCACGCCACTGAGTTTCCACCCCAAAAATATCCCTAAATCCTCTAATTTCCTCAGGGAAAATGTTGGTGGTGATGCTTCCCAGCCTTTTTTGTGCACGACGGGGCTGGAATGGGCTGGGAGGGAATGGCCGCACGTGGATTTGGAGCAGGGACCCTCAGCCCATGGCAGTGTGGAATTCCAGAAATAATTCCAGGGTTGGGATGAGCACAGAGCTCCAAAAAGTCAAAACCATCCCAATGGAAACACCTGAATTTTTGGGGACAGCTAAACCTGAGCCCAGCCTGGGCGATCCCAAAGGATGAGCCGGGATGGATTTGGGATCCCCCGTCCCACGGGATGGCCGGGACGGCAAATCCTGCTCGGACTTTGGGTTTTTCCACAGGGAATTTTCCGGGAGTGGCGGCGGGGTGGGGATAATGAGATGCCGCTCACGCTCCCTGATGAAGCGTCGGAGAATTAGCTCGGGATTACTGGAGAGGGGAACGATCCGCTGGCCTCGGCCGCATTCCCTGGAGCGGGATAAAGGATGGAAACGCTTCCCAGAGCCGGATCCAGCGGGAGGGGAGGGACGGGATCCGATGGAGCGGGAATGGGATCCGGGAACGGGATTCCCCCGATTCCATCCTGATCCCGTTCCTGGGTCTGGCTCCTCTGCAAAGGAGATTTTACTCCAATTCCCAGCTGGATTTGGCTCTGTGCTCCTCTCCAAGAGATCCCAGGGCATTGCATCCTCCAAATCACGATTTTTGGGAATCTGAGGGATATTGGAATGTTGGAATCGTCCAAACGAGGCGTTTTGGGGAATATGAGGGATATGGGAAGGTTTGCATCCTCCAAACATGATGGTTTTTAGGAATATGAGGGATTTGGGAATGTTGGAATCAACCAAATGTAGTTTTTTGGCAAGATGAGGGATTTGGGAATGTCGGAATCCACCAAATGTGTTTTTTTGGGAATATGAGGAATTTGGGAATGTCGGAATCCCCCAAATATGTTTTTTTTTTTGGGAATATGAGGGATTTGGGAACGTTTGCATCCTCCAAACGCTCCGTGTTTGGGAATCCAAGGTCAGGTGGGGTTCACAGCCGAATTTCCCAGGGAAAAATGCATTTCCAGTGGATTTCCCCCCAGCTTGGCCCTTTCCCATCCTCAGCCAGATCCAGCCGCTGCTCCTCCTTTCCCCATTCCCACCACGATCCCTTGGGAAGGAGCCACCCAACAACGGAGCTCATTAAAAGTGTGGAAAACACAAATTTAATTAAAGCCAACCTTGCCTTTACCAGGAAAATAAATCCGCCCTTTTCCATGGAACAATGGATTTTTCCAGCCCTCCCGTACCGGGATTCCTCCCTCTTTTCATCCCTCTCCTTTATTATCCCTGGCTGGGAGCTGGCGCCGCCTGATTTCCATAAATTTGCATCAGGAATTGGGGGGAGAAAGGAGGAGGGGAGGGAAAAAAAGCTGGAAAAATGAGATTTTCCAGCGCTGAGCTCGCTCTGAAGAAAGGAGCCCAGGCTGGAGGAGGGAAAAGGGCTGGGAAAGATCCTGGATTTTTAGAGTTTGCCCATTCCCTGTTTTCTTTGGGAGAGAAAAGCTTTCCCAAGCTTGGCAGGGAGCCAGAATTCCCGGTTTATCCTGAGCTCTAAAACAGAATCTGCAGGGCAGATCCCCTAATTCCGGGGTTTTTGTGGTTTTTCTGGGAAGGATCCGGAATTTTCCGGCTTTTCCACCCTGGAAGTGCCGGCTGTGAGCTGCCAGGTGAGGGAAAGGCTTTGGAACCTCTGAGCTTGGAGGGTGGGATGGGATAAACTCCGGGGTTTGGAAGCTCCTTTTTCTTCGGGATTGGCTTTTCTTGGGATTTAAGGAAAGGCTGAGCCACGGGAGCATCATCCAGGTGGGAGATCCCATCCTGAGAATTGAGGGAATCATGGATGATTTATGGAATTCTGGAGGGTGGCAGAGAAGGGAGATCCCACTGGATCCCAGCCCGGGCTCCGGGATCGGGATCGTCCTGGAGTCAGAATTAAATCCAGGATTTAACCAACGATTCCTAAATCCTGGTTTCTGCATTCCAGCCGGTTTTGAGGATGGAGAAGGTGGAAAAGAGCTGGAATCAATTCCTGGGTTTGAGGAGTTCTTGTTGGAGTCAATCTGCTCATCCTGGAGAAAGAGAAATTCCCGGGAAGTCGATTTCGTGTCCCATCCGAGCCAACTCTTGGTTCAATTCCGTGGAAATTCCATTTTCTTGTCTGGAATGACCTCGGGCAAAGACAAATCCCTGGAATTGGGGCTTTGCTGCCTGGTCAGGCCCTTCCTGGGAATTTGGGAGCCAACTTGGATCTCCCAGCCCTTCCCCATCCCACTTTAGCAGGATGTCCTTTGGGAATAAGGGCTGGAATATTTCCAGAGGGTTTTTTCCCTTGGATTGTCTCTTCCTCTGTGGCATTTTGGGGAAAACTGAAGCATTTTCCCCCTTCCCTTTGGCTTTCCAGCCTTGATTTTCTTCCTTCCCCAGGAATTTTCCATTGCCTGTTGATCCGGGGCCGTGGATGATTTTTCCCTTTTTTCTCTGAGCTTTTTTTCCTTTTTTCCCTTTGCCTTCTTGTTTTCCCTTTTTTTCCCCCCCACCCTTTTCCCCTATTTTTCCTCTTTTCCCCATTTTTTCCCCTTTTTTTCCACTCTTCCACCCCTTTTTTCCCTCTTTCCCTCTTTTTTACCTTTTTCCCTTTTCCCCTCTTTCCCTCTTTTTCCCCTTCCCCCTTTTTCCCCTTTTTTCCCTTTCCCCCGTTATTTTCTTGAGCTCCCTTTTCCCAGGAAAAACCTCAGAGGCACCAGCACCAGAAAAACTGAATTTTTAAGGAAACCTCCCCTGACTTCTCCCCACGGATTTTTTTGGGATCAGGAGGGGCGGGAAGCAGAGCAGCAGCTCCCCCAGACTCCCCAGAATTTTGGGAGCTGCTCCTTTCCCAACCCAGGGCTGTGAATTCCTGGCGGGATCCTCCCAGCTGAAGGAGGATTTTCCCCTGGGAATGGGAGCCGGGGGTGGATTTTTCCATCACCAACTTTTTTTTTTTATTTTTATTTTTTTTTTTTTTTTTTTTTTATTTCTAGGATCCTACTGTGGCTGGAAAAAAAAAAACCCCTCAGTTTTGTGGGATTATGTAATTCCAGAGTTTTTTTGGGAACAGCTGCACCCACCGGTGCCAGGGACTCGTGTTGGGAGTGGGAAGATCCCGGGAGCAGCTGGAATGTGACAAAAAGGGATTTTGGGGGAAATTTCTGCAGATTCCGGGCCTCCTGTGGGGTCAGGTTGGTTTTCCCAGCCTGGGACGATCCCGTTGGATCTTTGGCCAAGCCAAAGGAAGGAGAGGCTGGAAAAGCAGGAGAGGAGAGGATTTGGTGGGAATTTGGGGTTTTTTTTGGGATTTGTTGGAGGAAAACGGTGAAGTGAAGCTGGGAAGACGATGGGATTGATGTTCCTGGGAATTCTGGGGATTTTTTAGATTTTGCAGGAGGAAAAGAGTGAAGTTGTGCTGGGAGGACGATGGGATTCGTATTCTTGTGAATTTGGGAGTTTTTTTGGGATTTTGCAGGACAAAACTTGGAAGCTGTGCTGGGAGGATGGTGGGATCTGTGTTCCTGGGAATTTTGGGATTTTGCAGGAGCAAATCAGGAAACGTTGTGCTGGGAGGACAATGGGATTTGTGTCCCTGGGAATTTGGTTTTTTTTTAGGATTTAGGATTTTAGGATTTAGGATTTTTTAGGATTTTGCAGGAGCAAAGGGGTTGCTGGGATGTTGTCCTGGGATGAGCAGGATTCCCGTTCCTGGGAATTCCGGGCTCGTTCTGTGCCGGTGGGAACCGGTGGGAAAACCCCACGGGATGCAGCCGGGGAGGGGCTGGGAGCATCCCTGGATTTTCCAGGGAATCCCGGGGGGCTGGGAGCGCTCCCGGCTCAGCGGGACGGGGACAATTCCAGGTGGGAGAGCAGCTGAATCCGGCTGGGAATGACTCCGAGGGATCTCTCAGCCACCCCCGGGGCCCCTTTTCCTGAATTCCCAAAGCTCCAGAGGAGAAGGAAAACTCCAAGGGATGGATTTGGGGATGACTTCACTTCCAACCCTCAGGAAGTTCCAATCCAATTGGGATTTTTTTTTTTTTTTTCTCCTTTTTATTTTAATTTTTTCCTGAGTGTTTCGATTTTTCATGGAGCTTCCCAAGAGCTGGAAAAAATCCCTGGAATGTGCAATAATCCCTCACTTCTGGATGAGGCCCTGGCCTCCAAATTCCCCCCAAACACCAAAGAATTCCAGTCCAGGAGAATTCCTGGCTCCCAAGGAAAGTTCTCCTGATTATTTCCAGGGGAAACATGGAACTGGAGATGATTCTTTCAATAATTCTCCCAGGAAATATTCCAGTGGGAATTGGGTGGGGAGTTCACCTGGACTGGTGGAGCTGCTCCATCCCTGGAATCATCCCAGGGGCTCCCACTGAAAATATTCCTGATCAGTGCAGGTTGGATTAAATTGGATTTAAAGTCCCTTTCAGCCCAAATTTTTCCTTATCTTGGATTTTATGGAAAAACTCAGCTGAGGAATCTGCTGTGGGATGCAGAACTGGAGGAAAAAACCAGGGAATTTCTGCTGGAAATCGGGATTTTCCAGGCAAAGGAAAACTCCAATTCCAAGGAAAACCTTTCTTGCTTTTCCAAGGATCTTTCCTTCCCTGGCTTCCTTTTTTTCCCCTTTTAAAAAATCCATTTTGAGCCTTTTCCTCCCTTTGTTCCTCTTTTTCTACCTCTTTTTTCCCTCCTTATTTCTTCCCTTTTTCTTCTTCCCTTTTTCCTCCTCCTTTGTTTTTCCTCCTTTTTCCTCCTTTTCCCCCCTCATTTTCCCTCTTTTATCCACATTTTTTTCTCCCTTTTCCCACCTCTTTTTTCCTGTTTGTTCCTCCTTCCTTCCTCCGTTTTCTCCTCTTTTCCCCTCCTTTTTTTCTTCCATTTTCCCTCTTTTTTCCTCCTCCTTTTTTCCTGTTTTCTCCTCCTCATTTTTCCTCCATTTCTACTACTTTTCCCCTCATTTTTCCTCTTGTTTCCTCTTTTTGTCCTCCTTTCCCCCTCTTATTTTCCTCCCTCCTCACTTTCTCCTCTTTTTTTCTTCTATTTCTCCCTCTTTTTTTTCATGTTTTTCCTCCTTTTTCCTCCCCCTTTTTATCCTTTTTTCTCCCTTTTCCCCTCTCCTTTTTCCCCCCTCCATTTTTCCTTTTTCCCTCCTATTTTTTTCTTTTGTTTCCTCCTTTTTCTTCCCCCTTTTTTTTCCTCCTTCCCCTCCCCACCATTTTTTTTTTTTTTCTCCTTTCCCCCTCCTATTTTTTTTTTGTCTTTTCTCCAAAACCCCTCCCAGGGCTTTTCCTGCTCCTTCCAGCCCTGGAAATCTCCTCCCTGAGGAGCAGGAGCCATTCCAGGGGAGCAGATGGCTGAGGAGGAGGAAATTCGTGTCTTTGCAAATTCTGGGATGTCTTTGCAACATCCCCAGTCAAGGTTGTGCTGCTGGGAAAATCATCCTGCAGGTTTCCCCAAACCCCCCGAATTTTGGGGTGTTTTGTGGATTTTTGAAGCTTTTCAATCACCTCATCCATCAGCTGAGACAAACCTGGATTTTTAGGGATCTCCTGGATGCTGGATCACAGTTCTGGGTTTGGAGCAGCTGGAATTCCTGTTTCTGGCATCTCCAGGAAATTCCCATTCCCGGTTTTCGGGTTGGCTTGTGGGAAAACGGGATCTGCTGGAGATTCCCTGCAGGAATCCCTTTGGAATGTGGAGATTTATTCAGAAGGAGGAAATCCATTAAAAATTCCAGGGATTTTTTTCAAATCTGCAAAACTTCCCTGGAGCCCTGAAAACTTCCAGACTTCACCCTGGGATGAGAAAATTCCATGTTTAATTCCCCATATGTGGATTTAGGAGGAGATTCAAGAGATCAGAGGAATTTGGGCTGGTTGTCCCCGAATTCCAGGGAAGCTGAGGCTGAAATCTGGGAAATCTCCCAAAAAAAAAGTGGCAGCTCAGAGCTTGGCTGGGTGTGGGAAGTTATTTTGGGGCAAAGGTGGATCTGGGTGTGGTTCCCGGGAGGTTCATCCTCACAAACTCCGTCCCGCAGTTCTTCATCCCAAAATTCCTGGAAAAACTGGGATGGGGAGGCCCTGGCCCGGCTTATCCCGGGAATCTGGGGCTGGAAGTGTCCAAGGACCGGCTGGATGGGACCTGGAGCAACCTGGGACTGGGGGAAGTGGGTTGGAACTGGAACGGGATCAACTTCCAGGTCCCTCCCAGCCCGTCCTGAAAATTCCGGATTCGTCGCAGCCGGTCAGTATTCCCGGTTCCCAGTCAGTATTCCCGGTTCCCAGCCAACATTCCCGGTTCCCATCCAACATTCCCGGTTCCCAGTCAGCATTCCCGGTTCCCAGTCAGTATTCCCGGTTCCCAGTCAGTATTTCCAGCCAATATTCCCAGTTCCCAGCCAATATCCCAAATTCCCATCCAATATTCCCGCTTCCCAATCAACATTCCCAGTTCCCAGTCAGTATTTTCAGTCAATATTCCCAATTCCCATCCAATATTCCTGATTTCCCACCAACATTCCCAGTTCCCAGCCAACATTCCCAGTTCCCAGTCAACATTCCCAATTCCCAGTCAATATTTCCAGCCAATATCCCAAATTCCCATCCAATATTCCCAGTTCTCAATCAATATTCCCAATCCCCAGCCAATATTCCTGATTCCCAGTCAACATTCCCAGTTCCCAGTCAATATTCCCATCCAATATTCCCAATTCCCATCCAATATTCCCAATCCCCAGCCAATATTCCCAGTTCCTGGCCATTATTCCCAGTTCCCAATCAATATCCCAAATTCCCATCCAACATTCCAAGTTCCCAGTCAGTATTTCCAGCCAATATTCCAAATCCCATCCAATATTCCTGGTTTCCCATCAATATTCCCAGTTCCCAATCAATATTCCAAATCCCCAGTCAATATTCCCAGTTCCCAGCCAACATTCCCAGTTCCCAGTCAATATTTCCAGCCAATACCCCAAATTCCCATCCAACATTCCCAGTTCCCAGTCAGTATTTCCAGCCAACATTCCCAGTTCCCAGCCAATATTCCCAGAAATATTCCCAGTCCTCACTGGGAAGGCCTGGGTGCTCTCCATGCATTCCCAAATCCTTTTGTTTCCCAGGGCTGGAATTCAATTTTGCTTCCCAACAAAATCAAATCCCCCAACCCCTCCCCAAATCTTCTGCAGAGGAGCAAGAATTAATTAAATTAATAATATCAATTAAATTAATAATATCAATTAAATTAATAATATCAATTAAATTAATTAAATTAATTAAATTAATTAAATTAATTAGTGGCCATTGTGTCATTAACGCCAGACTTTAATTAAATTGTGTGGAGATAACGACTCTGGAGCTTTCTGACAGCCAAACATTCCCAGGATGGAGAAATTCCTTCTGGAGGTCCTGTTGAAAAACCAAGAAATTTTCCTGGCTGCCCTGGAGGGAAATTTGGGATTTATTCCATGGGGGAAACATTCCCAAAGCTGCGTGTCCTGCAAAAACTCCAAAGGGCCACGGCCCTTTCTCCCTAAATTTGGGAGTTTCTCCCTAAATCTGGGAATTTATCCCCAAAAATTGAGACTTTCATGCTAAATTTGGGATTTTCTTCGCTAATTTGGGACTTAGCACCGGATTGTGGATTTGGCTCTGCAAAAAAAGGCTGAAATTCCCTCAGGGAAGGTGTGGAAATCTGGGAATTTTGTAAATCCTGATTTATTTTTGTTTTCCAAGGAGGTATCGGAGCTGTTGGATTTTTGGGAAACAATTCCCAGCTTCCCAAAAATCTTCACCTGCCTCATCCTGAGGTGACTCCCATCCAAAGGGAAGTTCCAGCCGTGGGAAGCAGGAATGTTGCAAATGTGAATTTTGGGAATGTGGTTGTCACGTTTTTCCATGGAAAAATGGGCGGGAAGATCCAAACTTTGGGCTCCAGCAGCCACGGGGAAAATTCCAGGATTGGATCATCCCGTGGAGATGGATTTGGGAATTTTTGACTCCCGGTGTTTTCATTTTTCATGGAAAACTCCTCGTGAGGAGGAAAACAAAGAATCTTGGGAATCTGGGATTTGGTTTGGTTTTATCCCAGATTTCCAGGCATTGAGGGATGGATTCTCCAAAACTCAGTCCTGGTGGTTTTTCCCCAAACAAAAGAAGATCCTGGTGGGATTTCTGGGGGTTTTCCATGGAATTGGCTTTCAGGGATTTTGGGAATAACTGGAATTCCAGCCCAACCAGTATCACCAGTCTGATCCAAACTGGTGAGATTTGATTCCCAAAAAAACCTCCCTGACAGGAACCAGGCTCTGCAGAATCCAGTTAAATCCAGGAACTGCTGGAATTCCTGGATTTTCCCTCCCTTCTTCCCCTGCCTCCAATCTTTTGGGAAAATCCCCAGTCCCAGAGATTCTGGGAATCAAATCCCAGTTTATTTGGGGCTGGATTTGATGGATCCCCCCGGAGACATTGCCTTGCCAGGAGCACTGACAGCCTGGCTGGGCCTGGTTTTATCCCAGGGCCGCCTCCTTAGGCTGAGGTTTATTGGGATTTTTTTGGATTTTCTGGGATGCAACCCCAGGAGAGCCATGTTTTCCTCTCCCTCATATTCCTGGGAAAGCCAGGACAAGGCCTGGATTCCCAAAACCTGCATTCCAAATCCCTGCTGGGATTTTGCTCCCTATCCTGTGTCCCACATCCCTGGCCCTATCCCAACCCTGCATCCCAGATTCCTGACTGCACCCCAAATCCCAGCCTGCATCCCAGTCCTGCATCCCACATTCCTGCATCCCAATCCTGCATCCCAAATCCCAGCCTGCACCCCAATCCTGCATCCCAAATCCCAGCCTGCATCCCAATCCTGCATCCCACATTCCTGCATCCCAATCCTGTATCCCAAATCCCAGCCTGCATCCCAATCCTGCATCCCACATTCCTGCTCACAGATCCTGCATCCCAAATCCCTGCCTGCATCCCAATCCTGCATCCCACATTCCTGCATCCCAATCCTGCATCCCAAATCCCTGCCTGCATCCCAATCCTGCATCCCACATTCCTGCATCCCAATCCTGTATCCCAAATCCCAGCCTGCATCCCAACCCTGCATCCCACATTCCTGCTGGCATCCCAACCCCATCCTGGGCTCCACATCCCTGTCTGCATCCTGCATCCCAACCCTGCATCCCAACCCTGCATCCCAAATCCCTGCCTGCATCCCAATCCTGCATCCCACATCCCTGCCTGCATCCCAATCCTGTATCCCAATCCTGCATCCCAACCCTGCATCCCACATCCCTGCCTGCATCCAACGCCTCCTGCATCCGTGTCACCCTCCATCCCTGTCCTGTGTCCCCTCCCCAACACCCCAGCGCCCACTTCCAGCCCCCACAGCCCCCAGTATCCCCCTGCCCCCCAAAATCCATCCCTGCATCCTCCCTGCTCCTGCAATCCATCCCCCCCAAATCCATCCCCCCTCAATCCATCCCCCCCAAATCCATCCCCCCCAAATCCATCCCCCCCAAATCCTTCTCCCCACTGCATCCCCCCACCTCAATCCATCCCCCGATCCCTCCGTGAATCCCCGTTTGCATTTCCCCCTGGATCCATCCCCCTCCTGTCCCCCCTCAATCCATCCCCCTCAATCCCCCCTCAATCCATCCCCCCATCCCTCCGTGAACCCCCCCCCCGCATCCCGCTGCGACCCCCCCGATCCCTCCCCCGTATCCCCCCCGGGTTCCCCCCAGATCCATCCCACCCTGCATTCCCGCCCGGATCCATCCCCCCGCATCCCTCCGTGAATCCCCCCCCGCTCCCTCCCCGCCCGCTCAGCCCCTCCCGGGGGCGGGCGGGGGGCGGGCTCAGCCCGGGGGGGGCCGGGGGCGGCCGCTCCAGCCCCGCTCGGCTCCGGCTGCTCCAAATCGGCTTAAGGGCGGCAGCGGCGGCGGCGGAGCTGCGGCTGCACCGGGGGGGCAGCGCCGAACCGGGCCGGGCCCGGCAGAGCCCCCTCCCCTCCCGAGCCGAGCCGGGGCCCCGAGCCCCGGAGCCCCCGGACCGGACCCGGCCGAGCCCCCGCCCCTCCCGAGCCCCGGAGCCCCCGGACCGGACCCGGCCGAGCCCCCGCCCCGCTCCCGGCGCGATGCCCGCCCGCCCCCCGGCGCGGGGGCCCCGCTGAGCCCCCCGCGGGCACCATGCTCGCCATGAGCCCCCTGCCCCTCTGCCTCCTGCTCTGGCACCTGCGGCACCTGGCGCTGGGTGAGTGGCACCCCCGAGGGGACGGGGACACCCCGGGGCCGCGGCAGGAACGGGGCGAGCCCCGAATCCCGCCGGTCACGGGGCGGGCTCGGGGCTCGGAGCCCCCGCCCTGGGGTTTGGGGTGATGGTGGGGGAGAGGAGAACGGGTTCGGAGTGGGGGAATTGGGGTTTGGTGCTGGGGGATGAGGTCTGGCGGTGTTAGTGGGGCACCCCATAACCGGGAACCGGTGTGGGATCCATTAATGGGGCACCCCATAACCGGTAACTGGTTTGGGATCCGTTAATGGGGCACCCCATAACCCGGTACAGGTGTGGGATCCGTTAATGGGGCACCCCATAACCGGTAACTGGTTTGGGATCCGTTAATGGGGCACCCCATAACCGGGAACCGGTGTGGGATCCGTTAATGGGGCACCCCCTAAAGAGAGGGTTTAATAGGGCACCTCCCAAAACAGGCGGTTTTAATGGGTCACCCCCTGATGTTAACCATGAACGGGGCGCTGGGGCGGGAGCTGATAATGGGGCACCGTTAATGGGGTGCGACAGGCGGGGGGGTCTCATCCATGGGGTCACCCCCCGTCCCCTTTTCCCGCTGCGCATCCCAGCCCTGCTCCAGACTGAGGGGGGGGCTGTGCTTTGGGGACCCCCGCGAGCGCAGTTTTTGGGGGATCACAGCCCCTCCGCCCCTCTGGGATCCCCAAACCCCGAGCACGGAGCAGCATCCCCCAAATTCCGCCTGTCCTGGGGGATTGCAGCTCCCGAGCTCCCAAAATCCCCGGGACTCCTCTCCCAAACCGGGGGCTCCAGGGAGGGAAAACCGCCTGGGGAAGGAAACTTTCCTCTCCTCGCATCCCACAGCCTCGGGGCCACCCGTGGATTTTCATTCCGTGTCCATTTGAGGCGAATTCCCTGGTTTTTTTCCCCCAATTCCCTCTCGGGGGGTCTCAGGTGGCCGCTCCTTCCCCAACCCCCGGGAAACCGGGAGCTTTTCCAGGCGCCGGGAGATGGAGGCGCGAGCGGAGCCTGCTCCGCATCTCCCATTCAATTTATTTTTTTTGGATTTTTTTTTTTTAATGGACTTTTTGCTCTCCGGGAAGCGGCGGCGGGCGCTGCAGGGCGCGGGGAGGGGGAGCCGCGGCTCTGCGGGGCTGCGCGGGGCCAGCTCCACACAAAGGAGCCGATTCTTCCCCGCCTGCTCCCCATCCATCCCCCGGGCACGGCAGAGCCGGGGAAGAATTCCCTGGATCCCTCCTCTCCTTTCGCAGCGGGTTCGGCTCCTAGCGGGCTGCGGCCGCCGCTCCGAGCCCCCTCCCCGAGCATCCCACCATCCCAGCGCCGGGAATAAAACCCGCTGGGAAAAGGGGGGAACTTGTGCCAAACCCGGCCCCGGCTGCCTCCCCTCCCTCCCCCTCCCCGCTCTCCTCCGCCGCCGCTTTAAGGTCACGGATAGACAATTTCCAAGGAACGACGCATCCCCCCGGCTCTCCCGTAGCTCCAGCTGTCTGTCACTGGCGCAGGGATCATTTTTCCTGCCTCGCTCCTGCTTTTTCTCGCCGCAGATCGGGCGGTCGCTCTCGTGCTGTTGATTTCCCGAGAGCGGCTGCGGGGAAATCTCTGGTTGTGACGGGGTTTTGTTTCGTGGAGGGGGGGGAAAAAACGGGATCAAAGTTGGTTTGTGGAGGGGCTGGAGGAGCTCGGGGAGCCCGGAGGGGTTTGGGTTAGGAGGTGATGGATCGGGCACAGTGAATTGTTTGGGTTTGGGCATCCCCGAGCTGGGCTCGGGCTCCTAAACCCCGCTGGAACTTGGCAGCATCCCGCGGATCCGCCGCGTTCGGCATCTCCTGTCCCTGTGGTAATTTTGGGATTCCAACCCGAACCTCCCTTGAATTCCGTGATCTCACCCCCACCCTCAGCTGTCCCAAAAATCCCATTCCGAGCTCTGTTTTTCCATCAGCCAGCCACAAATCCCGGTCCGGGGGCGCCTCCCCGTGCTCGGGGCAGCGGCGCCGGAGCTGCTCCCGAATTTCGGGGGGCAGAGCGCTGTTCCCGAGTTTCGGGGAGGGGGCAGAGCGCTCGCCATTCCCGAATTTCCGAGGGCAGATGGCTTTTTCCTGGCTGACGGCGTCCCTGGCCGTGCCGAGCCCTCCCCCCGCGATCCCGGCTGGGGATGAATCCGAGGGATCCAGACCCGGCAAGACCCAGGTGGGCACGTCCCCGGTTTTTGCTGTTTTTGCTCTTTTGCATTTGCCGTGTGCCCCCCAAACCCCTTTTTGGGGGGAATTTTGCCTGTTTTTATTGTCCCCTCATCCATCGGCATCCCCAGGAACCGGCAGGAATCGCTTCCCACCCCACAAATCCGTGGGAAGTTTTATTTGGGGGGGAGGTTTCCAGCCCTGCTCCGCATCCCCCACCCGGTCAGGAAATCCCTTTTGTGACCCCCGAGCGGCACCGGGGTCATTCCCGAGGTGTTTTCCAGCCCTCTGGGATCACCACGCCGGGTCTTCCAGCCTTTTATTTCCCCTTTGTCCCCGGCTCAACCTCTTTCTTCGGCCAAAAAAAGCCGCCGCGGCCGGGGCTAAGTGGGTTAAGGAGGGAAAAACGAGGCCACGCGGAGGAGGCAGCGCTGGACCATGGAAAAGGGACTGGGAAAGCTGGAAAAGCGCCCATTTCCCCCCGATCCATGGATTCTGGGATCAGGGCCCCATAAAGGGCTCCTCGGGGGATGTTTTAGGGCCGTGGGAGGGATGAAAGTGTCGCGTTCCTGCAGATTTCCAGTGGCTTTACCCCGGTGGGATTTGCTTTGGCTTCTGCTTCCCACCCCCAGCCGGGGAAAAATGAGAAATTAAAAAAAAAAAAAAAAAAAGGAAAATTCAAGTGTTTGAAGCTCCTGGGCTTCGCAGGGAGCTGTCCTTGGGGATATTCCTGAAAAATCCAGCCTGGAAAAAGCCCTTTGCAGTTGGGATTTTACCTGGAATTCTCTCCTCTCTCCGTTCCCCCCCGAGGTTTTGCTGGCAGGAGTTTTCCCGGCTGACAGGGTGCCCCCCGTGTGGATCGTTTTCCAACCTGGAAAAGCGAATTTTCCCTCGTTTTTGGAGGGAAAACCCAGAGTGGGACTTTCCTCAGAGTGGTGGGAGAAGCTGCTCGTGTCTCTTTTTAATGGAAGGAGGAATTTGGTGGGAATTGTGTCCTGGGGGAATGGGGGAAAAGGAGGAGCAGGGATGAAATCCTGCTTTAATTCACCTGCAGATGCCCAAAATCCTTCCCACATTCCTGCTGTCCTTTGCCATTAACGCTTTTCCCATCCTGCATTCAGCTCTTTTCTGGAAGTTTTCCCTCCCATTCCCACCAACCCTGAGTTCCCACGGAGCCTCTCCGGGTAAATCCAGGCCAAGCAGCCCCTTGGAAAATCCCCCTGGCTGTGCTAATTGCCCTTTCCCAATTAGCCCAATTTCCCTTTTCCCAGCTGTGTTTTGGAGCCACCAATCCCAATCCTGACTCAGGGAAAGCTGTTACTCTGCTTGTGCCTTCCCAGGATAATCTTCGGAGGGGGGAGATATTCCTGGTTTTATTTCTCTGGAAAAAGCTCCTGTGGCTGCTCCCAGAGCATTTCCAAAGTGCCCCAACCTCAATTTGGGGGAGTTCAACCCCCCCAAATTCCCTTGGGATTACTGGCATCCCCCAAAACCGAATCCAGGGAATGCTGTAGGGTTTGGCTTGGGAATGTCAGCTCCCTTTGGCCTGGGGTAAGGAATTCTGATCCAGGGGCTGGGAGCCTGGAGCTGAGCCTGGCAGGCTGTTAAATATTCCTGAGTCCTTCCACGGGCTCAGCCTTGGAATCCTGGGATGCTTTGGGTGGGAATCCCACGGGCAGGGACAGATCCCACTGTCCCAGGTGCTCCCAGCCCTGCCCAGCCTGGACATTCCCAGGGATCCAGGGGCAGCCTCAGCTGCTCTGGGAATGCTGTGCCAGGGCCTCACCCCCCTCACAGCCAGGAATTCCTTCCCAGTAACTCATTTCAATTCCCCCTCTGGAATTGTGGAGCCATTCCCTGAGTCCTGTCACTCCAGGCCCCTCTGGAGAGATTTTTCCACCTTTTGTGTCGGCTCCTTCAGGTCCTGGAAGGCCAAAACTGGGTCAACACAAAGCTGCTCTTTTCTCCAGGCTGGACATTCCCAACTCTCCCAGTGTTTCACTGGATCATCCTGGAGCCTCCTCTGGGCTCACTCCAGCAGCTCCAGAGGGCAAAATTCCCCATTTTCCTGCTCTGGGGTCAGCCATGGGCTCTGGAGGTTTCCAGGTCCAGCACCCCCAGGCCCTTCTCCCAGAGATTTTTCCATGTGCTCATCCCAGCCTGGATCCATCCCAGGGATTGATTTCCATGCTCCAGGTCCTTCTCCCAGAGATTCTCCATGTGCTCATCCCAGCCTGGATCCATCCCAGGGATTGATTTCCATGCTACAGGTCCTTCTCCCAGAGCTGCTCCATGTGCTCATCCCAGCCTGGATCATCCCAGGGATGGATTTCCATGCTCCAGGTCCTTCTCCCAGAGATTTTTCCATGTGCTCATCCCAGCCTGGATCCATCCCAGGGATGGATTTCCATGTTCCAGGTCCTTCTCCCAGAGATTCTCCATGTGCTCATCCCAGCCTGGATCATCCCAGGGATGGATTTCCATGCTCCAGGTCCTTCTCCCAGAGATTCTCCATGTGCTCATCCCAGCCTGGATCATCCCAGGGATGGATTTCCATGTTCCAGGTCCTTCTCCCAGAGCTGCTCCATGTGCTCATCCCAGCCTGGATCCATCCCAGGGATGGATTTCCATGTTCCAGGTCCTTCTCCCAGAGATTTTTCCATGTGCTCATCCCAGCCTGGATCCATGCCAGGGATTGCTTGCCTCTCTCCTGCTCTTTTTAAACCTCAGGAGATTCCTGTGGGCCACTCTGGGACTTTTCCAGGTCTGGAAAAACTTCTCAGGTGCCTCCAAACATTTCAGACCTTGCATCCCAAATCCATGGCTGGTCCTGGAGCACCCAGGTGATCCCACCAGCCAGATGTTTCCCACGATGTTTTTTCCTTCCTAAAATTCTCTTTCCTGCTGGGAATTCCTTGGCTTGGGAATGCTTGACCAGCCCTCCCCTCGTGCTCTGGGGAATCCGGGATGGAGCTGGGCAGGGAGCCGGGATGGAACAGGGATAGAACAGGGATGGAGCCAGGATGGAGCTGGGATGGAGCTGGGATGGAACAGGGATGGAGCTGGGATGGAGCCGGGATGGAGCTGGGATGGAACAGGGATGGAGCCGGGATGGGAACAGGGATGGAACAGGGATGGAGCCGGGATGGGAACAGGGATGGAGCCGGGATGGGAACAGGGATGGAGCCGGGATGGGAACAGGGATGGAGCCGGGATGGGAACAGGGATGGAGCCGGGATGGGAACAGGGATGGAGCCGGGATGGGAACAGGGATGGAGCCGGGATGGGAACAGGGATGGAGCCGGGATGGGAACAGGGATGGAGCCGGGATGGAGCAGGGATGGAGCCGGGATGGAACAGGGATGGAGCTGGGATGGAGCTGGGATAGAACAGGGATGGAGCAGGGATGGAGCTGGGATAGAACAGGGATGGAGCTGGGATGGAGCTGGGATGGAGCTGGGATGGGAACAGGGATGGAGCCGGGATGGGGCTGGGATGGAGCAGGGATAGAACAGGGATGGAGCTGGGATGGAGCTGGGATGGGAACAGGGATGGAGCCGGGATGGGGCTGGGATGGAGCAGGGATAGAACAGGCATAGAACTGGGATGGGGCCGGGATGGAGCTGGGATGGAGCCGGGAGCTCAGCCTGGAAGGTGGGAACTGTCACAAATTCCTCCCTGGGACGTGTGAGGGGATGGAGCAGCACCACCCTCACACCTCCCAGTGATGGGATTTTTGCGACTTCTCCCAGTTCTCCAAGACAAATCCTTGACTTCAGCCACACCACACCCACCTCTGCCCTCAGACCCCACAGAGACCGAAACGAAGGAGCCCCCAGACCCCAAATTTTGGGAGGCAGCTCCGGCTGTGCGAGCTCCTGCTGGCGATCCGGCGGGGGAAGCAGCTGAGCCGGGGCTGGAGCCGTTCCCGCCCCAGCTGCTCTCTGTGCCCTTTTGTTTTCCTGCTTGCGGCTCCTTCCAAACTCCCGGCTGGCGCTCCCATTCCATTCTCTGCTTCCCACTTTTCCCCAAAATAACCCATCAATCACGGGCTTGTTTTCGGCGCGCTGGAGCCCGGATCCGGCGGGAATGCCAAGGGCGGATTCCAAAGGCAGGATAATCACCCGTGGCTGTCGTTCCCTCTTTGGAATTGTTGGGTTTATCAAATTAGGGGCTGGGGGCTCTCCAAAGCCTTTGGATCAGGGAAGGTGCCTCGTTCCCGCTCCTGTCTTGGATTCAGCTCTGAGGAGGTTGGGGAAACGCCAGGAAACCCCAAAATTCCCGGGGGAGGGAATGGAGGTGGGAATGTGGCTCCACCGAGCCCCTCCCGGCCTCCAGGCCACACATTTTGGCTCCTCTGGTGCCAGGAGCACTTCCCCATCTGGAAAATCCCGTCTGGAGCAGGGCAGGCAGGGAATTCGTTTGTCTCCGGAATAATTTCCCATTTCTGTAATTCCTTGGTCAATATTCTCCAGGCAGAGAGGATTAAAAGCCCCTCCCCAACTCCCTGCGCTCATGGACAAATCCTGGAGCTGCTTCCGATCCAGCCGGGAGCTGGGAACCTTCCTTTGGGATCCCCCTCCTGCTTTTCCACCTCTTTGCTCCTTTTCCAAGGATCTGCAGCCCCAGGGAAGGGCTGGATCCAGGGAGAGGCTCCGTGGGGGGAATTTGGGGTCAGAGGGATGGGTGGATGAAGGGGGATGAGGGATCTGCTTCCTGGTGGTCTCCCATCCCTGGAGGTGCTTTTCTTTTGGGAATAATCCCGTGGACAAACCTGGATTTATGGACTGGGTTGCTTTGGAGGCTGCTCATGCCAGGCTGGTCCCAAAATGGGATTTGCTCCTGGAGCTGGGACCTGGAAAAGAGGGAAGTGACAGGAGGGACGTTTGTGGCCAGTGATTGTCACCATGGGATGTCCTGGCACGGGTTTGGGGACAGCAGGAGAGGGGCACAAAGGATCTCACAAATTCCAGCAAAATCCTTGGGATCATCCCGATTTTGGGATAGGGGGACGTGGATGAGCTCCCTGGGAGCCTCTTGTGGAGATGTTCCCGTGGCTGCGTTTTCCCTGTGGAAAACCCCATGGATTGGGTGGGAATTGCCTGGGAAGGGATTTTGATGGGACTGAAATTCCCAGCCCAGCTTTGCCCCTCTGGAGGGAGCATTCCAAAGATCTGGCTCCAAGGCTTTGGAAGATTCCAAGCCTGCATTCCTGGGCCAGGATTTGGGATCCTCCTGCTGCTCCAAGGAGAATCTTCCTCCTTTTATTAGGCCCAGCCACGCCCGTGTGGGAATGTGGGATCCGTGTGGGAATGTGGGATCCGTGTGGGAACACGGGATCCATGTAGGAACACAGGATCCATGTGGGAATTTGGGATCCACATGGGAACACGGGATCCATGTAGGAACACAGGATCTGTGTGGGAATTTGGGATCCTTGTGGGAATTTGGGATCCACGTGGGAATACGGGATCAGTGTGGGAATGTGGGATCCGTGTGGGAACATGGGATCCACGTGGGAATGTGGGATCCACATGAAAACATGGGAACAATGTGGGAATGTGGGATCAGTGTGGGAATGTGGGATCCATGTGGGAACACAGGATCCATGTAGGAACACAGGATCCATGTGGGAATTTGGGATCCATGTAGGAACACAGGATCTGTGTGGGAATTTGGGATCCTTGTGGGAATTTGGGATCCACGTGGGAACACGGGATCCACGTGCCCGGGCTCTGCCATCCCACCCTCCCCATCTCCAGGAGCATCCCGAGGACCGGGGGTGGAATTTGGCTGCTTTCCTGGATTTCCTCCTAAAAATAAACCTGGGAATGTTGGGTTGCGGGAAGACCCTGTGATTCGGAGAGGGGTGGGAGGGTTTGGGGGGCTGGGAAAAGCCAAGGAGCCCAAAATATTCCCAGGGATCTGCTGGGGAGTGGGATTTTCCATGGGGGATGGAATCTCTGGATGTGCTGGGGAGTGGGATTTTCCTTGGGGGATGGAATCTCTGGATTTGCTGCAGAGAGGGATTTTCCATGGGGGATGGAATCTCTGGATCTGCTGGTGAGAGGGATTTTCCATGGGGGATGGAATCTCTGGATGTGCTGGTGAGAGGGATTTTCCATGTGGGGTATGAGGCTGGATGTGCTGCTGGAAAAGCACCAGGCGATGGGAAAGATCCCAAGGATGCAATTCCCACCCAGCGAGCCCCTCCCGCATGGAAAGCCCCCGGGGCGCTCCGGCCCCGCTCGGTTCCCTTTGCTTTGGGATAATGGGATGTTTTCCATAAACGCAGCTCCCAGTGACTCTTCTGAAGTTCTGTTTGTGTCTCTCTGCGTTATTCCAGCCTTTTTTCCTAGGGAAGTGCTCTGTGAGGAGTGGGGATCGTTGGGATTCCTCCCGAATTTCCGCTGTGATTAGGTGGGGAGGGGCTCTGGGAAACGCTTCCCAAATTAAACATTCCCATTGCTTGGAATTCGCCAGGTTGTTTTTATTTAGGGCAGGAAAATCTGGGAAATTCCACGGCAGGAAAGAGAGGATTGGGACAATGGGATGGTCGGGATGCTCCTGCTGCTTTTTGGTTTTCATGGATCTGCTCCGTGCTTCCTGCCAGGAGTAAAAAAGGGAGGAAAAAATCCTGGAGTTTTGGGCTGAAAGGATTTGATTGGAATGATTTTATCTTGGGGGGAGGGAGGAAATGGGAATGGGGATGAGGATGGAGAGCACTTCCAGCTTGGACGATGGGAATGGGAATGGAAATGGGAACGGGAATGGAAATGGGAATGGGAAAGGGAATGAGGATGAGGATGAAGATGGAGAGCAATTCCAGCCTGGAAAATGGGAATGGGAATGGGAATGAGGATAGGGAGAGCAATTCCAGCCTGGAAAATGGGAATGGGAATGGGAATGAGGATAGGGAGAGCAATTCCAGCCTGGAAAATGGGAATGGGAATAGGAAGGGAGGATACATCCAGCCTGGAGAATGGGAATGGAAATGGAAATTGGAATGGGAATGGGAATGGGAATGGATAACACTTCCAGCCTGGAGAATGGGAATTGGGATGGGAACAGAGAGCACTTCCAGCCTGTAAAATGGAAATGGGAATGGGAATGGGATTGGGAATGGGAATGGGAAGGGAAGGGAGGGCTTTTCCAGCTGTTTTATGTCCTGGCTGCTCCTCTCCACCCCGGGAGCAGAAAACCTCCCTCATTCCCGGCCTCTCTCCCCGCCCCTCTGGGAGCAGTGAATTAAAGGAATATTGGACGATCCCACGCTTGGTTATGTTTTATTAACGCAGAGCCTCGGCCTCCCAGCACCTCCAGGGGCTCTGAGGCTCTGCCGGGGGCTTTTCCCTCTTCTCCAAGGCCTGGCTGCTGCTGTTGTTCCCAATCCCACACCTTGGGCTGGCTGGACTCTTCAGGAAGAGGAGGGAAATTTGGGATAAAAAATAGGAATATTTGGTTTGTCTGAGGATGCTCTGTTGGCTTTGGGATGGGAATTTTGCAGCAGGGATGGGGATGGATTTGGGAAAGTGGAGTCACAGACACCCTGTGGAGCCATGGAAAAATCCCCTCCTGATTTTCCAGCTTTGCTCCATCTCAGGATAATCAAAGCCAGGGGTGGGAGAACCCCCGGAATGTCGGATTTGAGGGAAAAGATCCCAAAAACTGCCAACCTTCCACGAGCAGAGCTAAAGGAGGAATCAGGGCCGGGATTTTGCTCCATCAGCCTTTGGGATCAGCGGGAAAACCAAACATAGATAATGGGACAGCTCTGGAAGTGCCGGGAGAGGGGAAGGTGTTAATTATCCGTGATTTCCCAGCCTGTGGGGACGGATCGGGATTAAGGGAACAGCCCCACGTTCCTCTCCGTGGGAGAGGGGAAGTGTCAGGAATCGGGGCTGGAATTGGGAGATGTCCGTTAATCCCATTAGGGATCCAGAATTACCGGGAGAGCAGAGGGATTATCAATCCCAGAGTGTGAATCTGGAGGAGAGGGAGTGATAATCACAATCCTGCTTTGTCCAGGGACTGGGGCTGGGCAGGGTGGGAGAACCAGAGCTGGATGAGGCTGGACCAGGGAGATCCTGAGGAACGGGATCTCGGCTGTCCCGAGGGATGAGGGAGAGTTTGGGATTCCAGAAGAAGCATCTCCCAGCCAGGGCTGAATCCCAGAGAATTCTGGTGGGAATTTTGGCTGTTGCCATGGAGGGTCTGGAGGAGTCTGTGCCAAAAACGTAAATGCAAACTGAACCTTTTTCCTTTTCCTTTTCCTTTTCCTTTTCCTTTTCCTTTTCCTTTTCCTTTTCCTTTTCCTTTTCCTTTTCCTTTTCCTTTTCCTTTTCCTTTTCCTTTTCCTTTTCCTTTTCCTTTTCCTTTTCCTTTTCCTTTTCCTTTTCCTTTTCCTTTTCCTTTTCCTTTTCCTTTTCCCTTTCCCTTTCCCTTTCCCTTTCCCTTTTCCCTTTCCCTTTCTTCATTCCTTCCCTTCATTCCCTCCTTCCTTTTTTCCTTCCCTCCCTCCCTGTGGATCCAGGACCCTTTGGAGCTGATCCAGGTGCCCCAGGTCATTTTTTTTGGGGAAAAAAGCCACACATCACACTCGGAATTACAAAACCAAAGCGGATTTTGGAGCTCCTGGGATTCCTGCATGGACTGGGTTTATTTTCCCTCTTCCTCTGCCTGAGGTTGTGCCTCTGGTGAAGGAGTTCAGAGAAGGAAAAATCCCAAAATATCAATAGGGATGATCCCTTCCAGCCCCTCCGAGCAGGAATCGATGGAAGGAGGGGAGAGCCCGGAGCTGGGGGGGAGGGGGATCGATGGCTCCTCATTTGTCACCAATCAAAACCCGGGATAATTGGATTTCCTGCAAGTGGAGACATAAATCAGGGAATTCATCATCCGGGTCGGGGTCACCCCTTCTCCGGGGCCACCCTGGGAAAACCTGCTTGGAACTGGGGGGAAACCCAACGGGGGCTTCCAACCTGAAACCCTCCCACTCTCCTTAATGGAATTCGTGATTTTCCCTCTTTTTCCCTTCCCAATTCTGCGCTTCTCCCACTAAAGCTGGAAAAACCGGAGTATTAGGGAGGACTGGGAGTTTGGGGTGAGAAAATTCCTCCCTGGGGTTATTTCTGGGAGCAGGAGCACCTCTGATAACCCCCTGCTGTTATTCCAGGATTTTCTGGGATCTCCAATATCCCCTGGCTCTTTCTCTGGGATGGGATTTCTCGGGATCTCAAAAAACCTCTTGTTGTTACTCCACGATTTTTGAAAACTCCAATAACCCCCTGTTGTTATTCCATGATTTTTTTGGGATCTCCAGCAACCCCTTGCTATGAATCCAGGATGGGATTTTTTGGGATCTCAAATAACTCCTTGCTGTTATTCCATTTTTTTTTTGGGATCTCTAAAAACCCCCTGCTCCTACTCCACGGTTTTTTGGGATCTCCAGCAACCGCTTGCTACGATTCTGGGATGGGATTTTTTGGGATCTCAAATATCCCCTGGCTTTTACTCCAGGATTCGTTTGGGATTTCTAATAACTCTCTGCTGTTATTCCAGTTTGGAATATTTTGGGATCTCAAATAACTCTTGTTGTTACTCCATGATTTTCTGGGATCTCCAATAACCCCTTGTTTTTTATTCCAGGATTTTTTTGGGATCTCCAAAAACCCTTTGTTGATACTCCACGATATTTTGGGATCTCCAATAACCCCTTCCTGTTACTCCATGATTTTTTGGGATCTCCATTAACCCCTTTTTGTTACTCTTGGATGGAATTTTCTGGGATCTCTAAAAACCCCTCACTGTTATTCCAGGATGGGATTTCCCTGCATCTTGGATGAGCTGGAAAATCCTTGATTTGCCCTTCCCAAATGGGGAAACTGAGGCATGGAAAGACCTGGAATCATGGAATGCTTTGAGCTGGGATGGACTCTGAGCTCCTCCCTGCCATGGACAGGGAAGTTTTCCATGGATCATTGTTCCACCCCTGCCTGGAGCACTTCCAGGGATAGGGAGCAGCTCCTGGCTGCTTCCTGCTCCGTTCATTATTCCCACTGGGATTAACTCCAGCCAGGATTAACAGCCAGAGCTGCTGCTTCCCAGAATTGGCTGCTGGTGCCATAATCCCCATCCCACCGGAGCTGGAACAGCGGGAAAATCCTCAGCTGCTGCCAGCAAATCCCTCTTGAGCCACCAGCTGGACTCTGCCACATGTTTGGGATTTTTTTTCCCAATTTTCCAATCTCTCAACTCCGGTTTGGGGCTCTGAAAAGGAAAACTGGGTTCAATATTTCCCTTTTTCACTCTGGAATTGCATTCCTGGGATGAAATGGGGATGGGGATAAAATCCTTATCCCAGGTGAGGTTTTCCATGATCTTGGTTCCCAGGGCAGCATAAGGAGGGTCCTGGGAAACTCCAGGAGCATCTGGCTGGTCGGGAATCTCTTCCTTGTCAGGATGCAGAGCTGAGCCACGGGAAAAGGAGAGCTGGGAATTTGCTGGTGTGGAGAAAAATCCCATTTCCAATCTTCTCCAGTGCAGGATTAGGATACGGCCTCTCCTTCTCCTGCCACACTCAGTTCGGGATTAATTCCACATCTGCACATGGAGATCAAATCCCACAGTGTTTTCCGTGGAGCTGCTTGATTAAAAATCAGGGAAAAGTGGAGCAGGGGGGATTTTTTTAGCCCTGGAACACCTGGAGCGTTAATCCAGGTTAATCCAGGTGTTGAGGAGGTGCCATGCCCTGCTGGGAGGATTTTAGGGAGTGCTGAGCCATTCCAGAGGCATTCCACTGAATTTGGGGGTCGGTGGTCACCCCTGCTTGGCAAAATTTGGATTGCAGTAAAATTCCCTGTCTGGTGATCTTGGGATTTGCTGGAGAAAGACGAAAATCCATGGAAATGGGTTGGAGAGTGATCCATGAGGCAATTGGGGGCAGCTGGAAAAAACAGGGGGAAAGGAGGAAAAATTGGGATTTTTTTTCACATATTCTCGGGTTCCATTGGGATCTGTTGGAAAAAGGGATTTATCATCAGGAGGGAATTCCTGCCCTGCAGCCCAGACTGGGGGTGGAATCACTTCTGGGTGGAAAACTCAGAGGAAAACCCAGCTGAGGTGGAGGAAACCCACAGGGTTCGTTTATTGGGAAGAGGGAAAATTTGGGATGAAAGGCCGGCCTCGCTTGGCCAAAATCCATTGGCTTCACCCCATGGAATGGGAATAAAATGGGGGAGCGACTGATTTGGGGGATTCTGCCTTAATTAGCTGGGGGGGTTGATTGGCAGCGGGCAATCAGCCCTGATTTGCATATTTGCAGAGATGCAAATGAGGGGCACGATCTCCATTTATCAAACGAGGCGTCTCAGACCCAGCCCGACCCCGCGGAATTTTCAGCTCCATTTTGGCTCCGGCAGCTGCTCCAACATCTGGGAAGAGGCCACGAGGTGCCAGTGGAGGAATCACTCCAGATTAGGGATGGTGCCAGGATTTTGAGGGAATTTGGCTCTGCTGGATTCACCTTCCCACCTTTCCCTGGGTGAGGCAGCGTTTTGGATTCTGGCAGCGCCCAAAATGATCCAAACAAAATTAAAAATCTGTAAAAGTCCTTAGATAATGAGGGAAAGGCGTTAAAGGAACAGGGGAAATGATGACAAACATCTGGCTCTTCCCAAAATCCTGGTCTAAAAATCACCAGGAGCTCTTCCCAAAATCCCCACCCAACAACCCATCCCAAGCTCTTCCCAAAATCCAAACTCAGTGACAGATCCCAAGCTCTTCCCAAAATCCCAATCCATCAACCCATCCCAAGTTCTTCACAAAATCCCAACCCAATGACCAATCCCAAGTTCTTTCCGAAATCCAAACCCAACGACTCATCCCAAGCTCTTCCCAGAATCCAAATCCACAGCTCCTTCTAAGCTCTTCCCAAAATCCCAACCCAATGGCCAATCCCACATCCTTTCCCAAATCCAAACCACCCATCCCGAGCTCTTCCCAAAATCTCAACAACCCCTTCCAAGCTCTTCCCAAAATCCCAACCCCATGACCAATCCCAAATTCTTCCCAAAGTCCCAACCCAACGACCCATCTTGCCAAAATTCCAACCCAACGACCCATCCCAAGCTCTTCCCTAAATCCCTAAATCCCCAATTCCCTAAATCCCTAAATTCCCTAAAACCCTTTACAGATTTGAGCAGCTGTGGGAGCTCCAGTGGGAAATGCCCAACATTTTATTTTATGGAAATATCAGTGGGATGAAGATGTGGAGATAAAATATTCCCCCCTCCAGCACCGCCGGGATTTTATGGAAACGTTGGGAGTGGGAAGGGGGGGTGAAGTTATAAATAAAACTTCCCAGCACTTTGGTAAATGCTCCTAAACACCCTTCCCGTGCAGAGATAAATATTCCATGTGTGATTTACGGCCGTGCATTCCCAGGCTGCGCGGACAGGGGGGATAAAATCCAATAAATCACCGGGAATATCAATGCAGCCACCACATTCCAGCTGATAAGCAGCGTGGGCTGGGAAAATCCATCTTTTCTGAGCCAGCTGCACCTTGACGGGGTTGATTTAAGGAGTTTTGGGATTGGGAGGGGTTTCCCGAGTCTTGGAAGGATCTTGGATCCTTCTTTGTGTGTTTTCATGGAGATGGATTCTCTTCAAGGGGGGGATGGGTGTCAGTCTTGGGGGTGTTGGAATTTTGTCCCAAACAGAAGAGAATTCTCTCCATCCCAGGGAAACACTTCCCAAATCTGACTGATCCTGGTTTTCTTCCCTCCAATCCTGTTTTTCTTGTGATCAATCCCAAATCCTCACTTTTCCAGCACCCCTGGTTTTGTTCCATCTATCCCAGGGACATACTTCAAAATCCAGCTAATCCTGATTTTCTGGTGGCTGTCCTTTTCTCCAAGGCTGTTTTTCCTGCATTCATCCTGAAATCCTTTTCCAGCATCCCTGGTTTTGTAGCCACTGGATGGGTGAGATGCGGCCCTTGGATCCCCCATGGAATTCCACCTCTGAGTATCCAGGAAATCCACGGATTTTTAGGATGAGGGACCCACTGAACATCCAAACAATGATTCCAATGCCATTCCAGGGCTTTGTGGCAGGGCCAAAGCTGTCACAGTTTTCCCTCCAAGCATCCATCTTTCTCCTGGAACGCCGCATTCCCGGTGGATTTGTGCCGGAGATGTCGAACAAGCACGAAATCGACGCCGCGAGTCAAAGCCAAGCCGGGAACGGGCTCCCTCATCCCGTGCTCCAGTGAGCCGGAACAGCTCCCAGGAGCTTGGGAAAAGCCGGATGAAGACGTTCCAGGATTTATTCCAGCCCGTGCCCGAGCCGATCCCGCCCGGATTTGTTTGTCGGGAGACGCGCGGCAAAGGCGGAAAACGCTGGAATTTTCCTGGGCATGGAGAGAGCTGGGCTTGAGTCGCTGTGGGAAGGAAATGGGCAGGGGAAGGTGGAAATGTGGGAAGGAGGAGATGGAAAGAGGACGGAGGTTGGAATTTGGATTGGAATCGGACACGGCAACACCGGGAGGATCCCAAATCCCAAATTTCCTGCGGCTTTTCCACCCCCAAAGTGCCCAAGCTCTCCCTTTCCATCTGAAATCCCGTATTGTGCTGAGGCTGTGCCAATGGGGATGAAAATCCCGTGGCCTTGGAATGTTTGGAGCGTTCTTATCCTGGCAGGATCTCATTCCTCATTTCTCTGCCGCCTCCGGAGCCGCTGGAATATCGGAGCTGATAAGAGCCAATCCCACCCCTCCAGAAGATAAAAGTGACTCCAGAGCTCATCATGAGGAGAAAACGAGTCAAAAATTGATTTTTCCTGAAGATCCATCAGCATCAATCCTTGGGAAGCCCTCAGGTGGTATTGGAGATGTTTTTCGTGGACACAAGGATATTGGGAATCACAGCACGGAGCAAATCAGGAATTAATCCTTTTTCTTTGGACTGGGATATTTTGGGATATCTTTGGGATATTTTGCTTAGGAGGAATCTGAGATTTAAGAGAAAAAGAGAAGCTGGAGAGTGGTTAAAATTCCATCTCGATGGGCCTTAGGTGTTGAAATCCTTGGAAGCTGGGTTTGGGGGTTGGTTTTATCCATATTTTATAAAAATACAGAATCATGGAATGGGTTGGATGGGAGGGACCTTAAATCCCATCCCGCTCCCTTCCATGGACAGGGACACTTTCCCCTACCCCAGGTTGCTCCAAGCCCAACGAGGCCTTGGCCACTTCCAGGGATGGAGCAGCCTCGGCTTCTCCAGGCCAAATTGATCCATAAAATTCAATTGCTCCCGAATTCCGACACGTTTTACCCATGGAATGTGATGGGAAGCCGCCCCCGGGGCCCGGCTGTCCCCGACACGAAGTGGTTCCCTCACTTCATCTTCATTTAAAAGGGGCTGAGAGGCCAAAGGGGCCGAGCTCAATCCATGGATCGATCCAAAGGATCGATCCAAACCATTGATTCCCATCACAAAGAGGCTCGGGATACATCCACGGGATCCGTCCAGGCTCCACATCCCGTTAATTGGAGAAAAACTGACCCGAAGCACGGGCTGGACGTGCCCCTGCTCATTCCATCCATTTTCTCCTGATCCCTAAAAATTTAGGAGCTGGTTTGGTCCGGCGGCCCCGCCTAAGGAATAATTCCAGCTCCAGCTGCGGAATCGTTCCCTCCCACTCATGGAAATGAGGGAGGGAAGCGGCGCCTAATGAGGTGTTTGTGAGGGAAGAGGAATTTTAATTACTGGCTCTTAATTGTCGGCTCGGCCCGTTAATATCCCATTTTCCCGGGATTGATGCCATTCGCTCCCTGCCAGCCGGGCTCCTCCTCGCCCGGGGGTGACGCCAACTTTCCCGGTTTATTTTAGGGAATACGCCCCTTTTCCAAAAGCCGGGATGACTTTTGGGAAGGCAGTGGAGGGGTTGAGGAGGTTTAACCCCGCTGGCTCTGAGCTGGATTTTTGGGAAGCAAAGCTGAATATCCAAGGAAAACCCAGCACAAAGCTACCCCAATCCATTTTTCCCGCTTCCCAAGGCCCATTTTCCTGGGAATTGCGGCGCCGGCTGCGGCTGTCGCATCCCATTCCCTGGCTGGTGTTAAACCCGTGCCGAATGCTCACTCACCCTTTCAATATAACATAAAATCCCAGCTCAGCTTTCCAGGTGGAAAAGCTCCGGATTCAGCAAAATTCCACAGCTCCGGGTGGGGCCAGCCGGGAATTCTTTGCCCTCCGAGCCCTCCCAGGTTAACAAGGAGAGGCAGCGTCAAATTCCGACTGTAAATTGTCCTGGAATGTCATAAATAAGGCATGGCTGGAGCTGGGAAGGAATTTGCTGCGTTCCCAGGAACAACCGGAGCTGCTGAATTTTTCATGGACACGACGCTGCCGCCGGTCAGGGCGCGTTCGGTGCCTGCGGATCCGGAGGTGCCATCCCCAGATCCACCACGGTCGTGGATATTCAGGAATTTGCAGGAACATTCCCAGCTTTTTCCAGGGGGGGTTTGCACCCCTTTAGATCCCACCCCAAGGGGTAAAACGTCTCCTGCTCTCCTTAAATCCTGGGAATCCGCCGGTTCAGGGAGTGCTGAATCCTTCCTGCTCCCTCCTGGTTTTCCCATCCCGGCCCCGGCTTGGAAAAGGGAGGTGGAGAAATGGGAGGGAATTATGGATGAGCCCCATTAATCACTGGATAATTAAAATGATGAGGTGTTCGTGTTGATGATGCTGGGGACATTCCAGAGGGGGATGGAGCTGCTGGATCCCAAGGATCCCCTCCTCTGGCTCCATCCCCAGCTGCTTCCAAGCACCATTCCTAAAAGGATGGGGATGGGTTGGACTTTGGGGACGTGGAAAGGGGGAAAATCCATCCTCAGCTGGGGCTGCTCTATCCCAGGATTTGTCCGAGCTTGGACGGGGATGGCGGGAGGAGTCCCTGACAATGGAATGGGATCAGCTTTAAGGTCCCTTCCAATCCGATTCCAGAATTCCATGGGTTTGAAGTCAGATTTTTTGGGAAGCACTGGGAGATGAAAAATCCAGGAATGGGAGCCCTGGGTGACCTCCAAGAATAAATCTTGGATTTCCATGTGGGTTGGAAGGAATCAGGCGCCGGGGAAGATGTGGAAGGGGCTCCCTGTGGCGCTGGGATTCCTTGGAAGGCTCCCTCGCCCCGAGGCTTTTCCTTGCGACATTCCCAATCCATTCCCTCCCTCCCCTCCTCCCCAGGAGCCTCTGAGGGATTCCAGCCCCTCGTGCTTCATCCCTGGCCGTTCCCATGGAATATCCGGCCGCCTTTTTGGGCAGAAATCCCCATGGGATGCTGGGAAGGGCTGGAAACGGGGATTTATCCAGCGTCCCACACTTCCAGAGCTGGAGCAATTCCTGCCTCATCCCTGGGAGCTCTTTTGTAATTGGAAGCGCCGAGCTTGTTCCGATGTTCTCCTTTATGAGCGCGTCACTCCCGATTTCAAAGGACATTTCCTTTATCCCTCCCTTCCCCCTCTCCCCTCCCCTCCCTTCCCTCTTCCCTTTTTTTAAAATCCCCCTCAAACTGGATGGCGCCAGAATTCCCAGCGATTGCCAGCAAAAATATCCTCTCCTCCCCAGGGTTGCCATCTAATCAGAGGGATGAATTTCCAGAGGGCTGAATCCGATCCGGGGGAGGCCCGGCCCGGCTTTCTCTGGAAAATCTCGGATTGAAAAGAGCAAAGGGGAAGCGGAGCGAGGCGGGGAAGGGGACGCTGATAAAGGGACGCTGATAACGCGAGGAACGACAGAAATTTGGGATGGGCTCCTCCTTTGGAGCCCTTTCGGAAGAGTTCTTCCCACCCAGCCGCTCCCGTCACCGCTGCTTTGTTCTCCTCGGCAAATCCCGAAAAAACGGAGCCGGGGGAGGCTGCGGAGCAGCGCTGACACCTCGCAGTTGTTCCCTGTCGGGAAGTGAAGGGAAGGGGAGGATGAGGGATGGGATTCGCGCGTCAGCCGCAGCCAAGCAGCGGGGTCTGGACGGCTCCATCTGGATTCCTGCTTTATTTTCCAGTGCCTGCCTTTGTTTTCCCAGTTTTCCCCCTCCCCTCCGCGCATCCTTGGCCGGCTCCTGCGGGGACTCGGCATCTGTTCCCCTCTCCCTCTTCTCTCCTTCTTTCCCACAACTTCTGGGCTGGTTTTGCTCTGGATTTGAGCAGGGAATGCTCTTGGAGCATTTGGATTTTCTCCTTCCTGCCCCTTCCAGGCCCGGCTGGGTCTCTCCATGGGATCCCCATCCCACAGCACCAGAGCAGCAAACCCTGGAGCTCCAGAGCTTTGCCTTTTCCATGCAGGAGAAGCTCAGGAGCGTCCTGTGGTTCCACCCTGGTGTTTTTAGGGACCAAACGTCCGGATTTAAGGCTCAGCCAAGCCGGAATTCCCTGGAATAGAGGTGGAAGCTGCTCCCAGTGCCAGATCAGAGTGGTTTTCTAACACATTGAGGGAGCAGAGAGGGGAAAAATTCCCATTCTGTTTTTTTTTTTTTTTGGCAACCCAGAAGATGCAGGTCAGGGATGGGTTTGGAGGGGGATTTCCTTGGAAAAATGCTTGGATGGATGGATGGATTTGCTGCATGGGAGTGGCTGAGTGTTCCAAACTCGGTTCTTTTTTACTTTAAAAATCCACCAAAAATCAGGGAATGGCCCCGACACCACCAAAAGCCTTGGCTGGGCTGGGATGGGGATGGATCCCATTGCCACGGCAGTGCACAGGTCTGGAAGGGAAAAATGTGGGAAGAGGGCTGGAAAACATCTGGAAATGCTGCACTGGGAATTCCTGGATCCCGTGGACAGGAGGGAAAATCCAGTCTCAGCTCTGGACTGGGATGGGCATTGTTCTGTTTCCCAAAGAATTTCATCGGTCTGGAAGGGAATAATGTGGAAAGAGGGCTGGAAAACATCTGGAAATGCTGCACTGGGAATTCCTGGATCCCGTGGACCAGAGGGAAATCCCAGTCTTTGCTCTGGACTGGGATGGAGGTGGTTTTTCTTTGCATGAAAGTGTGTGAGTCTGGAAGGGAATAATGTGGAAAGAGGGATGGAAAACCCTCTGGAAATGCTGCACTGGGAATTCCTGGATCCCGTGGACCAGAGGGAAATCCCAGTCTCTGCTCTGGACTGGGATGGGGCTGGTTTTTCTTCCCGTGGAAGTTCATCGGTCTGGAAGGGAATAACGCGGGAAGAGAGCTGGAAAACATCTGGAAATGCGGCTCTGTGAGCTCCTGGATCTCCACCTCCCGTGGACAGGAGGGAAAATCCAATCTCGGCTCCAGCTTTGCCGCTTCCTCCCGGCTCCCGTTAATCTGCGGCTGATCCGGGGGCCGCGGGAGCGGCGATCCCGGGGAGGCTCCGAGGGGAGGCAGAGCCTCCATCCCGGTTTCCTTGGGGCGGATCCTGCCGCGCTGCCAAGGATTTGCTCATCCCCGCCGCCTGTTGCTCATGCCGGCGCTCGGAAATGTCAAAAGCCGAGCGAGGGGAATGGGGGCAGCAGGAGGGACCTCGGCTGCCCTTCCTCCCTCCCTCCTCCTCCTCCTCCCATTCCTGCCTTTTCCATCCGGCAGCCCCGGATCCAAGGGGCCCTCGTGCAGCCTCGCAGAGATTTAATCCCCGCTTTAGGAGCAGAAATAAACCCTGGACAGGCAGGGAGAGGCTGGAAAGGCGCCGGCCCCGGGCAGACAGGGAATGCTGGCCAGGATCTGGGTTGTTCCCAGCGAGGAAAATTGGGATTCTGCGGTGCAGCATCAAAATTCCCTCTTTCCAAGCATCATTTGCGGCTGAAAAAGGAATTAACCCTCAGCCCTACCCCCAAACACTCTCAAAAATCCCCTTTTCCCCCCGCATTTCCTGGTGCGGAGCTGTCCCCGCAGCCCCCCAAAAGCAGCAGAAAACGGGATTTGCCGGTTTTTTCCCGGTGTTCAATATTCCGGGCCACGCTGCCCTGCTGCCGCAGCCCGCACGTGTTCCCGGAGCGTGTTCTCCCGCAGGTCGTGCCTGGGATTTATGGCACAAACACCTCCGAGTTGTTTTACAGGGGATGCTGAGCTTCGGTTCACCGCCCGGGAGGCACAAAATAAATCCTGGGAATTCACCTTTGCCCCTCCCAGGGCATCTTCCACGAAGGAATCTCTGATTTCCAGCCCCTTTTCCAAACCTGTTCCTGTTTCCCGGACTTTATCTCTGCTGTTTTCCCACCTGGTGTGAGGAGCGATTAAAAAAATGGGAATTTGGAGTGGGTGAGGGGTTTTTTTGGGATGTCCCGGTGCCGAGCAGGGAAGGAAAGGCTGGGATTTGCCAGGCTGTCAATCCATCAATTCCCAACATCCGCAGGAAAGGCAGGAAAATGAACCAGGAGTGCAATTCCCTGTCCTGCTCCCCGCTCCCGATTTCCCAACAAATCGAGGGAAAAGAGGGAGAAAAGGGACGGGCAGAGCTCCAGGTTCCGATTTCCCTCCGGAGCGAGGATGGAGCTGGAATTCGGCTGTGGGGAGAGGGGGAAGGAGCTGGAAAACCGCGGGGTGGGGATTGAGCATCCTCTGGACCCATTCCCGTCTGGAACGAGGAATTTGGGAAGTTTTTGGGAAGTTTTCTGGAAGCACAAGGCAGGGAATGGAGAGAGATGATGGAAAGCCATAGAAGGACGGGAATTTGCAGCGGGAACGGAGGCTGCTGGAATTTCCCCAAATCCAGGGAGGATTTCCCTCAATTTGGAGATTTTTGGGAGGGGTCAGGACTTGGCAGGGCGTTCCCTTTCCAACAGAGCCATTCATCCGTGGAATTCCTGGAAAACAGATGGATCCAAACTCCCCTGAAGCTCAGCGCTCTTTTCCTGCCTTTTATTCCCACTTTTCTTCCCGTTTTTCCAGGTTATCTGACCGTCAGCATCGAGCCCCTGCCTCCGGTGGTGGTGGGAGACGCCGTGACCCTGAAATGCAACTTCAAAACCGACGGGAAAATGCGGGAGATCGTCTGGTACCGGGTGAGCGCCGCGCCTCGGGAATGCCAAAATCCCGGGAACACAAGGTCAAGGTCAAGGCTGGATGAGGCAGGAAAAGCGGAGGGAGCTCCAGCTGATGGGAATATCAATTCCAGGAATATCAATTCCAGGAATATCAACTCCAGGAATATCAATTCCAGGGAGCTGGGCCGCCCTGGGAAAATGCGGCCAGGAGGGATTTGGGTTGGATTTTTTGGGTGGATTTTTTGGGGTGGATTTTTTGGGGTGGATTTTTTGGGGTGGGTTTAGGGATGGCTCAGCTCAGTGCTGGGTTGGAGCTGAGGTTGGCACCGCTCTGCTGAGGGTTTGGGGGTGGAAAATGATGAGGAAAAGGAAAGAATCAGGAAAATTTGGGATATCCGGGGTTTGGGGAGAAGTTTAGGGTTATTCATGTAAAGTTTCTAAAAAAAAAAAAATCTTTCCCTGTTCCCAAAATCTTTGATAATTTGGGATGTTGAACAGGAGGGAAGCTCCTGATTTATTTGGGAAAGGGGTGAATTCAGAGCCTGGTTTTATTCGGGAAATGAGAGAATTTGGAGGCCGGGTTTATCTGAAAAGGTGAATTTTGAGATCGGTTTTATTTGGGAAAGGAGTGAATCCAGAGCCCGGTTTTATTTGGGAAGGGGAATTTGGAGCCCGGAGCTCCAAATTTGGAGCCTTTATTTGGGGAAGGTGAATTTTGAGGCAGATTTTATTTGGGAAAGGAAGGATTTGGAGGCCAGATTTATTTGGGAAGGGGAATTTTGAGCCCAGAGCTCCAAATTTGGAGCCTTTATTTGGGGAAGGTGAATTTTGAGGCTGATTTTATTTGGGAAAGTGGGATTTGGAGCCTGGTTTTAATCGGGAAAGGAAGGATTTGGAGGCCAGTTTTATTTGGGAAAAGGGGATTTGGATGTTGGTTTTATTTGGAAAAGTGGCAATTTGGAGGCCGGATTTATTTGGAAAAGGGAAAATTTGGAGGCCAGTTTTATTTGGGAAAGGTGAATTTTGAGGCTCGTTTTATTTGGGAAAGGAAGGATTTGGAGCCTGGTTTTATTTGGGAAAGGGGGATTTGGAGCCTGGTTTTAACTGGGAAAGGGAAATGCTCTTCTCCATTCCAGGTTTATAAACAGGGAAAGGATGGAGACAAATCCAGCTGTTGGAATGTGATGTGTGCACAGGAACATTCCCATGGAATCCAAGATGGATTTTCCCATAATTATTTATGGATGTGCCCCTAAATCCTGCTTCAGGCAGGGAATAAACCCCAAACCTGCCCCGAATTCGAAATTCCGAGTTGGAATTGGTTTTATCTCCCCTCTTTTTAAGGGAGGAATTTTTTTTTCTGCTGGCTGCGCCGTCTCCACCAGGTTTTCCCTTCCCTTTTCCACTCGGTAATGTTGGATTAACCCAATTTCCCGGGAGCTGGGGCTGGATTTGCATAATCCCCCTGCCGGGAGGGGTGAGGGAGCGGCTGCTCCGGGCAAATGATGCTCCAGAACCCTCGGAGGGAAAGGCAAGGGCAGAAATATCCCAGCTTTTGTTTTTATCCCACAAATCCCCCCTTTCTTCCAGGGATTTTTACCCCTCCTTCCCTCTTGCTCCTTTCTCAGCGAGCATCCCGACTTTGGGAAGTTGGGTTATTCATGGAGCATCTCAGGATTTGCCAAATTCATTCCTGATTTAAGATTTTTTTTTTTTTTTTTCTGTTTTTTTTCCACTGTTTTGTCTCACTCCCGGACTTTCACAGCTTTGCAAAGCTCCAGTGGAGCTGCGGGTGTTGGAGGTGATGGATGGATCCGGGAGAGCCGGGGCGGAGCCACTGGAGCTGTGGAATTCTGATCATTCCGCGTGTAAATCACGGGAATGTGGCTCCGGAGCGCGGGACTGGGGCCACGCCCGGCTCCTCTTCCCGGGATTTATTGGACAGGGAGCAGAGGGAGCTCCTGGAGCCTGAGGGGTCTGAGCTGCTCCGGGGGCGGGAAGGGGGAGGGAAAAGTGGGACAGAGGTGGGAAAGTCAATGGGGGCGCGTTGGTGGGGAATGGAGTTGGGAATAACCCTGGGATGGATCCAGAACCCACGGAGTACATCCAGAACCCCTGGGATGGATCCAGAATCCCTGGGATGGATCCATAACCTCTGGGATGGATCCAGAACCCACAGAGTACATCCAGAACCCCTGGGATGGATCCAGAACCCCTGGGATGGATCCAGAACCCACAGAGTACATCCAGAACCCCTGGGATGGATCCATAACCTCTGGGATGGATCCAGAACCCATGGGATGGATCCATAACCTCTGGGATGGATCCATAACCCCTGGGATGGATCCAGAACCCCTGGGATGGATCCATAACCTCTGGGATGGATCCAGAACCCATGGGATGGATCCAGAACCTCTGGGATGGATCCATAACCCCTGGGATGGATCCAGAACCCCTGGGATGGATCCATAACCTCTGGGATGGATCCAGAACCCATGGGATGGATCCAGAACCTCTGGGATGGATCCATAACCCCTGGGATGGATCCAGAATCCCTGGGATGGATCCATAACCCCTGGGATGGATCCAGAACCCATGGGATGGATCCATAACCCCTGGGATGGATCCAGAACCCCTGGGATGGATCCAGAATCCCTGGGATGGATCCAGAACCCACAGAGCACATCCAGAACCCCTGGGATGGATCCAGAACCCACAGAGTACATCCAGAACCCCTGGGATGGATCCAGAACCCCTGGGATGGATCCAGAATCCCTGGGATGGATCCAGAACCCACAGAGTACATCCATAACCCCTGGGATGGATCCATAACCCCTGGGATGGATCCAGAACCCATGGGATGGATCCATAACCGCTGGGATGGATCCATAACCTCTGGGATGGATCCAGAACCCCTGGGATGGATCCAGAACCCCTGGGATGGATCCATAACCGCTGGGATGGATCCATAACCCATGGGATGGATCCAGAACCTCTGGGATGGATCCATAACCCCTGGGATGGATCCATAACCCATGGGATGGATCCAGAACCTCTGGGATGGATCCAGAACCCCTGGGATGGATCCAGAATCCCTGGGATGGATCCATAACCCATGGGATGGATCCAGAACCTCTGGGATGGATCCAGAACCGTTGGGATGGATCCATAACCCATGGGATGAATCCATAACCCCTGGGATGGATCCAGAATCCCTGGGATGGGTCCATGACCCCTGGAATGGATCCATAACCCATGGGATGGATCCAAAACCCATGGGATGGATCCAGAACCGTTGGGATGGATCCAGAACCCCTGGGATGGATTTGTAACCCCTGGGATGGATCCAGAACTCCTGGATGGGTGATTCCATCCAGGTCTGTGCCCTCTGAGGCCGAGCAGCCTCATCCCACGGGTGAAACCCCACAGAGAAGTCCCACAGTGCACCCAGCACCCAGAGTTCCATCAGTTCCCCCGGATTCCCCAGGGATGAGGGACGGGCAGGGACAATCGGTGCCTCCGGCTGGGAAACCCTCAGCCCCCGGAGTGCCGCCGATTTCAGCATTCCCGGGATGAGCAAAGGGAATTTTCCCCGGAATAAACAGGAGCACATCCCATGGGCGGAGGCGTTAATTAACATCCAACAATCCCCACACCTCCGGAAGGTGCGATGCTCCCGGGAGCAGGTGTGAACACGGATCCGCACCTGGAGAGCTCCCAAAAAAACCTCGGCAGGAGGCGGGGGTGGAGGAATCCGCTCGGGATGAGGCTGGGAACACCCGGAGCTGCTCCTTGGCTCCGGGTGCCTCCAGGATTTTCCTGATCGGAAAAAAACTCGCGGCCCTGGAAAACTCCTGGTTCAGGATTTTCCTGCCCATTCCCTGGAGAATCAATCAGGAAAAATTCATTATCCTGGAAAACTCCTGGAGTTCTCCAGCATAACGAGTTTTTCCCAGTCAGTTCTCCAGGGAATGGGCAGAAAAAAAACTAAATCCAGAGTTTTCCAGGATAATTATTTTTTTTCCTGGTTGATTCTCCAGGGAATGGGCAGGAAAATCCTAAATCTGGAATTTTCCAGGATAATTAGTTTTTCCTGTTTGATCCTCCAGGGAAAGGGCAGAAAAATCCTAAACCAGGAGTTTTCCAGGATAATGAGTTTTTTCCTGTTTGATTCTCAGGGAATGGGCAGGAAAAGCCTAAATCTGGAATTTTCTAGGATAACGATTTTTTTCCTGTTTGATTCTCAGAGAATGGGCAGGAAAAAACCTAAATCTGGAATTTTCCAGGATAATGATTTTTTTTCCTGTTTGATTCTCAGGGAATGGGAAGAAAAATCCTAAACCAGGAGTTTTCCAGGATAACGAGTTTTTTCTGTTTGATTCTCCAGGGAATGGGCAGAAAAATCCTAAATCCAGAGTTTTCCAGGATAATTATTTTTTTTCCTGTTTGATTCTCAGGGAATGGGCAGGAAAAGCCTAAATCTGGAATTTTCCAGGATAATGAATTTTTCCTGTTTGATTCTCCAGGGAATGGGCAGGAAAATCCTAAATCCAGAGTTTTCCAGGATAACGAGCTCTTCCCAGTGGTGCTGACGTGCACACAGAGCGCTGCAGCCGCTCCAGGGAATTTTCCCTCTTTCCAGAGCAATTCCTGTTTGCTTGGAGAAAGGGAATCCATTGATCCATCCTCAGGACACGGGGCCTGGATCAGATCCCAATTCCAGCCCTTTCCAGCCGCTCCCAGCTCATTCCCTTCATCCTCCATCCGTCACTTCCTGATGATTTTGGATCCTCTGGGCATCCTGATGGGAGGCTCCGAAGGTTTTAATGGATTTTGGGATTTTTTTTTCAATTTTTGGGGTCACTGTGGAGGGCAGAGCAGCAGGCAGGAGCTCTGCAACAGCCAAATTTTGTCAGGAATGAGATTTTTCCTGGGATTTGAATGAGATTTTTCCTGGGATTTATGGATAATGCAGGAAGCAGAGCCCGGAATGTGTTGCTGAGCCCCTGTTCCTAAAATTCCTGGATGTGGAGATATCCCTTGGGACAGGAACCATGGGATGCTGCCCAAATATCCTCCTTTTTTTATTCCCAGCAGGAAGTGTTGGGCTGCAAATTCCTGTGGAGTTTCTCTTCCCAAAATTTTCCCTCAGGCTCGGATAAAAGGCTGGAATTGGGGCTGATCCCTGGAGAGAGAGAAATTCCTGATGGGCCTTTTCCTGGGAGCCATGAACCCCCTGGAATTCCCTCAGGGCTCTTCCCACACTCCCAACCTTCAGGGAATGTGAGGATTCCCGGAGGGTGAATCCATCCTGCCCTTGGATGGGGCGGGATTTGGGACCACATCTGTCCAGATGTGCTGGGAAAATCCCAATTCCAGATCCACCATTTCCACCATCCCCAGTGCTTCCCACCCTAAAAGAATCACTAAAATCCCTAAAATCAGGATCCCTTCTCCACCCTGGAGCAGCTTCCAGGTTTCTCCTCAACCACAAAGAAAAATCAGGAAAAATCCGTGGAAACTTCCCGAGGCTGGAGATTTACAACTCCCATCATTTCCCCGCTTTTCTTTATCCCACATCCGTGCCAGGCTGGAATTTCATTCCCATAAAAGCCTCAGCCTGGGATAATAAATTGAAAGTGGTTTTTTTTTTTAGTGACGGATTTTTTTTAACCTCCTTTTCAGCTGCTTTTTCCCATAAAAAAGTGAGAAAAGAACAAAATCAGGAATTTTGGCCGAGTGTTGGGTGGGGATTTGGGGTTTTGTCCTCAGGAAATGTTGGATTTGAGGATTAAATTCCAAAATCTTCTTCTGCTGCTCCTTTATTTTTAAAAATGGGAATTTTCACTCTCTGATTTAGCCCCAAAATTCCCATTTTCCTCCTTATTTTTCCACTAAAACTCCTCCTCAAAAGTAGAGAAGATAAATCTAGAGTTGGGAGACACAGGGAATAAACGAGTTCTAAAAAAAGCAATTTTCCATTTAAAAATGACAATTCCCAGCAAGAAAATAGAATAACAGGATGGGAAATGTGGATTTTGGTTTCATCTCAGCAGGGGCATCAGAAATCCATAAATTCCAAGCTGAAAGACGCTGGAATTCTCTGGATCAATATGGAAATCATGATATAAAAACAAAACCAAAATTTTAATGTAAGTAATTAAGAGCACGGCATAAAATATTAAAATAAAAGTATTTACAGCATTTATTAATAGAGATTAAAATACAAATCGATTTATTCAAATCTAAACAAACATCAAATTATTAAAAATTACATTAAAACGCAGAGACATCTATTCAAATCTAAATCAGCGCGTTCAAATTGAAACAAATCTATTCGAATCGAAAATAAATTTATTCAAATTCTCAGAACAAAAACCCTTTGAAATATTCTAGAAATTCCCAAATTTGGGACTCTGGGATTGTTTCCCGCAGGTCACTGATGGTGGGACCATCAAGCAGAAGATCTTCACCTTCGATGCCATGTTTTCCACCAATTTTTCCCAGATGGAAAACTACCGGAAGCGGGAAGACCTCGTGTACCAATCCACCGTCCGGTGAGTCCTTTTTCCTTTGTCCTGGTTTAAGGACAGGTGTCTGCCAAGAAAGGCAGAATATTCTCTTGGAAATGGAGAATGTAAACACCCTCCCTCCAAATTATTATAATTTTGAAATTAAGGGGCTCTCAGGCAAAGATGTGGGAATTAGGAATAACAGTTCTTTACTAGGAAAATTAAAATAGAAATGCAGTTATAAAGGACAATCTCAAAAGTGGGACACTGAGGATGAGAAAGGGGCGATGGTATGGACCAAAAATGGGGATGGTGAGAAGCAGAAAAGTGGGATGGTGAGGATCAGAAAAGTGGGATGGTGAGGATCAGAAAAGTGGGATGGTGAGGATCAGAAAAGTGGGATAGTAGGGATTAGAAAAGTGGGATTCTGAGGAGCAGAAATGTGGGATGCTGAGGACCTGAAAGGTGGGATGGTGAGGAGCCCAGAGGTGGGATTGTGAGGAGCAGAAATGTGGGATTCTGGGGATCAGAAATATGGGATACTGAGGAGCTGAAAGGTGGGATGGTGAGGAGCATAAATATGGGATAGTGAGAAGCAGAAATGTGGGATAGTGAAGATCAGAAAAGTGAGATACTGAGGATCAGTAATATGGGATAGTGAGGAGGAGAAATGTGGGATGGTGAGGAGGAGAAATGTGGGATGGAGAGGATCAGAACTGTGGGATGGAGAGGATCAGGAAGGTGGGATGGAGAGGAGCAGAACTGTGGGATGGAGAGGATCAGGACTGTGGGATGGAGAGGATCAGAACTGTGGGATGGAGAGGAGCAGAACTGTGGGATGGAGAGGGGCAGAACTGTGGGATGGAGAGGATCAGGAAGGTGGGATGGAGAGGAGCAGAACTGTGGGATGGAGAGGAGCAGGACTGTGGGATGGAGAGGAGCAGGAAGGTGGGATGGAGAGGAGCAGGACTGTGGGATGGAGAGGATCAGAACTGTGGGATGGAGAGGAGCAGGAAGGTGGGATGGAGAGGAGCAGGAAGGTGGGATGGAGAGGAGCAGAACTGTGGGATGGAGAGGAGCAGAACTGTGGGATGGAGAGGAGCAGGACTGTGGGATGGAGAGGATCAGAACTGTGGGATGGAGAGGAGCAGAGCTGTGGGATGGAGAGGATCAGAACTGTGGGATGGAGAGGATCAGAACTGTGGGATGGAGAGGAGCAGGAAGGTGGGATGGAGAGGAGCAGAACTGTGGGATGGAGAGGGGCAGAACTGTGGGATGGAGAGGAGCAGGACTGTGGGATGGAGAGGGGCAGAACTGTGGGATGGAGAGGGGCAGAACTGTGGGATGGAGAGGGGCAGAACTGTGGGATGGAGAGGAGCAGGACTGTGGGATGGAGAGGAGCAGAACTGTGGGATGGAGAGGAGCAGGACTGTGGGATGGAGAGGATCAGAACTGTGGGATGGAGAGGAGCAGGACTGTGGGATGGAGAGGATCAGAACTGTGGGATGGAGAGGAGCAGGAAGGTGGGATGGAGAGGAGCAGAACTGTGGGATGGAGAGGATCAGGACTGTGGGATGGAGAGGAGCAGAACTGTGGGATGCCTCTGGCCAGGCATCCGGGCTGCTGCCCATCAGTGAAGTGACCCCTGTGCAGCCTCCTGAGCGCTCCCAGCTCCCGATCCTTCGGCACAGCTCCTCCTCCTCTCCCGTTCTCCCCAAGCCCAGCTAAAGCCTCTGGATAACGAACAGGCAGATCCACGAGCGCTCTGCGCTCACCCAGAGTTTGGGATTTGCAGTTTTCTCCCCCCTTGGCTGTGCTGGCCTGGCAGGGCCGGTGCCAAGGTTTCCCACTGGCACTCCGTGGGCAGGCGATGTCCGTGGTGGTGGATCTGTGCTCCATCCACGCCTCCTTCAATAACAATCCCCTCAGCACCGGGACCTCCGGCTGCTGGAACACCCCTGAGCTCCTCCCACAGCCCCTGGAGTTATTGAGAGGTTATTGATCCCTGTCCAAGGCCATATCCGGGTGCTGACGGATGGATCCCGCGGGAAATCGGGGTGGGGGCGGGCTGGTGAGCGCTGTCCCTGCCCGCAGCCTTCCCGAGGTCCGGATTTCGGACAACGGTCCCTACGAGTGCCACGTGGGGATCTACGACCGAGCCACGCGGGAAAAGGTGGTCCTGGCATCTGGGAATGTGTTCCTGAACGTGATGGGTGAGCGCCGGGATCGGGACTGAGGGAAACCACGGAGGGGTCTGAGCGTGTGGGAACAGCAGGGACTGGGATTGCTGTGCCATCCTGGGGGGAGGAATGGGAACGGGGATGGGATGGGATGGGATGGGGATGGGAATGGGATGGGGATGGGGATGGGGATGGGGATGGGGATGGGGATGGGGATGGGGATGGGGATGGGGATGGGGATGGGGATGGGATGGGAATGGGATGGGAATGGGGATGGGATGGGATGGGATGGGATGGGATGGGATGGGATGGGATGGGATGGGATGGGATGGGATGGGATGGGATGGGATGGGATGGGATGGGGGTGGGGATGGGGATGAGGGTGAGGGTGAGGATGGGGATGGGGATGGGAATGGGAATGGGAATGGGAATGGGAATGGGGATGGGGATGGGGATGGGGATGGGGATGGGGATGAGGATGAGGATGAGGATGAGGATGGGGATGGGGATGGGGATGAGGATGAGGATGAGGATGAGGATGAGGATGAGGATGAGGATGAGGATGGGGATGGGGATGGGAATGGGATGGGGATGGGGATGGGGATGAGGATGAGGATGAGGATGTGGATGAGGATGAGGGTGAGAATGGGGATGGGATGGGGATGAGGATGGGAATGGGATGGGGATGGGGATGGGGATGGGAATGGGGATGAGGATGAGGATGAGGATGAGGATGAGGATGAGGATGAGGATGAGGATGAGGATGAGGATGAGGATGGGATGGGGCTGTTGAGGACTCCACGCTGACCTCCCGGCCCTGCCCTGGCAGCTCCCCCCACGTCCATCTCGGTGCTGGCCGCGGACACCCCGGCGCCCTTCAGCCGCTACCAGGCGCAGAACTTCACGCTGGTGTGCGTGGTGTCCGGCGGGAAGCCCGCGCCCCTGGTGAGCTCCCGGTGGGATCCTCCCTCCCACCGACACCTGCAACAACCCCACACCTCTGTGAACTCCACCAGACCCACAGGGCCATCCCGCTCCCCACATCCCACCTTTCCACAGAGAATTTCCACCCAAAGGGTCTCTGGGCGTGGACACCACTGGAGGCCCAGGCTGAGCTTGCCAGGCCCTTTTCATGTCCTGAGCTCTTTTTCTCTTTTCTCAGGCTGGGAAGATTTTTTCCCAGGCTGAGGCAACTTCTCAGCTCTGTCCTGGGCCTTTCCCAGGGTGATAACCTTCTGGTAAACAGAATTAATAAACAGAGATTAACACCTGCTGTTGACTGGGAAACAGTTTTGGTGTTACAGGAGATGTTTTCTCCTCTTGCCCAATGAATTTCTGTCCTGTGTGAGACCTGCCAACCCCTCTATAAATATGGTTTGAGTTTTTAATAAAGTTGGGCGCCAAATTCTGGGGGTTTGGTTGCTGGTCGGACAGTCACTGGACAGACTCAGGAGCTCTCTGTTTTCTGTTCTTCAGGTTTGTATTTTATTATAAGGGTGTGGGTGTAGGAGAGAGTGTAGAGCATGGAGAGTAAGAGAGTGAGAGATAACAGCAAGGGGTTGAGAGAGAGCTTAGAGAGAGAGGTCAGAGAGCGATTTCCCGTTCACAATACAATAATTATTCTTCTATGATGAATATTCTAATTTCTATAAACCAACCTAACACAATATACTAATTTCCTAATATTTGCATGCAACCTATAGGAACCACTAAATTACCACGTTTTATGGCTTTCTTATCTCTAACCCTTATCTTCAGGCTTGGGAAGATCTGCCAGGCTGGGGACAGGATGTCTGTTGGCTCTTTGGTATTTGGTACCATCCAAACAAAGGGAGAGGCCTCAAACCTTCACATGACAATTTTCACCCTCTACATCAAAGATTGCCAACACCTCTAATTCATCTCTTGTTTCAGAACTACTTGCCAGGCACTCACATTTTCTATTCCCTCCCCAACATTTCAAGAAGTTGTTGTCGTTACTACATGTGACATGTGGGGATGCCCCTGCCGCGCTCACTGTCCAATTTGTAGCTGATTTTTGGGGAGCTGGATGCCCTCCAACTCCTGGGGCAGCCACACAGAGTTCAGACAGCTCAGAGCTCCAGCAGCAGAGCCCTCAGAGCCCTCCTAGGAAGGAGGAAATCTTGGGACCATGTTGCAACAGATTCATTTCTCCGAAGGGAATTTGCCAACAACGGGTCTGGTCACATTAAACAACAAAAGGGTATTTAGAGGTTTCTGGAGGATTGAACTTCTACCCAATAGAATTTACACATTTCAAAGTAATCTTTAAATTCTAGAAAAGAACCAATTGTTGTAACACTTTAATAGAAATCCTACAAGATAACGGGAGCTAAGGAAAGGGAATTCCCCTTCCTTTGGAATTCCTTTGTTCCAAGGGATAAAATTCCTGTTTTGGGGGGGGAGGCAGGATTCCCTACACCCCTCTGTCCCCTCCAGGTGTACTTCAAGCGGGACGGGGAGCCCATCGAGGCCACCCCGCTGCCGGAGCCGCCGGCCGGCGCCAGCAGCTGGGCCCCGCTCAACCTCCAGCACCGCGACCTGGACGACACCAAGATGCCAAAATTCCCGGCCGGCGACGGCGAGCCGGGCGAGCCGAACCCCTTCCCCACCGCGGATCCTCCGCGGGGGCTGGCGGCCGGGCGGGACCCGGTGACCGAGAACATTCCCGAGACCGTGGTGAGCCGGGAGTTCCCGCGCTGGGTGCACGTGGCCGAGCCCATCTACTACTTCCGGCACACGCACGCGCCCGCCAGCGACGGCACCGTCGAGGCCAGGGCCACCCTCACCTGGACCCTCAACCCCCAGATCGACAACGAGGCGCTCTTCAGCTGCGAGGTCAAGCACCCGGCGCTCTCCATGCCCATGCAGTCCGAGGTCACGCTGGGTGAGCCGACAAATTTCCGCTTTTTAAGGGTTTTTAGCGCTTTGCCCGTTTTTTGGAATTTTTTGCCTCTTTTTTTTTTGGCTTTTCTCTTTCAATTTTTTTTATTTTTTCTCCATTTTTAATTTTTTTTGCTCCATTCTTAACCCTTTTCCCCCGCCCGTTTTTTGCCCTTCTTCCCCCATTTTTGGCCTTTTGCGGTTTTTCTTTTCACTGTTTTTCGCCTGTTCTCCTCTCTCCGTTTTTTGGCTTTTCTCTTTCAATTTTTAAATTTTTTGTCTGGTTTTTAATTTTTCTCTCCATTCTTAACCCTTTCCCCCACCCGTTTTTTGCCCTTCTTTCCCCCGCCTGTTTTTTGCACTTCTTCCCCCATTTTTGGCCTTTTGCGTTTTTTCTTTTCACTGTTTTTCACCTGTTCTCCTTTTTTATTTCTCCTCTTTCCATTTTTTGGCTTTTCTCTTTCAATTTTTTACTTTTTCTCCAGTTTTTAATCTTTCCTCTCCATTCTTAACTTTTCCCCCTCCCGTTTTTTGCCCTTCTTTCCCCCGCCTGTTTTTTGCCCTTCTTCCCCCATTTTTGGCCTTTTGCGTTTTTTCTTTTCACTGTTTTTCACCTGTTCTCCTTTTTTATTTTTCCTCTCTCCGTATTTTGGCTTTTATCTTTCAATTTTTTATTTTTTCTCCAGTTTTTAATCTTTCCTCTCCATTCTTAACTTTTCCCCCTCCCGTTTTTTGCCCTTCTTTCCCCCGCCTGTTTTTTGCCCTTCTTCCCCCATTTTTGGCCTTTTGCGTTTTTTCTTTTCACTGTTTTTCACCTGTTCTCCTTTTTTATTTTTCCCCTCTCCATTTTTTGGCTTTTCACTTCATTTTTTTAGCCTTTCCCTCCATTTTTTGCCTCTTTCCCTCCATTTTTGCCTCTTTCCCCCCATTTTTTGCCTTCTAATGTTTTTTTAAGCTTTTTACAATTTTTGGCCTTTCCTCCCTTCATTTTTTTTTCCTTTTCCTTTTAATTTTTTTGCTTTTCTCTCTATTCTTGTCATTTTTCCCATTTTTTGCTTTTTCCCCCATTTTCCCCCCATTTTTGGCCTTTTAAAACTTTTTTTCAACTTTCTTACCAGTTTTGGCCTTTTCTCCCCATTTTTTTGCTGTTCCTTTTAATTTTTTGGCTCTTCTCTCAATTTTTGGTGGTTTTTTTCAATTTTTTTGCTTCTTTCCCCTCATTTTCCTGCATTTCTTTCATTTTTTTGCCTTCTTTTTTTTTTTTTTTCATTTTTTGGCTCTTTTCCCCCTGTTTTTTCTAGGCTTTTCCCCAGGGGTTTTGGGGGGTTTTAATTAATTTTGCTTTCCTTGCATTCATTTTCTCTCTCCTTTTCTTCTTCTCCTTTTCTCTTGGGCGTTTTCAGGCGTGTGTGGGGTTCCCACGGGGCTGCATCGGGATAGAGGTGGTGTTGCCAAGGCTCCACAAAATTTGGGATGAGGAGAGGGAATCTGGGATGTCCATCAGGCGGGAGAAGGGATTTTCCAGGGGTTTATGGCCCCTCCAGCCAGGGGGTTTGCTGGGATAAAGAGGATTTTTGGAGAACCAGAGAAGGAAAGGGGGTCACATCCACCCCAGTCCCAGCAGATCCAAGGACATCCCATGACCTTTATTGGCTGCCACAAAGCTCATCCCAGTGGGAATTTCCAGGCAGGGAATTCCCGAGTTGGCTCCTGCCCGTGGAGCTGTGACAGGTTGATGGGATTGAAGAAGGAATTTGGCTCCCCACATTCCCAGGCTCCTGGAAGAGCAGAAGCTCCTCAGGGGATCCACGGGTCCTTCACCTTTCCTGAGGCTCCAGCTGGGGGAGGCTGAGCCCTCCACGGGGTTTTCCAGCCTCAGGACTCCTCTGGAAAGGCTCTCCCAGCCTCCAGCCAGGTGGAGCCTCCTGGGCTTTGCTCCAGGACCAAGTGGAGCACTTGGCTCCTCATCGTCTCCTGGAGAGCTTCTCCTCGGCTTCCCCACGTCTTCGCGTTAAATCTCCTCCCCAGAATCCAAACCCTGCGGAAATCCTGCATTTTCCCACTTCCTGGAGCTCTTTGGGTTTAGATCCACCAAGGCCAGCACCTCGTGGCTTTGCTGCTCCTGCCCAGGAGGTCCATGTGGATTGGCAAAGCTCAGCCCACATTGCCCCTGTCCCCAAATCCAGGGCTCTCCTCGTCCCCTCAGGTGTCTCTGCAGCTCCTGGGGTTCCCACCCACCCCCATTTTTTGGACACCATCCCATCAGATCCCCATTAACCCCTTCCCCACATCCACAGTATAAATACACACCATAAATAGATATAAAATACAGATTCCCAATGAAACAGAAGATATTCCTAATAAAAGCTGAATTAAACCCAACACCAACCCAAAATCTGCCCTTTGGTCCCAGCCAGGGCGTGGTGGGATCATCTTCAGCTCATCCTGCCCGGTCCTGCTGCAGAGGGAACAGCAATCCATGGTCTGTGGGGTGTCCAGGCAGAGCAGCTCAGGCCATTCCAGTGCCCTCCACAAAGCTCCCTGCTGCCTCTTTGTCCCTCTGTGTCCTGCCACGCTGGTGTCCAGGTCCATTTTGTCCCATCCATGACAAAGCTTGGATGGACAAAGCACGACCTCACTCCTGCCCGATCCAGCTTCTCCTTCCATAAAGTCCAGGAAGCTCCTGGGATGTCCCATCCTCCTTCTGGCCCAGCAGGGACATCCAGAGAACCCCAGGTGGAAGCAGCAGCAGATCCTGTGGAGTGTCTCTCCCTCACAGCAGAGTAAATCCCCAGCCTGGCATGGCAAAAGGAATTCCTGGTTTTTCCACGCTGTCCTTGGGATTTTGCACCACCCAGGCTTTGGGGTTGCCTCCTGTGCTAACAGCACCTGGGTGAGACTCATCAAAGCCACAATTTTTGGGAATGCTCCTCTGAGTGTCCATCTCTGTGGCTTCAAACCAGCCTGACCCCTCTTGGCCGTTTTTCTGAATGCTGGGAAATAACTCCTTGCCCTCAACCCAGCCCATCCCAGCCATCCACCAGCCTCATGTCCTGCTGCCCGGGGGCTCCTTTCCCTCCCTGTCCATCCCTCATTCCGCTGGCACTCAGCCCAGCCATCAGTCACAAAGATGTCACCCCCCCAGGCTGTCCCCCCTCCACGCTGGGATCATCCATCAGAACCTCCTTAACCCACCAAGGGCTCAAATCCTCATTAACCCACCAAGGGCTCAAAACCTCGTTAACCCACCAAGGGCTCAGAACCTCCTTAACCCACCAAGGGCTCAAAACCTCGTTAACCCACCAAGGGCTCAGAGTCTTTAACCCACCAGGGGCTCAAAACCTCATTAACCAAGAGCTCAGAACCTCCTTAACCCCACCAAGAGCTCAGAACCTCCTTAACCCACCAAGGGCTCAAAACCTCGTTAACCCACCAAGGGCTCAAAACCTCGTTAACCTACCAGGGGCTCAAAGACTCGTTAACCCACCAAGGGCCCAAAGCCTCATTAACCAAGGGCTCAGAACCTCCTTAACCCCACCAAGGGCTCAGAACCTTTGTTAACCCACCAAGGGCAGCCCCGGTGCCGGGAACTCCACGTGGTGTTGGGGAAGTGTTGGGGAGAGGAAAGGTGTGGCACTGACATCTGCTCCTGTCCCTCCCTGAGGTGACACTGACATCTCCTGTCCCTTCCTGAGGTGGCACTGACATCTCCTGCTGTCCCTCCCTGCAGTGACACTGACATCTCCTGTCCCTCCCTGCAGTGGCACTGACATCTCCTCCTGTCCCTCCCTGAGGTGACACTGACATCTCCTCCTGTCCCTTCCTGAGGTGGCACTGACATCTCCTGTCCCTCCCCTGCAGTGGCACTGACATCTCCTCCTGTCCCTCCCTGCAGTGGCACTGACATCTCCTGTCCCTCCCTGAGGTGACACTGACATCTCCTGTCCCTCCCTGCGGTGGCACTGACATCTCCTGCTGTCCCTCCCTGAGGTGACACTGACATCTCCTGTCCCTCCCCTGAGGTGACACTGACATATCCTCCTGTCCCTCCCTGAGATGACACTGACATCTCCTCCTGTCCCTCCCTGCGGTGGCACTGACATCTCCTCCTGTCCCTCCCTGAGGTGACACTGACATCTCCTGTCCCTCCCTGAGGTGACACTGACATCTCCTCCTGTCCCTCCCTGAGGTGACACTGACATCTCCTGCTGTCCCTCCCTGCAGTGGCACTGACATCTCCTCCTGTCCCTCCCTGAGGTGACACTGACATCTCCTCCTGTCCCTCCCTGAGGTGACACTGACATCTCCTGTCCCTCCCTGAGGTGACACTGACATCTCCTGTCCCTCCCTGAGGTGACACTGACATCTCCTGTTCCTCCCCTGCAGTGGCTCCCAAGGGTCCCAAGATCTCGATGACGCCGACGAGGGCGCGCGTGGGGGACACGGTGCGGATCCTGGTGCAGGGATTCCAGGTGGGTTCACACGGTGGCACAGCCAGCGGATCCAAGGGTTGTGGGGCTGCCTTGGTGGCCTCGGTGGCGTCACAGCCCCTGAGCTGGGATGGGTTGGCCAAAGTTGTGGCTGTTCCATCGTGGAAGTGTCCAAGGATGGGTTGGGTTGGGATTGGAGAAACCTGGGATAGCAAAGGTGTCCCTGCCCATGGCAGGGGTGGGATGGGAGGAGGTTAAAGGTCCTTTCTTACCCAAACTCAAACCTAAGCCCAAACTCAGACTCAGACCATATTCAAACCCAAACCCAAATCCAAACCCAAACACAGATTCAGATCCAAACTCAAGCTCAGACCCAAAACTTAACCCCAAAAGCAAACTCAGACCCAAAGTCAGACCCAAACTCAAAAGCAGATTTAAACTCAAATTCAAACCCAAACTCAGACTCAAACCCTAAAGCAGACTCAAACCCAAAACCAAACTGAAACTCAAACCCAGACTCAGACTCAGACCCAGACCCAAACTCAAGCTCAGACCCAAACTTAAGTTCAAACTCAAATCTAAACCCGAGCCCAAAGTCAGATCCAAGCCCAAAAGCAGACTCAAAGCCAAACCCAATTCCAAAATCAGATCCAAACTCAAACCTAAACCCAAACTCAGACTCAAACCCAAACCCAAGCTCAAGCTCAGACTCAAGCTCAAACTCAAACCCAAACCCAATCCAAATCCCAATATCAGACCCAAACCCAAACCCTAATTCAAGCTCAAACCCAAACTCAACCTCAAACTCAAACCCAAAGTCAGATCCAAACCCAAACCCAAACCCAATCCCAGAATCAGACCCAAACCTAAACTCAAACCCAAACCCAAACCCAAACTCAAACCCAAACCCAAACTCAAGCTCAAACTCAAGCCCAAACTCAAGCTCAAACTCAAGCCCAAACTCAAGCTCAAACTCAAGCCCAAAGTCAGATCCAATCCCAAAGTCAGACCCAAACCCAAACTCAAACCCAAAACCAGACTCAAACCCAAACCCAATCCCAGAGTCAGACCCAAACTTAAACTCAAACCCAAACCCAAACCCAAACTCAAACCCAAACCCAAACCCAATCCAAATCCCAAAGTCAGACCCAAACCCAAACTCAAACCCAAAGTCAAACCCAAACCCAAAACCAGACTCAAACCCAAACCCAGACCCAAACCTAAACTCAAACCCAAACCCAAACTCAAACCCAAACCCACAACCAATCCAAAGTCAGACCCAAACCCTAATCCCAAACTCAAGCTCAAACTCAAACCCAAAGTCAGATCCAATCCCAAAGTCAGTCCCAAACCCAACTCAAACCCAAAGTCAAACCCAAACCCAAAACCAGACTCAAACCCAAACCCAATCCCAGAGTCAGACCCAAACTTAAACTCAAACCCAATCCCAGAATCAGACCCAAACCCAAAACCAATCCCAAACTTAAACTCAAACCCAAACCCAATCCCAAAGTCAGACCCAAACCCTAACTCAAACCCAAACCCAAACTCAAGCTCAAACTCAAGCTGAAACTCAAGCCCAAAGTCAGATCCAATCCCAAAGTCAGACCCAAACCCAAACTCAAACCCAAACCCAAGCTCAAACTCAAACCCAAAGTCAGATCCAATCCCAAAGTCAGACCCAAACCCAACTCAAACCCAAAGTCAAACCCAAACCCAAAACCAAACTCAAACCCAAACCCAATCCCAGAGTCAAACCCAAACCCAAACCCAATCCCAAAGTCAGACCCAGACCCAAACCCAAACCCAAACCCGAGCCCAACCCCACCCCGCCCCACCCCAAACCAGATCTATGATTCCCGCTCCGGGCCGGCTCCCCCTCCCGCCCTGTCCCCGCAGAACGAGGTGTTCCCGGAGCCGCTCTTCACCTGGACGCGCGTGGGCAGCCGGCTGCTGGACGGCAGCGCCGAGCACGACGGCAAGGAGCTGGTGCTGGAGCGGGTGCCGGCCGAGCTCAACGGCTCCATGTACCGCTGCACGGCCCAGAACCCGCTGGGCTCCACCGACACCCACACGCGCCTCATCGTCTTCGGTACGGCCCCGCCGCGCCCCCCGCGCGCCCCCGCGCCGACCCTCCCCCCTAAAACTGTCCCTGGTCTTTGTCCCCCCCGCAGAAAACCCGAATATTCCCAGAGGAACGGAGGACTCCAATGGTGAGCGGCGCTGGCGGTGTTTGGGGTTCCGTGGGAAGGCTCGGGGAGGGAAGGGTCGGGTTACAGGGGCTGGGCTGGCCTGGGGTCATCCAAAGCCTCGCGCGTCTCTCCTTGCCGTGTCCCAAGCTCCTGCCCATCCTTCCTTGACGCATCCCAAGCCCTTTCTGATCTGTCCTTGCCTCGTCCCGAGTCCTTTCCCACCTCTCCTTCCCTCATTCCCATCCCTTTCCCACCTCTCCTTCCCTCCTTCATTCCATGTCCTTTCCCACCTCCCCTTGCCTCATTCCCAGCCCTTTCCCATCTCCTTCCCTCATTCCCAGCCCTTTCCCATCTCTCCTTCCCTCATTCCCAGCCTGTTCCCATCTCTTCTTGCCTCATTCCATATCCTTTCCAATCTCCTTGCCTCATTCCCATCCCTTTCCCATTTCTTCTTCCCTTGTTCCAAGCGCTTTCCCATCTCTCCTGGCCTCATTCCATGTCCTTTCCCATCTCTCTTTCCCTCATTCCCATCCCTTTCCCATCTTTCCTTCCTTCATTCCCAGCCCTTTCCCATCTCTCCTTCCCTCATTCCCATCTCTCCTTCCCTCATTCCCATCTCTCCTTCCCTCATTCCCAGCCCTCCCCTGTGTCCTCAGGAATACCCTCCCACCAAAAGCAGCCCCACAGACCCTCCCACCCCATCCCTCATCTCCACCCACCCCCAGGGCAGGTTTGAGGGGGGGTCCCTCTCCTAACCAGCAGTGCCCCCGTTTGCTCTGGGATGCAGCTCCAGGAACTCCTGATCCCTTTTTCCTCCTCTCCAGGTTCACTTCCCGGCCACTGCGGCTTCAGATTCGTTTTGGCGCTCACCCTGACAGTGATCCTGGAGCTCACGTGAAGCTCCGCCACTCTCCTCCTCCTCCTCCTCCCCGCCAGCTCCTCCTGCCGTTCCTGCCTCCAGCCATCCGGTCTCCTGCTCTGTTTTTTTTTCTATACTCTCGACAGTCTCGGTCTCTTTCCGTGTCTTGGCTTCCTCAGATGATTGAATTAAAGGGAAAAAGGAAAACCTCTCCTGGGAGAAGGTCGTAATTCGTGTTTTACCTGTGCTTGGATGCCCAGCTCCGTCTTGGGGTTCCCAGTTCTGTCTTGGGGTTCCCAACTCCATCTCGGGGTTCCCAGCTCCACCTTGAGGTTCCCAGTTCTGTCTTGGGGTCCCCAGCACCATCTCGGGGTTTCCAGCTCCTTGTCAGTGTTCCCAGATCTGCCTTGGGATTCTCAGCACTGTCTTGGGGTTCCCAAATCTGTCTCAGGGTTCCCAACTCTGCCTCAGGCTTCCCAGCTCGATCTTGGGGTTCCCAGCACCATCCTGGGGTTCCCAGCACCATCTTGGGGTTCCCAGTTCCATTTTGAGGTTCCCAGCTCCATCTCGGGGTTCCCAGCTCCATCTTGGGGTTCCCAGCCCCATCTCGGGGTTCCCAGCCCCATCTTGGGGTTCCCAGCATAGTCTTGGGGTTCCCAGTACCATCTCGGGGTTCCCAGTTCCATTTTGAGGTTCCCAGCTCCATCCTGGGGTTCCCAGTTCTGTCTCGGGGTTCCCAGCTCTGTCTTGGTGTTCCCAGCTCCATCTTGGGGTTCCCAGTTCCATTTTGAGGTTCCCAGTTCCATTTTGAGGTTCCCAGCTCCATCCTGGGGTTCCCAGCTCCATCCTTGGGGCTTTGCAAGGTTTTGGAAAGGGGAGCAGAAGGACTCCGGGATTCAAGGACCACATTTTCCCTGGAAAAACCCAAGTGCAGCATTCCCACTTCCCTGAGGTGCTCCAGACCTCCCCAGGGCGAGGACCAGCCCTGCCAGGAGCCCCCGAGCCCCGGATCCCTGGGATCATCCAGAGGGATTCTGGCTGCGCTGGGAGTCGGGGCCGGGCACGGCGCTGCCTGAGGAAGGACAAGTGACAGCGGTGACACCGAGCCGGGGTCGCGGCCAGCTGTGGCCAGCTGTGGCCAGCTGTGCCATGGAAACGGGCTGGATCCGCCCATCCCACCCTGCCCAGCCCGGGGAGGCGCCAGTCCCGCGGCACGATGGCTCCGGGCAGAATCCGGGGGGTTTTGGGAGAATCCGGGGGGTTTTGGGAGAATCCGGGTGGCTTTTGGGAGAATCCGGATGGTTTTTGAAACAAAATCCAGGTGGTTTTTGGCAGAATCCGGGTGGGTTTTTGGCAAAATCCAGGCGGTTCTTGGCTGAATCCAGGTGGTTTTTTGCAAAATCCAAGTGTTTTTTTGTCAGAATCCATGTGGGTTTTGTCAGAATCCATGTGGGTTTTGTCAGAATCCAGGTGGGTTTTGCAAAAATCCAGGTGGCTTTTGGCAAAATCCGGGTGGTCTTTGGCACAAAATCCAGGTGTTTTTTGGCAGAATCCAGGTGGGTTTTGGCAAAATCCAGGCGGTTCTGGCAGAATCCAGGTGGTTTTTGAAACAAAATCCAGGTGGTTTTTGGCAGAATCCAGGTGGTTTTTTGGCAGAATCCAGGTGGTTTTTTGGCAGAATCCAGGTGGGTTTTGGCAGAATCCAGGTGGTTTTTGAAAAAAAATCCAGGTGGGTTTTGGCAGAATCCAGGTGGGTTTTGGCAGAATCCAGGTGGGTTTTGGCAGAATCCGGGTGGTTTTTGGCAGAATCCAGGTGGTTTTTGGCAGAATCCGGGTGGTTTTTGGCAGAATCCGGGTGGTTTTTGGCAGAATCCGGGTGGTTTTGGCAAAATCCAGGCGGTTTTGGCAGAATCCAGGTGGTTTTTGAAACAAAATCCAGGTGGTTTTTTGGCAGAATCCAGGAGGGTTTTTAGCAGAATCCGCGTATGTTTTGGCAGAATCCAGGTGGTTTTTTGGCAGAATCCAGGTGGGTTTTGGCAGAATCCAGCTGTTTTTTGGCAGAATCCAGGTGGGTTTTGGCAGAATCCGGGTGGTTTTGGCAGAATCCAGGTGGTTTTGCCCCGATCCTGGAGGTTTTCCAGGCTGCTTCTCCTCGTTTTGGAGCATCCAGGATGTCCCGGGGGGACAGGACCCCAAGGATGGGGCACTCACAGAACTTTTCCTCCGGGAACTCGTAATCCTGGAGGATTATCCGTGCGGCGCCTCATCTTCCCAAAGCCCCGCACGAGCACTGAGCATCATTATTACCGCGATGATTAATTATTATTAAGCAGATTTCAGCGTTCAGGAGCTGAGCGAACCCATGGCAGCTCCAGAGCTCCTTCCCATAAAAAATCCTGGAGTTTTATCCTTCGGATTGCGAGCAATTGGGATCGGGACTGGCTGGAATGTTTGGCTTCCATCCCAAAGGAACGAATCCAAGCGCCCTGATCTGCGCTTTCACTCCACGGATGAGCAGAAAATCTTGTTTTTTTCAGAGGAAGCGCCGTTTCTTCGGGAATTCTCCCTGCCTCGGTTTCCCCCCACGCTCTCCCGTGGATCCTTCTCGCCTTCCTCACGCATCGGAGCCGCTCCAGGGGCCTCATCCCGCCCTAATTAAACAACCGCCAGGATTAAACAGCCATTAGCGCTCCTCGCTTGGAAAATCGAGCATTTCCAGCCGCCGGAAGCTCCATTTAAATGCAAATGTGGCGGATTTAGCCCAGAACCGTGGAAATGAGGAGCGTTCCCGGAACCCTGGAAAAGAGGAGCGATTCCAGAGGCGGGGCTGCGCTCGGTGCCACCTCAGGATGTCCCCAGCCAGAGGCGCGGTGGGTCTGCATCCCAAATCCCTATTTGGGATGCGCTGGGAAAATCCGTTTTCCCAGGGATTCTGGTGTGGATGGATCGGCCAAAGGTTGGGACCTTCAGAGAGATGAGAGAGGGGATTTGGGAGTTTCTCCTCATTTTGGAGGAGACCTGCTGCCTGATTTCCCAAATTCCCTCCAAAACGAGGGACACAAAGGGATTCCATCCCAAAATCCCATCAAAAGGAACCATCCAGTGGCTGGGACATGAACACCGGGCTCGGTGGGCCCTCAATCCCAAATCCACCCCGATTTGGGATGCTCAGGTCTTTTCCCAGGAATTCTGGTGTGGGTGGATTGGCCAAAGGTGGGGACATCCCCAGAGCCGGCACGGACAGATGAGAGAGGGGATTTTGGAGATTCTCCTCGTTTTAAATCAGAGCTGCTGCCTGTTTTCCCAAATTCCCTCCAAAAGGAGGGACACAAAGGGATTCCATCCCACAACCCCACCAGAGGGAACCATCCACGCTGTGCTGGACCCACCTGTCCCCTCCAGGACCCCAATTTATCCCTTTTCCCCCCATTCCCGACGGTTGTTTGAGGCGCTGGCAGTGAATAATGCAGAAGGAGGCTGGAGGGGAGAGGAGCTGCTCCGGTTGTTCCATTATTGATGAGAGCTGACAGATCCGCTCCTGACAACCTTCCGAGGAGATCTGATTAGCTCGGGAAAAAAAAAAAAAAGAAAGAAAGAAAAAAAACAACCGCAGCGCCTTCACGAGGCAGCTGAAAACCCCAAAGGAGCGGCGTTATCGATGTTCCCGAGTTCCAGGGAACTTGGAAAAAAAGGTTTGAGCAGATTTGGAAGAGGTAATTACGCTCAATTAGAGTCACAAGCAGCGAGACGTCAGCGCTGCTTCTCCCGCTCCCCTCACACGGCAGGCAGGGAGAAATGGGGATTTATGCAGCGGAATCCATGGATTCTTTGGGATAGCGGCAGCCAGGGATGCTCCGGCCCCGCAGGAAAGTCAGCGGGAGCCGCGCTCGGTGCCTCCCCCTCTCCCCCCGCGGTGCCGGCTGCGTTCACGGCTCTGCCGAGCGCATGAATAATTCATCCTCCTCCTCCTCCCGCACTCCCGAGCGCCGCGATCTTTGTAGATCCAGGCGCGGGATGAAAGCCCCGGCAGGGAGCGGTGAAGGGCCCGGGAGGTCGCGGCCGCCAGACCCGCTCCCAATTAGCCGAGCCCTGAACGCGTGCCCAGACTCCACACGCGGCCCCGCTCCCTCCGCTCCGGCACTTCCCAGACGGGAGAAATTCCCCTTTTCCCAAGATTTTGGCCACACCGAGCCCTCCAAGGATGGATTTTGGGGCTCTGTCACAAATAGGATGGAGGAGAGAGGCTGGGTGGGTTTGGCTGGAGCTGTTTTGGAGCTCCAAAACCCAGATTTAATCGAAATGTCTTAATTCCCCTTTTTGCTGCATTTCCCCACACAAGGGGACAGCATCCCAGATATTCCCCTAAAGCCCTCGGTGTGTTGAGCACAGGGGACAGAACCAGCCCAGTCATTCCTGTGCTCCTTTTCCATCCTCTTCAGGGATATAAAAACATTTCTGGTGTTTAGGGCCCAGCCCCATCCCCTGCACCACGGGAATTTCAGCATCCCAGCCTGGGCAGGGGCTCAACACTCAGGGATGGCGCAGAACCTGCCCCGAGGGGGTTCAGAGGCTCCAACCCATCCCAAAATCTCGGGAAGCGGCTGCTGGGGATCGGCTGCGCTGCTGGGATGAGGTTTGGGACGTTGAGGGGCTCCCACCCCCCACTGCAGACCCCTGGCAAGGCCCGTCCCCACATCCCCACGTCACCCCCACATCCCCCGGGTTCATCCCTTGGGAAGATCCCACAGGATTGGGATGGAGCCAGCAGGGAGCGAGCTCCTGAGCGCCCACCCCCGTTTTTGCTTTTTCTTTCCCCGTTTTGGATTTTTTTTTTTTTTTTCTGCCTCTCTCGGGTGTTCCCTTGGGGAGCAGGAGCTGGGTTGGATCCCTTTGAATTCCTCTCCCTTGGCAGCGCTGGGAATCGATGCCATTCCCCAGGCTCCCGCCTTTCCCCCACCACCGTCCAAGCTTTGGGGACAAGAATTCCCTGGAATTTTTAGAATTCAGGCCAGGAGCAGATCCACCACCAGCGCCTTCCCAGGGGGAGAACGCAGCTCTGCCGTGCCTCAGTTTCCCCACGGTGACACCGATTCCTGTGGCATCCCTCAGGAATGACAACTCCCGTCCCGAATTTCTCCCTGCTTTTACTCCTCTCCTCGTGCCCGCAGCTGCAGCCGAGCTCCAGCCTCGATTTCCCCCCAGCCCAGGGATTTTCCCCCTTTCCCACCAGCTCCGAGAGACCCCACAAGCTCCGGGGCTCTTTCCCGTCAGCCCTCGTTAGGCAGCGCGCGGCAAAACAGGGCCGCCGAATTAATTAATCCCTGAATTAATTAATCACTGAATCAAGCGCTGAATTCGTCACCCGGCCGTGCGGCGGAGCAGCTGCTCGGCATCAGCCCAAAGGGCTCCGGGCCGCTGCTCCCTCCCTTTTCCGGGAGCACCGAGGGACGAGGAGACTTTCCTGGGCAGAACAACTGTTTTTTTTTTTCTTCCTCCTCCTTTTTCGTTGCGTGACCCTTTTCCAAGCGCCGCGAAGGAGAAGCAGCTCCCCGGGGATGTTTTTCTTTGCCCGAGCCTCTCTCTCTCGCGGTTTCCCTGGGCTGCACCTTTCCCTGGAGCCCGGCCCATCCCAAACATTCGCGGCTCCTCCGGAAACCTCCCGCCAGCTCTGCCCGCTCAAAGTCACCTTGTCCCAACCCGCCGCGCTCCGGCCTCTCCCGGCAAATCATTAATCGGCTCCTCGGCATTCCCGCGTGGAAAAATGCCCCAGCGGGTGCCCCCGGCCTGGCACTCGGACATGCAGCTGCCCGGGAAGCTGCTCCTGTCGGCGGCCGCGCTGCTGCTCCTGTCCCTGGCCTTCAGGTTTTACAGGAACCGCTCCCCTCCCCCGGGAAAAATCCCGCCGGGAGAGCAGCGGGAAAGCCGGGATGGGGACGGGGAAAAGCGGGATGGGGATGGGGAAAAGCGGGATGGGGATGGGGAAAAGCGGGATGGGGCTCTGAGGAGGAGAAGGGACGGTGGGGACAAATCTGGGAATGGCCTCGGGATGCGGCACGCGGCTCTCCGGGGGGAGAAGAGTTTTCCAAGGAGTGAGGAGGAGGAGGAGGAAGGAGAGGAGGTGGGTTCGGAGCTGGTGATGATTCCCAGGAAAGCCCCGCTCGGACAGACCAGGACAGGGAGGGAGGTGGGAACTAAACTGGGATGGAAGTTGGGAATTAAATCAGAAAGCGGAGCAGGGGTTGAGCTGGGGAATGATCCCGGGAGCAGGACGGGAAGCGAGCTGGGAAAAGAGCCGGGAAGCAAATCGGGAAATAATCCAGGAAGGAAGCCAGGAAGCAAATTGGTAATGGAGCCAGGAAATGAGCCGGGAAGCGAGCAGGAAAATGAGCCGGGAATCGAGCTGGGAAATAAATTGGGAATGAAGTCAGGAATGGAGCTGGGAAGTGAGCAGGGAAGCGAACCGGGAGGCAAAGTGGGAAGTGAGCTGGGAGGCAAGGCAGGAGTGGAGGTGGGAAGGGAGCCGGGAATTTCTCTGGAAAGCGAGGTGGGAAGCAAGGCAGGAGACAAGCTGGGAAGCGATCTGGGCTCCCACGGCCCCGGGGCCGAGGCCGCAGCCCGGGGCAGCCCCGCGGGGAGGGACAGGGACAGGGACAGGGACGCGGCCGCCCCGAGCTCCGGGGGCTCCCCGGGGATTTGCGATGGCCGCACTGCGGGGGATGGATGCGCCCAGAGCACGGAGCAGGACCCGGCCGGGGCCGGGAGGAGCGGCCAGGGCAGCACGGGCACAGCCCGGAGCCTCAGCGTCACCTCCAGCCTGGGGCTGCTGCTGGCGGCGGGCGAGGCGGGCTCGGACACCTCCTACTGCTTCTCCTCGGTGGCCAAGATCCAGGTGGAGGAGAATTTCATCCCGGAGCGCCGCGACAAGGACAGGGGCAGCTCGCCCGGGCCTGGCCTGCGGGGCAAAGTCTACGATTACTTCGTGCAGTCCGTCTCCGAGTCCGTGTCCAGGACGTCCCTGCCCTTCGTCCCCGCGGGGACATCCCAGAGCCGGGGCCAGGCCGAGCCGCAGGGCTCCGGAACCCAGCGGGACAATCCAGCTTTGGGAATTCCCGATCCCAACTCCTCCAGAGCTGCAGAGGAGGCCACGGAGAGACCTCCCGAGCCGCCCTCCCCCGGCCGCAGCGGCAGCACCCTCGGGATCGCGCCCCGGCTGCCCGGCGGGGCTCCAGCTGCGGCTCCTGAGCCCTCCCAAGGGTCTCCGCCCTCCCGGGTGCACCTGGGGAACTGCTCCGAGGTTCTGCGCTGGGCCAAGGCGCGGCAGCTGCGGGCCCTGCAGGACGAGGCTCTCCAGGTGATGAGCCGGCACCTGCTGCAGGTGCTGCGCTCCCCGCACATCTACGGCCACCTCAACGCGGGCGAGCGGGAGCTGCTGCTGCGGCTCCGGGGCCGCGGGAGGCCGCGCCTGGTGGTGGCCGATGTCCCCCCGGCCGAGCCCGGCCACCGCCCCGGCCGCCTCTGCTACTACGACGAGGACGAGGACGGCTGGCGCCAGCTGTGCCCGCTGCCGGCAGAGGTGGCCGGGCGGGGCTGCGCCGTGTGCCCCATGTTCAATTACCTGTTCGTGGTGCCCGGCGGGGAGGGCGCGGGCCGGGCGAGGAGCCCCTCCCGCCGCGTGCTCTGCTACGACCCCCTGCGCGACACCTGGCGCGACATCTGTCCCCTGCGCCAGGCGCGGCCGCGCTGCCGGCTGGTGGCCCTGGACGGCCACCTCTACGCCATCGGGGGCGAGTGCTTGGCCACCGTGGAGCGCTACGAGCCGCGGCGGGACCGCTGGGCGTTCGCCGCCGCCCTGCCCAGGGACACCTTCGCCGTGGCCCACGCGGCCACCGCGTGCGACGGCGACATCTACGTCACCGGGGGCACCCTGCGCTCGCTGCTGCTGCGCTACGACGCCCGCAGGGACAGCTGGGCCACCGGCCCGGCCGTCGGCGACCAGGACGGGACGGCGGAGCTGCTGAGCGCCCACGGCTTCCTGTACCGCTTCCAGCTGCGGCGCGGCGCGGGTGGCACCGATGTCGCCGTGTCGCGGTGCAGCGCCAGCGCCGGGCTGTGGTACCGCTGCGGCAGCCGCGCCCTGCCCGAGCCCGCCGCGCTGCGCGGAGCCGCCCTGGGCGGCCTCGTCCACTGCCTCGGCCGCGATTTCCACCTGCGCTTCCTCGCCGACCCCGTCTCGCCGCGATTCGGGGCCAAGGAGCTGCGGCCCTTCCCGGCGCCCCACGGCAGCCTCCTGCCCGCCGTGCTGGTGCTGCCCGAGCGGGGCGCGGAGCCCCCGAGGCTCTGAGGGGTCCCCAGGGAGCCCCCAGCTCCGGCCGTGCGATCCAAGCCCTCCACAGACCCAGCCTGTTACCATTCCCCTGATGCAGGAAAGGACCAAACCCTTGGGTTAGGCCTCTTCCCACTCCCCAGGATGCAGGAAAGGATCAAACCCTTGGATTTGGCCCCTTCCCATTCCCCAGGATCCAGGATGGATCAAACCCTTGGATTTGGCCTCTTCCCATTCCCCAGGATCCAGGAAAGGATCAAACCCTTGGATTTGGCCCCTTCCCATTCCCCAGGATCCAGGAAAGGATCAAACCCTTGGATTTGGCCCCTTCCCATTCCCCAGGATCCAGGATGGATCAAACCCTTGGATTTGGCCCCTTCCCATTCCCCAGGACGGATCAAACCCTTGGATTTGGCCCGTTCCCACTCCCCAGGATCCAGGATGGATCAAACCCTTGGATTTGGCCTCTTCCCACTCCCCAGGATCCAGGATGGATCAAACCCTTGGATTTGGCCTCTTCCCACTCCCCAGGATGCAGGAAAGGATCAAACCTTTGGATTTGGCCCCTTCCCACTCCCCAGGATCCAGGATGGATCAAACCCTTGGATTTGGCCCGTTCCCACACCCCAGGATCCAGGATGGATCAAACCCTTGGATTTGGTCCATTCCCACACCCCAGGATGGATCAAACCCTTGGATTTGGCCTCTTCCCACTCCCCAGGATCCAGGATGGATCAAACCCTTGGATTTGGCCCGTTCCCACTCCCCAGGATCCAGGATGGATCAAACCCTCGGTCGCTGCCGGAGCCGCAGCCCGGAGGCTCCAGGAAGAGCCGGGAGGGGCTGGGCGGACTCGTTTGCTCAGGGGAGTTTAAACCGGGTCGTGTTTGTTTGGGTGGCAGCAAATCCCGGATCCCCGCGGGCTCCAGCTGTCCGGGACCTGATTTAGGACCTGATTCAGACCTGGCTTAGGCTCCAGCTGCTGAACCTTGACCCGGACACGGGTGGGGTGGTTTAGGGTGGAGGTGGGGTCCCCAAAGCCTCGCTGGGACACCTCACCTGGCTCAGCCCTTTCTGGGGACGGAGTTCGGGGCTGGCCTCGTTATCTCTCATCTCCTTATCTCGTTATCTCTCCCCTCCTCCTCAGAGCTCTATTCTCCGTATTTAATCTCTGTGTAAAGCGGCGCCGGGGGTTTAGGCACAGCTGGGCCGAAATTAAAGCCAACATTCGGTGAAATGAACCCCGCGCCTCGTTTTAAGCCGAGCCTAATTGGAGGCAAGAGCGAGCTGCATGTTCGACATCGCTAATTAGGCACGGCCGGCAACTCCGGGGAGGCGAGAGCAGCAGCAGCGCTGCAGCATTCCCTTCTCCCAAATTTACCAGGAGCAGGGATCCAGCATTCCCTTCTCCCAGATTTACCAGGAGCAGGGATCCAGCATTCCCTTCTCCCAGATTCACCAGGAACAGGGATCCAGCATTCCCTTCTCCCAGATTCACCAGGAACAGGGATCCAGCATTCCCTTCTCCCAGATTTACCAGGAGCAGGGATCCAGCATTCCCTTCTCCCAGATTTAACAGGAGCAGGGATCCAGCATTCCCTTCTCCCAGATTTACCAGGAACAGCACTCCCTCATCCCCTTTTCCCAGATTTTCTCAGTTTAGACTCCCCCTCATCCCCTTTTCCCAGATTTTCCCAGCTCAGACTCTCCTCATCCCCTTTTCCCAGATTTTCCCAGCTCAGGCTCTCCATCATCCCCTTTTCCCAGATTTTCCCAGCTCAGACTCTCCCTCATCCCCTTTTCCCAGATTTTCCCAGCTCAGACTCTCCCTCACCCCCTTTTCCCAGGTTTTCCAGGAATTCCCTGCTCATCCCACAATTCCAGCGGGGCTGGGGGAAAGGAGCTGAAATTCCCCGCAGTTCCACCTCCCGCTATCCAGCCTGGCCTTGGACACTTCCAGGGATGGGGAATTCTGGATTTTTTTTGGGAATTTCGCTGCTGCTCTGGGCGGTTTAGGAGAGCCCGGCTTAACATTCTCCCAAAGCTCTTCCGGAAGAATTCCTGGCACTGCCTGGAGCCTCCGGACGAAGGGCAGGGAACCCTGGGAGGCCGCGTTAATTAATGAACCTGGGGCCACGGTAATTAATTAACCCGGGGCCGAGTTGATTAAGGAACCTGCCCAGTGCTCTTCTGGCGGGGGGTGGGTGAGGGACCCCCCTCCCTTTCATGGGAAAAGCAGGAAGGGTTTGTTGGGATTCATGGAATTTCCCAGCTGAAACATCCCAAAAAAAGAGACTCTGGGATGTGCGAGGCAACAATTCCAGCCCAGCAGCAGCGGGATGATCCCCCTGGAACGGTGCCAGGGTGGGTGAGGGAAAAGGAAAATAAAAGGACAAATCCAAACCCACGCTCATACCCGGAGTTTTGCTCCCTACTCCCAAATCCCGAAGGTTCGGTTCATTCTCTCCCGAATTCCCAAGGTTTGGTCCTTTCCCCTCTCCCAAATTCCAAATGTTTGGTCCTTTCCCCTCTCCCAAATCCTGAAGGTTTCATTCCGTGCTCCCCAATCCCGAAGATCTGGTTCGTTCTCTCTTCCCAAATCCCAAAGGCTGGGTTGCTTCCCTACTCCCAAATCCTGAAAGTTTGGTCCTTTTCCCGTTCCCAAATCCCAAAATTTGGTTCAATCCGTACTCCCCAATCCCGAAGATTCGGTTCCTTCACTCCCCAATCCCGAAGATTCGGTTCCTTCTCTCCCCAATCCCGAAGATTCGGTTCCTTCTCTCCCCAATCCCGAAGGTTTGGCTCGTTCCCCGCTCCCAAATTCCCAAGATTTGATCCCTGTCCAGCTCCAGCCTCCTTCTCCCATTCCAGAGGGATCATCCCGCTTTGTGGGGCTGGAATTCCACCTCGCACATCCCAGAGTCACTCTCGTAATTTTTTTTTTTTTTTTAATGTTTCAGCCTAGAAATTCCACGAATCCCAAAAACTCCTTATTTTTTGCCCATCCCAATTTAACTCCTCGCTCCTAAGCCACCTCTCACCCGTGCTCCCACACATTCCTGCTTTTCCCACGGCAAATTCCAGGTGTCGGAGCGATTCCCTTGGAATGTGGAAACTCCTCCTGTCCCACCCCCAGTCCCGGTTTCTGCCCTTTCCCTGTGACCGCTGCAGAGAATTCCCGGCCCTGGAGCCCTTCCAGAGGACATCGGATTGTTTTCCATCCCGGGAAAGCTTTTCCAGATCCCGCCTTTCTCCCGTTTCATGTTTCACCTTCCCTTTAACCCCTTCCTGCCCGCCGGGCCCGCATTCCCAAGGGATGAACGCCAAGGACGGGGCGCGGGCAGCGCTCCCTCCCCCGCTCCTGCACTCTCCAAAATTAATTTGGGGAAGCATTTGGGAGATTAAAAACGCTCGGGGACATCCCGAGCTTGTCCTTCTGGGAAGGACGTGCGGGCTGGGAGTCGGGAGGGAGCAGGAATGACTTTGGGATGAGGGAAAAGGAAAATAAAGGGGAAAGGACAAATGCAGACCCACGCTCAGACCTGGATGTTTTATTCCCTGCTCCCAAATCCCAAATATTTGGATCATTCCTGGCTCCTGAATCCCGAAGGTTTGGTTCATTCTCTCCCAAATCCCGAAGGTTTGGATTGTTCTCGCTTCCCAAATCCCAAAGGTTTGGTTCATTCCCAAATCCCAAAGGTTTGGTTCATTCCCAAATCCCAAAGGTTTGGTTCATTCCCAAATCCCAAAGTTTTGGTTCGTTCTCTCTTCCCAAATCCTGAAGGTTTGGTTCATTCCCTTCTCCTCCATCCCAAACATTTAGTTCATTCCCAAATCCCAAAGTTTTGGTGGGTTCCCTTCTCCCAAATCCCCAGGGTTTGGATCCTTTCCCTGCTTCCGAATCCCAAAGTTTTGGATCATTCTCTCTTCCGAAATCCTAAAGGTTTGGTTCCTTCCTTTCTCCCAAATCTCAAAGGTTTGGTTTGTTCCCTTCTCCCAAATCCCAAAGTTTTGGTTCATTCCTTGATCCCAAATCCTGAAGAATTTCTTCATTCCCTGCTCCCAGATTCTGAAGGTTTGGTTCGTTCTCTCTTCCCAAATCCTGAAGGTTCTGTCCTTTCCTTTCATCAGGATGTCCTGGATTTTCATGGGAAGGTTGGAAAAGCTTCCAGGGAAAAGGGTTGGGAACGCACAGGGTGCATCCCAATAAACTCCACAACTTCCCCCGTGGATCTTTCCGGGTGTATCCAAGGATAAACAACCAGAGGTCACCACGGATCCTGTAGGAATGGGATTTTCCCTGGATTCCATGGATCGGAACAGGGAGAGCTCTGGGATCGAGCTGGGACTCCTGAAAATCCAGAAATCCCTGGAATTGTGGGGGCTCCCCCTGTTCCCATCCCTGGATCCAGGGAGCGGGAGAAGTTCGTTTTGGGATCATTTTTGCAGCTCCAGCAGAATTCCCGGCATATCCCAGGCGTGCGGACCCTCCTGGAGCCGCCTCAGCATTCCCGTCATTTCTGCTTCCCAGTTTTTTCCAATCCTGCTTCCTCAGCGCCTTCCCTTCCGCTCTGTTTTCCCTGGATTCGCTCCTGGGAAGAGTCAGCAAAGCCGCGCCCAGGGAGCGGAAGAAGAGCTGAGCTGGCTCTGCGGGAATTCCAGGGTGAGCTGGGGCTCTGGAAAAGGGCTGGGAATAGTCAGGGATTCCCAGGCACTGCTGGATCCCCTCATCCCAGTCCCGGAGCTCCATCTCAATCCCAGAGCTCTATCCTAAATCCTGAATCTCCATCCCCAATCCCGGAGCTCCATCCCCAATCCTGGAGCTCCATCCCAATCATGGAACTCCATCCCCAATCCCCGGAGCTCCATCCCCATCCCGGAGCTCCATCCCCAATCCCAGAGCTCCATCCCCAATCCCAGAGCTCCATCCTTTTCTTGGAGCTCCATCCCCAATCCCGGAGCTCCATCCCCAATCCCAGAGCTCCATCCCCAATCCCAGAGCTCCATCCCCATCCCCAGAGCTCCATCCCAATCCCGGAGCTCCATCCCCAATCCCGGAGCTCCATCCCCATCCCCGGAGCTCCATCCCAATCATGAAACTCCATCCTTTTCTTGGAGCTCCATCCCCATCCCCAGAGCTCCATCCCCAATCCCGGAGCTCCATCCCCAATCCCGGAGCTCCATCCCCTCATCCCCGGAGCTCCATCCTTTTCTTGGAGCTCCATCCTTTTCTTGGAGCTCCATCCCCAATCCCGGAGCTCCATCCCCAATCCCGGAGCTCCATCCCCAATCCCGGAGCTCCATCCCCAATCCCAGAGCTCCATCCCCAATCCCAGAGCTCCATCCTTTTCTTGGAGCTCCATCCCCAATCCCGGAGCTCCATCCCCAATCCCGGAGCTCCATCCCCAATCCCGGAGCTCCATCCCCAATCCCGGAGCTCCATCCCCAATCCCGGAGCTCCATCCCCATCCCGGATCTGGATCCCTCCCCACGATCCTTACCCCTGATCCCAAATCCCTCTGCAGTGGGATCGGGGCAGGAGCAGGATGAGCAATGGGATGTTCCCAAAGGAATATCCCGGAAAGGACCCCCAGGGATCAAATCCAACTGCAGGCCCTGCTCAGGCATCCCAAAATTCCACTTTTCCTAACGCTCCTGGAGCAGCCTCAGGAATGTTCCCATCCCATGGGGAGCTGGATCCGTCCTGGAAGAAGAAACTTTTCCTGAAATCCCAAATCTCCAGGTTACTCCAGAATCCAGGGAATCTGGAAATTTCCATCTCCATCCTCCAGGAATTCTGCTGGAACCACCCCCAGCGCATTCCCAGAACTGGGAATGGTCCAACCCGGAGAAATTCCCACATTTGTGACTTCCAGGGTTTTGATCCCTAAAACCAGAGGTGCTGGAAATCCTGATCCTGGAGAAATTCCATAAAAATTCACCGAGGTGTTTTAACCAAATTCCTGGGGTTTTGTACACTGGGAATTTTGGAGCTGGGGAATGAAAATGGGATTCTGGGATTTTCCTTTCCTGGCGGGTCCAGATTTTCCAAACCAGCTGGTGAAGGGGATAAAGAATCCCAGGAATTTCCTGAAGATCATCGGGACCCTAACACAGATTTTGGGATTGTCTCGATCCTGAATTATCAGATTTCAATGGAGGATTTTCCCTAAAAAAAATCCGGGAATGAGGAGAGGATGAAAAATCCAGGAGCGCAAGAATCCACAAGAATTTTAAAATTCAGGAATTTCCAATGGAAGCTGAGCCTCCAAATCATCGAAATTCCCTTTTCCCGAGATTTTCCCAGGGCGTTGTTGCCATCTAGCGGCTCCCGGTTGAAAACATGGAAAAAACTGATTTATTCCCGATTTTCCAGCATTATTCCCAACTTTCAGCATCGCCATTCCTTTGATTTCCAGCGTTTTGGGTTTTTTTCCCCCCTATATTTGCAGCTTGGATCTTCCTGGAATTTTTATTCCTAGATTACACCCCGCGTTTTTCCAAGATTTTTCATCCCAGCAAAGATAAGGATTTATCCTGGAAAAATCCTGGCAAAGGTTTGGATGTTTCAGAGGAAAAGCTTGGAAAGCACAAAACATCTTGGGGCTCAACGGGGACATAAAATTCCCAAAAATCGCAGGAATTTGGGAATTCCCAGCTCCTCATCCCAGCAAATCCCTCATTCCCACATGGAGATGGAGCAGGATCCTCATTCCACCCATTTCCCACCTCGTTTCTGTAGGGAAAGGCTGAAAATTCCATAATTTTGGAGTTTTATCTTGATTTCTGCTCCTTCCCCCTCTTTTTGCCCAGAAGAGTTTTGGGAATGAGGGAACATGCAGGGAAAAATGGGAATTCTCCTCCAGCAAATCCCAGAACTGTTTGGGCTGGAGGACTTTAAATCCCATCCCATTCCTCCTCATTCCATGAGGGGATTCCTAAAAAACCTGGGAACATCCATCCCCCAGCCCTTCCCACTCCTGAATTCCAATGAAATCATCCCAATTCCAATGGAAATTTTCCCAGTTCCAATGGAAATTTGGAATTACAGTTACAGTGAAATCACATTTACAATGAAAATTAACCCAATTCCAATGAAATAATCCTAATTCCAAAGGAAACTCTCCCAGTTCCAATGGAAACTCTCCCAATTCCAATGGAAACTATCCCAATTCCAATGGAAACTATCCCAATTCCAATGGAAACTATCCCAATTCCAATGAAATCATCCCAGTTCCAATGAAATCATCCCAGTTCCAATGAAATCATCCCAGTTCCAATGAAATCATCCCAGTTCCAGCAGAAATTATTGCAATTCCAATGGAAATTTTCCCAGTTCCAATGAAAATTATCCCAATTCCAATGAAATCACCCTAATTCCACTGGAAACTATCCCAATTCCACTGGAAACTATCCCAATTCCATTGAAATTATCCCAATTCCATTGAAATTATCCCAATTCCATTGAAATTATCCCAATTCCAATGGAAATTTTCCCAATTCCAATGGAAATTTTCCCAGTTCCAATGGAAATTTTCCCAGTTCCAATGGAAATTTTCCCAGTTCCAATGAAATGATCCCAATTTAGCTCAGATTCCCAATTTTCCCAGCTCTGAATTTCCCAGCTCCTGGCCTGGATGCTCATCCAGGATATTCCTCCCCAGAATCCCAGAATTATTTGGGGTCCAGGGGCTGTAAACCCCATCCCACCGCCCCTCATTCCATGCTGAGCAGGGGTCGGGACTGAGCTGGGATCTGCCTGGAATGGGATTTTCATTCTCCTTGGATTTGGGATCACCTGGGATGAAGGTGTGGGATTGTCCCGGTGCCCTCCACAGCCACACCCAGTCCCACATCCCGGGGCATGTGGACATTTGGGATCACCTGGAATGAAGGGATTGTTCTGGGGTTCTCCAGAGATGGATCCAGTTCCACATCCGGGTACAGGAGGAAATTTGGGATTATCTGGAATGAAGAGATTGTCCCAAGGTTCTCCAAAAATGGATCCAGCCCCACATCCTGGTTCAGGCAGGAATTTGGGATCACCTGGGATGAAGGTGTGGGATTGTCCCGGTGCCCTCCACAGCCACAGATCCCAGTGCAGGTGGAGATTTGGGATCACCTGGGTGAAGGGATTGTCCTGGTGTCCTCCAAAGATGGATCCAGTTCCACATCCGGGTACAGGAGGAAATTTGGGATTATCTGGAATGAAGGGATTGTCTTGGGGTTCTCCAAAAATGGATCCAGTTCCACATCCTGGTGCAGGCAGGGATTTGGGATCATCTGGGTGAAGGGATTGTCCCAGGGTTCTCCAAAGAAATCCAGCCCCACATCTCGGTGCAGGTGGAAATTTGGGATTATCTGGGATGAAGAGATTGTCCCAGTGTCCTCCAAAGATGGATCCAGCCCCGCATCCCAGTGCAGGTGGAGATTTGGGATCACCTGGAATGACCACATGAGATTGTCCCAGGGTTCTCCAGAGACAGATCCAGCCCCACATCCTGGTGCAGGCAGAGATTTGGGATCACCTGGAATGAAGGGATTGTCTTGGGGTTCTCCAAAAATGGATCCAGCCCCATATCCTGGTTCAGGCAGGAATTTGGGATCACCTGGGATGAAGGGATTGTCCCGGTGTCCCCTAAAGATGGATCCAGCCCCGCATCCCAGGGCATGGTGGAGATTTGGGATCACCTGGGATGAAGGGATTATCTTGGGGTTCTCCAAAAATGGATCCAGCCACAGATCCTGATTCGGGCAGGGATTTGGGATCACCTGGAATGAAGGGATTGTCCCAGGGTTCTCCAGAGACAGATCCAGCCACAGATCCTGATACAGGCGGAGATTTGGGATCACCTGGGTGAAGAGATTGTCTTTGGGTTCTCCAAAAATGGATCCAGTTCCACATCCTGGTGCAGGCAGGGATTTGGGATCATCTGGGATGAAGGGATTGTCTTGGGGTTCTCCAGAGACAGATCCAGCCACAGATCCTGGTGCAGGCAGGAATTTGGGATCACCTGGAATGAAGGGATTGTCCCAGGGTTCTCCAAAAATGGATCCAGCCCCATATCCTGGTTCAGGCAGGGATTGGGGATCACCTGGAATGAAGGTGCGGGATTGTCCCAGTGTCCTCCACAGCGGAGGGAGGGAGAAGAGGATAAATCAGGGAATCTTTTCCCGAATTTCCCCGCTGAATCCACGCGGTGGCAGCAGGGATCCGCCGCTGGAGCGCCGGGAGCTGCCGCGCTGCTCAGCCCGAAAAAAGCGGGGATGAGGGAAGGAGGAAGATTCAGAGAGCCCGGGAGAGATCCCGAGGGAATTCTGTGCTCACAGCGAGGGAGGGAACGTCCCTGAGCCGTGTCCGAGCCGTGTCCTGGCCGTGTCCGAGCCGAGTCCGGGCCGTGTCCGAGCCGTGTCCTGGCCGTGTCCGAGCCGTGTCCGAGCCGTGTCCTGGCCGTGTCCGAGCCGTGTCCGAGCCGTGTCCGAGCCGTGTCCGGGCCGTGTCCGGGCCGTGTCCGAGCCCATCTGTCCCACGACACCCTCACCCCTCTGGAGCTGCGGGTTCCTGTTGGAATTCCAGGAACTCCCCCATCCAGCGGCACCACGGGACAGGGAAAGGGATCCCGGGATCCTGGAATGGTTCTGGTTGTTCTGGAAGGGCCTCCAAGCCCATCCCATTCCCTGATCCCAGGGAATCCCTGATCCCGGTGCCTCCAGCCCTGTCCAGCCCCAGGGATCCAGGGGCAGCCATGGCTTTTCTGGGAAGCTGTTCCCAGGCCTGGCCGCCTTCCCAGGGGAGAATTTCTTCCCAAATTCCACCCGAATTTCAGTCTGACCCATCCGTGTTTGTTCTGGCACTTCAATTCCTGAGGAACATTCCCTGTCCTGCTGCCCTGGAGCCCCTTCAGACACTGGAACTTTCTTCAAGGTGTCCATCCATCCATCCATCATCCATCATCCATCCTCCATCATCCATCCATCATCCATCCATCCATCCATCATCCATCATCCATCCATCCATCATCCATCCATCCATCATCCATCCATCATCCATCCATCCATCATCTATCCATCCATCCATCATCCATCCATCCATCCATCATCCATCATCCATCCATCATCCATCCATCATCTATCCATCCATCCATCATCCATCCATCCATCCTCCATCATCCATCCATCATCCATCCATCCATCATCCACCATCCATCCATCATCCATCCATCATCCATCCATCCATCATCCATCCATCATCCATCCATCATCCATCCATCATCCATCCATCATCCATCCATCATCCATCCATCCATCCATCCATCATCCATCCATCCATCATCCATCCATCATCCATCCATCATCCATCCATCCATCATCCATCCATCATCCATCCATCATCCATCCATCATCCATCCATCCATCATCCATCCATCCATCATCCATCCATCCATCATCCATCATCCATCCATCCATCATCCATCCATCATCCATCCATCCATCATCCATCCATCATCCATCCATCATCCATCATCCATCCATCCATCATCCATCCATCATCCATCAATCCATCCATCATCCATCCATCCATCCATCCATCATCCATCCATCATCCATCCATCATCCATCCATCATCCATCCATTCATCATCCATCATCCATCCATCCATCCTCCATCATCCATCCATCATCCATCCATCATCCATCCATCATCCATCCATCCCTCCTTTCATCCATCCATCATCCATCTTCAATCCATCATCCATCCATCATCCATCCATCCATCTTTACCTGTCAATATAAAATAAATAATATCTAATAAAAATAAATAATAATTATCATAGATAATTATTGATAATTAATTGTGAATATTAATATAATTTCTATTGAAGTCTCTATTGTGCAATTAAAGGGTTTCCAAATTATTTTATTTTTCCTTTTTAAATTATTTTACCAAATTATTCATGCAAATTAGACTTTCCAGTAATTATATTATATTATATTATATTACATTATATCATATTACATTCTATTTTATTACATTTAATTGTATTATATTATGTTATATTTCTTTATATTTCTTTACATTTCATTATATTATATTTTATTTCTTTCTTTTTCTTTATATTCCTTTCTATTAAATTATATTCCTTTATTTTTTTATATTTTTTATATTTCTTTATAATTCTTTTTTTTCTTTATATTTCTTTATATTTCTTTATTTTTCTTTATTTTAATCAGTGTCGGGGTGGGTTTATTATTGATAATCCCTGATTTTTATCAATATTTAGTATTTTTTATCAATATTTGGGAACTCTGAGTTCCTGATGGGATTTTTCACCTGGGTGCTCTTCCTGCTGGAATTCCCATTGTTTCCACCTGGTGCAATAATTATCAATAATTATCAATAATTATCAATAATTATCAATAATTATCAATAATTATCAATAATTTTCAATAATTATCCCCATTAACCCCAGCAAGGCAGGAATATCCCACCTGGCTGTTCTTTTCCCTCTTCCCTGAACCATTCCAGGATTTTTCCAGCCCCGGGTGATTTGGAATTCCGAGGAGGGAATTTCCAGAATTCCCTTTTTTCTGCTGGGAGAATGGAATGAGGGAATTAACGGGTGGGACAGACCCGGATCCAAAGGGAGGGATCAATTCCCTTGAAATTCTAATTTGGAAAAATGACTCGGGAAGCGCAAAAGGAGAAATTTTCCACCTGGGATGGATGAATTGGGAACGGGAATTGTGCTGCAAATTCACCCCGACTAAAGGAGACCCGGCAGAAAGGAGAAACCCAGGGGGATATTCCCAAAATTCAGGGTGGGCCCAAATCCCATGGAAATGCCCCCCAAAAATCAGGATACGCCCCAGTCCCATGGAAATGCTCCACAAAAATTCAGGGAGATTCTCCCCAAAAATCAGGACAGATCCCAATCCCATGGAGCTGTGCCCCAAAATACAGGACAGACCCCAAATCCGTGGAGATGCTCCCCAAAAACAGGATGGGCCCCAATCCCGTGGAAATGTCCCCCAAAAATCAGAACAGACCCCAAACTCATGGGAATGTTCCCCAAAAATTAGAACAGGCTCTAATCCCATGGAGATGCTTCCCAAAAACCTAGGGAGACTCCCCAAAAATTAGGACAGACCCCAATCCCATGGAAATGTCCCCCAAAAATCAGAACAGACCCTAATCCCATAGATAATCCTTCCCAAAAATCAGGACAGACCCCAAAGACATGGGAATGTTCCCCCAAAATTAGAACAGATCCAAATCCCATGGAAATGCCCCCCAAAAATCAGGACAGATCCCAGTCCCATGGAAGGGTCCCCCAAAAAGCAGGACAGATCCCAAATCCGTGGAGATGCTCCCCAAAAACAGGATGGGCCCCAATCCCATGGAAATGCTTCCCAAAAATCAGGACAGACCCCAATCCCATGGAAATGCTCCACAAAAATTCAGGGAGATGCTCCCAAAAATCTGGACAGGCCCCAATCCTACAGATAATCCCCCCCAAAATGCAAGACAATCCCTAAACTCATGGGAGTGCTCCCCAAAAAGCTGGATGGGCCCAAATCCCGTTGAAATGCTTCCCAAAAATCCAGGGAGACTCTCACCAAAAATCAGGACAGACCCCAATCCCATGGATATCATACCCAAAAATCAGGAGAGACCCCAGACTCGTGGGAATGTTCCCCAAAAATCAGAACAGGCCCTAATCCCACTGGAGATGATTGGGGTGGGAATCCCACACGGATGCAGCTGGAACGGTTTGGGAATGATTCGGGAATTATTTGGGAACAGGGATTGAGGTGGGAATCCCTCATGGAAACTGATGGAACGGGTTGGGAATTATTTGGGAATTATTTGGGAACAGGGGTTGGGATGGGAATCCCACATGAAATCAGACAGAAAGTTTTGGAATTATTTGGGAATTATGCGGGAACAGGGATTGGGGTGGGAATCCCACACGGATGCAGCTGGAATGGTTTGGGAATGGTTTGGGAATTATTTGGGAACAGGGATTGGGGTGGGAATCCCTCATGGAAACTGATGGAACGGGTTGGGAATTATTTGGGAATTATTTGGGAACAGGGGTTGGGATGGGAATCCCACACGGATGCAGCTGGAATGGTTTGGGAATGGTTTGGGAATTATTTGGGAACAGGGATTGAGGTGGGAATCCCTCATGGAATCAGATGGATTGGGTTGGGAATTATTTGGGAATTGTGGAGGTTTATGGATCCCATCCCACGGAGCTGGAGATCTCCAGGAGAAAACTCCCTGGAATTCCCAATCCCAGTTTTCCCCGCCCGGGCAGGACCCACCCCCTGTTTTCCCGGCCTGTCCCTCCCGATCCCGTTCCCTGGGATCCCTCGGGGGACACTCCCCTCCCCCCGGCTCCTGATTCCAGGCGTTATTCCAGAGGCAGATCCAGGCGGGACACACCTGGAGGGGCCCCGGGAGAACCCCGCGGGAGAGGGGAAAGGGGATTGAACCCCGCTCCGGGAATTCTGTGGGATCGGGGAATACCGGGAACGAGGCGGGCGGGATTCATCCCGTGGAAATTCCCGGCTCATCCCAGAGATGTCGGGCTTGGATCAGGGAACGGCCCGGGGCGAGCTAAGCCCGGCCTAGGAGCTAAGCTCCGCCTTCGGAGCCCGGCCGGGAGCTGGGCTGGGAAAAACTGAACTGGGGACACCTGGGGACATCTGGGACAATCCTGGGGACACCCGGGACAATCCTGGGAGCACCGGGGGACACCTGGGACAATCCTGGGGACACCTGGGACAATCCTGGGACAATCCTGGGGACACCTGGGCACACTGCTGGGACACTCCTGGGCACAATCCGGGGAACATCTGGGGACAATCCTGGGGACACATGGGACAATCCTGGGAGCACCAGGCGACACCTGGGATGCACTGGGGTACCCTGGGACACTGCTGGGACACCTGAGAACACCCGGGACAATCCTGGGGACACCTGGCGACACTGCCGGGGATATCTGGGACACTGCTGGGGACACCTGGGGAAATCTGGGGACACTGCTGGGAGAGTCCTGGGAGCACCGGGGGACACTGCTGGGACATTCCTGGGACACTGCTGGAGGCACTGGGAACACCTGGGACAACACTGGGAACACATGGGACAATCCTGGGGACAATCCTAGGGACACTTGGGACAATCCTGGGGACACTTGGGACAATCCTGGGGATACCTGGGACAACGCTGGGGACACCTGGGGACACTGCTCAGACACTCCTGGGCACAATCCGGGGAACATGTGGGGACAATCCTGGGGACAATCCTGGGAGCACCAGGCCACACCTGGGACGCACTGGGGGACACTGGTGGGACATTCCTGGGACGCTGCTGGAGGCACTGGGAACACCTGGGACACTGCTAGGGACACCTGGGGATACCTGGGGACAATCCTGGGGACACCTGGGACACACACCTGGGGACACCTGGGACGCACTGGGGGACTCTGCTCGGACATTCCTGAGACACTGCTGGGGACACCTAAGAACACCTGGGACAATCCTGGGGACATCTGGGGACACTTTTGGGACACTCCTGGGGACACCTGGGACAATCGGGTCAGTCCTGGGGACACCTGGAGACACCTGGGACAATCCCGGGGACACCTGGGACAATCCTTGAGACACCTGGGAACACCTGGGAACACCTGGGAACACCTGGGGACACCTGGGACAATCCTTGGACACACCTGGGGACACCTGGGACAATCCTTGGACACACCTGGGGACACCTGGGACAATCCCGGGGACACCTGGGACAATCCTTGAGACACCTGGGAACACATGGGAACACCTGGGGACACCTGGGACAATCCTGGGGACACCTGGAGACACCTGGGACAATCTCGGGGACACCTGGGACAATCCTTGGACACTCCTGGGGACACTTTTGGGACACTCCTGGATTCCCCAATCCTGGAAAAGCAGAATCCATTAATTAGAATGAAATAAATCTAATTAATCCATTAATTAATTATTTCCCCCACCTCCCAGCCCCTTTCCCACAATTTTCCCGCAGCTCCCGAGTTTCCTTCCCCCCTTTTCTGCTTTCCTGGGGAACCGAACCCTCCCGGCCGCGCCTTTCCCGGATTTTCCCCGCTGGTGACTCTGGAAAAACGCGGAAATCCCGCAGAAATATTTTCCTTTAAATCCTCGTTTCCCAGCGTGGATTTCTCTCCCGTTCAAGGGAGATTTCTTGGATAATCGCTTGGAAAAATAACTCTCATTACAGCGGGATCTCCCGTGGAAAACATTCCCACATCCACAATCAACTTTTCATTAAATAATTCAACCCCCGGCGCTTTTAGGGTTGGTTTGGGGATTTGTTTTTTTAATTATTTAATTTTTTTTCTCCCATCCTTGTGCTGAAAATCGGGATCCGATCTTTCAGGTTTTCCTCTGAGTCATTTTCCAAAGAAATTTCTCCTGCCTGGATGTGCTGCACTCCAGAAATGTAACGACATCCCTAAAAAATAAAATTTGAAAAAAAAAAAATAAGAAAAGGATTTTTTGATGAGAATTCTAATACATAAAAATATTTTTTAAAAAATAGTTTTTGAGGAGAATCATAATTAATTAAATCTCTGAATGGGGCTGCGAGAGCATCTTTTTCCATGGAGATGTGGAAAATTTATCCCAAAAAAAAAAAAAAAATCCGCATTTCCAAGTTGGAAACCCTCCCGCGAGGGATAACGGGATGCTCCTAAAAAATCCCAAATAATCCCAGCCCGTTCCCGAGGGAATCGCGACATTTATCGAGCAGGAACATACCTCAGGAAACCATGGAGATGCGGAGGGAGGTGAGGAGCGCAATTCCCGCCGGGAAAGCCGCGGGAATTCCGCGCCGCGCTCCCGATGGACGCCGGATTTAATCCGCGCTCGCCTTTTGTCCGCCAGGCAGAGCCGCCAAAAGATGGGAAAACTGGGGAAAAAAATAGTGAAAAAATTCAAATTTCACCCCAAAATGGGTTTGGAGTGAGCGGCGCCTCCTGGAATTGGGATTTTGGGGTGATGGGTGGGGACAGACCCGGGCACCCCCTGACCCCCCCAAGGGGCAAATCCCGGGGTGCGGCCGCCACCTGACTCCCGGCAAAAAAAAAATTAAATTAATAAAATCATAATAAATATCATAATAAACATAATAATAAATGTTATAATATATATAGTAATAAATATAATAATAAATATATTGATAAATATAACCATGCATAAATAAAATACTTATAATAATGGTAATGATAATAATAATGATAATAATAATAATAATGATAAATTTAGCTCCTTGCGTGGCCACTGCCCGGAGCTGCAGGAGAAAGTAAATTTTTTTTTTTTTTTTTTTTTTTTTTTTTTTTTTTTTTTTTTTTGGCCTGAAAGTGCCGAATCTTCCCCCAATTTCAGGAGAACGGGGCGGGGGAAGGAGGGAAAACAAACGCGGCGATTGAAGTGAGGGATTTTCCTGCTCGGCTCCCGGAGTTTCACCTTCCCCCAGCGCCGGCAGAGCAGAAATATTTAATTTTCAACTTTATTCCCAGGCTCCTTCCCCCCTATCCTGGCTGATAATTGAATTAGGGCTGCAAGAATGCGGCGGGGCTGCTGCTCCTGAGCTTTTCCCCCCCAAAAAACCCAAAAAAACTCCAGGAATTGTTTTTTTTTTTTTGGAAAGCAAGGAAGAGTTTTTTGGGAATTAGATTTATTTGCGTCGCGCCTGAGCCGGGCTCAAAGTTCGGGCTCAACTTGACACGTGGGAAAGAATTTTAAAGAATTTCAAATCGCTTTTTTTTCCCTCCTCACTGCCCAGTTTGGTTTTTATCGGGGGAGGGGGATTGAGGATGGAAAGGGAGGAAAACCCCGCGCGCGGATTTAGGCCGAGCTGAAATTGTTCCCCAGATTTTGGGGCGGGTTTTAAACGCTTGGCAGGAGCGGGATGAGGTTTTTGGGGGGCAGCAGCACCCGGGGGGGTTTTTGGGGCCCTTTTCCAGCTGCCAACAAAAGGAAAAGGCAGCGGCGGCTCCGGCGTCACGTCCCGCTGCGCGCTCCCTCCCGCGGCTCCCGAAGCTTTTTTGGGGGAAATTCGGGAATTCTCCGCCCCGTAATTAAAGGCGGTTGTTAATTAATGACACACCCCGGCTGGGCTGGCCCCAAATTCGGCCCCACAGAGTGAGGGGGGGTTGGGGTGAGGGGTGGGAAAAGCGGCTCCAAACTCCTTGGAGGGAGCGGGATGAGGGGTGGGGGACACTTAATTAATTAATTAGTAACATTTATTTATTATTATTCCACTTATTTATTTATTATCTAGCTGTTTTTTTTTTTTTAATTTCTCGCAATAATTTTATTTTTTTTTAATTTTGAATTTTAACCTGTTGTAATTGCTCTTTGCGTTCATTTTTATTCCTTTCAATTATTTCTTTCGAAGTCTTTATCTATTTTCTCAATCCTACTTTTATCTCCGATTTTACTTTATTTTTAATTTCCTTTTTTTTTTTTTTTTAATTTTATTTTATTTTTCCATCCACCCCGAGCCGCGCTCAGCCCATGCCCCGCCCTCTTTTCCCCTCCTGGAATCCACTTGGGGGAGAAAAAAAAAAAAAACCCTAAAAACACAAAATAAAACCCACAAAAAAAAAAAAAAAGGCGTAATTCCTAAATTTTCCCTGCTCTGCTTCACCCCGCTATCTTTTCTACCAGCTCGAGCTTTCCATGAAGAACCTGAGAATGACTAAAAACATCCCAAAAAAATCTGCGAGGAGCGCGGGGCTCCGCTCCCATTGGTGCCGGGGCCGGGCGCGGATCCCCCTTCCCATAAAAGAAAGGAGCCGGAGCCTATCAGAGCCCGCCCGTCCTTCCCACCGCCCCAAATTCCCCTCCGGAGCAACTTCCAGCCCCCTCCCCCTCCTCCCCACCCTCCTCCTCCTCCTCCTCCGTCCCTCCAGCGCTGCCACAACCGCGCCGCGAGGAGGAAGAACCGCAGCGCACGGAGCGAATCCGGGGGGCCGCTCTGCCCCCCGCCAGCCCTAAACCAGCCCAGAACCAGCCCTAAACCAGCTCTGAACCAGCTCTAAACCAGCCCTAAACCAGCCCCAAGCCCAGCCCAGCTCCCCGGCAACTTTGTGCCCGCTCCTCCCGGGTGACATTCCAGCGGAGCGGCCGCTCGGGACGCAGCCCCCAAACTTTCCCGGCAATTTCTGGTGGGTGATCCCCCCTCAATCCCCACCCCTCTCGTTGCAGCCTTTTGATTTTTTTTTTTCGCTTTTTATTATCGTTGTCCTCGTTATTATTATTTATTTTTTTTTTCTGGGTGTTTTTGGGGGTTTTTTCGCGTTCGGAGCCCAGATTTCTCCCTTGTTTTGCAGCCGCTGGAAGGGCTGGGAAGGTCGGAAGAGGCTGCCCCGCTGCCCCCCGCTTGTGCCCGGTGTCCCCCCAGCCCCGGTTGGCCCCGGAGCCCCTCGGCCGCCCCCCGACCATGGCAGCGCTGCCCGGGACGGTGCCGCGGATGATGCGCCCGGCGCCGGGGCAGAACTACCCCCGCACCGGCTTCCCGCTGGAAGGTAGGTCTGGAAAACCTGGAAAAGGGCTGGAATTACCGGGGGGGGGTGGTGGATTAGGTTTGGAAAAGCGCTGCTCCATCCTTCTGGAATTATTTGGGGGAGTAATTTTGGAAAAGCGCTGCTCCATCCCTCTAGGATGATTTGGGGGGTCAGTTTTGGGAAAGCGCTGCTCCATCCCTCTAGGATGATTTGGGGGGTTATTTTGGAAAAGCGCCGCTCCATCTCTCTGGAATTATTCAGGGGGGTAGTTTAGGAAAAGCGCTGCTCCATCCCTCTGGAATTATTTGGGGGGTTATTTTGGAAAAGCGCCGCTCCATCCCTCTGGAATTATTTGGGGGGTTAGTTTAGGAAAAGCTCCGCTCCATCCCTCTGGAATCACCCGGGAAGGGCCCTCGGGGCGGGGGGTGCGGTTGAACTCCGCTCTTGGGGGGTTCCCGAAATTCTCCCAACTCCTCACCCCTACCCAGCCCATTCCCGCGCCAATTCCCGGGATGTGCTTCTCAGTTTTCCCGTGTTTCGAGTATTCCCGGCATCTCGCAGGATTTTTGGGGCAGCTTCTCCCGCTTTGGGGGTTTTTTTTGGGGTTGGTTGTTTTTTTTTTTAACGTCCCGACAATTTCACCTTCTCATCAAAGCGAGGGAAAACAACCAAACTGATGCGATTTAACTTTTCGGAGGGGGAAAATAAGAATAAAAACCTTTATCCGGGGGGCTCCTGGAGCAGCGGGATGTCCTTGGCCGGCGCTGGCGAAGCGGGGACTCGGAACTGTCACCTCGCCGAGTGTCACCCATCCTCCCTCCGCCGTGCCTTTGTCACGCGGGGGGCGATTATTTCCAGGCACACACATTCCCAAAAAAAAAAAGGCAAAAAAAAGCAAAAAAAAAAAAGAGCAAATTTCTAGCCGGGACACCTCTGGCCGCATTTATTAAAAGCGGGGAAAATTTCATCCCGCCCGTGCTCAAGTGGCGAATCGCAAACCCGCGGAAAACCACGCAGGCTGCAAAACACACAGGGCGCGGGGATTTGCTGAAGTGCTTTTCTGTAGCAAATGAAGTAAAACAGACGGCAAGGGAAAGGATCAAAGGATTACAACAATATTTGCACAACATGACTGGGAATAATGAAAGGAGAGAGCGGCCGGCGCTTTTAGCGGCTCTTGAATGTAAAATTGGCCACTCGAGTGTTATCTGTCGATAATGATACATCCAGGGAGCGCCGGCCAAAGTGACTCGGAATTAGCGGTGCATGATTCTCGCTAAATCGCCAGGCAATTTCTGGAATCGACTTTTCTTTGTAGCAGGAGAGTGGAAAAAAAAAAAATTATATATATAAAGAAAAAAAAAAAAAATTAAAAATCCGCCGCTCTCGCCTCGCCTGGCCCTCGCCCCCTCCAGACTCGCGCAAATTACCCAGCTGAGTTCTGCCCCCTCCCATCCTTCCTCCCCTCCTTTTTGCCTTAATTTCCAGCCTGTGAAATCGTATTAATCTGCGAGATCTGCCGCGCGAGGTGTTCGATAAATTGGGGAGGGGGTGAAGGAGCCGCCGCCGCCCCCGCGCCCGGAGAGGCGGCGGCGAAGCGGCCGCGGGGTAAAAACTCCCCGAAACCCACCCAAAAAAACCTCAAATCACCCCAAAAAAAGTACCCCGAGGGTGTTTCAGAGGTGATTTCCAAAAGTTTGTGTGAAAGCGGAGCTCGGTAAATCGAGGCGAGAAGCGCGGGGAGGATTTTTGGGGGAGAAAAGGGAAGTTTTGGGAGGGTTTTGTCGTGCGGGTTTGGATCTCCTCGCGTTCCAAACTCCGGGAATGATTTCAAACCAAGGTGCGAAATCCCAAATCCGGACAAATTCACAGGGATGGACACACTGGGGATATCTCGGGGATGGGCAGAATTTTTATTTTCCCACTTTCCACGGGAAAATGTCCCGCGTGGTGCCGGGATAAACAAACACCGGGATAACCACGGAGCGCAGGGCACGGGCGAGACTTTTCCCCTTGTTTTAAACCTCCAAATCCCGGGAGAGAAGCGGGATGTGCGGGGAAGCACACGCCGGATTTTCCCCCTTTATTTTAACTTTTCCCCGTTTTTTTTTTTCTTTTTTTTTTTTTTTTTTTTTTCCTCCGTGTCCCTCGCAGTGTCCACCCCGCTGGGCCAGGGCAGGGTGAACCAGCTCGGAGGGGTTTTCATCAACGGGCGCCCGCTGCCCAACCACATCCGCCACAAGATCGTGGAGATGGCGCATCACGGCATCCGGCCCTGCGTGATCTCCCGGCAGCTCCGCGTCTCCCACGGCTGCGTCTCCAAAATCCTCTGCCGCTACCAGGAGACCGGATCCATCCGGCCCGGGGCCATCGGCGGCAGCAAGCCCAGGGTGAGTGCGCTGCGGGCACCGCGCCCCAAAATTCCGCCTTTTCCCGGGGGTCACAGAGTTTTCCAAGCGGTTTTTGTGGTTTTTTTTTTTTTTTAGGGGAAAAGGGTTTGAGTAAGGCTGAGATTTTTGGCCTCTACTAGGGAGAAAGCGAGGCCCGAGTTGGAGGTGATGGATGGATTAAAGTGGTTTCTTTTTTTTGTTGCTTCCACGTGCAACAAGTGGTGCGCGCTGGAGCGATTCCGGCGGGCTGTGGGGAGCGGGGAATCCGCGATTTTGTGCGAATAGGAAATCCCTGGCTGTCCAAAAACACCCCAAAATTGTCCCCTGAGCTCAGGATAATCCCACCCTGCCGGCTCTCCCAGACACCCGCGTTTAGGATTTTGGGGAGCGGGGCCTTTTCCCAGCTGGATTTCTCTCCTTTCCCCGCTCCCAATCCCGATTTTCCACCCCGAACCCCGCAGCCGGGGCTGAGCTGCGCCGCTCAGCGCTTCTTTTGAATTAAAAGCGCTTTTTTCCCCCCTGCTCTCCCTCCCTTCCCGTCCGTCCACCCCCGCGGGGACACCCCGGCGCCCCTTGGTCACAAAAGCAGGTCGCGACTCCCGACGTGGAGAAGAAAATCGAGGAATACAAGCGGGAGAACCCCGGGATGTTCAGCTGGGAGATCCGGGACCGGCTGCTCAAGGACGGGCACTGCGACCGCAGCACGGTGCCCTCAGGTGAGAAGGCAGCTTGGCCACAGCCCCGCGGCGCCGTGGGAATGGTTCTCCCACGGGAAAGGATTCCCGGAGGATCCAAACACCCTCCTGGGAAACCTCCCCCAGAAAACCCCGGGATTTGTGCCCCGGATGCTGCAAACCCAAGCACAAACAAAGCCCCTTTTCCCAACTTTCTCCAGCTCCCTGGAAAACTGGGGGGATGCTGGGGATGGGGGGAGACCTCCAGAGGAGCCCCCCAAATCCAGGGGGGAAGGGGAGCTGGGATTTGAGCTGTGGGGGCCGAGCAGCAACGTCTCCATGGGGCAGAGATCCATGAGATCCACGGATTCGTGAGATTCCGTGAGATTCCCAGAGACCTGGAGAGATCCAGAGGTCAGTGAGATCCCCAGAGATCCAGGGATACATTAAATTCGTGAGATTCCCAGAAACCTGGAGAGATCCAGAGATCAGGGAGATCCCCAGAGGTCCAGGGATTCATGAGATCCACGAGATTCGTGAGATTCCATGAGGTTTCCAGAGACCTGGAAAGATCCAGAGATCAGGGAGATCCCCAGAGATCAGGAGATCCGTGAAATTCCACGAGATTCCATGAAATTCCACGAAATTCCACGAGATCCCCAGGGATCCATGGGGAGCGAGGCCGGATCCCAAAGTTCTGCCTGCAGGGATGTTTTTGGGGTCCGGGCTGCTCTGCCTGTGAGTCCCTGTTGGTTTTGGGGCCCGGAGCTCCATCCCTGCTGTGGGAATTTGGGAATTGCGGGTTTTTTCCCCCAATTTACAAGATTTGTGGCTGCCCTGGGACACCCCGCAGCGGATCCACTCGGGGAATTTTGGGACCGGGAGATGCTGCAGGTGCATTCCCGGCGCTTCCCACTTTTCCCAGGCAGCTTATACTCTCCTTTCTGCCTTTGACTGTCCGAGGTTTAGTGAGTTCGATTAGCCGCGTGCTCCGCATCAAATTCGGCAAGAAAGAGGAGGACGAGGAGTGCGACAAGAAGGAGGAGGACGGCGACAAGAAGGCCAAGCACAGCATCGACGGCATCCTGGGCGACAAAGGTACCGGGGGAGGGACACGGGGGTGGCTCCAGAGCCGCCCGGTTCGGCTTTTCCCAAAAAATCCCTGCGCTGCCAGGAGGTGGGAGAGTTGTCGGTGCTGTGCTCGGGATCAATTATCCATTAAAAAAAAAAAAAATGGAGGTCGGGAATGGCCGGAGGGGGGGAGAGGCACCTCGTAAATGAATTTGTTAAACAGATTTCGCTGCCGCCCGCCTAAGTGGTCCCCTGGAACCGGGGCTGACAGGTGACCGATGGCGCCGATCAATATCAATTAGGGACGGGAGCCGCCAGCGCCGCCGGGCACCCGCGGGACACGGGGGGTCCCCGGAGCACCCCCGAACTATCCTGGGAAAAATTACCCATCCGGCTTTTCCTGGAACGAGAAACGATCCAGGGAAAACCCTGCGCTGCTGGAGGGGGAAGGCTCCGCGCCAGGATCTGTTATCACCTCCCAGACCCGCCAGGAAAATTCCAACTTTTCCCAGCTGGGAATGTGAACTTGGGGGCGGGAATTGGAGCGCGGGTTCCAAAACAAAACCAAACCAAAGCAAACAAAAGAGAAGGTGGAATTTTGAGGGAGAACCCGCCAGATTCGTCAGGGAATAAAAGCGGAGTTGGAGCCGCTCGGGTCGGGCACGGAATTAGCGCCGCGTGCCGGAGCTCGGAGCATTTTTGGGGGAGAAAAAGGCGATTTTGGGAGTCCCGGGCCGCGGGAAATTCCGATTCGGTTTTCTCCCGAATGGGAGCAAAGCCAGGACGGGCTGGGGTTGAGCGGAGTTGGAATTTTGGGGGATTTGTGGCATCCCCCAGTCCCGGCGTGGGAATCGCTCCCAAACTTTCCCCGTCGCTCCCAAATTTCCCCCAGTTTGGGACAAGTGGGGCAATGGTGACGTGGGGGGGAATTTTGGGGCAGAAAAGGCTCCCCCGAGCCGCGATAGCGGGAGTTGAAAATGAAGGTGCACAAAAGGGGTTTTATTTTATTTTATTTCATTTTATTTTTTTTAAGGATCCGATCCTTCCCCCCCGCCCCACTCTCTTTTCCCAACCTTGAAGATGAACTTCACTTACAAAGACCTTCGAGTCTATTGAAGCTTTATAAGGAAAAGATTCCTGACCACAAAAGCAAACAGCGGAGAAAAAAAAATAGAGAGAAAAGAAAAAAAAAGAAAGAAAAAAAAAAAAAAAAGAAAGAAAGAGGGGGGAAAAGGGGGAAAAACCCGAGACCGCCTTAAAAATGGAGTAAAGGGATGGGGGAGGGAGGGCGCGTCCATTCTCATTCAAAATTCCGCGAGGAGGAGAAAAACTTTTGGACAAAGGGCCGAGGACGGGAAGAAAGGGAGATAAATTATTCAAAACTCCCTGCTGTTAGATAGTTTTGTAATATTATCGGAGCGGCTGCTGCAGAAAGGCAGAGCCGTTGGACGCTGCAAAATGTTGCTGTGATTTGGGAGAGGGGCGATGCTCATTTGCAAATCGGGGCCATTGTGTCCTCCAGAAGCTCCCCCCGCTCATTTTCGGGGTGTTTTTAATTTTATTAAAAGGGGGAAAAAAGAGATTTTGGGGAGGGGGCGTTAAGTTGTGTTTTCAGCCAGGCTCGGAAAAAATATCTTTATTTTTGAAACAGCGGGTTGGGTTTGTTTTTTTGGTTTTTGTTTTTTTTCCCTCTGTCCTCGCGTTTACCCCCAAAAGAAAAATTAAAAAAAAAAAAAAATAAGAATGAAGGAGCGGGGAGCTTTTTATCCCTGATTAGCACGCAAGAAGTGCGTGTCAAGAGGCAAAACAAAACGCTCCCTTCTGCCTTCATGGGTGAGGCCGCGGACAAATCAAACACGAGCCCCCGTTCCTGGATGAAAGGGGGCTAATTTGGGCAAATTCCCGCGGCCGGAGCCTGTGGAGCGCCGCGCTCCCTCCGAGCGCGCACAATCTCTCCCGGCCCCGCAGAGAAATCCCAATTTTTCCGCAATTCCCGCTTTTTTAGCCCCGGCCCAAAAGAAATCCCAAAAAAAAAAAAAAAAAAAAAAAAAAAAAAAAAAAAACACCGCTGGAATTCGGGGAAATTTGGGTCTCCAACAGGAGCGTCCAAAATTCCGAATTTCCCGCTGCCCGGGCGGGTTTTAACGCCTGGGAAAGTGTTAATGGCCCCAATTAAGATAATTGATGATCCCGCTTGTAAAACTCTGGCAGGCGGCGGCTGGAAAACGCCGCGGTTTCTGCTCGGGAAAAAAACTCGATTTCTGCTGGAAAAAAAAAAAAAAAATTGTGCTGGGAAACGCGGCGATTTTACATCCCGCAATTAAAACCCCATCAGGGCTTTTTCTGCCTCCACCCGGTTTTTATTTCCAGGTGGCTCCCACCAAAACAAACCTCGCGCTGCTTGAGGGAGGGGAAGATTTTTGTTTATTTTTTATTTTTTTTTAAATCAATTTCATCACCCTCCGAGAAGGGGAGAAAAAGTTTGGGTTTGCTTTTTTTTTTTTTTTTAAATCTTTTTTTTTTTTTTTAATTTTTTTTTTTTTCGCTCCGTGGCGGGTTCTCCTCGCGGGGAGCCGGGGGAAGACAGCCCTAAATGCTCTCTCTTTTTAAGTGGGAAAGAAAGCTTCCACCCTGCGCCTGTTTCTTTCTATCGTCTGCTTGGCATTTAATAATGTTAAGACTTATTAGAGCTGGTAATGAAAACTGTGGCTGTTGAATAGGGAGCTGTGTTGGAGAAGGGTGTAATAGCTCCAAGGCATGCTAAGAAATGTATTTATCCCCAATCAGTACTCACTCTCTGAGTTCCCAGCACAAACGTTAAGTTGAAGGGTTTTAAGGCAGATTAAATTGAGCCTTTATTTCTTTGCACTTTCATCTTTAAACGGCTCACTCCAGCTAGCCCTGGGCGGATATTCATGAGGCTTCACTTCGGGTTTTTTTTAATTTTTTTTTTTTAATATATGTTTATTTTATATATATATCTATCCTGGTTAACAGCGAGTTGTTGTTGCTGGTTGTTGTTATTATTATTATTATTATCTGTTGTTATTTATTAGGGAGGGGATGCGCCGCTCTCCCCCTCGCTGGGGGTGGAATTTGGGCGCCCCCAAATTTCGGGGGGCGCTGCTCGGGGGTTGCTGGGGAGGGAGGGAATTGATTGAGGCCAGACCTGGGGGGTCCCCCCGGGCAGCGGCGGGGACGGGGGCGCTGCCCCCCCGGAGCCCCCCGGGTTTGGTTTTGGGGTGGAATCGCAGGTTTTTAGGGGATTTTCCGCTCTGTGCCCCCCGAGTTTGTGCTCTCGGCTGATTTTGGGGGAAAAGCGGCGGGGTCGGTTCCGAATTTGGGGGAAAGCTGGACAGTGATGGGATTGGGGTTCCGAATTTGGGGGAGAGCTGGAGAGAGGCGGGTTTGGGTTCAGATTTTGGGGGAAAGCTGGACAGTGATGGGATTTGGGTTCCGGATTTGGGGGAAAGCTGGAGAGGGGTGGAATTTGGGTTCTAATTTTGGGGGAAAGATGGAGAGAGGAGGGATTTGGGTTCAGATTTTGGGGGGAAGTGAGACCGTGATGGGATTGGGGTTCCGAATTTTGGGGGAAAGCTGAACAGTAATGGGGTTTGGGTTCCGGATTTTGGGGGGAAAGAGGGAGAGCAGCGGGATCAGGGTTCCGAATTTGTGGGGAGAGCAGCGGGATCAGGGTTCTGAATTTGGGGGGAGAGCAGCGGGATCAGGGTTCCGAATTTGGGGGAGAGCAGCGGGTTCGGGGTTCTGAATTTGGGGGAAAGAAGGAGGAAAAGCTCCGCTGGAGCTGGGGACAGTGCGGGAGGGGGGACAGGGACAATTCCAGCCGGGAGCCGCCAGCACCGCTCCCGCCGGGATTTTGGGGAGCGGGGGGTGGTTTGGAAGGTCCCGCCCGGTTTGGGGGAGCTCGGGAGGAGCGGACGGAGCAGGGGGGACCCCACACCTGGGCAGGGCTTTGTTCCCCCAGCCGGCCGTGAGGCAGGAGGGGCTGCGGGGCCGATTTATCAGCAAACAATCGGCGCGGGTTTAAAAACCAACACGCGGCTCCTCTGTAAATGTGTGTTTAGAAGCGCGGGGGGGGCCGCGAGCAGACACTTCATCAAATCAAGGGATTACCAAAGGTTGGCAATCTAATCAAACAGAGCCCAGGCGGGATTTGTGAGTGTTGCGAGCGGGATCAGCTCTAATAATGGGGGGCAGGAGAAGAGATAGGGAGGTGTCAAGCAATTCATTGGCTTTAGGCTGAGTTATTCTGTGCATATTTCAGGCCGAGAGGAGAGGGAAGAGAGGGAAAGAGGAATAAAAAAAAAAAAAATGCAGGGAGAGGGAGGGGGGGGCTGGATGCGGGCGCACACGGAGCTTACATGTCACAAAAAAAGCTGAGACAAATGAGGTACAACAATAAACACAGATAACAATTACAAAGGCAAACAGTGGCTTTTGGGAACGGGAACCTGGGCTACATAAACAAAGTCGGCAAATGTTCGCAAGATAAACTCCTGCCTAAATCGAGTGTGACGGGGAGGAGAGAAGAGAGGAGGAGAGATAAGGCTGGAGAGGGGAATGAACGAGAATAATCGAACACGAGGCGTTTGAAAAAACAAACTTGAGACAAGGATGCGGCGAGCGGGGCTCGGCTGCGCGGGAGGGAGCGAAGGAACAGCGGGGAAATGTCTGAGATCCGCGGGTTCTCTGCACTTGGGGGTTTTTTTTCCTTCTCTTTCCCTCTTTTTTTTTTTTGAGGGGGGAGAAGCAAAGGATCCATCCTGGAGCGGGGGGAGTGGGAAGGGAAATGTCGGGATCAGAGGCAGGTGGGGAGCCCCGGACGGCGGAGGAAGCGCGATGGAGACGTTTTAATGTGGAATTTGGAGGGGATTTCATTACCCAGGGCGGGAAGGAAGCAGATTTTGGGAGCAGGGGGGAGATGGAGCTGCGATGGAGCAGCGCAGGAAGGAAACGGGGAGGGCTCGTCCTAATGGCAGGTTTGGGCTCTAATTGGGGGGCAGAGATGGAATTAAGGCAGGAAAGGCTGAGAGGGAAACGCGCGATCCAGGGGTTGCTGCAAACAAACAGATCCCCCCCAAAAATCGCCGCTTTTAACCCGAAATCATCTCAGCGAGCAGCTCAAGGCCGCGCTGGGTCTCGCTCTCCCGTTGAGGGTTTTTTCCAAGCGGGAATTGCGCCCGGGAGAGGGGAGAGAGAGACGTGTCTGCAGCGTGGTTAAAGGAATTAGATATTTACCAGTTTGAAATAAGCCTGGCTATGGAAAAAAAAAAAAAAAAAAAAAAAAAAAAAAAAAAAAGGAAAAAAAAAAGGAAAGAAAGTGGCGGGGGGGGTGGAGAGAGAGAGCGAAGATGAGACGGGAGAACACTTCAAACGAATTCATCATCTGGAGTGGCGAAGGGGAGATTTAGAGACAGTATTGGGAAGTTATTTAGATATTAATAACATATTTTCCTGAGGCGTCAGGAGTGCCTCCATACGCACTTTTCCCTCGCAGCTATTTGGCTGGGTGAAATATGGGAGACCCAAATGTTGGGGAGAGATAACACAATCAGCCGAGCCCTGGTCCTGCGACTGCATCACGGCGTTAAACCCGGATTAACCTCCCCTTCCTCCCCCTCCCCCGCCGCTTTTTCACACCCCCCCCTCCCCAAATTCCACCCCCCACGAGAAGCTTTTTCCAAATTTTTTCAGGGGAATTTCCTCGGCGGGGTTTTAAAGCACATATAAGAGCGGCCTTGAAGCGGGAAGGGACTTACTCCGGCATTAGGGTGAAGGATCTTGGGGAAAATTGCGTTTGCCACAAAAGAAATAAAAAAAAAAAAAAAAAGCGAATCAGGGCCCCTCCGCAGACCTGGGCTTTGCAGATATTCTGTGTTTAAGGACATTATTCTTAAAAAGAAGTGAGGAAAAAAAGCCCGTTTCGATCAGCTGCCACTTTTCTCTCCTCTTCCCCCACGCGGTTTTAGTCGCATTTTTTTTAAAAAATGCTTTTTATTATATTTTTATTAAATGGGAACTTTACCCTGGTTTGGGCTCTGGGGTTTTTGGGGGGTGAGGTGATGCTGAGGGGGTGAGGAAAGGAGGGAAGGGGAACAGCGGCTGGGAGCGCTGAGGGGGCAGTGCAGGAGCCAGACCCAGAATTGGGGTTTTGGGGCGCTCCTGCTCCCCCCTCATCCCGGGGAAAAGCAGGAATGGAGGAGTTGGGAAGCGCAGGTGCAGCTCCGGGAGGGAGCAGAGCTCGGGATGGGGCGGGGAGGGAGGGTCGGGGTATCCCCCTCCCAAAAAAAACCCTCCTCCTCCTCCTCCTCCTCATCCCCGCGCCACAAAGGGAGCTGGATGTCACTAATGCCACTTTATAAAGACATTTGTCACCCGGAGTTGGGGACAAGGGGGGAAGGAAGGGCGGGAGCCGCCAGCGCAGCGGGGTTTGGGAGGTGCGGGGGACGAAGGTGATGAGGAGATGATGATGAGGATGATGATGGCGGCGAGATTTTGGGGGCACCGGCTGGGACTGAGCCGTGCGCTCGGGGCTCTCGGGAGGGACAAGAGGGTTTGGAGCTGCTCGGGGTGGGGCTTGGAGCCCCTCGGAGAGGGTTTTGGAGCTCCTGGGAGCTGTTCTGGAGCTCCTGAGGGAGGGTTTTGGAGCTCCTGGGAGCTGTTTTGGAGCTCCTGAGGGAGGGTTTTGGAGTTCCTCAGGGAGGGCTCGGGGCTCCTCGAGGTAGTTCGGAGCTCCTGGGAGCGGTTTTGGAGCTCCTCAGGGAGGGTTTGGAGTTCCTCAGGGAGGGTTCGGGGCTCCTCGAGGTGGATTTAGAGTTTTCTGGATGGAGTTTGGAACTCCTCGGGGAGAGTTTGGAACTTCTCAGGGGGAGTTTGGAGCTCCTGAGGGTAGTTTGCTGATCCTCAGGAAGGGTTGGAGCTGAGTTTGGAGCTCCAGGGGGAGGGTTTGGAACTGAATTTGGAGCTCCTCGGGGTAGTCTGCAGTTCCTCGAGGAGGCTTTGCAGCTCCTCGGGGTGAGTTTGGAGCTCCTCAGGAAGATTTGGAGCTGGGTTTGGTGCTCCTCGGGGTGGGTTCGGTGCTGGGTTTGGAGCTGCTCGGGGAGGGTTTGGAGCTGAGTTTGGTGCTGGGTTTGAGGCTGGGTTTGGGGCTGGGTTTGGAGCTGGGTTTGGAGCTGAGTTTGGTGCTGGGTTTGGGGCTTGGTTTGGAGCTGGGTTTGGTGCTGGGTTTGGGGTTCCTCGGAGCAGGTTTGGTGCTGGGTTTGGAGCTGGTTTTGGGGTTCCTCGGAGCAGGTTTGGTGCTGGGTTTGGAGCTGGTTTTGGGGCTCCTCGGAGCGGGTTTGGTGCTGGGTTTGGAGCTCCTTGGAGAGGGTTTGGTGCTGGATTTGGGGCTGGGTTTGGTGCTGGGTTTGGAGCTCCTCGGAGAAGGTTTGGTGCTGGATTTGGGGCTGGGCTTGGTGCTGGGTTTGGAGCTGGGTTTGGGGTTCCTCGGAGCGGGGGTGGTGCGGGGTTTGGTGCTGGGTTTGGGGCTCCTTGGAGCTGGGTTTGGGGCTCCTCGGAGTGGGTTTAGTGTTGGGCTTGGTGCTGGGTTTTGTGCTGGATTTGGAGCTGGGTTTGGGGCTGGGTTTGGGGCTGGGTTTGGAGCTCCTTGGAGCGGGTTTGGTGCTGAGTTTGGGGCTCCTCGGGGAGACGGGGACTCTCCCAGCCCAGCCTCGCCCCCGCGCAGAGCAGCGGGGTAGGTGAGGAGAGGGGAGGCCGCTGGAGGAAATGGAGGCCGAGAGCCTTTGATCCTCGGCTGCTCTCCCTTATCGGGAACACCCGCGCCACAAAGGAAGTTCATCACATCACAGCGGCTCGCGCCGCTAATTAGCGGCCGCTGCGGCTGCCGGGGCGAGGCGGGAGCTGCGGGAGCTGAGGTGGCTGAGGGAGCTGAGAGAGCTGAGGGAGCTGAGGGAGCTGAGGGAGCTGAGGGAGCTGAGGTGGCTGAGGGAGCTGAGGGATCTGAGGGAGCTGAGGGAGCTGAGGGAGCTGAGGGAGCTGAGGGATCTGAGGGAGCTGAGGTGGCTGAGGGAGCTGAGGGATCTGAGGGAGCTGAGGGAGCTGAGGGATCTGAGGTGGCTGAGGGAGCTGAGGGATCTGAGGGAGCTGAGGGATCTGAGGGAGCTGAGGGGTCTGAGGGAGCTGAGGGAGCTGAGGGAGCTGAGGGAGCTGAAGGAGCTGAGGGAGCTGAGGGATCTGAGGGATCTGAGGGAGCTGAAGGAGCTGAGGGATCTGGGGGAGCTGAGGGAGCTGAGGGAGCTGAGGGATCTGAGGGAGCTGAGGGAGCTGAGGGAGCTGAGGGAGCTGAGGGAGCTGAAGGAGCTGAGGGATCTGGGGGAGCTGAGGGAGCTGAGGGAGCTGAGGGAGCTGAAGGAGCTGAGGGATCTGAGGGAGCTGAGGGAGCTGAGGGATCTGAGGGATCTGAGGGAGCTGAAGGAGCTGAGGGATCTGGGGGAGCTGAGGGAGCTGAGGGAGCTGAGGGAGCTGAGGGAGCTGAAGGAGCTGAGGGATCTGAGGGAGCTGAGGGAGCTGAGGGATCTGAGGGAGCTGAGGGATCTGAGGGAGCTGAGGGGTCTGAGGGAGCTGAGGGAGCTGAGGGATCTGAGGGATCTGAGGCCACACGTTCCGTGCTCGGCTGCCTCATCCATCGGGAGCAGCGCTGGGAATCGAGCCGGGAATTGAGCCGGGAATATCATTGAAAGGATCATAGGATATATCAGTGGGAATTTAATTTGGGGTGTGGTTTGGAATATCACTGAGAGTATTATTCGGAGTATCATTGAGAGTATCATTGGGAATATAATTTGGGATATAATTTGGAATATCATTGAGGCTGTCACTGGGAATATCATTTGGAATATCATTGGGAGTATCACAGGGAATATCACTGGGAATAGAATTTGCGATATAATTTGGAATATCGAGACTATCACTGGGAATATAATTTGGAATACCACTTGGAATTTCATTGGGAGTATCGCTGGGAATAGAATTTGGGATATAATTTGGAATATCATTGGGAGTATCACTAGGAATATCACTGGGATGTAATTTGGGCACATTGGGAATATCATTTGGGATATAATTTGGAAATATCGTTTGGGATGTCACAGAGAGCATCATTTGGAAATATCACTTGGAATATCATTGAGAGTATCATTGGGAATATAATTTGGAATATCGTTGAGAGTATCATTGTGGTGTGGGATGGAGGGATGGGATGAGAGATGGGATGGAGAGATGGGATTTGGGGATTTTTGAGCTATTTGAGGGATGCTCCACCCAGGGATGGTCCCTCCACCTCCCCCTGCCCCAGCAGAGATTCCCGGGGGAATTTGGGGAGCAGAGGGAAACTGGGGGTGCCAAGGGGGCAGCGGGGAGGGCACGGGGGTGTCCCCTGCCCCATAGAGGTGTCCCCTGTCCCCATATAGAGACAGAGGTGTCACCTCTCCCGTAGGGAGAAGTGTCCCCTGTCCTATATGGAATGTCCCCTGCCCCATAGAGGTGTCACCTGTCCCATAGAGGGAGAGGTGTCACCCCTGCCCCATAGTGAGTGTCCCCTGTCCCACAGAAAGAGGGGTGTCCCCTGTCCCATAAAACTGTGTCACCTGTCCCATACTGGGGTGTCCCTTGCCCCATACTGGGGTGTCCCCGGCCCCATACTGGTGTGACCCCTGTCCCATACTGGTGTGACCCCTGTCCCACACTGGTGTGACCCCGGCCCCATACTGGTGTGTCCCCTGCCCCATACTGGTGTGTCCCCTGCCCCATACTGGTGTGTCCCCTGTCCCATACTGGTGTGACCCCTGTCCCACACTGGTGTGACCCCGGCCCCATACTGGTGTGTCCCCTGCCCCATACTGGTGTGTCCCCTGTCCCATACTGGGGTGTCCCCGGCCCCATACTGGTGTGTCCCCGGCCCCATACTGGTGTGTCCCCTGCCCCATACTGGGGTGTCCCCTGCCCCATACTGGGGTGTCCCCTGCCCCACAAGCTGAGGTTCCCTTGCCCCACTGAGGGCCGATCCTTTTCCCCAGAAGGATTTCCCTGTGCCCCACGGAAGGATTCTCCTTTGCCTCCTCAAGGACTCCTCTCCCTGACCCCAAAGGGGGCTCTCCACCCTCAAAGGTGCTCCATAATCCCAAAGATCCTCCCTGTCCATAAGAACTCTCCCTGATCCCAAAGGACAATCTCTGCCCCCAAACGACTCTCATTGATCCCAAAGGATTCTCCCTGCCCCAAAGATCCTCCCTGCCCCGAAGGGCACTCCTTGATCCCAAAGGACCCTCCCTGATCACAAATGACTCCCTCTGATCCCAAAAGACCCTTCCTGATCCCAAAGGACTCTCCCTGATCCCAAAGGACTCTCCCTGATCCCAAAGGACTCTCCCTGATCCCAAAAGGCTCTCCCTGATCCCAAAAGACTCTCCCTGATCCCAAAGGACTCTCCCTGTCCCACCAAGATTCTCCCTGATCCCAAAAGATTCTCTCTGCCCCCAAAAGACTTTCCCCACCCCAAAGGACCCTCCCTGATCCCAAAGGATTCTCTCTGCCCCCAAAGGATGCTCCCTAATCCCAAAGGACAGTCCTTGACCCCAAAGGACCCTCCCTGATCCCAAGGGACTCTCCCTGCCCCAGGGATGTTTCCGAGGGGCTCCCTCGCGCTGTTTTTACCCCCCTGCCCTGGGCCTGCCCCGGCCGAGGGAGGAAAAGGGAAAAGGAAAAGGAAAAAAGGAAAAGGGAAAGGAAAAGGAAAAGGAAATCCCTTCTTGGTTTTCACCCGCTCCCCTCGGGAGTTCTCGGTGCCACAATCGGAAGGAGCCCCCGGCTGACCCGGGACCCTCAGAGCCGCCTTTGTCCCAGCCCGGGGACATCTCGGGGACACCCAGGGACACCCAGGGACACCCAGGGGACACCCAGGGGACACCCAGGGGACATTCAGGGACACCCAGGGGACATTCAGGGGACATTCAGGGACACCCAGGGGACACCCAGGGGACACCCAGGGACACCCAGGGACACCCAGGGGACATTCAGGGGAGAAGAAAGCGCCGCTGCCCCCAGTGGGCCGGGGGGGCCTCAATTAATGACCCCCAACCTCTGCAAGTCCCTAAACGACCCGAGGAGCGGCCGCTGCTGATTTTAAAGGAATATTTAATTTAAATTTCTATTTATTGACACATTTAGCCAGCGTTCAGCCGGCGCTTTCCAGAGGGATCCGTGGATTTTTTTTTTTTTTTTTTCCCGTGTGGCCACTTAATTATTTTGAAATTCCGTCGCCACTCCCGCAGAAGATGCTGTTTGATGCTAAAAAGCAGCAAATTGAGCTATTTGAAGCTTTCCTCCCCCCTTTTCCCTCCCTGGGAATGCGGATATTTGGGTTGTACCTGGTTGCTCCGTTTTTTCTGTGGTTTTTTTTTTTTTTTTCCCCGGAGTTTTTTTCCCCTTAATCTCCTTCCAGCCGCAAACCCTCCCCCGCGCGGGGCTCGCAGCGGGATCGCGGCGATTTCCACGCCCGAAAACTTCGGCAAAAGGAGGAGGAAAGTTTTTGCAGGCTTTGACAAACGGTTTGTTTTGCCTTTTTTTTTTTTTTTTTCTATTTTTTTTTTTTTTTTTTTTTTTTAAATAAACAAACTGAACCAGGCGGGTTTTGCCATCCCAAATTCACCGCGGGGGGTGGAAAGAAGAGACGGCTCAACCTCGGGTGGTGAAACCTCAGACACGATTTTTTTGGGGGGAAAATGATATAAAAATAATTCCAGAATCCCAAAGGAAAACGCTCCCAGGTTCAGGGAGCAGAGAGAGGAGAAATTCCCCAATTTTCGCCCTGCTCGGCCAAGCTGTGCCAGGGAATAACGCGGGGATTCCTTCGGGATCAATCCCAAGAGATAAAACAACTGGAGCCGGGAGAGGGGCCGGGCTCGGGGTTTAACCACGAGGAGAAAAAAACACCCCGCAGCCCCAAACCCGCGGGGAACGCGAAATTTTGGGGTGATATTTTCCTGCTGGGAAGAGAAAAAGCGGCGCCTCACCGCGAGTTTCCTCGGCGATTTTAAACTTTTTTTTTTCTTTTTTTTTTTATTTTTTTTTAAACTCTTTTGCCGTCCCCCTCCTCTCTCTCTCTCCCCGTATTTTTTTTTTTTTTTTTTTTTTTTGCTTTCCGCGGGTATTTTTCCCCCTCCCCGCTCTGTTTTTTCTCCCCTTAACCCCGCTCCTTTTTTGTGCGCCCGCCTTTCATGGCGAGCGCGGCTTTCCAGCTTGCTACACTTTCTAAGTGCCTCAATGGCCACTTTAGAAATACAAACAACTTTTAGAGATAAAATAACCAAACCAGAATGGGACTTTCAATGGGGGAATAGTTGTTGTCCTTTACCATGGAGTGTGCAGCCGCCTCTGCCTAATCCAGCTTTCATTTTCACCGACAAATGCCAAGAATCTATATCTGTCTCCCAACCCCTCGGGAGCTTGATTACACGACAAAAGGCTGCCATTATCCGCCGCAGAAAACAGGGAGGGGACACGGGGGGCTCGGGCCTCTGAGGATGAGGGCATCTCCAAACTATTGACTTAGTGGATGAAGTCAAGAGCAAACACGCTGAGATCTGAAGGGGAGGGGGGGGAAGGAGCTCCGGGAGCTGGGGGGATGCTCGGGGAAGGAAAAAAGCGGCGGAAAGTGGAGAGGAAGGGACAGGAGAGAGGTTGGGGAGGTTCGGATCCACCCGGGAAATGTTTTTCTCCCTCCTCATCCCGGGTGAAGCTCCAGCTCTCACTCCCACCCCGCCCCGTTCATGTGCAATTTTATTTTTGGGTGGTTTTTTCCCCTTTATGGTGATATTTAGTTTTCTTGAAAGATCATCTCTGTTCATCCTCATGGCGCTTTCCTCCCGAAGGAAAAAGGAGGAAAAAGCCCAAATCGGGCTCCTTGGGGGCGCAGGGATGCTGCGGGATCCCCACCCCGCGTGCTGTGACCCCAAGAGAGCCTCACCCCAAAGTTTGGGGGGTCGGGGGAAATCTCCACCCCAGCAGCCCGACCCAGATTTTGTCCCCAAAGCGGGTCAAGGTCTCGGGCGCGGAGCCGCGCTCGGGCCCGCAGGCGGGCCGGGAATTGGGGGGTTCGGAGGGTGGGGAAGGGGTGAAACCCCCAGCGGGGCCGCGGGGAGGTGAAGCCACCCCAGACACCCCAAATCCCGGCTCAGCCCGGCCCGAAGCGATCCCGTCCCTTGCCGGGGTCACCTGCGGAGAAATCCGCACCGAAGGAATCCCGCCGCCCTTAATTAATGTTTAATTAACGCGGCGCAGCGGTGCCGCGAAAAGGGAGATTTTGGGGCGGGGAGCCCCAAAGCTGCTCCGGTTTTAGGGATTGGAGGGTTCTGGAGCCGGGCCGGGCGAGACAAAGCGAGAAGCTGCCGGGGATGGGGCAGAACCGGGAGGACCCGCTTTAAAACCACAAAGGAGCCCAAATTCAGCTGCTCCAGCGAAATCCATCCAGGCGGGGAGCGGGCTGAGCTTGCGGAGGATTTTCCTCCTTGCCATCAAGGCAGCCGCAGAGCCGAGTTTAATTTTTTTATTTTTTTATTTTTTTTAATATTTTATTAACATTATTTGCATTTCGTGATGTGGAGGGAAAGATGCTGAACCTGCTGCTGGCTGGGATGGGGCTGAGGACTTTTGGTTTTTCCACCTTTGCGGCCAGTTCGGTGCCTGGCAGGGAAAGAGCAGCTGCTGCGAGAGAGAATAAGTGTTAAAAGAAAGGGGGAGAAAAAAAAAAAAATCCTTGTAATCTTGGGACGTGTTTAATCTGCGTCTCCCCGAATCCCAAAAGGCAGCGGGCCCCGTCTCTCTGATTTATTTTTACGCTCGCCTCGTTTGCATCCCAAAGAAGTAAACTGCTATTTTTAACCGCCGGTTTAAAGCTTAATTAAAAGCCCCTAAACTGATTGTTTTGAAAATTGATTTAGAGGAATGGCCCCAGGGCTGAGACGCTATCGCAGCCGAGGCGCGGAGCTCGCTGCGGGTTTAACCCCGGAGCCGCCGGCGCGGGGGACACGCGGGGCCGGGGGGTCCCCGCGCCCTCCGCGCTCAAAAGCTCTTTGTTAGCGCTGCTCCCGGCCCGCCCGGCCGCATCTCCGGCCGTTTCCTGGGGTGACGGCCTTTAATTGAATTAATTGAATTAAAGGCGGCTCGGAGATGCCGCTGACACCGGCACGGGGAGCCCCGAGGTGCTCCCAAACCCGGCTCTGCTGGGGGATGCTGAGAATATTTTGGGAGCCCAAACCCCTTCGTGCTTTGCCCAAACTCCCTTTTCCCAGCCCTCGGGAATTCCAGCCGGCCGGAATTATCTTGCGAGGGGGCTTTAACCTGCTGGGAAGGGCTGGAATGGGAGTTGGGGCTGGAAGCTGGAGGAGAGGGAGGGTGGGAAGGGAAGTGGCGTTCCAGCGCCGTAATTAGATGTAAACAAGAATAGAGACGGGGCTCCGTGGTCAGACAACTCGATTGTGAGGGGATTAACACCTCGGTAAACCAATAAAGGCCCCGAGAGGCTGCGGGCCAGGCAGGAGCAGCCGCGGCAGGCACGGCAGGAACCCCCCCAAAAAAACCAGCCCCGACACGCGTGGGGCCACCCCCGGCAGTTTGGGGGGTTCTTGGCAGAGGTTTGGGTTTCCGGGGGGTTCTGCTCACCTCCCTCGGGGTGCCCAGCGGCCTGGAATGGTTTCCCAGCACCCCTGGCCCGGTTAATTAGGGCAATAAATGAGTTAAAGAGGATCTCCGAGCTCCCCCACCTCCACACGTGCCAGCGGGATGGTTCCTCTGGCACGAGGTTCCTGGAGCCCTTTAATTTCTCCATCCCCTCTTAATAACAGCTTAAAAATAATAAAATCCTCCGGAGCCGGCTCGAGCCAAACGCTGGCGGGCGCAGCTCCCCAGGTTCGCCTCCAGCCGGGCTTTTGTGGCCGCTCCTTTGGCTCCCAGCTCCGCTGTTCCCCCCCAGACTCGGAGCGGATGGAGGAGTTTAACCTTTGGGAAGAATAAAAACCCCCCTCGGGCGCGGCGCTACCTGCGAGCCCCGTTTCCCTGGATTCCGGCCCGGCTTCGGGCTCGAGCGGGACCCGGAGGGCTCAGAGTCAAACCGAGTTCAATAACCCGGCTCCCCTTTGTCCCCCCCGTCCCTCCCCGGGCTCGGGGCTCGGCGGGCAGCGCCAATCTCGCCGCGCTCCGGGGCGCGGGCATTTCTTCCTCCCCGATTGCAAATAAGCGCAAGATTAGCACCAGCAGCTGTTTGGAATTGGAACAATGGAGAGACCTAGGAAGTGGCGAAATTGAAAAAGGAGAAACCCCCCCCCCCCGCCTCTCCTCTGCTCTCCCCTCCCTCCCCTGATCGCCCGGCTCAGAGTTCACCGAGTCAGACTGCCTGACTCGCCGTGACCTCCGCGGGGCTGCTGGCGCACGGGGGGAGCCCGAACACCGGCGGGAGAGAGAGGGGGGGAAAAAAGGGGGCGGGGGGCGCAGCGGGAGCTTTAATGAAATTTCCTCCAGAAAAAGAGGAGGTTCTGGCCGAGCTGGGCGCTCCCCTTGGGCCGCAGGGGTGGATTTGGGGTTTTATTGGGATGAGTTTCCTCCTTTTCTCCTCCTGGGGCAGAGGGGGGGTCCCCGTTTTGGGGCGCTGCCCCTGCGCTGGCCGAGCCGCCTTGAGAGGTTTCAATGAGATCCCCTAATGGATTTGACTCGGAAATCTCGACTTGACCAGTTTTTTCCTCTTTAAAACAAACTCATTAAACTTGTCAACACTCATTAGGGCCTTGAAGCGCTGAGCGGGAGCCGCTGGGGGCTGCCCGGGGAGGGGGCGGCTCGGGAGAAGGCGCTGCCAGGAAAATCAGCGCCTTAAAAGAGAAATCAAGGGAGGACAGAGGGAGCCGGCACGGGGAGGGGGCCGTGCCCTGGGAACGGGGGCAGCCCCAGCCCCCCCGCCCCGGGCTCGGCCACAAAGGAGGCGCCGGGCTCGGGGAGGGCTGGAGGGGACTCAGGGTTTGGGATCTTCCCGAGGATTTGGGGGCGTGGGGGGGATGGATCCGCCGGGGGAAGGGGGGACAGCAGGGGGAAAGGTTAGAGGCGGCTCCCGGCCCTAAATCCCCTGGAAATGAGGCTGCTCTCCCAAATTCCTTCCCAATCCCCCTGCCCGCAAGATTCGCAGAGCTGGAAAATTAGTCGGGGATCGTCTCAATTCTGCCGGCAGGACAAAAATTGCTTTGGTGGGGTGCGGTTTGGGGGGCAATTAAATGTTGTGCATTTCCCCGTCCCTTTTCAAGAGCGGTTTTGTTTGGGGTGGACTCCGATTTTTTTTTTTTTTTATTTTTTTGGTGGGGTTGTTTTTTCTAACGGGTTTATTCTGACGCTTTTCAAGCCTCGCTTCTCCTTTAAGGGGCAAAACCCCGCAACCCCCACCTCTGTTAAAAATAAAAAAAAAAAAAAACCTTCTCCGAGCCCTTCTGTTCTTCCCCTCCCTGAGAATGAGAACATCAGCTATTCAAGCGTATTGATGAACTCCCCCAAAAAGTTTATTAAGAGGGGCGAAAACAAAAGGACTAAAGGCCGCAGGCAACTGGACAGACAGTTTATAAACTGAGCTGCCATTGTCCCCCCGAGGCAGATGCATGAATACCTCTGAATGGGGCCCTTTGGAGTGACAAGATCAAGCCAGACAACAGCATGGTAAAAGGAAGGAGCGCTGCTTCTCCCTCCCCGAGCCCAGAGATCTGCTCCCCCTGCTCCTGCCGCATTCACGGACATCTGCAGGGGGAGGAATAAATCGCTGCTCGCGGGCCGGGGGCTGCGAGCCCCCCCCGGCCGCCTCTCTGCGCCATATGCTGCGCTCGGCTCCTCCGGGCCCGGCCCGACCGACCCAGACACCAAACCTCGCTTCTCTTCCCTCTTTCCCTCCCGTCCCTCTTTTCATTCCTTCTATCTTCACCTCCCTTCCCTCTTTTCATTCCTTCTATCTTTACCTCCCTTCTCTCCTTGCCCTTCTTCTCTCCTTTTCCTTTTCCTGTCCCTCTTTCCCTCTCTTCTCTCTTTACCTTCCTTCTCTCCTTTTCATTGTCACTTCTCTCTTTCCCTTCCCTCTCTCCTTTCCCTTCCCTCTCTCCTTTCCCTTCCCTCTCTCCTTTCCCTTCCTTCTTTCCTTTTCACTTCTCTCTTTTCCTTCCCTCTCTCCTTTTCCTTCCCTCTCTCCTTCCCTCCGCTCTCTCCCTTCCCTTTTCCCATCTCTCTTTTCCTTTCCCCTCTTCTTTTCCTTCCCCGTCTCCTTGTCCTCCCTTCACGAATTTACCTCCCTCCTCTCCTTTTCCTTCCCCCCTTTCCTTTCCCCTCTCTCCCTTTTCCTTCTTCTCTCTCCCTTTCTCATATCTCTTTTCTTTCCCCCTTTTCCTCCCTCTCTCCCTTTCCCTTCCTCCTCTCCTCTCCTTTTCCTTTCTCCTTTCCCTTTTCTCTCACCAGTTTCTTTCCCTCCCTCCCTCCCTCCCTCCCTCCCTCCCTCCCTCCCTCCCTCCCTCCCTCCTTTTCCTTCCTCTCTCTCCTTTTCCTTTTCCTTCCTCCTTTTCCCTTTTCTTTCCCCCTGACCATTTTCTTTCCCCTTTTCCTTCCCCCATCCCTTTCCCTCTCTCCCTTTTCTTTCCCCCCTTTTCTTTCCCCTCTCTTTTCCTTCCTCCCGTCCCTTTTTCCTTTTCCTTTTCCTTCCCTCCTGACCATTTTCATTCCCTCTTTTTTTCTTCCCTGCCCCTTTCCCTTCCCCCCTTTTCCTTTTCCTTTTCCTTTTCCTTTTCCTTTTCCTTTTCCTTTTCCTTTTCCTTTTCCTTTTCCTTTTCCTTTTCCTTTTCCTTTTCCTTTTCCTTTTCCTTTTCCTTTTCCTTTTCCTTTTCCTTTTCCTTTTCCTTTTCCTTTTCCTTTCCTCTCTCTCCAGTTTCCTTCCCCCTCTCCCTTTCCCTTCTCTTCCCTCTCTCCTTTTCCTTCCTCCCATCTCTTTTCCATCTCCCTTTTCCTTTTTCCTTCCCTCCTGATCATTTTAACTCCCCCTTTTTTCCTTCCCTCTTCCCTTTTCTTCCTCCTTTTCCCTTTTCTTTCCCCTCTGACCATTTTCCTTCCTCTTTTCCTCCCCCCCATCCCTTCCCTTTCTCTCCTTTTCCCTTTCCCTCCTTTTCCCTTTCCCTCCTTTTCCCTTTTCCTCCTTTTCCCTTTCCCTCCTTTTCCCTTTCCCTCCTTTTCCCTTTTCCTCCCCCCAACCACTGTTAAAATCCCGATTTATGGCCCTGCCTGTCCCAGAGATCCCTCGTGGTCAATTAGGTTTGCACAGAGCAATTCCACTTAATAGGCTTTGATGGATTTATTTTATTTTAGGGTTTATTTTATTTTAGGATTTATTTTATTTTAGGGTTTGTTCTGCTTCAGGGTTTATTCTATTTTACTTTTCTCTCTCCTTTCCCTGGATCTCGGCCCTGTGCTGCCAGGATGAGGGGATGGGAGGGGAAGAACTCCCTGAGCATCCCATGGAGAGGAGCAGGGAACAAAAAACCTGGAAAATCCCAAATCCGTGCCCAAACCTGTTTGGTTCCCCTCATTTTGCCCCTCCAGACCCTGTCCCAGACAGAGGGAACAGGGCTGAGGGAATTTGGGTGGATCTAAGCAGCTCTGGCTTCTCCCAGAAAACTGTGAGAGCACCTTAGACAAAATGTAATTAAATTGATTTAATTCAGGCAAAAATGGCAAAGCTTTTTGGGGAGAGGTGTGTGGTGTGTTTGCAGCGGGGCTCGAGCCGGGACCTGGGGGGTGTTTGTTGCCTGGACAGTGGAAAGAGGGATTTTGTCACCCCTTTGTCCCTTGGAACGACTTCCAGGGGTGTAGATCCCAAAAAAACACCCGGGCAGGGTGGGAATGGTGAAGGTGAGGGCAGAGAATTCCCAGTGCAATTCCCACAGACACACGTCTCAGTCCCCGTGTTCCCTTCCCATCCCATCCCATTATCCCATCCCATCCCATCCCATCCCATCCCATCCCATCCCATCCCATCCCATCCCATCCCATCCCATCCCATCCCATCCCATCCCATCCCATCCCATCCCATCCCATCCCATCCCATCCCCATCCCCATCCCCATCCCCATCCCCATCCCATCCCATCCCATCCCATCCCATCCCATCCCATCCCATCCCATCCCATCCCATCCCATCCCATCCCATCCCATCCCATTAGCCGCGAGGATCCCATCCCATCCCATCCCATCCCATCCCATCCCACGTTCCCAAAGGGACAATGCCAAGGTTGGATTGCTCCAGGATAAAACCGAGCTCATTCCCAACCTCTCATTTGGGGAGGAATAGGGAAATCTGGTTAATTAATTAATTAATTATTAACCCTTCATCCTGGATTTTCTGTGGGATCCCACTGGTTTTACTGACCCAGTTTTCCCAGTTTTTGGGGTCCTATCCCAGAGAGGATGGATGATGGATGGATGGGATTGATGGATGGATGATGGATGATGGATGGATGGATGGATGGATGGATGGATGGATGGATGGATGGATTGATGGATGATGGATGATGGATGGATGGATGGATGGATGATGGATGGATGATGGATGGATGATGGATGATGGATGGATGATGGATGATGGATGATGGATGGATGGATGGATGGATGATGGATGATGGATGGATGATGGATGGATGGATGGATGGATGGATGGATGATGGATGGATGATGGATGGATGGATGGATGGATGATGGATGATGGATGGATGATGGATGGATGGATGATGGATGGGTGATGGATGATGGATGGATAGATGGATGGATGGATGGATGGATGGATGGATGGATGGATGGATGATGGATGGATGATTGATGGATGGATGGATGATGGATGGAGGATGGATGATGGATGGATGAGGGATGGATGATGGATGGATGGATGGATGATGGATGATGGATGATGGATGGATGATGGATGGATGGATGATGGATGGATGATGGATGGATGGATGATGGATGATGGATGGATGGATGATGGATGGATGGATGATGGATTGATGGATGGATGGATGATGGATGGATGATGGATGGATGATGGATGGATGATGGATGGATGGATGATGGATGGATGATGGATGGATGGATGATGGATGGATGATGGATGGATGGATGGATGATGGATGGATGATGGATGGATGGATGGATGATGGATGGATGGATGGATGATGGATGGATGGATGATGGATGGATGGATGGATGATGGATGATGGATGGATGGATGAATGATGGATGGATGATGGATGGATGATGGATGGATGGATGATGGATGGATGATGGATGGATGATGGATGGATGATGGATGGGTGATGGATGGATGATGGATGGATGGATGATGGATGGATGATGGATGGATGGATGGATGAATGATGGATGGATGATGGATGATGGATGGATGATGGATGGATGGATGGATGAATGGATGAATGGATGGAAATTCCCTCAGTTTTGGGGCCAAGCTTTCTGGGATTCCCTGGAGCATGGAGGAACCAGGGATAACCTGAGGGAAACTTTCCCACAGTTTTCCTGGAATCCCAGTGGCAAAGCCCAGGCTGGAACCTCCTGCAGGAATCCCTGAGGTGCTGCCCCACCTCTGGCTTTTCATTCCCAAATTCCCCAACTCCAAATTCCCAAGGGGGAGTTTTCCTCAAAGCTGGGCCTGGAGATTTGGGAGGGAAATCAGCTCTCAGGGAAATCCTGGGAATAAAGCCCGGCCTGGCAAAGCTTAGCTCTGTGTGCAGCTTTATCCTGAGGAGCCCCATCCCATTCCTGAGAGGATTCCTGGTGTAAGAGGAATTTTAGGGATTGGGCAGCCTCCTAAGTAGAATTTGTGGAATCCCAAATCTCCTCCTGTGGCACCGGGGAGAGCCCAAATCCCAGGAAAAGCCAAGGACCGCCCCAGGAAAATGCTGGAAGGTGCCAAACTCCCCAAATTGATGATTTGGGGTTTTAAAAGCAGGACCTGGAGCTCATTCCTGAATATTCCTGGCATCCAACAAGAGGCTGCTGCCCCCAGCTGGGTTCCAGCACTCCAAGCAAAGCTCAGCTCGCTCTCCCCTTAATTAATTAATTAAAGACACAATTGAGGGCTCACCTCTGCCCTGCCATAAAACCATTCCCAGCTCCAGCCAGCATTCCTGGAGGGAAGAGTGAGGGGCCATAATTTACTTGTTTTCCAGGACAATTTATGCCAAATTTGTTTTTCCCAGCTCCTGATGGCAGCAAAATTCCATCAGGGGTGCAGAGAGGAGGAGGAGGGAATTTGTTCCCATTAAACCCAAAAATCAAAACACATTAATAAAAAAAAGTGCCAAAAACGACAGTTCAGAGCTTTTGGTATCTCATTTTTTCTCCTTTCTTCCCCCCCAAAAATTTTAATTTACAAAAAGTTTTTGAAGATTTCCAGGTTCAAAATCACAAATGTGAGATTTGATGCTGGAAAAGGGCCCCAAAGAGCTCTGGGGCACATCCCAGTTAACACCAAAAATGGGATTTGAGGCTCCTGGAGGAATTGTGGCTCTGGAGGGAATTGTGGCTCTGGAGGGAATTGTGGCTCCAGGAGGGAATTGTGGCTCCTGAAGGAATTGTGGCTCTGGAGGGAATTGTGGTTCCTGGAAGGAGTTGTGGCTCTGGAGGGAATTGTGGCTCCAGAAGGAATTGTGGCTCTGGAGGGAATTGTGGCTCCAGAAGGAATTGTGGCTCCAGGAGGGAATTGTGGCTCCTGGAAGGAGTTGTGGCTCCAGGAGGGAATTGTGGCTCTGGAGGGAATTGTGGCTCTGGAGGGAATTGTGGCTCCAGGAGGGAATTGTGGCTCCAGTCTTGTATTGTGGTTCCTGGAGGGAATTGTGGCTCTGGAGGGAATTGTGGCTCCAGAGGGAATTGTGGCTCCAGAAGGAATTGTGGCTCTGGAGGGAATTGTGGCTCCAGGAGGAATTGTGGCTCTGGAGGGAATTGTGGCTCCTGGAAGGAGTTGTGGCTCCAGGAGGGAATTGTGGCTCCTGGAGGGAATTGTGGCTCCTGGAGGGAATTGTGGCTCCAGAGGGAATTGTGGCTCTGGAGGGAATTGTGGCTCTGGAGGGAATTGTGGCTCCAGGAGGGAATTGTGGCTCCAGAAGGAATTTTGGCTCTGGAGGGCAATGTGGCTCTGGAGGGAATTGTGGCTCCAGGAGGGAATTGTGGCTCTGGAGGGAATTGTGGCTCTGGAGGGAATTGTGGCTCCAGGAAGGAATTGTGGCTCCTGGAGGGAATTGTGGCTCAGGAGGGAATTGTGGCTCCTGGAGGGAATTGTGGTTCCTGGAATTCCTCCACATTCCCAAACCAACCTCGAGCAGAGCCTCAGGGAACAAAGGGTGAGAAATGGATTCTCTCTGGGATGTTCTGGAAACTGAGGGGGAATTTGAGGAGCTGGAGGGATCTGGAGTCTGGGATCTGTGAATTCTGCACCTCCCCAATTTTCCCACCCTTCTGTGCCTGGGATTTTGGTTGTTTGCGTTATTTGGTTATTTTATTATTTAGTTATTTGGGTTATTTGGTTATTTGGTTATTTTCTCTAGAGTGTTCTGGAAACTGAGGGGGAATTTGAGGAGGAGCTGGAGGGATCTGGGATCCAGGATCTGAGAATCCTGCACCTCCCAGGTTTTCCCACTCTCCTGTTTGAGGGATTTTCGTTATTTGGTTATTTGGGTTATTTAGTTATTTGCTCTGGAGAGTTCTGGAAACTGAGGGGGAATTTGAGGAGGAGCTGGAGGGATTTGGGATCCAGGATTTGTAAATTCTGCACCTCCCAGGTTTTCCCACTTTCCTGTGTGTGGAATTTTCTTTATTTGGTTATTTGCTTATTTGGTTTTTGGTTATTTGTTTATTTGGGTTATTTGGTTTTTTGGTTATTTGGGCTATTTGGTTATTTGCTCTGGAGAGTTCTGGAAACTGAGCGGGAATTTGAAGAGGAGATGAAGGGATTTGGGATCTGAGAATTCTACACGTCCTCAATATTCCCACTCTCCTGTGTGCAAGATTTTGGTTATTTGGGTTATTTGGTTATTTGGTTATTTGGTTATTTGGTCTGGAGAGTTCTGGAAACTGAGGGGGAATTTAAGGAGGAGCTGGAGGGATTTGGGATTTGGGATCTGAGAATTCTGCACGTCCCAGGTTTTCCCACTCTCCTGTTTGAGAGATTTTTGTTATTTGGCTATTTGGGTTATTTGGGTTATTTGGGTTATTTGGTTATTTGGGTTATTTGGTTATTTGGTCTAGAGAGTTCTGGAAACTGAGCAGGAATTTGAGGAGGAGCTGGAGGGATTTGGGATCTGTGAATTCTGTACCTCCCAGGTTTTCCCACTCTTCTGTGTGCGGGATTTTGGTTATTTGGGTTATTTGGGTTATTTGGGTTATTTGGTTATTTGGTTTTTTGGTTATTTGGTTTTTTGGTTGTTTGCTCTGGAGAGTTCTGGAAACTGAGCAGGAATTTGAGGAGGAGCTGGAGGGATTTGGGATCTGCAAATTCCCTGTGTTCAGGATTTTGGTTATTTGGGAAATTATTCCCTTCCTTTCCCATCCCTAAATCCCTCGTGGATGTTGGAGAAATCCATGAATTCCCTGCAGTGAACGCAGGATATTCCATCCGAGATTTCCATGGATCAGAGCAGGGATCAGTCCCTCCCCCTCCTTTCCCACATCCCCACGTTTCTGGTCTGGGATTCATTGGGGTTGATCCATGGAAAATGGGTTTGTGTTTTCCCGGGGCGCAGGAAAGGGCCGGCGCTCAAACCGCATCTCCCGGTTAATCCGGGCGCTCCTGGGGGCCGCCACTTCCCCACTGGAAATTTTCTCCCCCATTGTCTCGGCTCCCAAACCTGCAACCGCTTAGACCCGGCTTTAATTCCCTCCATCTGAGCCGCCCCACGGTGGGAAAAGCGGGAGATCCTTCCACTCCCACCTCCTGGAAAACTGGGAACAGCTGGGAAGGTTGGTTCAGTGGGAATCTGACTTTCCCTGGATTTGGGATCGAGCAAGAGGGATTTTGCCATAAGTAAGGGATTTGTGGATTTTTAGGAATTTCTTTTCTAAATTCCAGATACAGGTTTCAAAATCCTTGATTTTCCCCCATTCCCAGGTTATTTCATCCCAAATCCAGCCCCTAACTCCAAGTCCAACACTGATCCCTGTATTTCCTCTCTTTCCCCTAAAAAACGTGAGTCATTACTTGGAAATTTTAGCCTCAAAATCCTGGAATACTCAGCCCTGAACCCTGAGAATTCCAGCCCCAAAAACCCGGGAATTCCAGCCCCAAAATCTTGGGAATTCCAACCCCAAAAATGTGGGAATTTCAGCCCCAAAATCTGAGAATTACAGTCTCAAGATCTGGGAATTCTGGCCCCAAAACTCTGGGACTTCCAAGCTGTGAAGTTTTAGAATTCCAGCCCCAAAATTTCAGTTCTGAGGGCTGAAAACCTGGCTCTGCTGCTGGAATGTTCCAAAATTCCCAAATCCAAGGCTGGGGCGGATGGGAGCACCCAGGGATAGCGGGAACATCCTGGGGGTGGAACTGGATCATCAGGGAATGCTCTGGGCTGGAAGGGGCCTTGGAGGTGACTGGGAATTGGGAATCGGGAATTGGGAATAAGGAATCGGGAATTGGGAATTGGGAATTAGGAATTAGGAACTGGGAATTAGGAACTGGGAATTAGGAATTGGGAACTGGGAATCGGGAATTAGGAATTAGGAATTGGGAACTGGGAATTGGGAATTCTTCACCACTGGAAACGTGGATGGGGTTGGAGATCCCTGTGGATTATCACCCGTTAAATCTGATTCGCAGGGTCCCTGTGACCTGGACAAGTTTCCTTCCTCCCCTTCCCAGTCCCTGGTGAGACACCAGAGACAGAGGTGGCAGCTCCTGTCCCCAGGGGAGGAGACCCCAACCCCAGCACCAACCCCAACCCCAACCCCAACCCCAGCCCCAACCCCAGCCCCAGCACCAACCCCAACCCCAACCCCAGCCCCAACCCCAGCCCCAACCCCAGCACCAAACCCAACCCCAGCCCCAACCCCAGCCCCAACCCCAACCCCAACCCCAACCCCAACCCCAGCCCCAACCCCAGCCCCAACCCCAGCCCCAACCCCAACCCCAACCCCAACCCCAACCCCAGCCCCAGCCCCAACCCCAACCCCAACCCCAACCCCAACCCCAACCCCAGCCCCAACCCCAACCCCAGCACCAACCCCAACCCCAACCCCAGCCCCAACCCCAGCCCCAACCCCAGCACCAAACCCAACCCCAGCCCCAACCCCAGCCCCAGCCCCAACCCCAACCCCAACCCCAACCCCAACCCCAGCCCCAACCCCAACCCCAACCCCAACCCCAACCCCAGCACCAACCCCAACCCCAACCCCAGCCCCAACCCCAGCCCCAACCCCAACCCCAACCCCAGCCCCAGCCCCAACCCCAGCCCCAACCCCAGCCCCAACCCCAGCCCCAGCCCCAACCCCAACCCCAGCCCCAACCCCAGCCCCAACCCCAACCCCAGCCCCAACCCCAACCCCAGCCCCAACCCCCGCCCCAACCCCAGCCCCAGCCCCAACCCCAACCCCAACCCCAACCCCAACCCCAACCCCAACCCCAGCCCCAACCCCAACCCCAACCCCAGCCCCAACCCCAGCCCCAGCCCCAACCCCAGCCCCAACCCCAACCCCAACCCCAACCCCAGCCCCAACCCCAGCCCCAACCCCAACCCCAGCCCCAACCCCAGCCCCAACCCCAACCCCAACCCCAGCCCCAACCCCAACCCCAACCCCAACCCCAACCCCAGCCCCAACCCCAGCCCCAACCCCAACCCCAACCCCAGCCCCAACCCCAACCCCAACCCCAACCCCAACCCCTAGCCCCAACCCCAACCCCAACCCCAACCCCAGCCCCAACCCCAGCCCCAGCCCCAACCCCAACCCCAACCCCAGCCCCAACCCCAACCCCAGCCCCAACCCCAGCCCCAACCCCAGCCCCAACCCCAACCCCAACCCCAGCCCCAACCCCAGCCCCAGCCCCAGCCCCAACCCCAGCCCCAACCCCAACCCCAACCCCAGCCCCAACCCCAGCCCCAGCCCCAGCACCAACCCCAACCCCAGCCCCAGCCCCAACCCCAGCCCCAGCCCCAACCCCAGCCCCAGCCCCAACCCCAACCCCAGCCCCAACCCCAACCCCAACCCCAACCCCAACCCCAACCCCAGCCCCAACCCCAGCCCCAGCCCCAGCCCCAACCCCAGCCCCAACCCCAACCCCAACCCCAGCCCCAACCCCAGCCCCAGCCCCAGCACCAACCCCAACCCCAACCCCAACCCCAACCCCAACCCCAACCCCTGCCTGGGCTGTGCCCAAGGGGCTCGATGTCCCCAAAGGGACTGGTGTCCCCAAAGGGCTCTCAGTGTCCCAAAAGGGTTCAGTGTCCCCAAAAGGGCTCTCAGTGTCCCAAAAGGGTTCAGTGTCCCCAAAGCTGTTGTGACTTGGTGTCCCCAAAGGGATCGGTGTCCCCAAAGCTGCTCTCGTTGTCCCCAAGGGACTCTCAGTGTCCCCGAAGGGCTCAGTGTCCCCAAAGGTCTTGGTGTCCCCAAAGCTGCTCTCAGTGTCCCCAAAGGTCTCGGTGTCCCCAAAGAACTCTCAGTGTCCCCAAAGAACTCTCAGTGTCCCCAAAGGATTCAGTGTCCTCAAAGATCTTGGTGTCCCCAAAGCTTCTCTCAGTGTCCCCAAAGCTGCTCTCATTGTCCCCAAAGGACTCTCATTGTCCCCAAAGGACTCTCAGTGTCCCCAAAGGACTCTCAGTGTCCCCAGAGCTGCTGAGGCCCCAAGAGACCTGACCCAGGACAGGAGGGACAAACCCCACCCCATTCCTTTTCCCGGATCCTCTTTGGGGCCGATTCCCCAAACCAGGGACCCCAAACCCGCCCGGTGTCCCCGTTTGGTGCCAGCCCTGTCCTGGCCGGGCCGGAGCCAGGCAGGGAGGGAGCAGCAGGAATTTGGGGATTCCTTTGGGGACTCCTTGGGGGCGCAGCCACCTGGGAAACGCTTCCAGAGCCTCTGGAAACCCTTTGGCACCGGAGCCATTTGGTTGTGATTTGATCCCACCCCAAATCTGGAGCAAATCCAGACCCCAGGAAGGCGAATTATTCCAAAGGGTTCAAAGGAAAAACGACAAGAAAGGAGCTGGATTTTTGTATTTTTATTTTTGTCTCTTTTTTTTTTCCTTTTCCCAAAGTTTTTCCCTGAGTTGTTCTCCGGCGTTTTTGGGAGCGTGGCCAGCCCAGCATTTGGAATTTCCCGATAATTCCGTTTGTTCCCAGCAGTCTGGAGGGCAAATCCATTCCCAGGGAATGAAATTTCCCGGTTTTTTCAGGCTGATTTGGGATTTTCAGGGCAGGTTTGAGTTTTTTTGCGGGCTGGTTTGAGATTTTCTGGGCCAGTTTGAGATTTTTGGGGCCGGTTTGAGATTTTTCTGGGCTTGTTTGGGATTTTCGGGGCGAATTTGGATTTTCTGAGGCTGGTTTGAGATTTTTGGGGCCTGTTTGGTATTTTCAGGGCCCATTTGAGATTTTTGAGGCAGGTTTGTGATTTCTGGGGCTGATTTGAGATTTTTGGGGCCAGTTTGGGTTTTCTGAGGCTGGTTTGAGATTTTTGGGGCAGGTTTGTGATTTCTGGGGCCGATTTGAGATTTTTGGGGCCAGTTTGATTTTTCTGAGGCTGGTTTGAGATTTTCGGGGCCAGTTTGAGATTTTCAAGGCCGATTTGTGATTTCTGGGGCCAATTTGACATTTTTGGAGCTACTTTGGGTTTTCTGAGGCTGGTTTGGGATTTTTGGGGCCTGTTTGGTATTTTCAGGGTCCATTAGAGATTTTCAGGGCTTGTTTGTGTTTTTTGGGGCCATTTTGAGATTTTTGGGGCCGGTTTGTGATTTCTGGGGCCGATTTGAGATTTTTGGGGCCAGTTTGAGTTTTCTGATGCTGGTTTGAGATTTTCTTGGCCAGTTTGATATTTTCGAGGCTGATTTGTGATTTCTGGGGCCGATTTGAGATTTTTAGGACCAGTTTGATATTTTCAGGGCCGATTTGAGATTTCCAGGGCCGCTCCCAGTGCCCACACCCCCCTGGCAGTGGCAGCAATTAAAAACTGAGCATCTCCCCAGCAATCCCGGAGCTAAGGAACCACCATGGTCCAGTGCCTCAAAAATCCCCATTAGCCCACGCCACTTATGGCCATAAAATTCCTCGTTTTCTGCTTTTCATCGGCCTCACCCCGGAATCTTCGTTTTGCTTTATTTCTACATTTGCACTCCAACAATGGCAATCAGCCCGTGCCCAGAGTGTTGCAAATCAGAAATTTGTCCACATTTTTTCCACCACCTTCCCGGGCGAAGCCGCTTTTTTTCCCTGGGAACGGCCGGGAGCGGGCGGGGGAAGGGGCTGGAGATTGATCTGAGCCCTTGGAAATCGCCGGGATTGGGGCAGGGAGAGGAGGAGCAGCGGGAATTCCCCCGTGAAAAGGCAGCTCGTGGTGGCAGGAGCTCCTCTGGAAAACTCCTGGAGTTTTCCCGAATTTTTTTCCCTACTTTTAGGGTTTGGATTTGGGGTTTTTTGGGGGTTAAACTGGTCTGGAGTGGTTGAACTGGGTGAAAGAACCACGAGGTGGATCTGTGGAGGATCCGAGGATGTTTTGTTCTGTCTCTCTTGGTCTGGGAGGCGTTTTGGGGTTTTGGGGTTTGGGCTTTGGGCAGCTGAGCGCTGCTTTCCCCGGATTTGGGGATCAGCCCCATAAAATCTGAGCTGGGGACAGATCCCAGTTCGTGTCCCCCAGAGCTGTGACACCACCTGGGCTTTCCCTGTGGGACAATTTCAGCTGTTCTGGGGAACCCAGGGCCTTTCCCAGGACCTGGGAGCCGAGCAGCTCATCCCAAATCCAGCCCCAAACTGCTCCCAGCTCTGCTTCCCCCATAGAGCTCATCCCAAATACAATCCCAAACTTCTCCCAGCCCCATTTCCCCTCTGGGCTCATCCCAAATCCAACCCCAGGCTGCTCCCAGCTCTGCTTCCTCCATAGAACTCACCCCAAATCCAACCCCACACTGCTCCCAGCCCTGATTCCCCCATCAGGCTCATCCCAAATCCAATCCCAAACTGCTCCCAGCCCTGTTTCCCCTCTGGGCTCATCCCAAATCCAATCCCAGGCCGCTCCCAGCCCTTTTTCCCCCATAGAGTTCATCCCAAATCCAATCCCAAATTGCTCCCAGCCCCATTTCCCCTCTGGGCTCATCCCAAATCCAACCCCAGGCTGCTCCCAGCTCTGCTTCCTCCATAGAACTCACCCCAAATCCAACCCCAAACTGCTCCCAGCCCTGTTTCACCCCTCTGCTCATCCCAAATCCAGCCCCAGGCTGTTCCCAGCCCTGATTCCCCCATAGAGCTCATCCCAAATCCAATCCCAAACTGCTCCCAGCCCCATTTCCCCTCTGGGCTCATCCCAAATCCAGCCCCAGGCCGTTCCCAGCCCCGATTCCGCTATAGGGCTCATCCCAAATCCAGCCCCAGGCCGTTCCCAGCCCCGATTCCCCTCCGGGCTCCTTCCCCGCGTTTCCCGGCGCAGGGAGCGCTGGCCGCGGCCGGAGCCAGCTGGCCACGGGACTGTCACCCCCGCTGACCCCTGAATCCAGCGAAGCCTCGTGCTCCGTGCCCTTCCTAGGGAGGTTTGTCAGAATCCAAAGGAATAGGAGCGGGGGGAAGGGGAATAAATAAAAAAAAAAAAAGGAGATTTTTAGGACTTAGCTGCGGCATGCCCGGATTTCCCTCTCTGGCATTTGGACAGTGGAGAAAAAAAAAAATCGGCTGGGATTTAAAGAGGAGGAAAATTCCTGCTGGCGGGAGCAGCCTCGTGCTGGGGGCAGGGGTGACCTACTAAGGGGTTTTTATTCCTCGCCAGCCGCTGGGATGTCGGAGCTGTTCCGCTCTAATCCATCCTCGGCTCTTCCTGCGGGATCCGCCCCCGTCACCCCCTGTCCTCTGCCTGTCCCGGGTTGGATGGAGGGGCCCCCTCCCGCCATCCCAGGCTGCTCCAAGCCCTGTCCCACCCGGCCCTGGGCACTTCCAGGGATGGAGAATCCGCAGCTTCCCCGGGAAATCCATCCCGGGGCTTCTCTGCTCTCACAGGGAAGAATTTATCCCAAGTATCCCCATCCTGGTGTTTCCTCGGATGCTTTTCCAGCCTCTGCACAATTTGATCTCAGGGATCAAATATCAGTTTTTAATGGGAAGAAAAAAAAAAAAAAAAAAAAAATCTCCCAGCTTTTGGCAGCCAGGAATTCCTGGATTCCAGGAATCCCCCTGGGAGAAGGGAGCAATCCTGGAGTATCCCAAGTTTCCATTGGGAATTTCTCAACCCTGGAGCTGCCAGGGGCAGGATTTGGGATAAAATTGACCCTTTTTGGGGTGGAAATTCCTCTGGGAAGGCGTCAGCAGAGGGTGACATTGTGCAGGATTGGGGAATGTTGGGGAATATCTGGGATGCTGCCATCAAAAACCCAAAAGGATTTCGATTCCCTCCTTCCCTGCAGATCCAGGAAATCCAGGAAATCCAACCCATCCCAATATCCCATTTCCATCCTGGAACAGTTCCCAGATCCATTGATCCACCCCCATTCCATGACATCCATTCCCTGATCCCCAAAATTCCCTTGGAGCAGCCCCACAGGCTGAAATCCAATAAAATCCCCGAAATCTCAGCCTCTCCTTTCCAAAGTGCCCTAAAAATTCCAAGGAATTGCCTAAAAATTCCAAGGAAGTGTGTTGGGTTCTGTGAAAAGGGATTTGGGATAATTGGGAATTCCTTTCATGTGTTTGCTGTGGGAATATTTTAGATCTAAGCCTTAAAATTCCAGATTTTAGGAATACCAGTGAATTTTTTAAATATGTGAAACGAGGCATCCAATCTGAGCTTTCCCGTGGTTTGGATGGAATTTTGAGGGTTTGGAAGGGGAATTTTGTTGCTGTGGGAATGAAATGGATCCAAAGGTTGTTCTGTGGGAATGGGAAAGGATGGAAAGGTGGAATTTGGAGGGAATTCTGTGCCGTTCCCACGGGATTTTGGGGATAATTTATGGATTTGTGGTTGTGGTGAACTGGACTCAACCTGAGCAGGGAGGGTTTGGAGCCAGGTGTTGGAATTCAGGTGGATTTTCAGGATCTTTGCCTGTGGATTGGGAACTTCCAGGGTTTTCCATGGCTCTGGAATGGCTGGGAAAGGAATGGCAGAGAATTCTGTCATTCCAAATCATTCCCAACCACTCCCAGCCATTCCCAGTCTTTCCCAATAATTTCCAGTCATTCCCAGCCATTCCCAACCATTCCAAACCATTTCCAGTCATCCCCAACATTCTCAACCGTTCCCAACCATTCCCGAATATTCTCAACCATTCCAAAACATTCCAGACCATCCCGTATCATTCCCAACCACTCCCAGTCATTCCAAACTATTCCCAATCATTCCCAACCATTTCCAACCATTCCCAGTCATTCTCAACCATTCCCAATCATTCCCAACCATTTCCAACCATTCCCAGTCATTCTCAACCATTCCCAGATATTCCCAACATTCTCAACCATTCCCAACCATTCCAAACCATCCCATATCATTCCCAACCAATTCCAGCCGTTCCCAGTCATTCCCAATAACTTCCTCCACCCTTCCCCTCATTCCTCCATCCATCCCCTCGTTCTTCCATCCTTCCCCTCCTTTCTTTTCCCTTCTCCTCATTCCTTCATTCTTCCCCTTGTTCCTCCACACTTCCCCTCGTTCCTTTTCCCTTCCCCTCATTCCTCCACCCTTCCCTTCATTCCTCAATCCTTCCTCTCATTCCTCCATCCTTCCCCTCATTCCTCTTCCCTTCCCTTCATTCCTCCATCCTTCCCCTCATTCCTCTTCCCTTCCCTTCATTCCTCCATCCTTCTCCTCATTCCTCCACCCTTCCTCTCAGTCTTCCATCCTTCCCTTCATTCCTCCACCCATCTCCTCATTTCTCTTCCCTTCCCTCCATTCCTCCACCCTTCCCTTCATTCCTCCACCCTTCCCCTCGTTCCTTTTCCCTTCTCCTCATTCCTCCACCCTTCCTCTCATTCTTCCATCCTTCCCCTCATTCCTCTTCCCTTCCTCTCATTCCTCCATCCTTCCCTTCATTCCTCCATTCTCTCCCTTAATTTCTCCACCCTTCCCTTCATTCCTCCATTCTCTCCCTTCATTTCTCCACCCTTCCCCTCATTCTTCCACCCTTCCCTCCATTCCTCCGCCCTTCCCCTCGTTCCTCCATCCTTCCCCTCGTTCCTTTTCCCTTCCCTCCATTCCTCCGCCCTTCCCCTCGTTCCTTTTCCCTCGTTCCTTTTCCCTTCCCTTCATTCCTCCATCCTTCCCCTCGTTCCTTTTCCCTTCCCTCCATTCCTCCGCTCTTCCCCTCGTTCCTCCACCCTTCCCCTCGTTCCTTTTCCCTTCCCCTCATTCCTCCACCCTTCCCCTCGTTCCTTTTCCCTTCCCCTCATTCCTCCACCCTTCCCCTCGTTCCTTTTCCCTTCTCCTCATTCCTCCACCCTTCCCCTCGTTCCTTTTCCCTTCCCCTCATTCCTCCGCCCTTCCCCTCGTTCCTTTTCTCTTCCCTTCATTCCTCCATCCTTCCCTTCATTCCTCCATCCTTCCCCTCATTCCTCCACCCTTCCCCTCGTTCCTTTTCTCTTCCCTTCTTTCCTCCATCCTTCTCCTCATTCCTCCATCCTTCCCCTCGTTCCTCCGCCCTTCCCCTCGCTCCCCTGCCCTGCCCGCCCCGGCTCCGCCGCATCCCCGGCCCCGCTCCCCTCGTCCCTCCCCCCGCGGCATCCCGGGCTCCTTCCCGGGGGTTTTAATATTCAGGCCGTACCTTCCACATGAGCAGTGCTGAAGAGCGGAGTGTCGGGTTTATTGATATCACCCGGGGCCGCTCGGGGCTGTCAGCTGCACATTCAGCCTCCCGCGACCCCCTAAGGTGCGGGTCCTGGCAGCTCTAAAGGAATCCGCACAAAACAAAAAATCCCTTTTTTTGTTCTGCCCAAGGTGAGACAATGCGGGCAGGGCCCTGCTCCAGATGACAGCGCTGATAAAGGAGCGCGGCGCAGGGATATCTTCCTTTCTTCGCGCTGCTTCTTTCAATCCTTCTTTCTGTCACTCGCATTCTCTCCTCCCTACACTTCCCTTTCTTCTCTTTCTTCTGGCGGCCGCGGCAGGGACGGGCCCGGGGGTTCAATCGCGGGCGAATGTCACAGCCCCGCTCAGCGCATCCCGGCCCGGCCGGGCATTCTCCCAGCGCGTCCCGGCGGCTCCTGACATCAATGGAAAGCTGGGAGAGTTTTTTTGGGGGGAAAAGCGGGCAGAGGAGGGGGGGAAACGTGGTGAGAAAGGGAGAGGAGGCAGCAGAAACGCGGGAGGAGAAGGGGGATTTGTGGCGAGGCAGGAGGAGGTGAATATCCACATATAAATATATAAAAAAATATAGAGAGATAGATATACATGTATAGGAATAGATTGATAAATATAGAAATATGTAGAAAGTGTAAAACCCAAATCAAAACCCACAGGGATACAGCAAGTGGCAAGGGGATAAAAAAATCAGAGATTCCAAAAATCCCCCACGAGTTTTGCTGCATCCCTGATTTCCCAGATGGAGCACGAGGCAAGGGAAGGGAGGAGGTGGCTCAGGGACACTGGGATCTGGAACTGGAAGTGGGATCTGTCCCTGGAATTGGGATCTGGAACTAGAACTGGGGTCTGGAACGGGAACTGGGATCTGGAACGGGAACTGGGATCTGGAATGGGAACTGGGATCTGGAATGGGAACTGGGATCTGGAACTGGAACTGAGATCTGTCCTTGGCACTGGGATCTGTCCCTGGAATTGGGATCTCTCCCTGGAACTGGGATCAGGCCTTGGAACTGGGATCCCTCTCTGAAACAGGCACCTCTCCTTGGAACTGGGATCTGCTATTGGCCCTGGATCTCCACAGCTCTGGAGTTGTCCAGCAGCCCCAGGAGCTCCATCTCTCCAGGACTGGAATCTTTGGGAATCTTTGATCCCTGTAAACCCAGGGGTTATTTGGGATTGGATCCCTGTAAACCCAGGGGTTATTTGGGATCAGATCCCTGTAAACCCAGGGGTTATTTGGGATTGGATCCCTGTAAACCCAGGGGTTATTTGGGATTGGATCCCTGTAAACCCAGGGGTTATTTGGGATCAGATCCCTGTAAATCCAGGGGTTATTTGGGATCGGATCCCTGTAAACCCAGGGGTTATTTGGGACCAGATCTCCCAGCCCTGATGCCAGCAGGCTCCCAGCTGGATCCCAGCTGGTTTCCCTTTGCCTCCCAGTTTGGGGAGCACTGGTGGTGCCCCCCTTTGAGTGGGAGAGTTGGGAATCTCCTGGGTCCTTCCCTCTTCCCCTGATGCCTTGGGATTCCTGCCTGGAACAGAGGCCAGGCAAGATGAAGATAATAAAATTAGGAATTTATTAAAGACTCACCTTGGGCTGTCAGAAGATGCACCCAAAATGGTCACAGGTTTTTCTGCCAATTGTAAATTTGGTCCATTTGCATATCAGGGGTTAATCCTCCAACTACAGCTTCAGGTAATGATAATTTACCCCCAGTTTGCTCCCCCACAATTCATTTTGTTTGTACTTTTGGGGCCTGAGACAACAAGGTGTTCTTGAGTTTCAGGCCTGGAGAGGAATTGTTTTGTCTGAATAAAAGGGGAGAACAGCAGCTGACAGACCAGGGAGGTTGGGAGTTGTACATAAAGCAGCAGAGGATCTGGAAAACAGAAAATTAAATCCTAAGGCATCACCTCCTTCCCTCCCTCCCTCCCTCCCTCCCGGGCTGGATCCCGCGCCTGCCACAGGCACGAGGCCATGAATATTGAATATTTTATGGACTCCACAGATGTGCCGGGACTCGGGGCCGGCCCCATCACCTCGGGCCGCTTGAAAAGGACGAACAAAAGCCCGAAGAAAGAGGGCGAGGGGCGGAGGGGGCAGGGAGGCGAGGACCAGGAAAGAGTTGAAAGCGAAGAAAAGAGGGCTGGAGTTGATGGATATTCCATCTGTTTGCGTTCAGGGAATTCACAAAGGCCGCGGGGACCGCGCCCCCGCCCCCCCGAATGTCCGGGATGGGTCGGGTTCGTTCGCCCCCGCAAGGAGCAGAAAGTTTTGGGGTCTGTGGTGTGTGTGGGGGCAGGGCAGTGGGACAGAGCCTCAGGATCAGCCCCGTGGATGCTGTTATCCCCACGGGGAGACTCGGATGGGATTTGGGATCAGGTCAGCCCCGTGGATCCCGTTATTCCCACGGGGAGACTCTGGGATGAGATCATCCCAGTGGATCCCGTTATTCCCACAGGGAGAGTCTGGGATCAGATCATCCTTGTGGATCCTGTTATTCCCACAGGGAGACTCTGGGAGGGGATCTGGGATCAGATCACTCCCGTGGATCCCGTTATTCCCACAGGGAGAGTCTGGGATCAGATCATCCTTGTGGATCCCGTTATTCCCACGGGGAGAGTTCTGGGATCAGATCATCCTTGTGGATCCCGTTATTCCCACAGGGAGAGTCTGGGATCAGATCATCCCAGTGGATCCCTTTATTCCCATAGGGAGATTCTGGGATGGGATCTGGGATTGGATCAGTCCCATGGATTCTGCTATTTCCACATGGAGAGTCTGGGATGAGATTTGGGATCAGATCAGCCCCATGGATCCTGTTATTCCCACATGGAACCTCTGGGATCCAATGTGGGATCAGATCAGCCCCGTGGATCCCTCTATTCCCACAGGGAACCCCTGGGATTGGGTCTGGGATCAGATCAGCCCCGTGGATCCCATTATTCCCACAGGAAGTCTCTGGGATTTGATTTGGGATCATATCATCCCTGTGGATCCTGTTATTCCCACAAGAAGACTCTGGGATCTGACCTGGGATCAGATCAGCCCCGTGGATGAATTGCCCCTAAAAAAATCCCAAATACAGCGGGATCACCACGAGTCCTAAAGCCCACACACTTCTCTCCTGGCCTTCCCTTCTTTCCTGGATTTCTCTTCTTTCCTGGATTTTCATTTTCTCTTCAGTTTTCCATTTTCTCTTTAGTTTTCCCTGTTCTCTGCCTTGTCCTGTTGGAGGTTTCCCCCTCCTCTCCTGTTTTTTTCTTTCTTTCCTGGTTTTTCATTTTCTCTTCAGTTTTCCCTTTTCTCTTCAGTTTTCCATTTTCTCTTTAGTTTTCCCTGCTCTCTGCTTTGTCCTGTTGGAGGTTTTTCCAGCGTCTCCTGGTTTTTTCCTTCTTTCCTGGTTTTCCCTTTTCTCTTCAGTTTTCCCTTTTCTCTTCAGTTTTCCCTTTTCTCTTCAGTTTTCCCTTTTCTCTTCAGTTTTCCATTTTCTCTTCAGTTTTCCCTTTTCTCTTCAGTTTTCCCTTTTCTCTTCAGTTTTCCCTGCTCTTTCCTTGTCCTGCTGGGAAGTTTCCCCCTCTGTTCATTCCTGGCTCTGCTTTCCCTGTCAATCTTTCCCAGGATGAGATCCCAGGGGAGCTGCCTGCTGCTTCCCATCCTTCATCCTTCCCACCCAGGAAGGTGCTGCTGGAAATTTCTGCTCCTTCCCCTTGGCAGAGCAAAGGGTAAAACACCACCAGGCCATTCCTGTGGCAAAAATCCCTGGAAATTTGGGTCACCCCCTGCTCCCACTGCTGGCTGCTCCCACAGGGATGGGTTGGAAAAAATTACGGGTTTGAGTCTGGGTTTCTCAAAAATTCTGGGAAATCAAGCACAAAGAGCTTTGGGGAGAATGGGGGAATGGATTGTCTGGGATATTCCAGCTTGGGAATGACTGTGGGGCTGTGAGAGGGGCAGGAGAATTTGGGAATGGATTGTCTGGGATATTCCAGCTTAGTTGGGAATGGGAACAACTGTGGGACTGTGAGAGGGGCAGGAAAATTTGGGAATGGATTGTCTGGGATATTCCAGCTTGGTTGGGAATTGGAACAACCTGTGGGGCTGTGAGAGGGGCAGGAGAATTTGGGAATGGATTGTCTGGGATATTCCAGCTTGGTTGGGAACGGGAACGACCTGTGGGGCTGTGAGAGGGGCAGGAGAATTTGGGAATGGATTGTCTGGGATATTCCAGCTTGGGAATGACAGTGGGGCTGTGAGAGCAGCAGGAGAATTTGGGAATGGATTTTCTGGGATATTCCAGCTTGGCTGGGAATGGGAATGACTGTGAGAGGGGCAGGTGAGGGAGCTGCTCGTGGGTGTGCTGGATGTGTCAGAGAGCCCATTCCAGCTGGAAAACATTCCCTGTCCTTCCCCACATCCCTGCCTGACAGCAGCAGCTGCTCAGGCTGGGAGCAGCTGGTCCCAGGCATTCCCTGGGAGTTTTCTGCTCCCTCGGTTCCAGCTTGGAGGTTTCTTGGAGCCGGGCACTTGGCACAGGGAGCTGTGGCTGCTGTTCCCAGCCCTTCCCAGCCCCCAGGGTCACCAGGGGTGGGTGGGTGACTCCTGCACGGCTGGAAAACGGGGATAAGGCCTGGCTGGAGCTGTGGGGATGCTGGGGAATGCAGAGGTTTATCCTGGAATTGGTGTTGATTATCTCAGCCTGGATTTGGCACCGTGGTGGGGACAGAGGGTGACAATCCCTCCTCCTCTCCCCAGACTCCATGGACAAATTTGGGATCCTCTAGGAGGAGGTGGGGAAGGAAATCTGGGGGAGTTTTCCCTTCCCAGGTGAAAATCTGGCACAGATCCTTTCCCAGGTGCTTTTCCCTGGGTCCCAGGACCGGGATGGGAGGAGCATTAGTGATGGAGTCCATTAATGATGGAGCTCATTAATGATGGAGCCCATTAATGATGGAGTCCATTAATGATGGAGCCCATTAATGATGGAGCCCATTAATGATGGAGTCCATTAATGATGGAGCTCATTAATGATGGAGCCCATTAATGATGGAGTCCATTAATGATGGAGCTCATTAATGATGGAGCCCATTAATGATGGAGCCCATTAGTAATGGAGACCATTAATGATGGAGCCCATTAATGATGGAGCCCATTAATGATGGAGTTCATTAATGATGGAGCCCATTAATGATGGAGTTCCTTAATGATGGAGCCCATTAATGATGGAGGCCATTAATGATGGACCCCATTAATGATGGAGTTCATTAATGATGGAGCCCATTAGTAATGGAGCCCATAAATGATGGTGCCCATTAATGATGGAGCCCATTAATGATGGTGCCCATTAATGATGGAGGCCATTAATGATGGAGCCCATTAATGATGGAGCCCATTAATGATGGAGCCCATTAATGATGGAGTTCATTAATGATGGAGTCCATTAATGATGGTGCCCATTAATGATGGAGTTCATTAATGATGGAACCCACTAATGATGGAGCCCATTAGTAATGGAGACTATTAATGATGGAGCCCATTAATGATGGAGCCCATTAATGATGGAGCCCATTAATCATGGAGCCCATTAATGATGGAGTTCATTAATGGTGGAGCCCATTAATGAAGGAACCAGTTAATGAAGGAACCAATTAATGAAGGAACCAATTAATGAAGGAACCAGTTAATGAAGGAATTCCGGTGAGGAGCCCCAGGGAATTCGCTGCAGTTTTCCAGATGTGCTCCGCTGCTCCAAGGCCCAGATGTGCAGGCTCTTACCTGCCCTGCATCATCTGGCGCCCAGATGTGCAGCCCTGCTGCTCTCAAGCACAGATGTTCCTTCTGGAGACCCCTGGACGTGGACAAATCCCAAAAATCTCATTTAGAAACAAATTCTGGCTGCGTGCTGGAAAACTCTGACATTTTTTAGGATTTTTTTTTTTTTTCAGAATCTTTAAAATGTGGGGCAGGTGCTGCCCTTCTGAAGCCGTCAGGGAGTTCTCACTGATTTTGGGGGTGACAAATTCAGAAATCAAAGGCTCTGGATCTAAAAGCTGAACGTGTTTACGGCATTTAACAGGAGCCTGAAGGAGGGAAAACCTCTCCAAGGGATGGTTTTCCCCCTAAAACACCCCCTGGAGCAGAGCTGACCTTCTCCAAGGTCCTCCCCACAAGCCCCGGGGCATAGAAGGAATTTGGTGAGGAATGCAGAGGCTTTTTGTGGTGATCTGGGTACAAACGAGGCGGCTCCAGGGGGAATCTGTGCCTCCTCCACCCCTCCAACTCCCCAGCAGCTGTCGGGAGCCACAGCTGCAGCTCCCAGCGCTGCCAAGAAGAAAAGCAGATTTTTGGGTGATGATAATATAGGAGCTGAAGAAAAAAAAAAAAAAAAAAGAAAAAAAAAAAAAAAGGGGGGGAAATAAGCGGGAAAACACGGTTAGAGACTTCAGGGAGCTTTATGGTCAAGCTGAGCTTACGTAAGCGCTGCTTTAATCCTAAATTAGCAAAGGTTTGCCTGAAAGGAAAAGGACTTTGCTGTGAGCACGATTTGGTTCTGGCTCTCAGCGAGGCTGGGTGGCTCCTGTGGAAAACAACAGCCAGGCTGGGGAAGGGAGAAAAATCAATTAATGAACTGAATCCTCTGATTTCTTGGGAAAGAAGGGAAAGGTGGCAGGGCCAGAGCTGTTCTCAGCTCAAAGGTTTCTCGTGTCTTGTTGTCCCTTCTCTGGGTTGGGAGCACATTGTGTGGCCTGGCCCCCAAAAATCAACATCAGCATCCCATAACCCCCCCATGGAGCATCTCTGGAACCTGGGAGAGACAATGCTGGAGTTCCAGCTCCTCCAAAAGCTGCTGAGCACCTGGAATGTCCGTGTGGGGCCTCCTGCTTGATCTCCAGCCAAAAACACGGAGCAAAGCTGGGCTTATTTATTGCAGCTGGGCTCAGGAGAGCCCACCCGGTGCTGGGATCAAGGCAGGGAAATGGGAAAGGGAAAAATCCAGGGAAAGTCGAGCTGGAAAGGGAAAAATCCAGGGAAAGTCGAGGTGGAGGAATGAGTGACTGATTAAACATTGAGAAAGGGCTGGATGCTGTCTGAATTCCATAGGAAATTTGGGAGTTGAAGAGCTGAGCTGATACCCTTTTTTTCCCCATCTGTAAAAATTCCCAATTGATCCTTCTTTTTTTCCCCTCTCCTAGGTCTTAAAAACTGAAATCTTCAACCTCAAAACTTGATAAAACATGGGAGAAAATTAGGCAGCATCATTTGCTGGCAACATTTCAGTTCCTGCCTTTTGCAGGATTAAATGGGCAACTCTGAAACAGGAATTACTGATGAAAAATGGAAATTCCTTGAAATAAGCCAAAAGAAATTCTTTTCTCTGTGACAATTTGATTCAGGGACTGTGAGCTCTTGTTTTCCTGTGAGAAATTTTCCTTTTCTGAGGTTTTCTTTGCAATGTGGGGCAAAATAATGGTGGGAAATGCCATAAACAGCATAAAAGCAGTGGGGGTGTTTTGTCCACGGGCAGAGTTTTTCCTTGTGAGGAAAATGTGGATTCCTCTGGATCCCTGGAAGTGTCCAAGGCCAGGCTGGACAGGGCTGGGACAGTGGAAGGTGTGTCTATGGATTGGGATGAGCTTTAAGATCCCTCCAGCCCAAACCAATCTCAGTTTTTATCTGGGTAGGAAAGGCTTGGCTCCTCCCCTGGCTGGAGCATCTCCCAGTGGGATGATGGAATTTTATCAGTCATGCCCTGGGACTCAATGGCCATGAACAGGAGATATCTCCTGGAGGGAGGATGGGCTGTGGGAAGATAAAGATGATTGCCCAGCTGGTTTAAAGATGGCCCATGAGCAGATAATGTGTGCCCAGAGATAAGGATCACTGTGTCACCTGGTAAAACACATGGCCCATTAACAGGAGATATCTCCTGGAGGGATTATGGGCTGTGGAAAGATAAGGATGATTGCCCAGCTGGTTTTAACACCTGGCCCATTAACAGGAGATATCCCCTGGAGGGAGGATGGGCTGTTAAAAGATAATGATTGCCCCAGCTGGTTTAAAGATGGCCCATGAGCAGATAATGTGTGCCAGGAGATCAGGGTCACTGCCCCACGCGGTTTTACAGACAGAATTCACATTTCTGGCCACATCAACCCAACAAAGCAGGAGCCTAAGCGCTGATGCCCAGAGCTCTGGAGGTGCAGAACCTCACACCCCCCCAGCTGACGCCCCGTGTGTCCCCAGGGAACCGCCTGGACGAGGGCTCGGACGTGGAGTCGGAGCCGGACCTGCCGCTGAAGCGGAAGCAGCGCCGCAGCCGCACCACGTTCACGGCCGAGCAGCTGGAGGAGCTGGAGAAGGCGTTCGAGAGGACGCACTACCCCGACATCTACACCCGCGAGGAGCTGGCCCAGCGCACCAAGCTCACCGAGGCCCGCGTGCAGGTAAGGCCCGGCCTGAGCGCGCGGCCCGGCCTGGTCTGGCCTAAGCAGCCCGGCCTAGTCTGGTCTAATCAGCCCGGCCTGGTCTGGCCTAAGAAACCCGGCCTGGTCTGGCCTAAGCAGCCCGGCCTAGTCTGGTCTAATCAGCCCGGCCTGGTCTGGCCTAAGAAACCTGGCCTGGTCTGGCCTAAGCAGCCCGGCCTAGTCTGGCCTAAGAAACCCGGCCTGGTCTGGCCTAAGCAGCCCGGCCTAGTCTGGCCTAATCAACCTGTCCTATTCTGGTCTAATCAACCCAGCCTAGTCTGGCCTAAGCAGCCCGGCCTAGTCTGGCCTAACCAATCCGGCCTAGTCTGGCCCAAGCAGCCCGGCCATAGTCCTCAGTCCGGCCTAGTGAGCTCCCCAGCCTAATCCTGTGCACACCAGGCTAACCCTGGCCAGCCCAGCCTAACCCTGATTTCCCTGGCCTAACCCTGATTTCCCTGGCCTAAACCATCTCAGCCCAGCCTAACCCTGCTCTCCCCGCCCAGAACGTGGTTTCTCCTGCACTGCCTCCCCCTAACAGAGACAAACCTTGGCACTGGGGTTCAAGCCATCAAATAAAGTCAGATCTTTATTGGAAGCTTCCATGGACACAGCCAGTCATGGCATTCCTACAATCCAATTAGGGTGATTAATTAGGATTTCTGACAGGCACAGCCCATGGGGTGTTCAGTTGTCCCAGGAACTCGCCCCAAGAGCTTCTCAGCCCCTTTTTCCTCTCAGATTGTGGCTGGGAAACAAAAGGTTCTTCCCCTTGGCAATGGGACTCAGCAGCGCTTCAGGGATGTGTTGGAAGGTTAATTATTGCTCTAAACTCTTGCAGCAAGTGTAGGAAAACCAAAACAAGCAATGTAATTATGGGATGGTGTCCTGCAGAGCTCCAGATGGAGGGGAAAGGTGCTCCTGAGGCATCACCTGCCCTGGGAGGCTGCTCCAAGCTGGGAGCGAGGCCAAGCCCAGCTCTGCCTCTTGGGCTCCACAGGCTCCATCCCACCCTTGCACATTCCCACGGATTCAGAGAGCCCCTCTGGATCTGCACCAGTCCTGGATTTGCTCAGTACCAGCTGCAGGGTTTGCATCCCCGCTGGGACCAGGAGCCAAATTTTGGCATCTTCCCTCGGAGGCGTTCGCTGCTCTGGCTCGGGAGGACGCCTGGAGCCATCCCACATTTCCCAGCCTCGCCCCCGGGGAGCAGCAGATCAGATTTTGCAAAGTTTGCAAGTTCCACGTGTGAATTTTCAGACAAGTTTTGGTTTTTGTTTTTTTTTTCGTTTTTGGATCTCCGGAGAGCACAACAGGGGTTGGTGGGGCAGGGTAGGATTGGGTAGGGCGGGTTTGGAGCTGGAAATTCTGATTAATGTCCCAGGTGGGAGCTGCACACAGAGCCCCTTATGTGTCCCACAGAAAGCAGCGTGCAAACAGCACCGGGATTCCCGGGATAATGGGAATTCCTGGATAATGGCCTCGGGAAAGGCAGGGAAAGGGGAGGGATTGGGGACTGGAGCTGGGAAATGGAAACCCCACGGTCCCTGCCCCGGCAGAAATCCCTGTGGGAGCAGGGAAAGGCTCTCCAGGCTCTCTCCTGCTCCTGGAAGGAGATTTTCCAAAGGAAACCAGGCTGGCTTTGCTTGTGGGATGTGCTCACCCAGCACAGAACTGACAGAGCTTTGGGGTTTTCCCCTCTGGTGTTTGGGATCGGGGCTGTTGAGGATTGTCCCCAAAAAATTGTCCAGCACTCCACAGGAGCTGTCACCTCCCTCCTGGGAAATCCTGGATTTTCCTGGAGCTCTCACCTCCCTCCAGCTTCCTCCTGGGAAATCCTGGATTTTCCTGGAGCTGTCACATCCCTCCTGGGAAATCCTGGATTTTCCTGGAGCTGTCACCTCCCTCCTGGGAAATCTTGGATTTTCCTGGAGCTGTCACATCCCTCCTGGGAAATCTTGGATTTTCCTGGAGCTCTCACCTCCCTCCTGGGAAATTCTGGATTTTCCTGGAGCTGTCACATCCCTCTAGACTTGGCTGTGGAGACTAGAAAAGGAAATCCAGCAAAATTTAGGCTGCTCTGGCTTTGACCTTGGCACAGGGAGTCCAGCAGGGTTGGTTTGGTGGCCGTGCAGGATCAGGGGTGTTTGGAGCCTGGGAAAGTGGCTCATTAAGGGAATGAAGCCACCCGGGCTTGGAATGTGTGAATTCCCCCAGTTTTGTTTTGCATATTTTGCCCTAATCGCTCTTCCTGCTGTAGGTGGGCACAAGCTGTCGAGGAGGAGATGGAAAGTGGATGTTGCTGGGGTGAATAATGGGGAAAAAATGGAATTTTGAGGGAGCAGAGTTTAGGGAACACCGTGGGAGGGATGCTGAGGAGGAAGGGAAGAACCCCAAAACGAGAGAGCACAAACCTTTTCCAAAGATATGGGAGAAAGAATAGAGGAAAGACAAGTAAAAGAAAAAAAAATTAAATTAAATAAATAATAAGAAAGAACTTTTCACTCATCCCAAGCTGGGATTTCCCAACCCCTCTCTGCTCCCAGGCCCTGGTGGGGAGGCTCCTGCCAGGGCTGTGCAGCAGCTGCTCCACCAGGCACATTCCTGCTGCCTTGCTCATTCCAGCAGCCTGGCATCAGCAGCCTCTTCCCACCACTGGGGAGGCCTTGGCAGATTTTCTGGATATCAGGGAAAAAAAAAAAAAAATAGCTCCACACACACGTAAATGTACAGGGGCACATCCAGCAGGGAATCAAAATCCAATTCTTGTTCCTATTCCTGCATCAAATTCCTGTTCCTATTCCTGTTCCCATTCCCGTTGCTGTTCCTGTTCTTGTTGCTGTTCCTGTTTCCATTCCTGGTCCTCTTCCTTTTCCTTTTCCTTTTCCTATTCCTATACCTATTCCTATTCCTATTCCTATTCCTATTCCTATTCCTATTCCTATTCCTATTCCTATTCCTATTCTTATTCCTGTTCCAATTCCCATTCCCATTCCCGTTCCTGGTCCTCTTCCTCTTCCTATTCTTGTTCATGTTCCTGTTCTTGTTTCTTTTTCTATTCCTATTCCTATTCCTATTCCTATTCCTATTCCTATTCCTATTCCTATTCCTATTCCTATTCCTGTTCCTGTTCCTGTTCCTGTTCCTGTTCCTGTTTCTGTTTCTGTTTCTGTTTCTGTTCCTGTTCCTGTTCCTATTCCTATTCCTATTCTTGTTCTAATTCCCCTTCCCGTTGCTGTTCCTGTTCTTGTTCCTCTTCCTGTTCCCATTCCCGTTCCTGTTTCTGTTTCCATTCCTGGTCCTCTTCCTTTTCCTCTTCCTATTCTTGTTCCTGTTCTTGTTTCTTTTTCTATTCCCGTTCCTATTCCTATTCCTATTCCTATTCCTATTCCTATTCCTATTCCTATTCCTATTCCTATTCCTATTCCTATTCCTATTCCTATTCCTATTCCCCTTGCCCTTCTTATTCCTATTCCTGTTCCTGTTCCCATTCTGTTTCCCATTCCTATTCCCATTCTGCAGTCCCACTTTGACACTCCCATCCCAAGCCCAAGGGGATTTATCCATCCCTGTCCCCTTTTGGTTTCCCCACATTGGAAAGTGATTTTCCCCGAGTGCTGAACTCCCCTGTAAGTAAGAGAAGGAAGTAAGAGAGAGATTTTCCCATTTACAACACAATAAATCTCCTGTGTTGAACATTCTAATTTCCACTCACCAATCTAAACACGACACAAGTCCTACAGCAATTACACACAGCCTGTAAGAATCATTACCTCACCATCATATTTTATACTTTAAACCCTAAAAAACACTTTTTGGATCCTTCCTGCCAATCCAGCAGGGTCTCCTCTGACCTTTGGACCCTTTTCTATCAAGAGGGAATTAATTTTGGCCGGCCATCCTGTTGTCTTCTAGTTATTTAATAACTCAGGTCTGGTATCTCAATTTCATTTCATTCTTGCTCGTGGTTTCCATATTCTCAAAATCTTTTGCAATTATATTTAAAAACTTTTCCTGATTCATCCTTCCCAACACTTCCCCCTGAGCTGCCGGCTCCGGTTTCTCGCAGCTCCGGGGGGTTTTGGCGGGGTCACGGCGCTTTTTGGGTTTTTGGGATGCAGATCCCGGCTCAGGTTTCCCGAGGGATGAGCTGCGAACAGGTTAATCCCAGGCTGAGCAGGGCCGGGGATGAGCCAGTGGAAATTCCAGGGATTTTGACTCAGCCGGAGGAATTCTCACCCTTCCCACCCTCCCGGAAAACAACCCGTGAACATCGCAGGGATCGGGGAATTAACAGGAATTCACTCCGCTCATTTAGTGCCAGCTTGGGTTTTGATCTGGGATATTTACCGTGATTTTTCACCCGTTTTTAGTCCCAGCTTTGATTTTAATCTTGGATATTTTCCGTGATTTTTCACCCGTTTTTAGTCCCAGCTTTGATTTTAATCTTGGATGTTTTCTGGGATTTTTGTAATTATCGCACGGATGGTGTCAAAGTTTTGATGTGGGTTAAAAAAAAACTCTTAAAAGGGATTCTGTGACAACTTTGAAGATTTCCTCCCTGGCATTCCTGGTGGAGGGACAATCCATTTCCCATAAACAATGGGGAATTTGTCTGTGGGGTGGTTTTCCCCTGGGAGCTGGAATTAATCCTTGTCCTGGACAATCCCAGGTTTTCCTTTTTTTGTGCACTGATTTTCCCAAAGCTGTTCCATTTTTAGGGCAGGTCCAACAACCCACTCTGTTTATTTCTCTCATTTCACCAGCAGGAAAAAATAGAAAGTAAAACAAAACTGTCCAAATGATCCATTTTCAACTTGGGAATTTCTCCTCTGGGAATTTTTTCCATAAATATCCCCCAGGGCAGAGATTCTCCATTTTTTCCTAGTGCTGTGATTGAGGCAGGAATTGGAATTTTACACCAAAAAATCAGCCTCTATCCCATCCCATCCCATCCCATCAGGAAATGTTTAAAGAAACTGCAGCCATGGAGGAACCAATATCCCAATTAAATATCTCTTGCTAACAAGGGCTTGTTTAACCAAAACCAGGTGGTTTCCCCAAAAAAAAAACCCCACTCACCTGTTCCTTGAAATCCTATAAACAGCTGCCACCTCTGGGAACCAGGAGAAATTCAGACTGAATTCCTCAGATAATCTTATTTGTGAGGAGCCATTTGTTCTGCTCCACTAACCTGGTTTAATAAATATTAAAGATTCGATATTAGATATTTAATATTCGATATTATATATTTGATGTTTAATATTCGATATTCAATATCTGATATTTGATATTTGATATTTAATAGTTAATAGTTAATAGTTAATAGTTAATAGTTAATAGTTAATATTCAGTATTCAGTATTCGATATTGAATATTCAATATTCAATATTTATCTCCACCACATCACCCACCAGAGGAAGAGGCTCAGCCCTGAACCAGACCAGGGGGTGCAGGAAAAAAAAAACCCCACAGACCCTAAATCTCTGTGTCCTGCTGGGATTTTATTTTTCCCTGTTCTGTCAGGAATGCTGTGTGGGTTTATGGGAGCAGGGAATATCCCTGGGGTCTCCCCAGCTCCTCTCTACAACTCCTGCATGTCCTGAATTCCAGAATTGTGGTGGGATGGACGATGCCCTGCCCTGGTCAGGGGAGCTGGAGAGGCCCTGACCCCACAGAATCCCCATTTTCCAGTTAGGAAGGGCCCTCAGACAATCCCATGGAACATTTGGGCTCTGCTGAGCCCCTGACCCCACAGAAATTCCCATTTTCCAACTGGGAATGGCTCTCAGACAATCCCACGGAATATTTGGGGTGTGCTGAGCCCCTGACCCCACAGAATTCCCATTTTCCAGCTGGGAAGGGCCCTCAGACAATCCCATGGAATGTTTGGGGTGTCCTGAACCCCTGACCCCACAGAATTCCCATTTTCCAGCTGGGAAGGACCCTCAGCCCCCTGTGGAACATTTGGGGTGTACTGAGCCCCTGACCCCACAGAATTCCCATTTTCCAGCTGGGAAGGACCCTCAGACAATCCCATGGAATGTTTGGGGTGTGCTGAACCCCTGACCCCACAGAATTCCCATTTTCCAGCTGGGAACACCCTCAGACAATCCCATGGAATGTTTGGGGTGTGCTGAACCCCTGACCCCACAGAATTCCCATTTTCCAGCTGGGAAGGACCCTCAGCCCCCTGTGGAACATTTGGGGTGTACTGAGCCCCTGACCCCACAGAATTCCCATTTTCCAGCTGGGAACACCCTCAGACAATCCCATGGAACGTTTGGGCTCTGCTGAACCCCTGACCCCACAGAATTCCCATTTTCCAGCTGGGAAGGGCCCTCAGACAATCTTATGGAATCTCTGGGGTGTGCTGAGGTCCTGACCCTTTTTCCAGCTGGGAAGGACCCTCAGACAATCCCACGGAATGTTTGGGGTGTCCTGAGCCCCTGACCCTGCAGAATTCCATTTTTCCAGCTGACCCCATGGAATATTTTGGGTGTCCTGAGGCTCTGACTCAGGACAATCCCCTTTTTCCAGCTGGGAGGGGCCCTCAGACAATCCCATGGAATGTTTGGGATGTGCTGAACCCCTGACCCCACAGAATTCCCATTTTCCAGCTGGGAAGGACCCTCAGACAATCTTATGGAATGTCTGGGGTGTGCTGAGGTCCTGACCCTTTTTCCAGCTGGGAACACCCTCAGACAATCCCATGGAATGTTTGGGGTGTGCTGAGCCCCTGACCCCACAGAATCCCCATTTTCCAGCTGGGAACACCCTCAGCCCCCCGTGGAACGTTCTGGGGCCGTGCAGGAGCCGTTCCCTCCCGGCTCCCTGAGCACAGCCCGGTGCTGCAGCCCCCCTGCCCTTCCCAGCCCTGCTCCCATTTATTCCCCATCCATCTTCCTCCCACACCGAGTCCTGATTAGGCTGAGCAGGAGCACAACAGGATTTTTTTTTTTATTTTATTTTTTTTTCTCCCTCCCACAGGAGGCTCTTCTTGACCTTCCTTTCCTCTCCTTGTCTGACAAATTGTGGGAGCTGACCCAGAGCTGGGATAATTCGCTCCAGCCCCATCCTGGCAGCAGCTGCTCCAGCAGGGATGAGCTGGGGAGGTTTCCCAGCCCCTCTCCCACCCTGGGAGGCCTGAGGGATATTCTGGATTTTCAGGATATTCAGGATATTCAGGATATTCATGATTTTCATGATTTTCAGGATTTTCAGGATATTCAGGATTTTCAGGATATTCAGGATATTCAGGATATTCAGAATTTCCGGGATTTTTAGGATATTCAGGATATCCAGGATACTCAGGATTTTCAGGACATTCAGGATTTTTAGGATATTAATAATTTTCAGGATTTTCAGGACATTCAGGATTTTCAGCATTTTCAGGATTTTTAGGATATTAATAATTTTCAGGATTTTCAGGACATTCAGGATTTTCAGCATTTTCAGGATTTTTAGGATATTAATAATTTTCAGGATTTTCAGGACATTCAGGATTTTCAGCATTTTCAGGATTTTCAGGATATTCATGATTTTCAGGATATTCATAATTTTCAGGATATTCATGATTTTCAGGATTTTCAGGATATTCATTATTTTCAGGATATTCAAGATATTCATGATTTTCAGGATATTCATGATTTTCAGGATTTTCAGGATATTCATTATTTTCAGGATATTCAAGATATTCATAATTTTCAGGATATTCATGATTTTCAGGATTTTCAGGATATTCATTATTTTCAGGATATTCAAGATATTCATGATTTTCGGGATATTCATGATTTTCAGGACATCCAGGATTTCCAGGATATTCAGGATATTCAGGATTTTCAGGACATTCAGGATTTTCAGGATATTAATATTTTTCAGGAATTTCAGGACATTCGTATTTTTCAGGATTTTCAGGACATTCATGATTTCCAGGATATTCAGGATATTCATGATTTTCAGGATGTTCATTATTTTCAGGATATTCATGATTTCCAGGATATTCAGGATATTCAGGACTTTAGGGATATTCAGGATATTCAGGATATTCAGAATTTCCAGGATATTCAGAATTTCCAGGATATTCAGGATTTTCAGGATATTCAGGATATTCAGGATTTTCAGGATATTCAGAATTTCCAGGATATTCAGAATTTCCAGGATATTCAGGATTTTCAGGCAATCCAGGATATTCAGAATTTTCAGAAATTTCAGGATATTCAGGATTTTCAGGCAATCCAGGATTTTCAGAATTTTCAGGATTTTCAGGATATTCAGAACATTCAGGATATTCAGGATTTTCAGGATATTCGGGATTTTAATGATTTCCAGGATATTCAGGATATTCAGAATTTCCAGGATTTTCAGGATATTCAGGATTTTCAGGATATTCAAAATTTTCAGGATTTTCAGGATATTCAGGATTTCAGGATATTCAGGATATCCAGGATACTCATGATTTCCAGGATATTCAGGATATTCAGAATTTTTAGGATTTTTAGCATATTCAGAATTTTCAGGATATTCAGTATACTCAGGATATACAGGATTTGGAAACTGATTTTTTTGGGGGGAAAATCCCAAAAGCAGCAGGTACAGGGTGCTGTGTCCCCATTCCCAGTGTTTGGGGAAGGAGTTTGGGGTTGATTTTGCAGGATTTGAAGGAGTTTGGGGTTGGCTCTGCAGGATTTGAAGGAGTTTGGGGTTGGTTTTGCAGGATTTGAAGGAGTTTGGGGTTGGTTTTGCAGGATTTGGAGGAGTTTGGGGTTGGTTTTGCAGGATTTGAAGGAGTTTGGGGTTGGTTTTGCAGGATTTGGAGAAGGAGTTTGGGGTTGGTTTTGCAGGATTTGAAGGAGTTTGGGGTTGGTTTTGCAGGATTTGGAGGAGTTTGGGGTTGGTTTTGCAGGATTTGAAGGAGTTTGGGGTTTTTAAGCAGGAATTTGGGAAGGGAGTTTGGGGCTGATTCTGCACTGTTTGGAGAAGGAGTTTGGGGTTGACTTTGCAGGATTTGGAGGAGTTTGGGGTTCGTTTTCCAGTGTCTTGGGAAGGGAGTTTGGGGTTGATCCCCAAGACGTGGGAAGCCCATCCTCAGAGAAACCTCTCCAGCATCTCCCAAACTTCCTCCTCTTCCTCCTCTTCCCCTCTCCCTCCCGCCCTGCCGCTCTCTCCATGCTGTAACAGGATCCCGCGGCTCGGGAATCTTCGGGGGCTGATAAACCCCGAGCAGCCGGGGAGTGTTTCAGGTTCCCTTTGAAGTGCACCTCGCATTACAGCGAGCTGCTCCAGCCTCGGGATTTCAGCCACCAATAAAATGATTTATGAGCATAAAAAGGCCCGAGCCACCTTCGAGCTGGGGGAAGGGGAGGAATTGCAAACGTCGTTAGCAGCTTTTTCTCCCCTGGGTTGGAAATGAGGGGCAGGATGGACCTGGCTGTGCGCGGGGAGATAAATCCCAGCGGGGTTTGTGCCAGGGCTCGGTGCCTCCAGCCAGGCTCTGCTTTACACTCTGGGAATCTCTCCTGCTGCAGGTGGAATTTTATTTTATTTTATTTTTTTTTTATGTGTTATCATTTCTGGTTTGTTTGGCCGTGCTGCTCCAGCTGATGCCTGGAAAGGTTGACCTGGAACAGAGACTGGACAGGGCAGAAGGAATAAAATAGGATAAAATAGGAATTTATTGAAGGGATTCACCTTGGAGGAGCGGGGCTACACCCAAATCAAATCCAGGATGGATCCTGGTCACGAGTTTTTACACTTTTAAAAGTTTTGGTTCATCTACACTTTGGGGTCAATTATCCAAACACAGCCCCAGGATTTGAAGTCTCAGCCCCCCTGGCTTGTCCTCTTCTCTTCCCCTTTCCCTTTCCCATTTCCATTTCCCTTTTTCCATTTCCCTTTCCATTTCCATTTCCCATTTCCCTTTCCCATTTCCCTTTTCCTTTCCCCTTTCCCTTTCTCATTCCCCTTTCCCCTTTTTCCACTTTCCCCTTTCCCCTTCCCCTCATTGTTGTTTATTTTTGGGTTCCAGCTGTCCCTGATTCTCCAGCTAGAAAGGAATTATTTTGCCCAACTCCCCTGTGAACAGACCTTACTCGCACCTGATATGGAATTTCAGAGTTACACTCTAAGCAGAGATTCTAGAAAATAGAAATTTATAACCCACAAAAACGCCGAGATCGAGCCTCAATCTCCGGCTGAGTGTGGAAATCACCCAAAAAATGAAAAATCGGGGGGTTCCCTCAGTTTAACCCCACGCACGGGCGGTGTGAGGACTCGAATGGGTTTTACTCCAATCCCAAAAAAAACAGTTTTCCTGGATCACAGCGTCATTAGGAGCTGGATTTCCTTGCTGATAATCCTCTCCCTTGGAGTTCATCTCGCCTTTCTTCCCAAACGCTCCAAAATCCTCATCCCCAGGGCGGCTGTACCTGGCTGTGAATGATCCCGAGCGTCCTTTTATCTCCGTGTAAAACAAAGAATCCCGCGGGGGGCGGGGGATCCACCCAGGTGCGTTTTAATTCGATTTAAAGTGTGAATGAGACCCGCGCGGGGCAGGAAACGGCTCAAATCTGTTCCGAGTTGTGTTTTAATCCCAGAAGTGAGATCCCAAATCCTCCTGTCCCACCCTGGAACATCTCACTCCGCGTCTTCCTTGCTCAAAGGATTGTTGGGAAAAAAAAACAAAAAAAAACAAAAAAAAAAAAAACAAAAACAAAAACAAAAAAAAAAACAAAAAAAAACCAAAAAAACAAAAAAAAAAAAAAAAAACAACCCAAAACTTTCCCACCCCCGGGAAATCCGGGATCGTGGATTTTTTATTTTTTTTTTTTTGCCTTCCCGGGGTTCTTCCTGGTTCGGGTTTTCTGATGGTTTTGCTGTTCAGCTCTTGGATTTTTATTGCTGCTTTTATTTTTTATTTATTTTATTTGCTGCTCTCTGCACCGGGGTCTTGATCTTTTTGGAGTGGGAGCTCTTCCAGCTCCTTTTCCTCTGCAGAAAAAGGTTTATTCCTCTCCTTTTCTGCAAAAAAAAAATAAATATTCCTCTCCTTTTCCTCTGCAAAAAAAAAAAAAAAAAAAAAAAAAAATTCTTCTCCATTTCCTCTGCAGAGAAAATATTCCTTTCTTTTTCCTCTGCAGAAAAAGGTTTATTTCTCTCCTTTTCTTCTGAAAAAAAAAAAAAAAAAAAAAAAAAAAAAAAGGGACCTAAATGTTATTTAGGTTATTTCTTTAATATCTTTATATCTCTTTGCATGACCAAAAGGTTATTTAGGTGATTTTTAAAATATCTTTTTATCTCTTTTAATGGCCAAAATGTCATGTAGATGATTTATTTAATATCTTTATATCTCTTTGCATGACCACAAAATTATTTAGGTGAGAACCCCAAAATAACCTCAGGAAATTGGAACAGAGAGAGAGGGAACCCCAAAATAACCCAAAAAAGTTTGGGGTTGGTTCTGCAGGATTTGGGGAAGGAATTTGGGTTTTTTTCTGTAGGGTTTGGGAAAGAGTTTGGGGATTTTTCAGGAGGATTTGGGGAAGGGATTTTGGGGTTGATTCTGTGGGATTTGGGGAAGGAGTTTGGGGTTTTTTCAGCAGGATTTGGGGAAGGAGTTTGGGGATTTTTCAGCAGGATTTGGGGAAGGGAATTTGGGTTTTTTCAGGAGAGTTTGGGGTTGGCTCTGCAGGATTTGGGGAAGGGAATTTGGGTTTTTTTCAGCAGGATTTGGGGAAGGGAATTTGGGTTTTTTTCAGCAGGATTTGGGCAAGGAGTTTGGGGTTGATTCTGTGGGATTTGGGAAGGAATTTGGAGATTTTTCAGCAGGATTTGGGGAAGGGAATTTGGGTTTTTTTCAGCAGGATTTGGGGAAGGGATTTTGGGGTTTTTTCAGCAGGATTTGGGGAAGGAATTTGGGGATTTTTCAGCAGGATTTGGGGAAGGGAATTTGGGTTTTTTTCAGGAGGGTTTGGGGTTGACTGTAGGATTTGGGGAAGTGAATTTGGGTTTTTTCAGGATGATTTGGGGAAGGAGTTTGGGGTTGATTCTGTGGGATTTGGGAAGGAATTTGGGGATTTTTCAGCAGGATTTGGGGAAGGAGTTTGGGGTTGATTCTGTGGGATTTGGGGAAGGAGTTTGAGGATTTTTCAGCAGGATTTGGGGAAGGGAATTTGGGGTTTTTTCAGGAGAGTTTGAGGTTGGCTCTGCAGAATTTGGGGAAGGGAATTTGGGTTTTATTCAGGAGGGTTTGGGGCTGGCTCTGTAGGATTTGGGGAAGTGAATTTGGGTTTTTTTCAGCAGGATTTGGGGAAGGTATTTTGGGTTATTTTCAGCAGGATTTGGGGAAGGAGTTTGGGGTTGATTCTGTGGGATTTGGGGAAGGAATTTGGGGTTTTTTCAGCAGGATTTGGGGACAGTTTGGGGCTGGCTCTGTAGGATTTTGGGAAGTGAATTTGGTTTTTTTCAGCAGGATTTGGGGACAGTTTGGGGCTGGCCCCAGGTGTGGGAACCTTTTTCTTGCCCAGCTCCTGATCTGGGGCTGAGCAGGACCCCGATGGAGGGGAGGGGGGTGGATCCCCCCACTCCGGATTTTTGCCGGGTTTTTTTTCCCCACTGCTGTGAAATTCAATCGCGTTTTGCAGCTCCTGAGGCCTCCCAGAGCCCGGCAGCTGCTTGAAAATTTATCCTTGTGAACCCCAAACTGAGCCGGGCTGAGCCCTCCTGGGGAAACGGAGCTGAGCCAGCCCGGGGAGCTGGGCAGGGCTTGGGCGGGGCTTTGAACCCTCTAAAATGGAGATTTCCCAAAAAAAACCCCATGGGCAGCCCCAAAAAAGAGATTGCCACGGATAAAAAACTTGGGCATCCCTTTTTACCCTGTAAAATTGAGATTTTTTTCCCCCAATAAAACTCATGGGCAGTCCCCCCAAAATGAGATTTCCCCAATAAAACCCATGGGCAGCCCCAGAAAGGAGATTTCCTCCCCCAAAAAAAATATGTGGGTGACACTTTTTACCCTGTAAAAGGAGATTTCCCTGGATAAAAACCCATGGGCAGCCCCAGAAAGGAGATTACCATCGATAAAAAAACTTGGGCATCCCTTTTTACCCTGTAAAATTGAGATTTTCCCCCAATAAAACTCATGGGCAGCCCCGAAAATGAGATTTCCCCAATAAAACACACGAGCAGCCTCCCAAAAATGAGATTTTCCCCCAATAAAACCTGTAGGCAACCCCAGAAAGGAGATTACCATCGATAAAAAATCTTGGGCGTCCCTTTTTACCCCGTAAAATGGAGATTTTCCCCCAATAAAACCCATGGGCAGCCCCCCCAAAATGAGATTTCCCCAATAAAACCCATGGGCAACCCCAGAAAGGAGTTTTCCTCCCCCCAGAAAAATATGTGGGTGACAATTTTTACCCTGTAAAGGGAAATTTCCCCAGTAAAACCCGTGGGCAGCCCCAAAAAAGAGTTTGCCACGGATAAAAATCTTGGGCATCCCTTTTTACCCTGTAAAATTGAGATTTTTTTTTCCCAATAAAACCCATGGGCAGCCCCCGAAAAATGAGATTTCCCCAATAAAACAAACGGGCAGCCCTAGAAAGGAGAACCCCCCGATAAAACACACGGGCTGTCCCCCAAAAATGAGATTTCCCCAATAAAACCCCATGGGCAGCCCCCCCAAAAATGAGATTTCCCCAGTAAAACCCCATGGGCAGCCCCCCCAAAAATGAGATTTCCCCAATAAAACCCCATGGGCAGCCCCCCCAAAAAATGAGATTTCCCCAATAAAACCCACGGGCTCTCCCGGGACACCCGAACCCCCAAATCTGGGATTGGCTCTCCCAGGACACACAAACCCCGTTTTCGCTCCCCTTCCCCAAAATTTGGGATTGACTCTCCTGGTTTTGAACCCACGGGTGTTCTCTGTCCCCAGGTGTGCCAGTCATTGCTCAGGTGCCACCATGGGATGTTCTTTATCCCCCAGGTGTATCAGTCATCACTCAGGTGTCACTCAGGTGCTCTCTGTCCGCAGGTGTCACACACATTTCCTCACTCAGGTGTTCTCTGTCCCCCAGGTGTAACAGACATTTCTCAGGTGTTCTCTGTCCCCCCAGGTGTGACAAGCATCACTCAGGTGTCACAAAGGGGCGTTTTTTGCCCTCCCAGGTGTGCCAGCCGTCACTCAGGTGTCACTCAGGTGTTCTCTATCCCCCAGGTGTATCAGTCATCACCCAGGTGTCACTCAGGTGTTCTCTGTCCCCAGGTGTGACACACATTTCCTCACCCAGTGTTTCTCTATCCCCAGGTGTGACACACATTTGGTCACCCAGGTGTTCTCTCCCCCAGGTGTGACACACATTTCCTCACCCAGGTGTTCTCTGTCCCCAGGTGTGACAGACATTTCCTCACCCAGGTGTTCTCTCCCCCAGGTGTGACACACGTTTCCTCACCCAGGTGTTCTCTCCCCCAGGTGTGACACACATTTCCTCACCCAGCTGTTCTCTCCCCCAGGTGTGACACACATTTCCTCACCCAGCTGTTCTCTCCCCCAGGTGTGACACACGTTTCCTCACCCAGGTGTTCTCTCCCCAGGTGTGGTTCAGTAACCGCCGGGCTCGCTGGCGCAAGCAGGCAGGAGCGAACCAGCTGGCGGCGTTCAACCACCTGCTGCCGGGGGGCTTCCCCCCCGCGGGCATGCCGGCCCTGCCCCCCTACCAGCTGCCCGAGTCCTCCTACGCCAGCACCGCCATCTCCCAGGGTGAGCCTGGATCCCTGATCCCCCGATCCCCCTGATTCCCCCTATTCTCTCAGCCTCCCCCTGCCTCCCTCAGCCTCCCTCTGTTCTCTCTGCCTCCCCCTGTCTCCCCCTGCCTCCCTCTGTTCTCTCAGCCTCCCCCTGTCTCCCCCTGCCTCCCTCAGCCTCCCTCTGTTCTCTCTGCCTCCTTCTGCCTCCCCCTGCCTCCCTCTGTTCCCTCTGCCACCCTCAGCCTCCCCTCAGCCTCCCCTCAGCCTCCCCTCAGCCTCCTTCTGCCACCCTCAGCCTCCCTCTGTTCCCTCTGCCACCCTCAGCCTCCTTCTGCCTCCTTCTGCCTCCCTCAGCCTCCCCCTGCCTCCCTCTGTTCTCTCAGCCTCCCCCTGTTCTCTCTGCCTCCTTCTGCCTCCCCCTGCCTCCCTCTGTTCCCTCAACCTCCTTCAGCCTCCCTCAGCCTCCTTCTGCCTCCCTCTGTCTTCCTCTGCCTTCCCCTGCCTCCCTCTGTTCTCTCTGCCAGCCTCAGCCTCCCTCTGCCTCCCTCTGTTCTCTCAGCCTCCCTCTCCCTTCTTCTGCCTCCCTCATCCTCCCCGTGTTCCTTCTGCCTCCCTCAGCCTTCCTCAGCCTCCTCCGGTTCCCTCAGCCTCCCTCTGTTCCCCCAGCCTCCCCCTGCCTCCCTCAGCCTCTCTTTACCTCCCTGGGCTGGGCTTGGGCTCCCCCCAGCCCATCCCTGATTCCCTCACTGGGATGTGCTGGAGAATCCCGAGTCTGGAGAGCTCGGATTTCTCCCCAGCCCATCCCTGATTCCCTCACTGGGATGTGCTGGAGTATTCTGGGCTGGCCTTGGAGCCTGGGCTCCCTCCCACGCCATCCCTTGATTCTCTCGGGCTCCAGGGGTTTTCCCGGGGGTTTCCTGGTGGTTCCCATGGGGTTTCCTGGGTTTTCCCAGGGTGGTTCTCTGGTGATTCCCTGGGGTTTTCCCAGGGTTTCCATGGGGTTCCCTGGGGATTTCCATGGGATTTCCTGCGGGTTCTCTGGTGGTTCCCTGGTGGTTTCCTGGTGCTTTCCCATTTCCATGGGATTTCCATGGGGTTCCCTGGTGGGTCCCTGGTGGTTTCCCATTTCCATAGGGTTCCCTGGTGGTTCCCTGGGGAATTTCCATGGGATTTCCATGGGGTTTCCTGTAGTTTCCCAGGGTTTCCTGGGTTTTCCCATGGGGTTCCCTGGTGGTTCCCTGGTGATTCCCGGGGTTCTCCCAGGGTTTTCATGGGGTTTCCATGGGATTTCCTGAGGGTTCCCCGGGTGTTCCCTGGTGGCTCCCCCTGGGTTTCCCTGGTGATTCCCTGGTGGTTTCCCATTCCCATGGGGTTCCTGGTGGATCCCTGGTGGTTTCCCATTCCCATGGGGTTCCCTGGTGGTTCCCTGGTGGTTCCATGGTGGTTCCCTGGTGATTCCCGGGGTTCTCCTCAGGGTTTCCATGGGGTTTCCATGGGATTTCCTGAGGGTTCCCTGGGTGTTCCCTGGTGATTCCCTGGTGGTTTCCCATTTCCATAGGGTTCCCTGGGGGTTTCCATGGGGTTCCCTGGTGGTTTCCCATTTCCACGAGGTTCCTGGTGATTCCATGGGGTTCCCTGATGAGTCCCTGATGGTTCCCCGCGTGTCCCCCGCGTGTCCCCGATTCCCGGGTGACCCCACGCCGCGCTGTCCCCGCAGACGGCGGCAGCACCGTGCACCGGCCGCAGCCGCTGCCGCCCTCCACCATGCACCAGGGCGGGCTCGCCGCCGCCGCCGCCGCCGCCGCCGACTCGGGCTCAGCCTACGGCGCCCGGCACGGCTTCTCCAGCTACTCCGAGAGCTTCATGAACGCCGCAGCCCCCGCCAACCACATGAACCCCGTCAGCAACGGCCTCTCCCCGCAGGTACGGCCCCGCCGGGCCCCGCCGGGCCCCGCGGGCGGCGACAGCGCGGGGAGGTGGCACCGCCGGGCTGCGGGTGGGGCTGCGGGTGTGGGTGAGAGGAGTTGGTGCGTTGTTAATGAGCGGCTCGGTCTGGGCTCAGCGCTGCTCGTTCGCACGGCCAGGTGGGGTGAGGGGTCAGCGACACCTGGAGCAGCTCCCAAAATCATCGCAGAGCATCCTCAGGTGCTGGGTGTGACCCCAGGGACAGCACACCTGAGTGACTCCACACCTGACTGACTCCCAAAATCATTGCAGAGCATCCTCAGGTGCTGGGTGTGATCCCAGGGACAGCACACCTGAGGGACTCCACACCTGTTTCACCCCACACCTGACTGACTCCCAAAATCATTCCAGAGCATCCTCAGGTGCTGGGTGTGACCCCAGGGACAGCACACCTGAGGGACTCCACACCTGAGTAACTCCCAAAATAATTCCAGAGCATCCTCAGGTGCTGGGTGTGACCCCAGGGACAGCACACCTGGCTGATTCCACACCTGACTGACTCCCAAAATCATTCCAGAGCATCCTCAGGTGCTGGGTGTGACCCCAGGGACAGCACACCTGAGGGACCCCACACCTGGCTGACCCCACACCTGACCCCACACCTGGCTGACCCCACTCCTGGCTGACCCCACAGCTCATCCTGGCTGATTTAGGCATGACCTGGAGCTTGTCCCGGTCTGGCTGCACCCCAGGTCTGAGATGCAGGTTTGGGGTTTGAGTTTGGGCAGCTGCTGCAGCCAATCCTGCCCCAGGTGAGCTCTGCAGGAGGAAAGGAGACTCCACGCTCACCTTTGCTTCAGGTGCAGCTAAAAATGAGCAGCCAGGACTTGTTTTTATCCTGAGGGACAGCAAACCCCATTTTTCCACTCTCAGTCACTGAGCTGTGTGAAGGGCAGTGGCTGTTTCACATTTCCCATTTAGGATGGGAAACCAAAATAATTTGGAACAGGAGGAGAAATGAGGGAGCACCTGAAATGGAAAAGCTGCAGAGCTTTGGAGAGGAGTCCAGCAAAAGGGACACCTGTGGGTGTCAGGTGCAGCAGCTTGGGATCTCTTGAGTGTGAAAAAAAAACAACAGGGAAAATTTTGCAGCTTCTCTGGAATGGTGCAAACCCCTCACTTCTGGCTTTGGGAAAATGTTAAAATGTGGCTGGGATGGGGCTGGATGGGAAAATATTGAAATATTGACTGGCACAGAGATGAATGGGAAAATATTGAAATGTGATTGGGATGGGGCTGGATGGGAAAATATTGAAATATTGACTGGCACAGAGATGAATGGGAAAATATTGAAATGTGATTGGGATGGGGCTGAATGGGAAAATATTGAAATATTGACTGGCACAGAGATGAATGGGAAAATATTGAAATGTGATTGGGATGGGGCTGAATGGGAAAATATTGAAATATTGACTGGGATATGGTTGGAAAATACCAAATTATGACTGAGATTGGGGCTGATTGGGAAAATTTTGAAATATTGACTGGCACAGAGATGAATGGGTAAAATGCTGAAATGTGACTAGAATGAAGCTGGATGGGAAAATATTGAAATGTGACTAGGATGGGGCTGAATGGGAAAATGTTGAAATATTGACTGGGATGGGAAAATACTGAAATATGTCTGGGATGGAGCTGGATAGGAAAATGCTGAAATGTCACTGGGATGGGGCTGGATGGGAAAATATTGAAATATTGACTGGCATGGGTCTGGATGAGAAAAAAGTGAAATATGACTGGCACAGAGATGAATGGGAAAATATTGAAATGTGATTGGTACAGGGCTGGATGGGAAAATATTGAAATATTGACTGGGATGAGTCTGGAGAGGAAAATACTGAAATGTGACAGGGATGGGGCTGAATGGGAAAATATTGAAATATTGACTGGCACAGAGTTGAATGGGTAAATGCTGAAATGTGACTAGAATGAAGCTGGATGGGAAAATATTGAAATGTGATTGGCACAGGTCTGGGTGGGAAAATATTGAAATATTGACTGGGATGGGGCTGGATGGAAAATATTATAATATTGACTGGGATAGGGTTGGAAAATACCAAATTATGACTGAGATTGGGGCTGATTGGGAAAATATTGAACTGTGACTGGGATAGGGCTGGATGGGAAAATATTGAAATGTTACTGGGATGCTGAAATGTGCCTGCATTGGAGCTGGATATTGCTGCAAAGAGGGAAATGGGGGGATAGGCAGATTTCCCTCTGACAAGGGATTTCTGAGAGCTCGGGGCTCCGGCTCGGGGGATCCAGCCTGGAATTGAAAGGCGGGCCCGGGTTAGCCGGGCCAGGCCCGGGATTAACTCAGATGATCCCGAGTGCAATTTCTCCCCGGGGAATTAGGCGGGGATGAGACGCTGGGCTGAGCCCCGGGCACGGAGGAGGCCGGGCTGCAATTTCCATTTCCTTCATCCTCCCCCGGCCGTGCCGCCGATCAGGGCTGTGAAAGGAGCAGGGTGGCTTTGCCGGTGCTTATCCCAGTCCCGAATTCCCCTGCCCCCAGGCTCAGATATCCCTGAGCCCATAAACCCTTTGTGCGGCAAAGAGAGGATCCTTTATCCGGCAGGCCTGAAGAAAAGAGAGCTTTGCACCCCCGGGAAGAGGAGATTCCCATTTTCCCGACGCTTTTAATCATGTGAGGGCCGAGATAATGGTGTGGAAATTCATCGGTTCCCTTTGTGAGCCTAACCCAGGTTATTTCCTGACTGCTTTGCACTCGCTGATCCAAAATTCCTGCCTTTCCCAGCCCTCTGCTGTTCCTAGTGGGAGCAGATGAGAAATGCTCCCAGTGGGATGAGGAATCTTTTCGGGGAGTTTGGGGAGGTCTCTGTGTGGTTGTTGTGCTGAGAACAATCCGGCTCTGCTGCAGAATTCCAGGGAAATCCCAGCACGGCCCCGCCCTCCGGGCTGCCTGGGATCCTGTCTGCAGGGGAAAGAGGAGTTCAGGATGTTGGGAAAGAGGGAATTCAGGAATTGGGAAAGGGGAGAGCAGCAGGTGGGAAAGGGGAGACCAGGATGTGGGGAAGGAGGCTGGAAAATGAGAGTCCAGGAGGTGGGAAAAAGGAGTTCAAGAGGTGGGAAAAAGGGAGTCCAGGAGGTGAGAAAGAGGAAATTCAGGAATTGGGAAAGGGGAGTTCAGGAATTGGGAAAGAGGAGTTCAAGAGGTGGGAAAAAAAGGAGTCCAGCAGGTGGGAAAGGAGGCTGGAAAATGAGAGTCCAGGAGGTTGGAAAGGGGAGACCAGGAGGTGAGAAAGAGGAAATTCAGGAATTGGGAAAGAGGAGACCAGGAGGTGGGAAAAAGGATTTCAAGAGGTGAGGAAAAGGGGGTACAGGAGGTTGGAAATTGGGACTTCAGGAGGAAGGAAAGGGGAGTCCAGGAGGTGGGAAAGGAGGCTGGAAAATGAGAGTCCAGGAGGTTGGAAAGGGGAGTTCAGAAGGTGGGAAAGAGAGAATTCAGGAATTGGGAAAGGGGAATTCAGGACGTGGGAAATTGGGAGTTCAGGAGGAAGGAAAGGAGAGTTGAGGAGACTGGAAAGATGGACTTCAGGAGGTGGGAAAGAGGAGGTCAGGATTTGGGAAAGGGGAGTTCAGGAGATTGGAAAGAGGGAATTCAGGAATTGGGAAAGGGGAGACCAGGAGGTGGGAAAGGAGGATGGAAAATGGGAGTCCAGGAGGTTGGAAAGGGGAGTTGAGAAGGTGAGAAAGAGAGAATTCAGGAATTGGGAAAGGGAAATTCAGGAATTGGGAAAGGGGAGTTCAGGATGTTGGGAAAGAGGGAATTCAGGAATTGGGAAAGGGGAGAGCACGAGGTGGGAAAGGGGAGACCAGGAGGGGGGAAAGGGGAGCCCAGGAGGTGGGGAAGGAGGCTGGAAAATGAGAGTCCAGGAGGTGGGAAAAAGGAGTTCAAGAGGTGGGAAAAAGGGAGTCCAGGAGGTGAGAAAGAGGAAATTCAGGAATTGGGAAAGGGGAGTTCAAGAGGTGGGAAAAAAGGGAATCCAGCAGGTGGGAAAGGAGGCTGGAAAATGAGAGTCCAGGAGGTTGGAAAGGGGAGACCAGGAGGTGAGAAAGAGGAAATTCAGGAATTGGGAAAGAGGAGACCAGGAGGTGGGAAAAAGGATTTCAAGAGGTGGGAAAAAGGGGGTACAGGAGGTTGGAAATTGGGACTTCAGGAGGAAGGAAAGGGGAGTCCAGGAGGTGGGAAAGGAGGCTGGAAAATGAGAGTCCAGGAGGTTGGAAAGGGGAGTTCAGAAGGTGGGAAAGAGAGAATTCAGGAATTGGGAAAGGGGAATTCAGGACGTGGGAAATTGGGAGTTCAGGAGGAAGGAAAGGAGAGTTGAGGAGACTGGAAAGATGGACTTCAGGAGGAAGGAAAGGGGAGTTCAGGACTTTGGAAACTGGGAGTTCAGGAGGTGGGAAAGAGGAGGTCAGGATTTGGGAAAGGGGAGTTCAGGAGATTGGAAAGAGGGAATTCAGGAATTGGGAAAGGGGAGACCAGGAGGTGGGAAAGGAGGATGGAAAATGGGAGTCCAGGAGGTTGGAAAGGGGAGTTGAGAAGGTGAGAAAGAGAGAATTCAGGAATTGGGAAAAAGGAGTTCAGGAGGTGGAAAAAAGGGAGTCCAGGAAGTTGGAAATTGGGAGTTCAGGAGGTGGGAAAGAGGGAATTCAGGAATTGGGAAAGGGGAGTCCAGGAGGTTGGAAAGGGGAGTTCAGGAATTGGCTAAAGTGGTGCCGCTCTGGCTGGTGCTGGGACACCCCCTCAAACAGCAAAGAAATCGATTTTTTTCTGTATTTTCTGCTGCTTTTCACCCCCAGCCTCCTCTGCCAGGTCTCTTCTGCCTTTTCAAGTGTCTCTGGGTTTTTTGGGAGGGTTTGTTGTGCTGCTTCACTCCTACAGTTCCTGCTGCCCTTTGATAATCCAGGCCTTGAATTCCTGTCACTGCTCCCTGCAGAGCAAGGGCTGCTCCAGAGCCAAAAAAAAAAAATCAATTTGGGGCAGGTGGAGCTGGGGAAAGGCTCAAATCTGAGATAAAAGGCACTTCCAGAATTGTTATTCCTGAGAGCTCAGGATCTCTGAACGGGATCTCCAGGGATTAAGGCAATTCCAGAAACACAAAGAGCCAAGAGAAACTTGTTCACCTCCCCAGAGTTGTTGCTTTAATTTTCTCTGGGCTTTCCCTGGATTTATTTTTTTTTTTGCTCCCTGAGTGAATTCAGTGCCTGGAGCTTGAAGCTGCATTCCCAGTGCCAGGTTTGCCACTGGGTTTGGATCTTTCCTGGTTCTGGGAATTCCTTCCCTCATTTCCAGAAATCTCCTTTTCCCTGGGAATTCCTTCCCTGATTTCCACAGGTCTCTCCTGGCTCTGGGAATTCTTTCCCTCATTTCCAAGGATCTCTCCTATCTCTGGGAATTCCTTCCCTCATTTCCAGGAATCTCTTCTTCCCTGGGAATTCCTTCCCTGATTTCCAGGGATCTCTCCATTCTCTGGGAATTCCTTCCCTGATTTCCACAGATCTCTCCTGGCTCTGGGAATTCCTTCCCTGATTTCCACAGATCTCTCCTATCTCTGGGAATTCCTTCCCTGATTTCCAGGGATCCCTCCTGGCTCTGGGAATTCCTTCCCTCATTTCCAGGATCTCTCCAATCTCTGGGAATTCCTTCCCTGATTTCCACAAATCTCTCCTGGCTCTGGGAATTCCTTCCCTGATTTCCACAAATCTCTCCTGGCTCTGGGAATTCCTTCCCTGATTTCCACAGATCTCTCCAATCTCTGGGAATTCCTTTCCTGATTTCCACAGGTCTCTCCTGGCTCTGGGAATTCCTTCCCTCATTTCCAGGATCTCTCCAATCTCTGGGAATTCCTTCCCTGATTTCCAGGGATCCCTCCTGGCTTTGGGAATTCTTTCCCTTATTTCTACAGATCTCTCCTGGCTCTGGGAATTCCTTCCCTGATTTCCACGGATCTCTCCTATCTCTGGGAATTCCTTCCCTGATTTCCACGGATCTCTCCTATTCTGGGAATTCCTTCCCTCATTTCCAAGGATCTCTCCAATCTCTGGGAATTCCTTCCCTCATTTCCAGGGATCTCTCCTGGCTCTGGGAATTCTTTCCCTGATTTCCACAGATCTCTCCTGGCTCTGGGAATTCCTTCCCTGATTTCCACGGATCTCTCCTATTCTGGGAATTCTTTCCCTGATTTCCACAGATCTCTCCAATCTCTGGGAATTCCTTCCATCATTTCCAAGGATCTCTTCTATCTCTGGGAATTCCTTCCCTGATTTCCACAGATCTCTCCAATCTCTGGGAATTCTCTCCCTGATTTCCACAAATCTCTCCTGGCTCTGGGAATTCCTTCCCTCATTTCCAGGATCTCTCCAATCTCTGGGAATTCCTTCCCAGATTTCCAGGGATCTCTCCTGGCTCCAGAGAGGCCACGCCGTCTCCCTTCCCTCAGTGCCACCAATCCCTTTCTCCGTCTGGTGCCTTTTTTTTTTTTTTTAATTTTTTTTTTTTTTGTCGGAGACACTGTGCCCGTAATAAGCATTCAAAATGAGCCTTGCTGGGCCAGGAGAAAGGGGAGGGGAAGAAAGAAGGGGAGGAGAGGATGAGATTTGGGAGGGGGGGAGGAAGGAAAGGGAGGAGGGGGTTTAAATAGCAAAGAATTAGAAAAAAAAAAAAAAATCTGATGCAAATCACTGGTAGAGAGAAAATTATGTGCAATTACCCGAGCGATACTGGGCAGCCGTGCCCACCCCAACCAACAAGATCTCATTAACAAGCAGAAAATAAGATTGAAATGGTGTGTAAAAGAGCTGAAAAATGAATTTGAATGCTGCATTTGTCCACAATTACCCCCTCGTTCACACATATTTTATTGCAATTTTTTTATTATTCTTAATCTTTCCATCCCTCAAAGCAGATTGGGAACATCCTGGCATTACAGTTGCTGAGGGAGGAAGCATTAAGGATTCCCCGTTTCCCTGAAAGGAGACCCTGCTCCCGCTCGAATTTTCCAGCCTCGCTTTTGGCCGGATCAGGATTCATTTCCCGGTTTATCCGCGTTGTCCCCTCATCCTCTAACACCGGCGCCTTCCCTTCCCCTCTCTCCTCCCTGGTTTCTCCAGGATGCCCTTCAGGACTCCCTCTCATCCCTCACCCCGCCTTCCTTCCCCTCCTCAGCCTCGGGAATTCGCAGATTCCCGCAAAATTTTGGGAAAGGGAAAAGCGGCTCCGCCTCGGCTGCGTCTCCCTAAACTTTTAACCTGCACATCCCAGGGAAGCCGCGCGGTTTTCCGCTCAGGTTTCTGGGATTTTGGGGATATATATTTCACCAAACAAAGCCCATCTGCTCTTGTCAGTTTGACGCCTCTGCTGCCGGCAAGGGGAAAATGGGAGAAGGGAACATTCTTCCCGTGTGAAAACAGATCCCTCCTTATTCTCCTGCTTCCGAGGAGGGTGGGAAGGGGGGAATTCATATCCCAGGGGCCTCTCCGCGCTCCGTTCCGTGAGGTTTTGATGGGATTGATCCCGCTGGAAACCCATGGGGAACAAAAAAAAGTGAGATTTGATTCCCTTAACCCCAAATTCTGCGTTCGTCCCTGCGCGATTCCCGCTCCAGGCGTTGATTCCTGCGTGCGTTACTGAGATAGGAAAAAAATTTGGGGGCACGGAAGGATTTGGGAGAGAGCAGTCTGTCCTCGAGCTGCAATCCCGTGGGAATTTTGGGATTGGATAGGCCCCGTGACACTGAGAAATCAGCGAGCGGCAAAGTGGGGAGGAATGAGGGAGAAATAGGAGAAAAAATATGGAAAAAAACTGAGGAGAAGAACAGGGACGGTGGGAGGAAGGAGAAGCGCGGGGAGGTGTGAAAGTGCCTGATAAACCTCTAGATGTCGAATTTGAAAATGGGAAATCTGTCCTCAGAATCTCCAAATCTCCGTCCCCATCCAGAGCAGGGTGGAACAGGAATTCCCGAATTCCTGCCGCAATCCGGGGGGATTTTCCCAGCTCCGCTCGGGGTCCTGGCTCGGGGAGGGGGGCAGCGAGGCTTGGCCGGGGAGGATTCAAGCGCTGATAACTTCGGGAAAATGAGCAATTCGCAATTAACGCCGCAGCCCGGCATTCCCAGGGATTTGGGGGGAGCGAGAAAAGCGAGGGATGCAACCAAAGGAATCAATAATTGGGGTTCGGGGGCACCCGGGGCGCGCACTGCTGGAAATCCAGCTGTGTTCCAGCTGTGCCCCGCCTGGGGAGAGCCATTCCTGGCAGGAAAACCGGGATGGGGACGCAGCCCTGAGCTGTTCGCTCCCAGAAGGGTTTGTGGGGTCAGCCCCAGGGGCGCTGGGATGGGCTGGGACGCGGGCTCGGGGCGCTCCTGGCGAGATTCCAGCTCGGGAATCTCCTCTCGGCAGGATGAGGGGACCGGAGCGCCCTCCCCCGTGTGCCCCGGGGTTGGTTTTCCCTTCGCTTCGCCATCCTGTGCCCCAAGGAAGAGGGAAAATCTCACTCGGTGTAATTCCCTCCCATCCCGACTGGGACACCCCTGCAGACGCTGCAGCACTGGGAGGATTTCGGGGCCTGGAGCTGCTCAGGAGGGCTGGGCAGCCCCAGAGCCTCGGGAGAGGTTTAAGGGATGAGATAAATCCCAAAAGGATTTGCTGGGCTGAGCTTTGGTGTGAGCTGGGGGGGACGCTGGGGGTCGTGTCAGCTTCCAGAGCGTCCGGAGCAGCCTCACACAGCCCCGGGTGTGGGGCAGGGGCAGGGAACTGCCCTGTGATGTGGGCTCGAAATTTGGGGTGCAGGGAATGGCCCTGTGATGTGGGCTCCACATTTAGGGTGCAGGGAACTGTTCTGTGATGTGGGCTCGAAATTTGGGGTGCCAGGGAATGGCTCTGTGATGTGGGCTCGGATATTTGGGGTGCCGGGAACCACCCTGTGATGTGGGCTCGAAATTTGGGGTGCCAGGGAATGGCTCTGTGATGTGGGCTCGGATATTTGGGGTGCCGGGAACCACCCTGTGATGTGGGCTCGACATTTGGGGTGCAGGGAACTGTTCTGTGATGTGGGCTCGGATATTTGGGGTGCCAGGGAACTGTTCTGTGATGTGTGCTCGGATATTTGGGGTGCAGGGAACTGTTCTGTGATGTGGGCTCGGTATTTGGGGTGCCAGGGAATGGCCCTGTGATGTGGGCTCGGATATTTGGGGTGCCAGGGCCGGGCAGAGACATTTTTTGGACATTTGGGGTGCCAGGGAGCAGCTCTGTGATGTGTGCTCGGACAGTTTGGGGTGTCAGGGAATGGCAGGGACAGTTTTTGGGCAGTTTGGGGTGCCAGGGCAGGAGCAGGAACATTGCTGGGACACGTCGGGGTGCCAGGGCTGAGCAGGGACATTTTTTTGACAGTTTGGGGTGCCAGAAAACGGCTCTGTGATGTGTGCTCGACATTTGGGGTGCCAGGGAGTGTCAAGGACATTTTTTTGGACATTTTGGGGTGCCAGAGCTGGGCAGGAGCCGCTGTGTGCCCAGGGAAGTGCAGAGGGAGGAGATCCAGGAGAATCCCGGTCGGGAAAATCTCTGGGTGCTGGAGGAAATCTCTGGGTGCTGCAGGGAAATCTCTGGGTGCTGCAGGGAATCTGTGGGTGCTGCAGGAAATCTGTGGGTGCTGGAGGGAAATCTGTGGGTGCTGCAGGAAATCTCTGGAGGAAATCTCTGGGTGCTGAGGGGAAATCTCTGGAGGAAATCTCTGGGTGCTGGGGGAATCTCTGAGTGCTGGAGGAAATCTCTGGGGGGAAATCTCTGGGTGCTGGAGGAAATCTGTGGGTGCTGGAGGGAAATCTCTGGGTGATGGAGGAAATTCTCTGGGTGCTGGGGGAAATCTCTGGAGGAAATCTCTGGGTGCTGAGGGAAATCTCTGGGTGATGGAGGAAATCTCTGGGTGCTGCAGGAAATCTCTGGGTGCTGCAGGGAAATCTCTGGGGGGAAATCTCTGGGTGCTGCAGGAAATCTCTGGAGGAAATCTCTGGGTGCTGGGGGAATCTCTGAGTGCTGGAGGAAATCTCTGGGGGGAATCTCTGAGTGCTGGAGGAAATCTCTGGGGGGAATCTCTGGGTGCTGCAGGGAAATCTCTGGAGGAAATCTCTGGGTGTTGAGGGAAGTCTCTGGGTGATGCAGGAAATCTCTGGGTGCTGCAGGGAAATCTCTGGAGGAAATCTCTGGGTGCTGGGGGAAGTCTCTAGGGGGAAATCTCTGGGGGGAAATCTCTGGGTGTTGAGGGAAATCTCTGGGGGAAAATCTCTGGGGGAAAATCTCTGGGTGTTGAGGGAAATCTCTGGTGCTGCGGGGTCTCTGCTGCCCAAAATCCGCCGCTGCCTCCTCAGACAGGATCAATTTACGGCGGGGCCGGAGATCACAAATCCCGCGGGCTCCGGGAGCGAGCAGAGCCTCCATCAAAGGTTCGGGGGGTCCCAGCTCGCCGCCCCTAAACCCTCAGCTTGGAGATGAGGGGGATCGGATTTCAGGGAATGAGCACCTGAAAGGCGATCGGGAGCCCAGGGCACATCCAGGGAAACCGCGGGGGCTGGAGGTGGGGCTGGGAAATAGGGATGTGGGCATGGAGGGGTTGTTTGGGGAAATCATCCGGAATTTGGGAGTTTATCCTGGCTCGGGTTGGGAAAATGGGATGTAGAGATAGAGGGTTTGTTTGAGGAAATCACAGGGAATTTGGGAAATTGTTCTGGCTCTGGGGTTGGGAAAAGGGGATGCAGAGATGGAGGAGTTGTTTGAGGAAATCACCCAGAATTTGGGAAATTATCCTGTTGGGAAAAGGGGATGCGGAGATGGAGAAATTGTTTGGGGAAATCACCGGGAATTTGGGAAATTGTTCTGGCTGTGCGGAGAAAAAGGGAATGCAGAGATGGAGAAATTGTTTTGGGAAATCTTAGGGAATTTGGGAACTTGCTCTGGCTGTGGGGTTGAAGGGAAAGAGGGAATGCAGAGATGGAGGGTTGGTTTGAGGAGTCCCCAGGGAAATCAGGGATTTGCAGGGCTGAGGGGGAAGAGGGAGCAGAGATGGAGGGTTGGTTTGAGGAGTCCCCAGCAGCGTTTGCAGGATTGAGGGGAGAGAGCCCGAACCGAAGAGTTTTGGGTCGGAATTCACCCCCCAGGCCAGCGCTGAGGTGACACCGGGCTGTGCTCCCGGGATGTCGCAGCTGCCACCAGCTCTGGGGGCTCCTCTGTCCCTCCGGAGCCACCCCCGCCCAGCTGAGCCTCGGAGGGACAGAGAGGGGACACTGAGGGGACAGAGAGGGGACACTGAGGGGACAGTGCCGTGGGGACAGAGAGGGGACACTGCCATGGGGACACTGAGGGGACGTTGCCCGGCCCTCCCCGAGCTCCGCAGCGGCACCGAGAGCCCCTCGCTGCCTCCTCTCCTCTCCTCTCCTCTCCTCTCCTCTCCTCTCCTCTCCTCTCCTCTCCTCTCCTCTCCTCTCCTCTCCTCTCCTCTCCTCTCCTCTCCTCTCCTCTCCTCTCCTCTCCTCTCCTCTCCTCTCCTCTCCTCTCCTCTCCTCTCCTCTCCTCTCCTCTCCTCTCCTCTCCTCTCCTCTCCTCTCCTCTCCTCTCCTCTCCTCTCCTCTCCTCTCCTCTCCTCTCCTCTCCTCTCCTCTCCTCTCCTCTCCTCTCCTCTCCTCTCCTCTCCTCTCCTCTCCTCTCCTCTCCTCTCCTCTCCTCTCCTCTCCTCTCCTCTCCTCTCCTCTCCTCTCCTCTCCTCTCTCTCGCTCTCCTCCCGCTCTCCCTCCGCGCTCCCTCTCTTTTCTCCCCCATTTGATGTCAGAGGAGCTGTCTGCCACTCGCGCGTCTGTTCCGAGAAGGGATCAGAAGTTTCAGCGAGCGCTCGGCGCCTCTCCTTTGATCCATGTCCTGAGGCCTGCTTGACAGCGAAAAAAAGCATGGAGACAAAACGACTCAGTCAAAGTGATTCCTGACAACTGTCTCCATGAGATAAGGAAGCTCTCTGTGTCTTGGTGGCTTTTTTTTTTTTTTTTTTTTTTTTTTCTTCTAATACCGCCTCTCCGTTTCCATAAGAAGCGGAGTCACTTTAAACCAGAGGAGCAGCGCAGGAGAGCCGAGCACAGAGCTGAGCTTTATCGCGCTTCCCGTCTCCTTTCCCACTCCTATTTTTTTTTTTTTTTTTCCCTCTTTTTTCCCCTCTTTCCCCCGTTTTTCCCGCACGCCGCGTTCCCCCGCGATGCTGCAGAGCGATCCCGGCGCGGTGGCGCTGCCCGGACATCGCTGCGGGCGCAGGGAGATGCCAGCTGTCCCCGCGAGGGGCTGCGGGGACACCGAGAGCCATTATGCGACAACAGCCAGCCCTTTCAGGAGAGGGAGGCGGCCTCATTACCAGCCGGGCTTTATCCACCGCTGGCCACTTAAGCGGCTCCTCGGAGCTGCTCCCCCGCTGCTGAGCCCCGGAATTTTCTTTGGGATTGTTGGATTTCGCTTTGCCGGGCTCGTGTCACGCAGGGAATGTCCCCCCCTCCTTTGCTGGCGGGGCTGAGTTTGAGAGGGCTCAGCCACTCTGGGGGTGCAGGGTTTGGGAAAGAGGTGTGGGAGCAGGGAATGGGGCTGGGATTGGGATTGGGATTGGGATTGGGATTGGGATTGGGATCCCAAGCACAGCGAGCACATGGAGGGGACAGGGCGGTGTCACAGACCGCGGTGGGGGACACAGGGACAGGCGGGTGAGGAGCTGTGGGGTGCAGGATGGATCCCAGCCCAGCTCTGGAGAGCTGCAGGGCCCCGAGGGAGCGGGCCCGGCTCGGGGCTCGGGAGGAGCCTCAGGTGTCCCGGGCAGCACACGGGGCAGAGCCGCGCTCAGGGGGTGGGGACAGGGACTGGAGAGGCCTGGAGGGGTCGGGGGGGGACCTTGGGGCTCACATCGTTCCAGCCCCTCCCGAGGGCAGGGGCCCTTCCGTGGGCAGGGACTTCACTTGTGGGCACGGACCCGTCTTGTGAGCAGGGAACACTTCCGTGGGCACGGACCCGTCCCGAGGGCACGGACCCTTCCCATGATCTCAGACCCTTTCCATGGGCACGGACCCTTTCCATGATCACTTCCCATGATCTCAGACCCTTTCCACGATCACGGATTCTTTCCATGATCTCAGACCCTTTCCACGATCACAGACCCTTTCCACGATCACAGATTCTTTCCATGATCTCAGACCCTTTCCACGATCACAGATTCTTTCCATGATCGTGGATCTTTTCCATGATCACAGACCCTTTCCATGGGCACAGACCCTTTCCATGATCATGGATCTTTTCCATGGGCAGGGACTATTTCCTTTCCACCCCTCTCGTGGGCACAGACCCCTTTTGTGCCCACAGACCCTTTCCATGATCCCAGACCCTTTCCATGATCATGGATCTTTTCCATGATCCCAGACCCTTTCCATGATCATGGATCTTTTTCATGATCACAGACCCTTTCCACGATCACAGATTCTTTCCATGATCACAGACCCTTTCCACGATCATGGATCTTTTCCATAATCACAGACCCTTTTCACCATCCCAGACCCTTTCCGTGATCATGGATCTTTTCCATGGGCACAGACCCTTTCCATGATCACAGACCCTTTCCATGATCATGGATCTTTTCCATGGGCACAGACCCTTTCCATGATCACAGACCCTTTCCATGATCATGGATCTTTTCCATGGGCACAGACCCTTTCCATGATCTCAGACCCTTTCCATGATCCCAGACCCTTTCCATGATCATGGATCTTTTCCATGGGCACGGACCCTTTCCATGGGCACGGACCCTTTTCACGATCCCAGACCCTTTCCATGATCATGGATCTTTTCCATGGGCACAGACCCTTTCCACGATCCCAGACCCTTTCCGTGATCATGGATCTTTTCCATGATCTCAGACCCTTTCCACGATCCCAGACCCTTTCCATGATCATGGATCTTTTCCACGATCATGGATCTTTTCCATGGGCACAGACCCTTTCCATGGGCACGGACCCTTTCCTTTCCACCCCTCTCGTGCCCACAGACCCCTCCCCAGTTCCAGGCTCCCACCTGGCCGTGGACACCCCCTGCCCCAGTTCCAGCCCCAGAGCCCCTCCCAGCCCCCAGACCCTCTGTGCAGGGGGTTCCTCTGCCCCGCTCACCGTAATGAGCCTTTTGTGGCGGGTTCGCTCCGGAGTGAAACTCCATTAGCGGCGGGGCCGGGGGGCGAGGGGGCCCCGCCGAGGGGGAGGGTCCCTTCCCCCCAGAACCGCGCTGCGCCGCGCTGATAAACAGCAAATATCGGGGAACAGGATTTCCACATTATCTGAGCGCGGCAGAAAATCAAAATTTCAGTCTAAATCCGAGGAGACGAAGCTCATAAGCTCCTCCAGCTGATACAGACGCCGAGCCCAGCCGGGGAAGGCTCAGGAGGCACAAAATAACATTTTTCGTATATGAAAAAAAAAAAAAAAAAAAAAAAAAAAAAAAAAAAAAAAAAAAAAAAAGTAGAAGAAGAAAAGAAAGCAAAAAAAGAATGAACGAGAAGAGAGAAGCAAGAAATCTTTGGGGGGAGGGAGGAGGAGAAGTGGTGCAGAGAGGAGCGAGAGGAGCATTTGTGCGGTGCTGCAGCCCCTTCCTGCGGAGGGGAAAAACAGCCGGGGGGGCTGGGGAGGGGTGGGAGTGCTGGGACAGGGCTGGGAGTGCTGGGGACAGAGCTGGGGACAGAGCTGGGGACAGGGCTGGGACAGAGCTGGGGACAGAGCTGGGGACAGAGCTGGGGACAGGGCTGGGACAGAGCTGGGGACAGGGCTGGGACAGAGCTGGGAGTGCTAGGGATGGGACTGGGAGTGCTGGGGACAGTTCTGGGATTGCTGTGGACAGGACTGGGAATACTGGGAGCACTGGGACGGTTCTGGGGACAGGACTGGGAGTACTGGGAGCGCTGGGGACAGTTCTGGGATTGCTGAGGAGAGTTCTGGGATTGCTGGGGACAGGACTGGGAGTGCTGGGGACAGGACTGGGAGCGCTGGGGACGGTTCTGGGGACAGGACTGGGAGCACTGGGGACGGTTCTGGGGACAGGACTGGGAGTACTGGGGACGGTTCTGGGGAGGTTCTGGGCGTGCTGTGAGTGTTGAGGGCTCTGGCGCTGCTGGGGTCGCTGCCCATCCCAGCAAGGTCCGGAGGGCTCGGGGTGCTCCGGCCGGACCGGCAGGACCTGGCAGCTCCCAGCGAACGGTCCGAGAGCGCAGCGAGCCCCGAGCCCGAGGCAGGAGCCACGCGGGACCTTCCCGAGCCCAAAACCCGGCCCGGGTGCGGCTCCGGGCCCCTCCCGCCTGGCACCGGCTCCGAGCGGGGCAGCGCTGCCCGGGAGAGCGGGGAGGGGATCCCCAAAATCCGGGAGCGGCTCAGCAGCGCGGGAGTGATGCCCAGGATAGTGGGAGCTGCTCCTGGGGAGTGATGGGGATCCCCAAAATCCGGGAGAGGGTCAGCAGCGCCGGAGTGATGCCCAGGATAGCGGGGAGCTGCTCCTGGGCTGGGATGGGGATCCCCAGAATCCGGGAGAGGGTCAGCAGCGCGGGAGTGATGCCCAGCAGAGCGGGGAGCTGCTCCTGGGCTGGGGTGGGGATCCCCAAAATCCGGGAGAGGGTCAGCAGCGCCAGAGTGATGCCCAGGATAGTGGGGAGCTGCTCCTGGGCTGGGATGGGGATCCCCAAAAACCAGCAGCTCCCTAAAAACTGGGTGGGAGCGGGTCAGCAGTGCGGGAGTGATGCCGGTGATAGTGGGGAGCTGCTCCTGGAGACGGATGGGGATCCCCAAAAACCGGAATTGGGGTGGGAGCGGGTCAGCAGTGCGGGAGTGATACTGAGGATAGCGGGGAGCTGCTCCTGGACGGGGATGGGGATCCCCAAAATCCGGGAGAGGGTCAGCAGTCCCCCCAGGTGCCCCCCAGTGCCCCCAGTCCCCCCAATCCCCCCCAGTGCCCCCCAGTCCCTCCAATCCCTCCCAGTCCCCCCAGTGCCCCCAGTCTATCCAATCCCGGTTCCTCCCAGTGTCCCCAATGCCCCCAGTCTCTCCCAGTTCCCCCCAGTGTCCCCAGTCCCCCCAATCCCTCCCAGTCCCCCCAGACCCCCCAGTACTCCCAATCCCTCCAATCCCTCCCAGTCCCCCCACTCTCTCCCAGTGCCCCCAGTCCCCCCAATCCCTCCCAGTGCCCCCAGTCCCCCCAATCCCCCCAATCCCCCCAGTGCTCCAAATCCCCCCAATCCCCCCCAGTGCCCCCAGTGCCCCCAATCTCTCCCAGTCCCCCCAGTGCCCCCAATCCCTCCCAGTGCCCCCAGTCCCCCCAGTCCCCCCAGTGCTCCCAGTGCCCCCAATCCCTCCCAGTCCCCCCAGTCCCCCCAGTGCCCCCAATCCCTCCCAGTCCCCCCAGTCCCCCCAGTGCCCCCAGTCCCTCCCAGTCCCCCCAGTCTCCCCAGTGCCCCCAGTCCCCCCAGTCCCCCCAGTGCCCCCAATCCCTCCCAGTCCCCCCAGTCCCCCCAGTGCCCCCAGTCCCCCCAGTCCCCCCAGTCCCCCCAGTCCCCCCAGTGCCCCGGTCCCTCTCCCGCTCGGTTCCTGGCTCTGGGGCTGGCGTTTCCCGAGCCCGGGGCAGGAGGTCAGAGCGCTGCGGGTGTTTCGGGTTAGTTCCAGATACCGGCCCTGACACCGCCGTGATTCATTCCCAGCTCCGGGGTCCCAAACTGGGGGAAACTGGGGAAGGTGGAGCCGGGTCCGTGCGGGCTGCGGGTTCACCCGGCACAGCTCCCAGTGCTCCCAGTGCTCCCAGTGCTCCCAGTGCTCCCAATGCTCCCAGTGCTCCCGGTGCTCCTAGTGCTCCAGTGCTCCCAGTGCTCCCAGTGCTCCCAGTGCCCCCAGTGCCCCCAGTGCCCCCAGTGGCGCCCCCAGTGCTCCCAGTGCTCCCAGTGCTCCCAGTGCTCTCTCCCAGTGCTCCCAGTGCCCAATCCCAGTGCTCCCAGTGCTCCCAGTGCCCAATCCCAGTGCCCAAACCCATCACTCCCAGTGCTCCCAGTGCTCCCAGTGCTCCCAGTGTTCCCAGTGCCCCCAGTGTTCCCAGTGCCCCCAGTGTTCCCAGTGCTCCCAGTGCCCCAGTGCCCCCAGTGCTCCCAGTTCTCTCGGTGCTCCCGGTGCTCTCAGTGCTCCCAGTGCTCCCAGTGCCCCCAGTGCTCCCAGTGCCCCCAGTGCTCCCAGTGCTCCCAGTGCCCCCAGTGCTGTCAGTGCTCCCAGTGCCCCCAGTGCTCCCAGTGCTCCCAGTGCTCCCAGTGCTCCCAGGGCTCACAGTGCCCCCAGTGCTCCCAGTGCTCCCAGTTCCCGAAGTGCCCAATCCCAGTGCTCCCAGTGCTCCCAGTGCTCCCAGTGCCCCCAGTGCTCCCAGTGATCCCAGTGCTCCCAGTGCTCCCAGTGCTCCCAGTGCTCCCAGTTTGGCTCCCAGTGCTCCCGGTGCTCCCAGTGCTCCCGTTTGGCTCCCAGTGCTCCCAGTTGGGCTCCCAGTTTGGCTCCCAGTGCTCCCAGTTTGGCTCCCAGTGCTCCCAGTGTTCCCAGTTTGGCTCCCAGTTCTCCCAGTCGCTCCCAGTGCTCCCAGTGCTCCCAGTTCTCCCAATTCTCCCAGTGCTCCCAGTGCCCCCAGTGCCCCCAGTGCTCCCAGTGCTCTCTCCCAGTTCTCCCAGTGCTCTCTCCCTGCTCCCAGTGCTCTCTCCCAGTGCTCCCAGTGCTCCCAGTATGCCCCCAGTGCTCCAGTGCTCCCAGTGCCCCCAGTGCTCCAGTGCTCCCAGTGCCCCCAGTGCTCCAGTGCTCCAGTGCTCCCAGTGCTCCCAGTGCTCCCAGTGTTCCCAGTGCTCCCAGTGCTCCAGTGTTCCCAGTGCTCCCAGTGCTCCCAGTGCTCCCGGTGCTCCCAATTCTCCCGGTGCTCCCAGTTCTCCCAGTGCCCCCAGTGCTCCCAGTGCTCCCAGTTCTCCCAGTGCCCCCAGTGCTCCCAGTTCTCCCAGTGCTCCCGGTGCTCCCAATGCTCCCAGTGCTCCCGGTGCTCCCAGTGCTCCCAGTGCTCCCAGTTCTCCCAGTTCTCCCAGTTTGGATGCTGTCATGCAGCTCTGTCCCCTGCTGGTCCCCAGTGTCCGGCTGGGCTCAGGGAAGGGAGGATTTGGGGCACTGTGGGGTCATTTTGAGGTCACTGCGGGGTCACTGCGGGGTCACTGCGAACTTCGGGATTTCGGGATTTCAGAATTTCGGGATTTGGGGATTTCGGGATTTTGGGATTTTGGAATTTCGAGATTTCGGAACTTCGGAATTTTGGAATTTCGGGATTTTGGGATTTCGGGACTTCGGGATTTCGGAATTTTGGAATTTCGGGATTTTGGAATTTCGGGATTTAGGAGTTTCGGAATTTCGGGATTTCGGAATTTCGGGATTTTGGAATTTCGGAATTTTGGGATTTCGGGATTTCGGAATTTCGGGATTTCGTGCTCTGGTCACTCCCAGTCCCAACCCCGGGGAATTTTCCCCATCCCCTCCCCCAGGCAGGAATTAAAACCCCAAAGAATTCCTGAGAACAGGGAAGAACAAATCCCGGATTTTTAGAGAATCCTGTGCAGCACCGAGCTCAGGAAGCAGCCAATGCCTGAACATTGATGCAAAAATTTAAAAAAAAAAAAAAAAAAATTCAACTTATTAAAATTTCGCCTGGCCGCATCTCCTGCTTATTCAAACAGCGCCAATTTCCGTGGGTCTCATATCAGCTCCCAGCATCTCGTGCTCGGGTTGGATGAGAAAAGAGAAAAAAAAAATCTGCGAGCAAAAATAAAAGCTGCAATCTGACAGAATCTCTCCTGGGGATCTCAGTTATTTAAAAAAAAAGAAAAAAAAATTAAAAAAGAAAAAAAAAATTTTTTTTCTCTTGGCTGCTGTTAAATGCGCAGGAGCCACAGGCGAATTTTTGTTAATTTTGTGCGCGCTTTTATCTCCTGGGGATCTCACTTATTTAAAAAAAAAAAAAAAAAAAAAAAAAGGAAAAAAAGAAAAAATAATAATAAATTTTATTTTTTTTCTCTTGGCTGCTGTTTGCTCAACGCGCAGGAGCCACAGGCGAATTTTTGTTAATTTTGTGCTTTTATCCCAGCGCTGATTCACCGGCAGCTTTATCCCCGATAAGTGGATTAGTTGTTTTAAACAAAAAGGTGTTTGACGAGCAGGAAGCTGCAAAGGACATTTTTGTTTTGCCGAGAATGGAGCTGCGGTTGCGGCTCGGTGCAGCGCGGGGCGGGGTCGGGAATTTCCTTCCCCCCAAGGAGCGGGAGGATCCCCCTCCCGCCGGGGCTTTGGGGTTTTATTTGGGGTTTTATTTGGGGTTTATATTTTTGCAGTTTTTATTCTGGGGTTTTTATTTTTGGGGGTTTATATTTTGCGGTTTTTATTTTGGAGTTCTTCTTTTTAGGGGTTTTATTTTTGGGGTTTTGATTTTTTGATCCCCATCCCATCCCATCAATCCCATTGATCCCATAGATCCCATTAATCCCACGGATACCATGGATCCCATCCCATTCCATTAATCCCATGGATGCCACGGATCACATCCCATTAATCCCATTGATCCCATTGATCCCATCCCATCCCCTTTGCATTGTTCCCACCCCATGGATCCCATCCCATCCCATTAATCTCATAGATCCCATTAGATCCCGTCCCGTCCCATCCCATCCCATCCCATCCCATCCCATCCCATCCCATCCCATCCCATCCCATCCCATCCCATCCCATCCCATCCCATCGATTCTGTTGATCCCATAGATCCCATAGATCTGATTAATCCCACCCCATGGATCCCACCCCATTAATCCCATTGATCTCATTGATCCCATAGATCCCATTGATCCCACCCCTTTTCCCTGGCCGGGGCTGCCGCGGCGCGGATTTCCCGGGATTTTGAGAGGGCAGGGCCGAGCTCCGAGCTCCGAACTCCGAGCTCCGAGCTCCGAGCTCCGATCTCCGAGCTCCGAACTCCGAGCTCCGAGCTCCGAACTTCGAACTCCGAGCTCCGAACTCCGAACTCCGAGCTCCGAGCTCCGAGCTCCGAACTCCGAGCTCCGAGCTCCGAGCTCCGAGCTCCGAGCTCCGGCCGCGGCGGGCAGCGCTCGCTCCGGCGGCTCTGGCACGGCTGGAACCGGAGAGGGAGGAGGGAAGGAGGGAAGGGGAAGGAGGAGGAGGGAGGGAAGGGGGCGCGGAGCAGCGCAAGGTCCCCAGCTGGCTGTGAGTGGCATCTGCAGCCTCCAGCTGAGAGCTATTTCACTATTTATTTACATGTAATTATTGCTATGAGGTGCAGATATTAACACTGTCAAGAGCAATTTGCCCTGACATTTTTCACTTGCTCTGTTCCCTGACGGTCGGGGCTGGGTGGGATTTTTCCGCCGCTTCTCTCTCCCGCTCCCTCCTCCCGCTGCTTTAATCCCGCGCCCTTCGCAACTCATTAAACTTTGAAATTTAATTTTGGGAGCTGCTGCAGCCCCCGCCGCCCCTGCCCGGCAGCCGAAGCCTTTGCAGTGCGAACAAACTGAATTTACCGCTGGCCGCCTTTTCAATTGCCAGGCAATCTCGGCCTCGACCTTCGCTGCATCTCAAACACCCCAAAGGTGCTCGAGCGTTCATGGCGGGGACCCTCGGAAAGCAAAGGCAGAACAAAGATTTTTCCAACCTCTGGCTCGAGCAGCGCAAAAATCCCCCCGCCCCAAAATTGGGGTGTGGAGCAGCAGCAGCTTCCGACTCTTTGAGCCCCGTTTTTCCCTCCCCCTTCTCTCCCTCCCCTGCCCGAACCACCCGACTCTGATGGTTGGTGACACTTTAAATTAAGATTTCCGGCCCGCGCCGGAGCCCTGATTTAATGAGACAGTTGTGGGATGTCATTTAATAAATCCCAGTTGTGCATCAGGACTCGTTTGCCGCTCAGCAGTGGGGATGTGACGGGCACGGCTCAGCTAAGCCCGGCTTTCCCCTCAGCCTGGAGGGGTCTGGGATCCTTCAGCAGCTGAGGGGATTTGGGATCCTTCAGCAGCTGAGGGGATTTGGGATCCTTCAGCAGCTGAGAGAGGATTTGGGATCCTTCAGCAGCCAGGAGGGATTTGGGATCCTTCAGCAGCCAAAATGGGATTTGGGATCCTTCAGCAGCTGAGAGAGGATTTGGGATCCTTCAGCAGCTGAGAGAGGATTTGGGATCCTTCAGCAGTCAGGAGGGATTGGGATCCTTCAGCAGCTGAGAGGGGATTTGGGATCCTTCAGCAGCCAAAATGGGATTTGGGATCTTTCAGCAGCCAGGAGGGATTTGGGATCCTTCAGCAGCCAGGAGGGATTTGGGATCCTTCAGCAGCAGGAGGGATTTGGGATCCTTCAGCAGCCAGGAGGGATTTGGGATCCTTGCTCCTGCTGGATTTTGGGAAAGGATTTTAATGATCCCTTGTTTTATCTACAGCACTTCCAGCCCCTGTTTGTGTCATCCTTAGGCTGGGACCAGACTTGGCTTTGCAGGGAGACTTTCAGGAATCCGGGGCTTTCTCTCTTTCTCCTTCTGGATTTGCTTCCTTGGGAAGAGCCAGGCCTAAGGGGAGGAGGTCAAGCCCCAGATGTGAAACATCTGGTGGTTTCTGGGGGGGCTGCTGCCCTTTGTGTGCAGGTGACACAAACACTCGGGGTGGGAACGTGCTGTGTGTGCACCTGTAGCTCATCCAAGGAAACCCAGGGTGGCTGTGGGTGATGGAAACAGCAAAACGGGCTCGTTTATTCCCCTCTCCCTGCAGAGTTCTGGTTTCCCTCTTTGGCAGCAAAAGAACAGGAATTATGGCAGTAGAACCGTTAATTTTGTTGTGCTTTGCCCCAAACTCATTTTGGCATCTGCCTCGAAGTTTGTGTTCCACTCCAATCCCTCACCTTCTCCATTTCCATGGATCCCATGGAAAGGATTTTCCCCTAAAAGAAAATGTTGTTTATTTTCCCCACGGCTTTTATCCATCTCCTGCTGACTCTTTGTCAACCTTCTCCAGGAGGAGCCGGGGTTTAAAGCAGGAGTTTCTCCTTTTGTGGCTTCTGTGGGTTTAAATCAGGGCTCAGCCTGGAAATTCCACATTTTCTGTTCCCAGCTCCTCCTCCCCACCCCAGTCCTGTGCCTGGCACTGAAACAAAAACCTTATCAAGCCTTATCAAAGCTTATCAAACTCCCACATATCTCCCAGGGATGGACCTAGAGAGACCCCAGATCATCCCATGCTCTGAAATTCTCATTGCTGGGCTTGACTTATCCCAAGGCTGGCTGGAATGAGCCTGTCAGTTTTTGGGATGCTCAAATTCCTGCTCCCCATAAACCCCAGTTCTGGCTCGAGTTTTAACTTTTATTGGGTTCGAGTTTTGGCCTTTTTAGTGCTCAAGTTTTTTTTTTTTTGTTTTTTTTTTTTTCTTTTTCCTTCTTTTTTATTTTTTTTTTTTTTTTCCTTTCTTTCTGGATTGAGTTTTACCTTTTTTTGAGCTCGAGTTTTGACCTTTTCTGGGCTCAAATTTCAGCTCAAATTTTACCTTTTTAAGGTTCAAATTTTGGCCTTTCTTTGCTGTGCTTGAATTTTGGCTTTTATTGGGCTCGAATTTTGGCTTTTCTTGGCTGTGTTGTGTTTCAGCCTTCCTTGGGCTCAGGTTTTATCTTTTATTGGGCTCGAGTTTTGCCCTTTCCTGGTCTGTTTTTTCGGGGGAAGGGCTGAGCTGAGCCCTGCCGTGCCTGCTGCTGGTGGTGAACGCTTCAATCAGCTCAGAGCTCTCAGAAAATCACAGAACATTCCAGAAACGAGGCCGATTCCTGCTGCTGACGGGGTTTTGGACCTCGGGCTTTGTCCTGCTCCCCCTCCGGAAGCTCCAGAATCCCGTTTTTGCGGGGACAGGAGGTTTTTCTCCTGCGCATAATGACCAGGGCAGGATTAATCAGGCTGGGCTGACCCGCAAAGCCCCGGCAGCAGCTGCTCCATACATTAACTCTGCTCTGCCTTAATCTCGGGTTTAAGGCCGGCTCGCAGCGAGGCGGGGACGGGAGCAGGCGGGACACGCAGAGTTTCCCAGGATTTCTCAGCGCAAAGGCTGGCGGGGCTCAGGGGAGGTAAAACCCGGGCTGGGCTCTGGTTTTTGGGGGTTTAACTTTTCCTCGGAGCCCCAAACTTTGTGCAAACGCACCCGCAAAGCGCCGGCAGCAGCTGGTCCAGACATGAGCTCGCTCTGCCCTAATCTCGGGTTTAAAACCGGCTCGTAGCGAGGCAGGGACAGGAGCAGGCGGGACACGAGATTTTCCCTGACAGGGCTCAGGGCAGATAAAACCCGAGCTGGGCTCTGGTTTTGGGGGTTCAGCTTTTCCCCAGAGCCCCAAATCCCGAGCCAAGGTCCCGGCTGCTCTCTGAGCTGGGGGTGGGAGCAGAGCTGAGCCTGGAGAGGGGTGGGAGTGGGATAGGAGCGGGATGGAACTGGGATGGAACCGGGATAGGAGCGAGATAGGAGTGGGATAGAACCAGGATGGAACTGGGATGGAACAGGGATAGAACCGGAATGGAACACGGATGAAACAGGAATGGAAGCGGGGTGGAACCGGGATAGGAGTGTGATGGAACAGGGATAGAACAGGGATGGAACTGGGATGGAACCGGGATGGAACTGGGATGGGATTGGGATGGAACCGGGATGGAACCGGGATGGGATTGGGATGGGAGTGCAATGGAACAGGGATAGAACCGGGATGGGAGCGGGATGGAATAGGGATGGAACTGGGACAGAACCGGGATGGAACTGGGATAGAACCGGGATGGAACCGGGACAGGACCGGGATGGAACAGGGATAGAACCGGGATGGAACAGGGATAGAACAGGGATAGAACCGGGACAGGACCGGGATGGAACCGGGATGGGATCAGGATGGAACAGGGATAGAACCGGGATGGAACAGGGATAGAACCGGGATGGAACAGGGATAGAACCGGGATGGAACAGAGATGGAACCGGGATGGAACAGAGATAGAACCGGGATGGAACAGAGATGGAACCGGGATGGAACAGAGATAGAACCGGGATCGAACAGAGACGGAACCGGGATAGAACCGGGATGGAACAGAGATAGAACCGGGCCAGGACCGGGATGGAACCGGGACAGGACCGGGCCAGCACCCAGCAGCGGGCCAGCCCCGCGGGCAGTGTCCCCGCTGGCGGCAGCCGAGGCGCGGTGACAAGCGCCAGCTGCGGGCGGTGTCCCCGCTTGTCACCGCCCGGCTCCTGCCAGCCCCGATCCGCGTCCTCAGCGCGTCCATCGGCACCGGGCGCTCCCGGCCCCGCTCCCGGCCCCGCTCCCAGCCCCGCTCCCGGCGCGGGCAGCCCGGGAGGAGCCCCCCAGCCCCGACCCTCTCCCCCCTTCGCTTCCCGCTAACTCAGCGCAACCAATTAGGCATCTGACACCCGCGCGGGCTGACAAATTGTTTCTGTCATCTGCTCTCTGTCTTTCATTAAACGGGAGGCGGAGGGGGCTCGCAGGGGAGGGGGCGGGAGATGCGATCTCCCGTGCTCAGCGAGGCCAGATACATTAATTACAAAACGGCCATTTGCGGCATGAAAATGCATTAATTAAATTTATGCAATCATTATCTTTAAATAGTCATATCTTTAAAATGATCAGCCCTTCCTGAGTCTTCCCTCTACTCCGCTAAGTATCTCTAATCCCTTTTCCAGCCTTTATCTCGCCATCAGCAGAGCCTTGTGCGCTTTTAAACTTCTGCGGCGGGAGGTGCCTCCAAAACTCCGCTCGAGCAGTCGAGGGAGTGGCACCAGCACAGAGCGAGGATTTGCCTTTTTTTTTTTTTTTTTTTTTTTTTTTTTTTTTTTGCAGGTTTTGGATCAAGATGTTCCCGTAAAAATTTGGTGGCTCAGGCGGGTTGAGGAGTGAAGTTTATGCGGGAAGGCGAGGGGTGCGGGGCTGTTTTCCTTGGAAAAGGTTTGATTTCGAGGAGGCAGAGCCCTGGCACAGCCGCTTTTCCACCAGGGGATCTTATAACCCTCAAAAAAAAAAAAAAAAAAAAAAAAAATCGCCTCGTTCGAGGCTATGGGTGGCGTCCCTGGGAAAAAAAAAAAAAATTAAAAAAAAAAAAAGAAAAGGGTTTGAAAAGAGGCGTTTTGTTGCTCTGATGATCCAGATCGATCCGTGCCCGCTTTGCTTTGTCATTCTAAAATACATTTTATTTCGGAGCACCTTCAGAGGTGGCCAAAAGCTTCCCCAAAAGGGAAGGGCAGCGAGGGGGGCGCTAACACAGGTGCTCCTGCTTTGCCGCCTCGTTATTCCAAAGCTGCTCCAGTTTGTGATGAGCACACAAATAAATAATCTCGGGAATTCAGCAGAGCAGAGATACCCGGGCAGGGATTAACCTCATCCCCGCCGGGCAGGAGAGCTCACCCGAGCTGGTTTTGGGGGGCTGGGGGAGGGACAGGAGCCGAACCCGCTCCCTCGGGGCTTTCTCAGGAAAGATTTTATTCTGTTCTTTGTGTGCCTGCGCCGTTCTCCATCAATCCCGCCGCGTTTTATCCCCTCCACCCGCGATTCCCTCAGACCCCAAACCCGCGCGGAGTTTGGGATTGGGGCCGGCCGGAATTTGGGATGAGCTCTGCCGGGTTTCTCCCGCCTGAGGGGCAGGGATGAGCGCTGGGGTTTCAGGAATAGCCTCGGGCAGTGCCTGTGCTGCCCAGAGCCCCCCTCGGCCGCCCGGGTGTCCCCAGGTGTCCCCAGGTGTCCCCAGGTGTCCCCAGGTGTCCCCAGGCTCCTCTTTGGGAGCACAGGATGGAACAGGGAACACAAAGAGCTCCTTTTCCCTGGACCATCGCTGGGAATGGCCCGTTCTGGAAAAAAAGGGAAAAGCAGAGCGGTGCTGGAGCTGGAACATCTGAGCTGCAGGGGCGGCGCTCCCCCATCCCTGATTTCAGCCAGGATCCCGCTTCATTCCCGGCTCCTTTATCCCTGATTTCAGCCAGGATCCCGCTTCATTCCCAGCTCCCCATCCCTGATTCCAGCCAGGATCCCGCTTCATTCCCAGCTCCCCATCCCTGATTTCAGCCAGGATCCCGCTTCATTCCCAGCTCCCCCATCCCTGATTTCAGCCAGGATCCCGCCTCATTCCCGGCTCCCCATCCCTGATTTCAGCCAGGATCCCGCTTCATTCCCAGCTCCCCATCCCTGATTCCAGCCAGGATCCCGCTTCATTCCCAGCTCCCCCATCCCTGATTCCAGCCAGGATCCCGCTTCATTCCCGGCTCCTCTATCCCTGATTTCAGCCAGGATCCCGCTTCATTCCCAGCTCCAAATCCCTGATTTCAGCCAGGATCCCGCTTCATTCCCAGCTCCCCCATCCCTGATTCCAGCCAGGATCCCGCTTCATTCCCGGCTCCCCATCCCTGATTCCAGCCAGGATCCCGCTTCATTCCCAGCTCCCCATCCCTGATTTCAGCCAGGATCCCGCTTCATTCCCAGCTCCCCATCCCTGATTTCAGCCAGGATCCCGCTTCATTCCCAGCTCCCCCATCCCTGATTTCAGCCAGGATCCCGCTTCATTCCCAGCTCCCCCATCCCTGATTCCAGCCAGGATCCCGCTTCATTCCCGGCTCCTCTATCCCTGATTTCAGCCAGGATCCCGCTTCATTCCCGGCTCCTCTATCCCTGATTTCAGCCAGGATCCCGCTTCATTCCCAGCTCCTCCATCCCTGATTCCAGCCAGGATCCCGCTTCATTCCCGGCTCCCCATCCCTGATTCCAGCCAGGATCCCGCTTCATTCCCAGCTCCTCTATCCCTGATTCCAGCCAGGATCCCGCCTCATTCCCAGCTCCCCCATCCCTGATTCCAGCCAGGATCCCGCTTCATTCCCAGCTCCTCTATCCCTGATTCCAGCCAGGATCCCGCTTCATTCCCGGCTCCTCTATCCCTGATTCCAGCCAGGATCCCGCTTCATTCCCAGCTCCTCTATCCCTGATTTCAGCCAGGATCCCGCTTCATTCCCGGCTCCTTTATCCCTGATTTCAGCCAGGATCCCGCTTCATTCCCAGCTCCCTATCCCTGATTTCAGCCAGGATCCCGCTTCATTCCCAGCTCCCCATCCCTGATTTCAGCCAGGATCCCGCTTCATTCCCGGCTCCTCTATCCCTGATTTCAGCCAGGATCCCGCTTCATTCCCGGCTCCCCATCCCTGATTCCAGCCAGGATCCCGCTTCATTCCCGGCTCCCCCATCCCTGATTCCAGCCAGGATCCCGCTTCATTCCCAGCTCCTCTATCCCTGATTCCAGCCAGGATCCCGCTTCATTCCCAGCTCCCCATCCCTGATTTCAGCCAGGATCCCGCTTCATTCCCAGCTCCCCCATCCCTGATTTCAGCCAGGATCCCGCTTCATTCCCAGCTCCCCCATCCCTGATTTCAGCCAGGATCCCGCTTCATTCCCGGCTCCTCTATCCCTGATTCCAGCCAGGATCCCGCTTCATTCCCGGCTCCCCATCCCTGATTCCAGCCAGGATCCCGCTTCATTCCCAGCTCCCCCATCCCTGATTTCAGCCAGGATCCCGCTTCATTCCCAGCTCCTCTATCCCTGATTTCAGCCAGGATCCCGCTTCATTCCCAGCTTCATTCCCAGCTCCTCTATCCCTGATTCCAGCCAGGATCCCGCTTCATTCCCAGCTCCCTATCCCTGATTCCAGCCAGGATCCCGCTTCATTCCCAGCTCCTCTATCCCTGATTCCAGCCAGGATCCCGCCTCATTCCCAGCTCCCCATCCCTGATTTCAGCCAGGATCCCGCTTCATTCCCAGCTCCTCTATCCCTGATTCCAGCCAGGATCCCGCTTCATTCCCAGCTCCCCCATCCCTGATTCCAGCCAGGATCCCGCTTCATTCCCGGCTTCTCTATCCCTGATTTCAGCCAGGATCCCGCTTCATTCCCAGCTCCCCATCCCTGATTTCAGCCAGGATCCCGCTTCATTCCCAGCTCCCCCATCCCTGATTTCAGCCCCTTCATTCCCGCATTTTCCCGGCTCCTCCATCCCTGGTTCCCGGTTTTCTGGGAGGGTTTGGGGGGTCCCGGCTCCCGCGGTGCTCCCCAGCAGCAGAGAGAGCACGTGGCGCCGAGCAGGGCTGGGAAAGGCATTTCCTTGGATCCGGGAGCTGGGATTTCCTTTGGATGAGGAATAAAGAGGTCCTGGATTTAAAAACCCTCCTGCTGTGGCAGCCTCAGAAAATCCAGGGAGTGCCCGGGGTCCTGCTCAGCCTTTGGGGCGGGCTGGGAAGAGAAATTCTCTCCTCAAAAAAAGCTGGGAATGGGGAAAGCGAGCGAGAGGGAGCTCAGCGCCGCCGATTTTCCCTTTCCCTGATTTTCCCATTCTCTGATTTTCTCTGTTTTTCCCATTCTCTGATTTTCCCATTCTCTGATTTTCCCATTCTCTAATTTTCTCTGATTTTCTCTGATTTTCCCATTCTCTGATTTTCCCATTCTCTGATTTTCCCATTCTCTGATTTTCCCTTTCTCTGATTTTCTCTGATTTTTCCCTTTCTCTGATTTTTCCCTTTCTCTGATTTTCCCTGATTTTCCCTTTCCCTGATTTTCTCTGATTTTCCCATTCTCTGATTTCCCCTGATTTTCTCTGATTTTTCCCTTTCTCTGATTTTCCCTTTGGCCAGCTCGGGGTGTTCAGCTCGGCACTTTCTGGGCTCATCTCCCCGATTCCATCTCCCGGTGACCCCGCCCGGAGCCCCCGGGCCGGGCTTAAACCGAGTTTAACCCATTACAGCCTCGGCTGATCACAGCGAGCGGGGCGGGCAGAGAGGAGCCGGGCAGGGCTGTGGCTAGTGATGCCTTTTTGGGGCTAAAAACAGAGTCTAGATAAAATTAAGGCAATAAAGTGAACTTGTATTTATTGAAGGGTCTTCAGGTGTGTTTAGGGCAGGGGTTACACCCAAAAATGGACCACGGGTTTTCACACTTTTATAAGTTTGGTCCATTTGCAGATTGGGGGTTAATCCTCCAATTACAGCTTCAGCTAATGAAGTCATTTACCCCAAATTTGCTCCCCCAAATCCCTTTAGTTTCCATTTCTGGGGCCTGAGGCAGTGAGGGGTCCCTGATTCCAGAGAGGAATTGTTGTGTGTGACCAGAGTGGGAGAGCAGCAGCTGGCACTGTGTGTGGGGTTCAGAGTTCTAACCACAGAGCTGCAGGATTACAGAGACATGGAAACAGAAAATCTGAAATCTGAATCATCATTATCAATGCCCTCACTGGGCTATCAGAGTGAATTTGGGTCTGGCTTTGTTGGAGGAATTAGAGAAGTTTCTGGAGCAGCTGGAATTTGTTTGGACTCGTGGGGACCTGTCTGACACGGCCACAGGTTCAGGTCTGGTTTTTAGGGAGCCTTGGGGTGTGTTTGTTCCTTTCTTGGCATTTTGTACCCTCACCAAGCCCCCAAAACTTCTCCTTCCTCACCTGCCCCCAGCGGGTCTGAGCTTACCCAAAAACGGAGCCAAAAATGCAGAACAAGCCCAACCCATTCCCAACCCCAAATCTACCCAGATTTCCTTTGGAAGTGTTTGGGAATTCCAGTTTTCCTGCTTCTCTCCCGGGTGACTTGATCCCAAAATCCACGAGCAAGGTTTTGTGTTCTGGAATATTCAGGATGAAGCATCCCAGAGACGTTTCCTGTTCCACCAGGGGGATTTCCCTCTGGGACTCTCCCTTCCCAAATATTCACGGGGAAATGTAGGATTGCACAGGCACAGGATGGAAGCAGCACCAGGGTGGTTTCCTTGGGATCCCTCAAAAATCATTTGCTGAGCAGAACATCAGGGATGGCAGAGCCTGATCCTGGTTTTTGTCCAGATTTGGGTGTCCCAGAGCAGATTTTGGGTGTCCCAGAGCAGAGTTTGTGTGTCCCAGAGCAGAGTTTGGGTTTCCCAGAGCAGATTTTGGGTGTCCCAGAGAAGATTTTGGGTGTCCCAGATCAGAGTTTGGGTGTCCCAGAGCAGATTTTGGGTGTCCCAGATCAGAGTTTGGTGTTCCCAGATCAGAGTTTGGTGTTCCCAGAGCAGATTTTGGGTGTTCCCAGATCAGAGTTTGGGTGTCCCAGATCAGAGTTTGGGTGTCCCAGAGCAGATTTTGGGTGTCCCAGATCAGAGTTTGGTGTTCCCAGAGCAGAGTTTGGTGTTCCCAGAGCAGATTTTGGTGTCCCAGATCAGAGTTTGGGCATCCCAGATCAGAGTTTGGGCATCCCAGATCAGAGTTTGGGTGTCCCAGATCAGATTTTGGTGTCCCAGAGCAGATTTTGGTGTCCCAAGCCAGTGACCACGCCTCGTGCTCCTGGCCCAAGCAGTTTTTAACACAATTCCCGCTCCTCCCCTCCCAGTCCCGCTTCTCCCGCGGGATTTCTCGGAGCCCTCGGGGGTCTCTGGTCCCGGAGATGTTTCCATCCCCTGGAGGGATTCCTGCTGCTCCTTCCCGGAGGTGTTTCCATGCCCTGGAGGGATTCCTGCTGCTCCTTCCCGGAGATGTTTCCATGCCCGGGAGGGATTCCTGCTGCTCCTTCCCGGAGGTGTTTCCATGCCCGGGAGGGATTCCTGCTGCTCCTTCCCGGAGGTGTTTCCATGCCCGGGAGGGATTCCTGCTGCTCCTTCCCGGAGCATTCCCGGTCCCGGCGGTGTTTCCATGCCCGGGAGGGATTCCTGCTGCTCCTTCCCGGAGCATTCCCGGTCCCGGCGGTGTTTCCATGCCCTGGAGGGATTCCTGCTGCTCCTTCCCGGAGCGTCCCCTCGGCTCCCGCTGCCGAGCCCGTCCCGCTCTCCCCGCTCAGCTTAGATCCTTTTCCTCAGACCTTGTCTGTGATTTGTACATCCCTACAGAAGCAGGGTGCCCAAAACAAGATGCGGTGCTCCCGCTGGAACCTCACCATAGCCCTGAACAACCAGGTAACAACTTCCCACCTCCTCCTCCTCCTCCTCCTCCTCCCCGCGGCTCCATCGCATTCCCGGCTCCATCCTCTCCCCGCAGAGCAGCACTGGGGGCTCATCTCCATCTCTGTCACCTTCCCCGCGGGGCTGGAACCTCCCCGAGCTGCTGGAGGCCGTGGGGAGGCGCCGCTGCCGTTCCTGGGTTGGTTGTTGGTTATTTGGGATGGTCCCGGAGGGGCTGGTGCGATGTGAGGGGTGCAGGGAATTGCGGGGTTCAGGCGCTCAGAAGTCTTCACACGTTTCCTAGAGGAGGTTTTGGGGTAGGAAATCGGGGTTTTGCAGCTCCCCAGAGCAGCAGGAGGAGCTGTGGGGTTGTGGGGGCTCCCCTCGGCTCCCGGGTTTCTCAGCCTTGAATCCCCCCAAAATCCGAGTGGAGGCTCCGAATTTAACCCTAGTCACAGCCGGGAGAGCCCGGGAGGGAGGCTGAGGGAAAGGCCGAGCTTGGAAACACCCCAGGAGCCTCAGGGGCGCCCCCAAACCCCAGCACAAAGCTCCAGTTCGCTCCAAATCCCGGCTGGGAGCGCCGCAGGGACCCCGAGCAGAGATTTCCCGGGTGCGGGGAGAGTGAAACGCCCCGTGGATGTGCAAAGAAAAAGGCAAAGGGGGCTCGGTGTGCAGCGCTGGGATCCGCTCAGCTGGCCGCGGTGATTTAGAAAATATTCAAAATTAATTGCTTGGTTTTGTGAGTGCAGTGTTAGTGATTGCTGCACAAGTCATTTTAGTCCTACCTAGGGGCATATTTGCATATATTTATCCTCCTTTCAAGTGGAGATCTTTGGAGAAAGTGTATTTATCTCCTCCTAACTCTTTCTTCGGCTTTCAGCCGTCCTACAGTCACCTCTTCATTTTGTTCCCATTTAATGTATGTGTGGAATAATCGACTCTTCCTCTTCCCGCCAAGTGGAAATGAATCCACTGAGATCAAAAAGCATTAATGTGGGGAAGGGTTTTTCCTTCTGCCTGCACAGAGCAGGGGAAGAAAAACCTGAAAATCGGGCTGGGTGCCCCCCAAAAATTGTCTGGGAGGGCAGGGCACGACCTGGAGAGGAGCTGGAGTGGGACAGAGCTCCCTGCTGGAGGAACTGGGAGAGCTTTGTCCTCCCTGGAGCCCGGATCCAGCGGTTTCCCAGCAGGAAGGTTTTCCATGCCCGGGGAAGTGAAGCGGGAGCGCCCCAGGAGCTGAAACAGGGAGATTTCAGCCTCCCCAAAAAGAGAATTTCCCGGAGCTTCTTGCCTGGTGTGGCACCAAAGGGTTCAACCCATCCCATTCCCAAACTTTTACTGGACAGGGAGGATCTGTCCCCATTCCCAACTGGTCCCATTCCCAACCTTTTCCCAGACAGGGAGGATCTGTCCCCAATCCCAGGAAAGCAGCACCACAGCCTCAGGAATGGAGCTGCCAGGAGCCCCTTCCCTGGATGTCCCTGGATGTCCCTGGACGTGTCCCCACAGTGTCCAGGAGCTGACAGGGGTCACCTGGGTCACTCTGGGATGTCCCCTAGGGACTGACCTGTGGTCACTCTGGGATGTCCTGTAGGGACAGAGCTGTGGTCACTCTGAGATGTCCCTTAGGGACAGAGCTGTGGTCACTCTGGGATGTCCCTTGGGGACTGACCTGTGGTCACTCTGGGATCTCCCTTAGGACTGAGCTGTGGTCACTCTGGGATGTCCCTTAGGGACTGACCTGTGGTCACTCTGGGGTGTCCCCTAGGGACTGAGCTGTGGTCACTCTGAGATGTCCCTTAGGACTGACCTGTGGTCACTCTGGGATGTCCCTTAGGGACAGAGCTGTGGTCACTCTGGGATGTCCTGTAGGGACAGAGCTGTGGTCACTCTGGGATGTCCCTTAGGACTGACCTGTGGTCACTCTGGGATGTCCCTTAGGGACAGAGCTGTGGTCACTCTGGGATGTCCCTTAGGACTGACCTGTGGTCACTCTGGGATGTCCCTTAGGACTGAGCTGTGGTCACTCTGGGTTGTCCCTTGGGGACAGAGCTGTGGTCACTCTGGGATGTCCCTTAGGACTGAGCTGTGGTCACTCTGGGATGTCCCTTAGGACTGAGCTGTGGTCACTCTGGGATGTCCTGTGACTCTCAGGACCCAGCCAGGAGCAGCCACCAGCTCTGCCAGGACCAGGCCTGGCCACCCAACTGTTCTTGGGCTGCCCTCCCCTGTCCCTGTGCTGTCTGTGCCACCTCTGGGTCCCCTCAGCCCCTGACCCCCCCAGAGCCCCCCTGCCCAGCTGCAGGGCCCTAATTGCTCTTCCCTCCCCAGAGCCTCCTCCTTTATCATAAAGGGTGCACATTTCCCCTGCTGCAGCTTCCACGGCCACAGGCCCTGAGGGCCAGCTCAGAAATGGAGGGAATTAATTACATTTTTTTAACTCCCCTCCTTTTAAAGTAGGGGAGAAGCGATGAAACGTCCCGGGGGGAGCGGGGGAGCTGCCGAGGAGGGTGGGGAGGGAGGAGGGAGCGGCAGGAGGTGAGGGGGGAGCTGCTGCTTTCATCCAGGAGGGTCTTTGTGCATCAGCCTCGGGCTCCCCAGCACCCCGGGACCTCTCCCTGCTCATCCCCACCCCAAAAGTGGGGAAGGCAAAGGGACGAGTCCAAAACCTGCTGGCCCCGTGGCTGGGATGGACTCAGCCCCCAGGTGGGCTTTGGTCCAGGGGAAAGGGAGAGGACAGGGATGAGAGGGAGGGGAAGGACAGATGTCAGTCCTGCTGATGGACAGGCAGCAGATTCCCCTGCAGATAAACCCTGGCAGTCGGGGAGCGGGTATCGATTTTGGGTTAGCCACGATAATGCACCAAGAAGTCATAAATTAGAACCTGGCAAGGTCAGAGAGGGAAGGCAGAAGGACTTTGCATTCCTGAGGAGGGGATCCAGAGTTCAGAAGTGACCTGGAAAATGAGTTTCTCCAGCTGAAAGAAGTCAGGGAACGCAGCCCTGTGGGTTTCCATGCTGGGTGGGAAGGAGGAATGGGAATCTCTGGTTCCCTCTCATTATTCCAAACACCTTCTCGTCCTGGGGTGGGGAAAATCGGATCTGCCTTTGGCTGAACCTGTGCAGGGCTCAGCTCCAAATGCCCCTGTCCAGGAAGGGCAGGAGCTTTCACCCCAAATCCATCTCAGCCTGTCCAGGAAGGGCAGGGGCTTCTCATGGTCAGTGTTCTTGAAGAGGAACTGGAGGGTTTGGGGATCAGCTGAGCTGTCAGGGTCCCCTTGGTCACCCCAAATTCACCTCCAGCTGGGGCAATCCTCCACCCCAGCCTCTGCCTGGGAGGAAATCCCAGTGTCCTGATGTTCCCCCATGGAATTCCAGAGGGGAATTCAGTCCTGGGAGGAAATCCCAGTGTCCTGCTGTTTCCCCATGGAATTCCAGAGGGGAATTCAGCTGGTCCATTCCAGAAGGTTTTGGGCCAGGGTGAACTGTCCCTGCAGGGACTCCAGAGGGGGAGCAGGGACTGGGAACTGCAGGACTGGGGCTGAGATCAGGAGCTGCTCCTGATTCCCACTGATTAAAGCCAATTCCTCTTTTTAGCAGATCCGTGGAAGCATCTGCCCGGCTCCCTGAATTTGGAGTGTGAATCTGGGTTTCATTTGCCAGCCTTGCTTTACATCCCGTTTCTTTCCCAAAAGGAAGTGTTAATGTGGCTCTCGCTGGCTTGGGAGCCGTTTCTTTTCTCGGGGTAATAAAAAGCAGCTGAGGCACGGCCGGGAGGGAGGGAGAGCAGCACCGACCGCTGCTCCCTGAGCGATTCCAGTCGCTTCCCAGGGCACAAAATGCTCTCTGCACCTGCAGGGCAGGGCTGGGCTGGGCTCGCATCCCCGGCCAGGCAGCACTGCCAGCCCGGACAGCTCAGGGACAGTTCCCGGGAGTAACTCGCGATCCCCGTGTTGGTGTTTCCTGCGTGTTCGCTGTTTTAACCGGGGATTCACCCCAGCCATGCCCGGGGCTGTGTCAGGGTCCCTCAGGACACTGATCCAGCTCCTCCAGCTTCTCCCTGAGCCGAGGGGGTTCGGGCTGAGCCAGATCAGGGTTCGTGGCCCCGTGCTGCACCCCAGGACAGCACAGCGCCCGGCCCTGCACTCACCCACTCTCCTAAATGCACTTTCCTCCCTTCACCCCCAGTCCTGGGGCTGGCGCGGCCAGGGAGCTCCACGGGCACATTTTTGGGGCTGAACATCCTCATGGAGGCACCTCGGGGTGGATCCCTGCCCCGAGCTGTGCCGGGGGCTCTGCAGAGCTCGGTGCGGGCACAGCTGAGCCGGGCTTAACTTCGGGGGAGCAGCTGAGAGGTCTGAGCTCGGTGCAGGGTGGAAAGGATGGAGGAGGAGGGGTCAGCGAGCCCGGACTGGGGGAAAAATGAGCCCGGACTGAGGAGAGATCGAGCCCGGACTGGGATGGGAGGGAAAAAATGAGCCCGGACTGGGGAGGGGGGAACGAGTCCGGAATGGGGAGGGGAAAATGAGCCTGGAATGGGATGGGGGAAAATGAGCCCGGACTGGGGGGAAAAATGAGTTCGGAATGGGGATGGGGGGAAATGAGCTCGGAATGGGGGAGAAAATAAGCCCGGACTGGGATGGGGAGGAAAAAATGAGCTCAGAATGGGATGGGGGGGAAAAAATGAGCCCGGATTGGGAGGGGGGAACGAGCTCGGAATGGGATGGGGGGAAATGAGCCGGAGTGGGAGGGGAGGGGGGAACGAGCCCTCCCCTCCCTCAAAACTCATTCCTGTTCCCCAGCCCAGCGCTCGGACTTAGATGGATTTTCCAGGATTTTAACCAACCCCCTCCGCGGGGGTCCGGTCAAGCCCCCGCTCCCGAATTCCCCTCCCGGCCAAATTCTCCTCCCGGGGAGGGGATTTTCCATCAAGGCAAAGCATCTTTGCAGCGTTTCCTGGGGGAGGAGGAGATGCTTTGGAGATGCTTTAGAAATCATCTCCAGCTCGTGGCTGGGGCTGGAGGAGGGGCCGGGAAGGTGTCGGGGTGAGCAGGAAGGGGAGCCCCGGCCCCATAAAACCCCCCCAGTGTCCTTCCCGAGAATGCAGCCCCGGCACAAAAGCTCACCAGGCCTCTGCTGGCGGATAAAGGGCTCATTTTACCACTTGCCAGGCTCCAAATATTTCCAATTTGCCACTTTAATTGATGTCAATAAGGTTATGCTAAATTCGGAGATTTGGAGCCGCTCGGCATCTGAGCGCCGGCCGGGCCCCCCGAGGTGACCCTCGGTCCCCTGGCCCCTCTCCCCCCGCCCCAGCCCCGACACGACCCAGAGGCTTCAGGAACCTTCCCCTGCGAGCCCTTTGCACCTTTAACTCGGAATTACCCCGGGGAGATTCTGCTGATCCCCCGTGTGAAGGGCACAGCCTCACCCCCAGCTCAGCCCCGGGAACAAATCTGGCATTTTGCTCCAAAAAATAAAAAGGAAAAAAAAAAAAAACCAAAACACCAACAGAAACCCAATTAGTTCATCTGGTTCAGGTCTTAAAGCAGGAAGATTTTTTTTGTGTGCAAATTGAATTACATTTTCCAAGTGAAATGAGCCGGACCAGGACCTGTTACCCTTTAACATTTGAGGGCAAAGAGAACTCGGACGTTTCAGCCCCTGGAGCTGCAGCAAAGCCAGCGAGGGTTTGATCTGACTTCCCGAGAACCGGGCTGTCCTCAGCGTCCCTTTGGGAAAATTTGGATTTTCCTCCTGGTTTTCCTCTGCTTATTGCTGGCAGGGCAGCAAAACACCCCCAAAACCCGAGGGGGCTGAGGAGGAGCCGCTCCATCCTCCCCGTTCAGGGCTTGGGTGGGGGCAGAGCTCGGCTGTCCCACCCTGCCCGCCCTTTGGGGCTCTATCCATCCCAAAACCCGTTTTTTTTTGTGGCCTTTTTCTCCTCTCCCCCCAGCCCCTGACGGTGCCTGTGGTGTCTCTGCAGGTGATGAGCATCCTGAGCAACCCCAGCGGGGTCGCTCCTCAGCCCCAGGCTGATTTCTCCATCTCTCCCCTCCACGGCGGCCTGGACAGCACCAACTCCATCTCGGCCAGCTGCAGCCAGCGCAGCGACTCCATCAAGTCTGTGGAGAGCCTCCCCACCTCGCAGTCCTACTGCCCGCCCACCTACAGCACCACCAGCTACAGCGTGGACCCCGTGGCCGGCTACCAGTACGGCCAGTACGGCCAGAGTAAGTGCTGGGAGCATTCCCACTCCCCGGGAATGACAGGGATGGGAAAGGGTGGGGACTGGATGCACCATTTCTACCCAATTCGTGTCTGTCGGGTGGAGTTTGTCCTGCTGGAGGTAAAAAAAAAAGGGAATCTGCTCCTGGGTTGCTCCTCCCCTCGCAGCCGAATCTGGGAAGTTTGAGGTGAAAGTTTGCCCCCATAAAGGGCAGTTCGCAGCTCCTTCTCCCTCCCCCTGTTCTCACTGCTCCAGAAACAGCAGGACTGGCTCAGCCTGCCCTGCCAGGGGAAATCTGGGGTGTGCAAAGCCGAGCTGAGGGTGCCCCTGCCTGCCCCGCCCTCCCCAGGCCAGAGCTTTTCCTACAGGATGAGTTTGGCAGATGGGCTGGGGCTGGGGGAGAGCCGGGACTGGGAGCCTGAGAGCTGGACTGGGAGCTGGGACTGGGAGCCTGAGAACTGGGACTGGGATTGTGAGAGCTGGGACTGGGAGCTGGGACTGGGATCCTGAGAGCTCAGACTGGGATCCTGAGAGCTGGACTGGGATCCTGAGAGCCGGGACTGGGAGCCTGAGAGCTCAGACTGGGATCCTGAGAGCTGGACTGGGATCCTGAGAGCTGGGACTGGGATCCTGGGAGCTGGACTGGGATCCTGAAAGCTGGACTGGGATCCTGAGAACAGGGACTGGGATCCTGAGAGTTGGACTGGGAGCCTGAGAGCTGGTCTGGGAGCTGGGACTGGGATTCTGAGAGCTCAGACTGGGATCCTGGGAGCTGGAACTGGGATCGTGAGAGCTGAGACTGGGATTGTGAGGGCTGGGACTGGGATCCTGGGATCTGGGACTGGGATCCTGGGAGCTGGGACTGGGATCCTGAGAGTTGGACTGGGAGCTGGGACTGGGATCGTGAGAGTTGGACTGGGAGCCTGAGAGCTGGGACTGGGAGCCTGAGAGCTGGACTGGGAGCTGGGACTGGGATCCTGAGCCTGTCCTGGGAGCTGGGACTGGGATCCTGAGAGTTGGACTGGGAGCCTGAGAGCTGGACTGGGATCCTGAGAGCCGGGACTGGGATCCTGAGAGCTGGACTGGGATTGTGAGAGCTGGGACTGGGATCCTGAGAGTTGGACTGGGAGCTGGAACTGGGATCCTGAGAGCTGGACTGGGATCCTGAGAGCTGGACTGGGATCCCGAGCCTGTCCCTTGGACAGGGACAGCTCAGCCTGGGTGTTGTCTCCAGTGGGTGACAGGGACAGCCTGGCCAGGTGTGACAGGGACAGCTCTGGGTGGGTGACAAGGACATCCATCTCGGCCCAGGGTGACAGTGCCAGCCCTGGGGAGGTGACAATGCCATCCCTAGAGGGTGACAGTGCCATCCCTAGAGGGTGACAGGCCATCTCTAGAGGGTAACAGTGCCATCCCTGGGGAGGTGACAGTGCCAGCCCTGGGGAGGTGACAATGCCATCCCTAGAGGGTGACAGTGCCATCCCTAGAGGGTGACAGGCCATCTCTAGAGGGTAACAGTGCCATCCCTCGGGAGGTGACAGTGCCAGCCCTGGGGAGGTGACAGTGTCGTCCCAGGGGAGGTGACAGTGCCACCCCTCGGGAGGTGACAGTGCCACCCCTGGAGAGGTGACAGTGCCACCCCTCAGGATGTGACAGTGCCACCCCAGGGGAGGTGACAGTGCCACCCCAGGGGAAGTGACAATGCCATCCCTGGGGAGGCGACAATGCCACCCCAGGGGAGGTGACAGTGCCACCCCTCGGGAGGTGACAGTGCCACCCCTCAGGATGTGACAGTGCCACCCCTGGGGAGGTGACAGTGCCACCCCTCAGGATGTGACAGTGCCACCCCAGGGGAGGTGACAGTGCCACCCCAGGGGAGGTGACAGTGCCACCCGCCCCGCTGCTCTCACCTGCCGCGCTCGCTGGCCCCGCCGGGGTTAAAGGCGCGTCCTGTCCCCGCGGGCGCTGCCGCTGCCCCGTGTCCCCCTGACCCCTCCTGCCCGCCGCGCCCCGCGCTCTGATGTCCCCCGCTCAATGAGAACCGGCTGCGGCCGCGGCCGGCATCAATCGCGGCCCCCCCGCCCCTCCTCGTTTTGTTTGTCGGGAGTTTGATCCGTGACCCCTCGACCTTCCCCTCGCTTCTGGATGCGGGGCTGGACACACGTGCTATTGATAAAAATCTTAAACAAATTCCGATTCCATGTATTTCCAATAAAGATTCCCTTGGGCCGGGCGTTAGTCACACCCACGTGTGTAAAAAATAAAATCAGGGGGCGAGCTGCGTTCGGGAGAGAGCGGGGAGGAGAAAGGAGGGTTTGTCTCGCTCTGCTGCAGGAATTTCTCTGTTGTTTCCTGGGCCCCCTGTCCCGATTTCTGTCACCCCGCCGGTGACGGGCTCTGTGCAGTTTGCCTTGGTAATTAGCGCTGGTGAGAGCAGCCCCTCTCGGCCAGTTGACCTTGGAATAACCAGGGTTTTTTTTTCCTGCTTTTCCCGGTGCCTGTTGTGCTTTGCAGATAATTCCAATTCCTCCTCCTCCTGGATTCTTCACTTCACTCCAAATTCTGTTCAAACAGCGTGAGGCGACCCTCACCAGGTCATTTATTGAGATCATTATTCCTTCTCTGATGCAGCACAAGAGCATCAAAACTATTTTTAGGTGATAAAATATATTAATTACATGATTGAACTATATATAATGTAATTAATATAAATTGTGTTGCGTGAAGAGGGGTTGTGCTGTTGAGGCAGGCTCTGTGTGACGGGACAAATCCAGGATTTGGGAATCAGAATTTGGCTTTGGTGTCCTCCGGACCCGGCTGCAGAGATTCCCTCTCCTCCCACTTCTCCTTAGTCTCCGTTTTACAAAAATAAACCCAGCCTGGCTCTCCCTCTCCCTTAAAGAAACAAACACCCGGAGCACCTTCGGTAAATCTCGGGGTTTGTTTTGGCTTCTGGCCCGAAAAACCAACAAACCCGTCCCCGGCTCCTCCCTCCGGCACGGGAGGGAATATTTGGGATTTTGGGAGGATGGGATTGCCGTGGGATCCCCAGGTTGGGGCTGGGGCGGTTCTGGGTGAGAGCAGAGCCCTGCGAGAGCGGGAGGGACCGGAGAGAGAGAAATATTCCCGATGGAATGTGGGATATCCGGGATCTATTCCCTATGGAATGTGGGATATCCTGGGATCTATTCCCGATGGAATGTGGGATATCCCGGGATCTACTCCCTATGGAATGTGGGATATCTGGGATCCATTCCCGATGGGAAAGTGGGATATCTGGGATCTATTCCCGATGGAATGTGGGATATCCCGGGATCTGTTCCTGATGGAATGTGGGATATCTGGGATCCATTCCCGATGGGAATGTGGGATATCCCGGGATCCATTCCCGGTGGAATGTGGGATATCCTGGGATCCATTCCCGATGGAATGTGGGATATCTGGGATCCATTCCCGATGGAATGTGGGATATCCCGGGATCATTCCCGATGGGAATGTGGGATATCCCGGGATCTGTTCCCTATGGAATGTGGGATATCCCGGGATCTATTCCCGATGGGAATGTGGGATATCTGGGATCCATTCCCTATGGAATGTGGGATATCTGGGATCCATTCCCGGTGGAATGTGGGATATCCCAGGATCCATTCCCGATGGAATGTGGGATATCTGGGATCCATTCCCAATGGAATATGGGATATCCCGGGATCCATTCCCGATGGAATGTGGGATATCCCGGGATCCATTCCCGATGGAATGTGGGATATCCCGGGATCCATTCCCGGTGGGAATGTGGGATATCTGGGATCCATTCCCGGTTGGAATGTGGGATATCCCGGGATCCATTCCCGGTGGGAACGCCGCTCCCGCCGGGCTGTCCCGGGATCCCTCCCGCTCCCGGAGCCGCTCCAGCCGGGTTGTCCCGGGATCCATTCCTGGTGAGAATGTGGATTATCCCGGGATCCATTCCCGGTGGGATCGCCGCTCCCGCCCGGTTATCCCGGGATCCATTCCCGGTGGGGACGCCGCTCCCGCCGGGCTGTCCTGGGATCCATTCCCGAGGAGAATGTGGGATATCCGGGATCCATTCCCTGTGGAATGTGGGATATTCTGGGATCTATTCCCGGTGGAATGTGGGATATCCCGGGATCCATTCCCGATGGAATGTGGGATTTCCCGGGATCCATTCCCGATGGAATGTGGATTATCCCGGGATCCATTCCCGGTGGGAATGTGGGATATCCCGGGATCCATTCCCGGTGGGAATGTGGGATATCTGGGATCCATTCCCGATGGAATGTGGGATATCCCGGGATCTATTCCCGATGGAATGTGGGATATCCCGGGATCTGTTCCTGATGGAATGTGGGATATCTGGGATCCATTCCCGGTGGAATGTGGGATATCCCGGGATCCATTCCCGATGGGAATGTGGGATATCCCAGGATCTATTCCCGATGGAATGTGGGATATCTGGGATCCATTCCCGGTGGAATGTGGGATATCCCGGGATCTATTCCCGATGGGAATGTGGGATATCCCAGGATCTATTCCCGATGGAATGTGGGATATCTGGGATCCATTCCCGGTGGAATGTGGGATATCCCGGGATCTATTCCTGATGGAATGTGGGATATCCCGGGATCCATTCCCGGTGGGAACGGCGCTCCCGGGTTGTCCCGGGATCCATTCCCGGTGGGAACGCCGCTCCCGCCCGGTTATCCCGGGATCCATTCCCGGTGGGAACGCCGCTCCGGCCGGGCTGTCCCGGGATCCCTCCCGCTCCCGGAGCCGCTCCCGCCCGGTTATCCCGGGATCCCTCCCGCTCCCGGAGCCGCTCCGGCCCCGCCGCAGCCGCCGCTCCCCGAGGCCGGGGCCGCGTTAATGACGCCGGTGATGGAACGCGGGAGCGTGAAGGGAATTCTAATGGATCTGCCAAGTCTAATCAGGACTGGTGCGAGCAAGCGGCTCCTCTGGGGCCCGCCGCTGACAGGGCGCTGATGGCTGAGATTTGTTTACTCGCTGGCACCGATCGGGCAGCTCCTGCCAGCTCCTGATTAATCTAATTGGGGCCATTAGAGGCGCGGAGCGGGACTGTGACTGAAGCCCGGCTAATGAGCGGTGTCACCGTCCTGTCCCCGCCCTGTCCCCTCGCCCCGGGCCGGCCGGGGCAGCTGCGACCTCCCGTCCCCCCGGGCTGGGCTGATCTCCCTTCCCACATGGGAGAGGGAAGAGGTTTTCCGTGGGATGGAGGGTGATTTTCCGTGGGATGGAGGGAGATTTTCAGTGGAGTGAACGGAGATTTTCCGTGGGATGGAGAGAGATTTTCCGTGGGATGGAGGGAGATTTTCCGTGGGTTGGAGGGAGATTTTCAGTGGAGTGAACGGAGATTTTCCGTGGGATGGAGGGTGATTTTCCGTGGGATGGAGATTTTCCGTGGGTTGGAGGGAGATTTTCAGTGGAGTGAACGGAGATTTCTGTGGGATGGGATGGAGGGAAATTTTCCATGGGAGGAAGGGAGATTTTCCGTGGGATGGAGGGAGATTTTCCGTGGGATGAAAGGATGTTTCCCGTGGGATTAAAGGAGGTTTTCCGTGGGATGAAGGGAGATTTTCCGTGGGATGGAGGGAAGTTTTCCGTGGGATGGAGGGAGGTTTTCCGTGGATTGAAAGGAGGTTTTCAGTGGGATGGAGGGAGATTTTCCGTGGGACTAAAGGAGGTTTTCAGTGGGATGGAGGGAGATTTTCCGTGGGATGGAGGGAGGCAGGCAGAGCTCACAGCCGGGAGTCAGCACTGGGTGAGGCAGATCCAAGCCCAGACCTGGGGATCTTCCACAGAAATCTCTGGAATCACTTCCAGCAGCACCACCGAGAGCAGGAGCCTGGCAGGATTATCCCAAACCCTCAGAATCCCCTTTTTCCAGGGTGGAATTTCAGCTCTTTTCAGGTGTTCATGGAAAGAGTTGAGGACCTCCCCTGCCCTCGGCTGTGCTGAGCCCCAGCAGGGCCTGTCCTGCTCCTGACAGCTCTGAGCTGTTCCTGGGACAGCAGCAGGTCCCTGGTGTGTGTGTGTGTGACAGTCCCATCCCGGCTCTGAGCTGTTCCTGGGACAGCAGGAGGCCCCTGGTGCGTGTGTGACAGTCCCACCCCAGCTCTGAGCTGTTCCTGGGACAGCAGGAGGCCCCTGGTGTGTGTGTGACAGTTCCATCCCAGCTCTGAGCTGTTCCTGGGACAGCAGGAGGTCCCTGGTGTGTGTGTGTGTGACAGTCCCATCCCGGCTCTGAGCCCTTCCCGGGTCCCCGGGGTGTGTGACAGCCCCGGGCTGTCCCCGCTGCCCTGCAGGGCTGAGTGTCCTGATCGCTGCAGGTCCCCCGTATTCTCACTGTCCCTTTCCCTGTATCCTCCCTTTCCCGTGTCCCCACTGTCCCTTTCCCCATGTCCCCACTGTCCCTTTCCCCGTGTCCCCACTGTCCCTTCCCCATGTCCCCACTGTCCCTTTCCCTGTATCCTCACTGTCCCTTTCCCGTGTCCCCACTGTCCCTTCCCCATGTCCTCACTGTCCCTTTCACTCTATCCTCACTGTCCCTTTCCCTCTATCCCCACTGACCCGTTCCCGTGTCCCCACTGTCCTTTTCCCCGTGTCCCCACTGTCCCTTTCCCTCTATCCTCACTGTCCCTTTCCCGTGTCCCCACTGTCCCTTTCCCGTGTCCCCACTGTCCCTTTCCCTCTATCCTCACTGTCCCTTCCCCCATGTCCCCACTGTCCCTTTCCCTGTTTCCTCACTGTCCCTTTCCCGTGTCCCCACTGTCCCTTTCCCGTGTCCCCACTGTCCCTTTCCCGTGTCCTGACTGTCATTTCCCGTGTCCCCATTGTCCTTTCCCCATGTCCCCACTGTCCCTTTCCCGTGTCCTGACTGTCATTTCCCGTGTCCCCACTGTCCCTTTCCCGTGTCCTGACTGTCCTTTCCCGTGTCCCCACTGTCCTTTCCCCGTGTCCCCACTGTCCCTTTCCCGTGTCCTGACTGTCATTTCCCGTGTCCCCATTGTCCTTTCCCCATGTCCCCACTGTCCCTTTCCCGTGTCCTGACTGTCATTTCCCGTGTCCCCACTGTCCCTTTCCCGTGTCCTGACTGTCCTTTCCCGTGTCCCCACTGTCCTTTCCCCGTGTCCCCACTGTCCCTTTCCCGTGTCCTGACTGTCCTTTCCCGTGTCCCCACTGTCCCTTTCCCTCTATCCCCACTGTCCCTTTCCCTCTATCCCCACTGTCCCTTTCCCTCTATCCTCACTGTCCCTTTCCCGTGTCCCCACTGTCCTTTCCCGTGTCCCCACTGTCCCTTTCCCGCAGCCGCCGTGGATTACCTGGCCAAGAACGTCAGCCTGTCGACGCAGCGCCGGATGAAGCTGGGCGAGCACTCGGCCGTGCTGGGGCTGCTGCCGGTGGAGACGGGCCAGGCTTACTGATCCCGGGACCCTCCTGGCGGGAGCGAGCGGGGAGCCGTCCCCGGGCCCTCCGGAGCATTCCAGGGGCAGCTCCAGCCTGTGGCCAGAGACCTCGGCTGGGGAGCGTCTGTAACTCCTGGCCACGGCATCCCCCACACTCCAGGACTCTGCGTTCCCTACGTAGCTGGCATAGTCAAAGCCAAATTGAGCGCTTTTTTTTTTTTTCTTTTTTTTTTTTCTTTCTTTGTAAAAGAAATGTTTCGTTTTTGTTCCCTTTCCGTCGCTGTAAATTTGGTGGATGTTGTATAGCAAGGAATAACCAAGCTGAACATTAAGGGTGATGTAAATCAGGACCACAGAAGACCTATGGACCAAATATAAGGACTTGTTAAAAACAAACAAACGAACAAAAAAAAAAAAACAAACCACGAAGACAAATGAAAGCAGAAAATTATTCAAGGGACAGCAGATTTCCCCAGGCCAGCCTCCCCTCCCTTCTGGATGGAATTCCAGCCAGCCTGGGACCTGCGGGAAGCACCAACAGCTGCAGGAGGAGCAGAGACAGAGGCACAGGAAACCTTCACTTCTCCTCCAGGGACCCGCCAGGACACGGCAGCAGCGCGGGGACAGCGGGGACAGGGCTGGGCTGGCACCGGGAGGGGCCGGGACACACCCTGGGGACACGGGGCAGGGCTCCTGGTGGCCACGGGAGCGAAGGCAAGAGGGCAGGGCCGGGAAGCGGAGAGCAGAGCCGGGTTCTGCCAGGGCAGACACCGGGAGGGAACGGGAAAAGAACTGCCCGGGGATGGGTGTGAGCCGGGTCTGGGGGCGCTGAACTGCCCGGGGATGGGTGTGAGCCGGGTCTGGGGGTGCTGAACTGGGTGTGAGCGGGGTCTGGGGGTGCTGAACTGCCCGGGGATGGGTGTGAGCCGGGTCTGGGGGTGCTGAACTGCCCAGGGATGGGTGTGAGCCGGGTCTGGGGGTGCTGAACTGGGTGTGAGCCGGGTCTGGGGGTGCTGAACTGGGTGTGAGCCGGGTCTGGGGGCGCTGAACTGCCCAGGGATGGATGTGAGCTGGATTTGGGGGTGCTGAACTGCCCGGGGTTGGGTGTGAGCCGGGTCTGGGGGTGCTGAACTGGGTGTGAGAGGGGTCTGGGGGTGCTACTGATGGATATGAGCTGGGTCTGGGGGTGCTGCCTACCCTGCACCAATCCCTGCTCCTTGCTGGGATTCCATCCCACCCCAATCCCTGCTCCTTGCTGGAATTCCATCCCACCCCAATCCCTGCTCCTTGCCTCTGGAATTCCCATCCCAGCTCCCCCCTGGCCGCCTGCCCATCCCCAAGGGAAGTTTCATCATTCCATGGAATCTCCTCTCTTCTCTCCCTCCTCACCCACGGACAGCCGGGCGTGGCCTCCTCAGAACCCCAAAAAAAACCCAAAATAAAAAGGAGGGAGCACTGCAGGACCCTCCCTGCCAATCCCTTCCCCAGACAGTCCGTGGGCAGCCGGGCACTGCTGTAAATAGAATTCCTAGAGGAACAAAATAGCTCTTCCCTGACCTTCCCCTCGTGGTCGCACTTTGTACATTTAGTTGGGAAATTTGGTCATGTGCTGTATGTTTATAGAAAGTTGATTTTTTTTTTTTTTTTATATATATATATACTAAAAAAACAAAACCACAGTGAGTGCCAGTGATAGTTAAAAAAAAAAAAAAAAAAAAAAAAAAAAAAAAAAAAAAAAAAAAAAAGAAAAAGAAAAAAGAAAGAAAAATTTTAAAAAGAGAAAAAAAGAAAAAGAAAAAAAAAGGGGATGGGGGGATGAAGTGTAGAAATTTGCCTATTGTGTGTTTTCAAAAGACATTCCAGGATCTTTGGGGTGGGATGGGGTTGATTTCTGGGTTGGGTTTTTTTTTTCCCTGCTTTTTTTTTTGTCTTATTTTGTTTCTTCCTTTCGTTCATGTATGAAAGTCAAAAGTAACTTTTGGTTTTGTTGTGTTGGTTCAGTTTTGTTTCATGGATTGCCAAGCTCAGCTCTGCTGACGAGAGACAAACTCGGGGGGTGGGTGGGACAGGGAGGGGACACGGCCGGGGGAGGGGCTGGAGCTGGGACAGGACAGAGCGAGGACAGCCGGACTGGGAACCTGGCTGGGGCCACCTGGGGCCACCTGGGGCCACCAACAGGGACCAATCCTGGAGAGCTGGACCATGAGAACCTGGCTGGGGCCACCTGGGGCCACCAACAGGGACCAATCCTGGAGAGCTGGACCATGAGAACCTGGCTGGGGCCACCTGGGGCCACCTGGGGCCACCAACAGGGACCAATCTTGGGGAACTGGACCATGAGAACCTGGCTGGGGCCACCTGCAGCCACTTGGGGCCACCAACAGGGACCAGTCCTGGAGAGCTGGACCATGAGAACCTGGCTGGGGCCACCTGGGGCCACCTGGGGCCACCAACAGGGACCAATCTTGGGGAACTGGACCATGAGAACCTGGCTGGGGCCACTAAAAAGGACCAATGCTTGGAGAGCTGGACAGCAGGAACCTGACTGTGGCCACCTGCAGCCACCTGGGGCCACCAACAGGGACCAATCCTGGAGAGCTGGACAGTGAGAACCTGACTGTGGCCACCTGCAGCCACCTGGGGCCACCAACAGGGACCAATGCTTGGAGAGATGGACCATGAGAACCTGGCTGTGGCCACCTGGGGCCACTAAAAAGGACCAATGCTTGGAGAGCTGGACAGCAGGAACCTGGCAGTGGCCACCTGCAGCCACCTGGGGCCACCAACAGAGACCAGTCTTGGGGAACAGGACCGTGAGAATCTGGCTGTGACCACCTGTGGCCACCTGGGGCCACCAACAGGGACCAATCTTGGGGAACAGGACCATGAGAACCTGGCTGTGGCCACCTGGGGCCACCCAAGAATGACCAAGTGGATCCTCAGCTGCTGCTGACTCTGGGGGACCAAAAATCACCCAAAGCCTCGTCCAGAGCAACAGTGACCAAGGACAGGGCCAGGGATGGACACAGCACAGATGGACACACGGACACAGCCAGGGATGGACACAGCAGAGAATGGACACGTGGGAGATGGACATGGCCAGGGATGGACGTGTCAGAGAATGGACACATGGACACAGCCAGGGATGGACGTGTCAGAGGTGACCAAAGCAGAGATGGACATGGCCAGAGGTGAACAGAGCCAGAGGTGGGCACACTCCAGAGATGGACACAGCCAGGGATGGACTCAGCCAGATGTGAACACAGCCAGATGTGAACACAGCCAGCGGTGAGACAGTGGAAATGGACACAGCAGAGTTGACCACAGCCAGAGATGGACACAGCCAGAGGTGGCCACAGTGGAAATGGACACAGCCAGGGATGGACACAGCCAGATGTGGACACAGCCAGGGATGGACACAGCCAGATGTGGACACAGCCAGGGATGGACACAGCCAGATGTGGACACAGCCAGAGGTGGCCACAGTGGAAATGGACACAGCCAGGGATGGACACAGCCAGATGTGGACACAGCCAGAGTCGCGCCCCCAGGGACGCTCTCCCAGCCCCGGGGCTCTCCCGGGCCAGCCGGTGTCCCCTGCCACCCCTGGGACCGCCCTGGCCCCGCGGGGGCTGCTCTGTCCCCGCAGCCCGGCCCGCACGGCCGCAGCAGATCGGGTCCTTTGTGTATTTACCGCTTCTAGCCCGCCCGGCCCCGCGGCCCCCGGCGCTGTCGGGCTTTCCCCGTCCCCGTCCCTGCGGGATCGTCGCTTCTGTGTTCGCCTCATCGCCGTCTGCTCCGGGCCGTGCCGGGTGTGTAAATACGGAGCCGCACCATAATTTATTCAGCTGTATGGAGTAGATTTAGTAGGAAGAGAAACTGGTTTTGCTTTAACTACCTGCTGCCTGTAGGTGTCTTTCTGTAACTCAGGCATAACTGTTATACATTAAAAAAAAAAAAAAAAAAATTATTCCAAGTGCGTTTTTTGGGTTGTTTGGGTACTGGGAGCCTCAGGGATGTCAAAAACTGGGATGGGATGGGATGGGATGGGATGGGATGGGATGGGATGGGATGGGATGGGATGGGATGGGATGGGATGGGATGGGATGGGATGGGATGGGATGGGATGGGATGGGCCGGGCCGGGCTGGGCTGGACTGGGAGGGGCCGGGCCGGGCTGGGCTGGACTGGGAGGGGCCGGGCTGGGCTGGGCTGGGCTGGGCTGGGCTGGGCTGGGCTGGGCTGGGCTGAGCTGGGCTGGGCTGAACTGGGCTGCGCTGGGCTGGACTGGGAAGGGCTGGGCCGGGTTGGACTGGGCTGGGCTGGGCTGGGCTGGGCTGGGCTGGGCTGGGCTGGGCTGGGCTGGGCTGCTCCCGGCTCTGCAGGCACCTGGCTCTGGTTAAACGCCAGGCTCGGCATCAAGAAGTGGAAAAAAATTCCCAAAATTCCGGGGGATGCAGAGCTGAGGGCTCCACAGTGGGAATGAACCTCGGGAACAAAGCCCTGGATTCAGGAACCCGCCTGGAGAGGTTTTGGCTCCCTGGAACTGGAGCTGATCTCCAGCCAAGCCACAAAGAGCCCGAGCATCCCGGGGGGATTGGGGCTGTCCTTCCTTGGAGGGGTCAGCCTGGCCCCCCAAAGCTGGGTGGGGTCACCCCGGGTGAGAAACACCAAGTGTGGGATGGGAAAAACCAAGTGTGGGACTGGAAACTGCAAGTGGGGGACTGGAAACAGCAAATCTGGGGTAGGAAACATCAAATGTGGGACCAGTAACAGCAAATGTGACGTGGGAAACACCAAATGTGGGATGGGAAACACCAAATTTGGGGTGGGAAATACCAAATGTGGGATTAAAAAAATGAAATGTGGGGTGGGAAACACCAAATGTGGGGTGGGCACTCCTGGGTTTGGGGAGCAGAGAGGGCAGGAGTTGCCAGCCTGGGGTCTGCCCCTGGCTCAGGGGAGGCCCAAGGGCTTTGGGATTGCCCCCCCTCACATGCACCCCCTGATCCAGCCCCTCCCTGAGACCCCCGAACCCCCCAGCTGCTCCCAGCGCCGGGAAAATCCACATTTCTGGGGAGAATGGGAAAGTGGGGAAGGCCAGAGCCAAGAGCCTGGCCCGGATGGGGTTGGGAGTGGGGAACCCCCAGGGTGGGGCTTTGGGGCAAACCTGGCAGGAATGAGGTGGAACCACAGATCTGGGATGTGGCCCAGGGCACCCCCCTGCCCTGAACCCCAAAATCACGGGAATTATGGCCAGAGAGGCTCAGCCTGGGGGGGAACCATCAGCACCCTCAGCCTGGATCCCTCCTGTGGCTCTCTGGGGTTGCAGTACAGGATGTGACCAGAAATGTGAATTCTGTCTGTTACCCCAGCTGGGGCAGTGACCCTGATCTCCTGGCACACATTATCTGCTCATGGGCCATCTTTAAACCAGCTGGGCAATCATCTTTATCTTCCCACAGCCCATCCTCCCTCCAGGAGATATCTCCTGTTCATGGCCAGTGAGTCCCAGGGCATGACTGATAAAATTCCATCATCCCACTGGGAGATGCTCCAGCCAGGGGAGGAGCCAAGCCTTTCCTACCCAGATAAAAACTGAGATTTTGGACACCAAGGCACCTTCTTTCCACTGGATTCCAGAGGAAAGCCAGACCTTTCCACATCATCCCTGGAGCTTCAGAGGAAACTGCACCTTCTCCAGGAGCACTGCTCCAGCTGAACCACATCTGCCCCTGCAGGAGGATGCAGCCACCATTGAATGGGACTGTGCCAACACCCTGACTGACTGACGGGTGTCAGCTTGGATTCTGACTCTGGCAGGGTTTGGGATTGTTCTGTGTAATACTGCATTGCTATTTTAATTTTCCTAGTAAAGAACTGTTATTCCTAATTCCCATCTCTTTGCCTGAGAGCCCCTTAATTTCAAAATTATAATAGTTTGGAGGGAGGGGGTTTCCATTCTGCATTTCAAAGAGAAGCTCCTGCCTTTATCAGCAGACACCTGTCCTTCACACCAGGACAGGGGGATTCCTGCAGGAATCACGTTTGGGATCTGCCAGGAGCCCCTTCCCACCCTCACCCCACCAGGACCCGCTGGGTGTTTCCAGGGGGAGAAGCAGGAGCTGCACCGGGGGCAGCTCTGAGCCCTGCACACCGCGGGGTCACAGCCAGGGGTGCCGGGAAGGGATCCCGTTTGTCCAGAAACCCCAAATGCAGTGACACTAAAACGAGGTGACGTTAAAAACACAGTGACACTATAAACACAGTGACACTAAAACGGGGTGATGTTAAAAACAGGGTGACATTAAAATGGGGTGACACTATAACAGGGTGACATTAAAAACACAGTGACACTATAAACACAGTGACACTAAAACCATGGTGGCATTGAAACATGGTGACACAAATGTGGTGACACTATAAATGTGGTGACACTATAAACACAGTGACATTATAACATGGTGACACTATAAACACAATGACACTAAAACCATGGTGGCATTGAAACGTGGTGACACAAATGTGGTGACACTATAAACACAGTGACACTATAAATGTAGTGACACTATAAACACAGTGGCACAAACACGGTGACACTGAAACTCCGTGACACTGTGACACGGCGACCATATAAACACAGTGACACTATAACATGGTGACACTGTAACATGGTGACACTATGAACACAGTGATATAAACACAATGACACCGAAACATGGTGACACTATAGATACAGTGGGTGACACTATAAGCATGGTGACACTATAAACACAGTGACACTATAACACAGTGACACTATAAACGAGGTGACACTGTAACACGGTGACATTAAAAACATGGTGGCACCGTAACACGGAGACACTATAAACACAGTGACACTGAAACATGGTGACACTGTAACACGGTGACACTGTAACACGGTGACACTGAAATGGGATGATACTATAAACACGGTGACACTTTAACACAGTGACACTATAAAAACAGTGGCACTGTAGCACGGTGACACTATAGACACGGTGACGCTGTAAACACGGTGGTACTGTGAACATGGTGGCACTGTAAACACAGTGACATTATAACACGGTGACACAAACACGGTGGAACTATAAACACAGTGACACGATAGCGTGGTGACATAAACACAGTGACCCTATTAAACACTGTGACACTATAACATGGTGACACTATAAATATGCTGGCACTGTAACACAGTGACATTAAAAACACGGTGACACTGTAACACGGTGACATTAAAAACATGGTGACACTATAACACGGTGACATGTAAACAGGGTGACACTACAAACACGTTGAAACTGAAACACAATGACACAAATACAGTGACACAAAAATGGTGACACAAACACAGTGACACTATAAAGATGGTGACACTGGAACACAGTGACACTAACATGGTGACACAAACACGGTGACATTGAAACATGGTGGCACTCTAAATATGGTGACACAGTGGTACTATAAACACGGTGACACAAACATGGTGACACTGAAACATGGTGACACTATAACACAGTGGTACTCTAAACATGGTGACACTATGACACGGTGACACAAACGCAGTGACACTGTAACACAGTGACGCAAACACGGTGACAAACACGGTGACACTGCAAACTTGGTGACACTATAATACGGTAACTCTACAAACATGGTGACACTAAAACACAGTGACATTGTAACATAGTGACACTATAACATGGTGACACTATAAACAGGGTGACACAAACACGGTTATACTATAAACATGGTGACACTGCAAACTTGGTGAACTATAACACGGTGACACCATAAATGTGGTGACACTGTAACACGGTGACATTAAAAACATGGTGTCACTATAAGTACAGTGACATTAAAACACAGTGACACTAAAATAGGGTGACATTAAAAACACGGTGACACTGAAACACGATGATGCTATAACATGGTGACACTAACAAGGTGACACTATAACACCACTACACAAAGAGGATGACACTGAAGCACGGTGACACAAACACAGTGACACTGAAGCACCATGACGCTATAAACATGGTGACACTATAACATGGTGACACTATAACAGATAGGATGACACTGTAACATGGTGACACAAACACGGTGACACTATAACATGGTGACACTGAAACACGGTGACACAAAGAGGATGACACTGAAACTCGGTGACACTGTAACACGGTGACACTATAAACATGGTGATACTATAAACATGGTGACACTGTAACACGGTGACACTGAAACACAGTGACACTATAAACATGGTGACACTATAAACACGGTGACACTGTAACACGGTGACACTGAAGCACAGTGACACTATAAACATGGTGATACTATAAACACGGTGATACTATAAACACGGTGACATTGTAACACGGTGACACTAAAACACAGTGACACTATAAACATGGTGACACTATAAACACGGTGGCACACAGTGACACTGAAACACGGTGACATTATAAACACGGTGACATTAAAAACACAGTGACGCCATAGTCACAGTGACACTGTAACACTGTGACACTAAAACACGGTGACATTAAAAACACAGTGATGCCATAATCATGGTGACACTGTAACATGGTGACACAAACTCAGTGACACAAATTCAGTGACACAAACTCAGTGACACAAGCACGGTGAACCTCGGGGGCCCTCTGGGGACACCGAGCCAGGGACAGCCCCGGGGTCAGCGGTGCCGGCCCTGAGCTGATATTGAGCTGATATTGAGCTGACATTGAGCTGATAATGCACCGATAAGGAGCTGATAAGGAGCTGAGAAAGAGCTGATAAGGAGAGGATAATGAGGTGATAAAGGAGCGGATAATGCTCTGATAATTCTCTGATAATTCTCTGATAAGGAGTTGATAAATCAGCTCTGAGCCCGTATGACAGTGGCTGCTGGCCCTGGCACAGGCAGCAGTCATTATTGATTATTTGCTATTGATTATTTACTATTGATTATTGATTGTTAGTTCTTAGCTATTAGTTATAACTTACTCTTTATTATTTAATTCTTTTTTTTTTATTCATTTATTATTCTTATTTATTAATTTATTATTCTTATTCATTTATTATTCTTATTAATTTATTATTCTTATTCATATATTATTTATTTATTGATTCCTTTTTAAAAATTATTATAGTTTGTATTGTTATATTTTTGTTTTGGCTTAGGTTTAGGGTTTTATTTATTTTATTTGTTTTATTTATTTGATTTGGGTTATATTTATTTATTATTTTCTGGGTGTCACAGCTCTTCCCTCTGGTGCCCAGACCTCTGCGACCCCCTCAGCCTCCTCTGACACCTCCCACTGGATATTCCCCTGGAATTCCGACATTCCTCTGGAATTCTGCTATTCCCCCGGAATTCAAATATTCCAATATCCAGCTCCCTGGTCCTGTTCCCTGTTCCCAATCCCAGGGATGTTTTATGACAGCTCAGAGTCATTCCCAGCTCCCACCCCATACCCCTGTCCCTGATCCCGATCCCAGGAGTATTTTATGGCAGCCCTGGGCCGCTCCCAGCTCCCACACCATATCCCTGTCCCTGATCCCAATCCCAGGAATGTTTTATGGCAGCTCAGGGTCATTCCCAGCTCCCACCCCATATCCCTGTCCCTGTTCCCAATCCCAGGATTATTTTATGGGAGCTCAGAGTCATTCCCAGCTCCCACCCCATATCCCTGTCCCTGATCCCAATCCCAGGAGTATTTTATGGGAGCTCTGGGTCATTCCCAGTTGCCACCCCATATCCCTGTCCCTGATCCCAATCCCAGGAATGTTTTATGGCAGTCCTGGGCCGTTCCCAGCTCCCACCCCATATCCCTGTCCCTGATCCCAATCCCAGGAATGTTTTATGGCAGCCCTGGGCCGTTCCCAGCTCCCACCCCATATTCCCAATCCCAGGAATGTTTTATGGCAGCCCTGGGCCGTTCCCAGCTCCCACCCCATATCCCTGTTCCTGATCCTAGGAATGTTTTATGGGAGCCCTGGGCCGTTCCCAGCTCCCACCCCATATCCCTGTCCCTGATCCCAATCCCAGGAATGTTTTATGGGAGCCCTGGGCCGTTCCCAGCTCCCACCCCATATCCCTGTTCCTGATCCCAGGAATGTTTTATGGGAGCTCTGGGTTGTTCCCAGCTCCCACCCCATATCCCTGTTCCAAATCCCAGGAATGTTTTATGGCAGCCCTGGGCCGTTCCCAGCTCCCACCCCATATCCCTGTCCCTGATCCCAATCCCAGGAATGTTTTATGGCAGCTCAGGGTCGTTCCCAGCTCCCACCCCATATCCCTGTCCCTGTTCCCAATCCCAGGAATGTTTTATGGGAGCTCTGGGCCGTTCCCAGCTCCCACCCCATATCCCTGTCCCTGATCCCAATCCCAGGAATGTTTTATGGCAGCTCAGGGTCATTCCCAGCTCCCACCCCATATCCCTGTTCCTGATCCCAGGAATGTTTTATGGGAGCTCTGGGTTGTTCCCAGCTCCCACCCCATATCCCTGTCCCTGATCCCAGGATTCAGCTCCCCCCGGCCGGAGCTCCTGGCGCTTCCCGAGCGGTTCCAGCTCCCGGGGCTGATTAAATTGGGCTGTGGCCCTGCATAAAATCAGGGAGCTCTGAGCAGGGACAGGGACACAGGAGGGAATTAAATCCCTCAGGAAGGATTTCTGCACCAGGCCCGTTCCTTTCTTTTTTCAGGATTAATTGTAATTAAGATCCTGGCCCGGCCTGGCCTCGTGCTCACCTGGTGAGGACCAGCCTGGAATTTTAACATCAGAGCTCATCCTGCATTCCCAGAGCATCCCTGTGCCAGCATTCCCAGCCTTTCTGCTCCAGGCTGCCTCTTCTTGGGGTTTTTGGAGTTTTCCCAGGAAAACTGGGATGGGAAGGGAGCAGGTGCAGCATTCCCAAATCCACATTCCCGGGAAAAAGCAGCCTGGGGGAGCAGGAATTCCCCCCCTGGAGTTTTCCAGGTCCTTCCAGCCCTCTGGGGGTGCAGCAGGCCCAGTTTGGGGGTTTGTGGTTCCCTCCATCCCAGTTCCCTCTGGGAATTCCCTGGGAGCAGGGCAGCCCCGGGGATGGGAGCAGAATTCCCGTTTTTCCCGGTGCTGGGGGGATCCTGGACACCCCAATTCCCTCCCCAGGCTCTGCTTTCCCTCTGGGCATCCCCAAAAACCCCTCAGGGAACAGCTCGGATTCCAGGGGAATTCCCGATGGGAAATATTGGGAATATTCAAGCAAAGCACCCTTCTGCCTCCCAAACCTCCAAAATCCCAAAATTTGACCTCGATCCCTCTCTCAGCTCCAGCCTGGGGCTCTCCCTGCTCCTGCCATCCTTTGGGATCAATTTTCCTCATTCCCACCTTTCTCTCCTTTCCCTCTTCTCATCCCATTTTTAAATTTTTTTTTTCTCCAGTGGATGGCTGGGAAATAAATAAATAAATTAAATTAAAAAAAAAAAAAAAATTAAATATCCAGGAATCCTGGTTGATTCCTGCACGTCCCTCACCCTGAATCCCACTTTTGTACAGAGCCAGGCTAATTATTATTAATGGCAGATTTGGGTTTATTTCAAACAGGAGAACGAAAAAAAAAAAAAAAAGAAAAAAATCCGAGGGGGATGAGGGGGGAGGATGAGGATGGGAGGGAAGAGGGGGAGGAAAAAAAAGGAAAAAAGGGAGAGAAGAAACCCAGAAGAAACTGTTCACATTTCCCGAGACATGGACAAAGCTTTTATGAATATAACTGGATTTGTAACAAGCATTGCAGCTGCATATAAGGCATTCAGACATGGAGACAATTTTACTAGATAATAGACTATCACGCAGGATACAATTTAAATTAAAAAATGCAATTTTCACCTTGAAATGAACAAATGATTACAATTTCTATACAAATTAAGGCATTCAGGCTCTCTTTCAGTAGTGGCATCAGCCCATGAAATATGACATAATTACCATGAAATACATTTTCAAATATTTTGATTTTTGTCCGCTGCTTTTAAAAAAAAATATAAAAAAAAAAAACACACACACAGCCCGGGCTCTTGCGTGTGTGGGGGGAGAACGGCTCCCATTATCCCACCTTCTGGGGAAAAACACATTTAAAAAGAAAAGAAAAACTACCCAAAAGATGAAACCTCCCCTCCTCCCCGCTCCCCCCCTCCTCTTGACTCGCGAGATAAAATTGAAAAAAAAAAAAAAAAAGAAAAAAAAAAAAAAAAAGAATCAGACAGAAAGAAAAGGGACGCAAGCGAAAGGCTCTAAAGCCTGGAGATTTATCTAAATTACTACGCTTATCTGCAAAAATCACATCTGCCGGTTATCTGGCGGCTCCCCGCTCCCGCCTCGCATTCCTCTCCTTTTATTTTTTAATTATTTTTCCATTATCCTCCCCTCGCCGGGCTGAGGCTACAAGGGGGATCAGAGGGGCGCTGACCCCGTGCAGGGTTGGGAATTTGGCGGGAGCAGCTGGAATTTTGGGGGGGTACCACAGGGTAAGGGGGGGGTGGTTTCCTCCCCATCGTTATCCAGGAAAATCCGCTGGGAGCAGCGGGATGGGTTTGGGAAGGATGGAGAAATTTGGGGGTAAAAATATGGAAATGACTGGTGGAATTACGGGAGGGAAATGCAGAAATTGTAGGTGGGATTTTGGGGGTGAAATACAGAAATGACAGGGGAAATATGGGGGTAAAATATAGGAATTATAGGGGAAATTTTGGGGATGAAATACAGGAATTATAGGGAGAATTTTGGGGATAAAACACAAGAAATTATTGGGGTGAAATACAGAAACTGTAGGGGAAGTTTTGGGGATAAACCACAAGAAATTATGGGGGTAAAATACATAAATCATAGGGGAAGTTTTGGGGATGAAATATAGAAATTATAGGAGGAATTTTGGGAGCAAAATACAGAAAGGATAGGGGAAATTTTGGGGATGAAATTCAGGAATTACAGGGGAAATATGGGGTAAAATACAGAAAATTATAGGGAGAATTTTGGGGATAAAGCACAAGAAATTATGGGGGTGAAATACAGAAATAATAGGGGAAGTTTTGGGGATGAAATATAGAAATTATAGGAGGAATTTTGGGAGTAAAATACAGAAAGGATAGGGGAAATTTTGGGGATAAACCACCAGAAATTATGGGGGTGAAATACAGAAATTATAGGGGAAATTTTGGGGATGAAATTCAGGAATTACAGGGGAAATATGGGGTAAAATACAGGAATTATAGGGAGAATTTTGGGGGTAAAATACAGGAATTATAGGGAGAATTTTGGGGATAAAGCACAAGAAATTATTGGGGTGAAATACAGAAATTATAGGGGAAATTTTGGGGATAGACCACAAGAAATTATGGGGGTAAAATACAGGAATTATAGGGAGAATTTTGGGGATAAAATACAAGAAATTATGGGGGTGAAATACAGAAATAATAGGGGAAGTTTTGGGGGTGAAATACAGAAATTTGGAGATAAAATACAGACATTATAGGGGAAATTGTGGGGGTAAAATACAGAAATTACAAGGGACGTTTAGGAGGGAAAACACAGGAATTATAGGGGGGATTTTTTGGAAAATACAGAAATTATAGGGGGAATTATAGCGGTAAAATACAAAAATTATAGGGGGAACTTTGGGGATAAAACACAAGAAATTAATGGGGTGAAATACAGAAATGATAGGGGAGATTATGGGGGCAAAATACAGAAACTATGGGGGAATTTTGGAGATAAAATACAGAAATTATAGGGGAATTATGGGGTTAAAATACAGAAATTATATGGGGAACTTTGGGCATAAAACACAAGAAATTATTGGGGTGAAACACAGAAATTATGGGGGCAAAATACAGAAACTATAGGGGGAATTTTGGGGGTAAATACAGGAATTATAGGGGGAATTTTGGGGGCAAAATATAGAAATTATAGGGGAAATTATGGGGGTAAAATATAGAAATGATGGGGGAATTTTGGGGGCAAAATATAGAAATTATAGGAGGAATTTTGGGGGTAAAACACAAAAATGATAGTGGGAAATTTGGAGATAAAATACAGAAATTACAGAAGGAATTTTGGGGGTAAAACCGAATTTTTGAGAAGCCTCCCGTGAATTTTTCCTGGACTGAGGCGGGATAATCCTGGATTTTGGGCTCCTGGTTTGCCCATTCCCAACATTCCCAGAATTCCCAACACTCCCAACATTCCCAGAATTCCCAACACTCCCAACATTCCCAGCATTCCCGACATTCCCAGCATTCCCAACATTCCCAACATTCCCAACATTCCCAACATTCCAAACATTCCCAACATTCCCAGCATTCCCAGCATTCCAAACACTCCCAACATTCCAAACATTCCCAACATTCCCAGCATTCCCAACATTACAAACATTCCCAACATTCCCAACATTCCCAGCATTCCCACCATTCCCAACATTCCAAACATTCCCAGCATTCCCAGCATTCCCAACATTCCAAACATTCCAAACATTCCAAACATTCCCAACATTCCCAGCATTCCCAGCATTCCCAACATTCCCAGCATTCCCAACATTCCCGACATTCCCAACATTCCCAACACTCCCAGCATTCCCAACATTCCAAACATTCCCACCATTCCCACCATTCCCAGCATTCCCAGAATTCCCAGCATTCCCAGCATTCCCGACATTCCCAACATTCCAAACATTCCCAACATACCTGACATTCCCAGCATTCCCAACATTCCCAGCATTCCCAACATTCCCAGCATTCCCAGCATTCCCAACATTCCCAACATTCCAAATATTCCCAAAATTCCCAGCATTCCCACCATTCCCAGCATTCCCAGTATTCCCAGCATTCCCAGCATTCCCACATTCCAAACATTACAAACATTCCCACCATTCCCGGCATTCCCGACATTCCCAACACTCCCAACATTCCCGACATTCCAAACATTCCCAGCCTTCTCAACATTCCCAGCATTCCAAACATTCCCACCATTCCCATTCCCAACATTCCCAACATTCCCAACATTCCCAACATTCCCAACAATTCCCAACATTCCCAACATTCCCAACATTCCAAACATCCCAGCATTCCCAGCATTCCCGACACTCCCAACATTCCCAACATTCCCAAAATTCCCAGCATTCCCATTCCCAGCATTCCCATTCCCGACATTCCCAGCATTCCCAGCATTCCCACCGGTCCCAGCCTTCCCAGCATTCCCAGCATTCCCAGCATTCCCATTCCCAACATTCCCAGGTTTTTGTGTCAGATTTTGGGCAAGCCCAGCCGGGGTTTGGCTCTTTTCCTCCTGCAGGAATCCAGGGATGGGTTTCTCCCAATCCTTGTTTTCCGTGGAATAAAATCCCTTTTCCCTGGATTTCCATCCCTCCTTTTCTCCTTTCCCAACCTTTCCTTGCTGCAGTGTCCCCACAGGAATTTGGGATCGCTCCAGCCTCGGTTCCCTTATTAACCTCCATCCCCATTTCTGAGCTTTTTCCTCCCAAAATTTGGAGTTTCGCTCCAAAATTCCCACCCTGGGATCCGTGTCCTGCTCAGCAGCACGTCAGGAAGGGATGGGGGAGGATTTGTTCCGTTCCAGTTTGGAAATTCAGAGTTTTGTGGCAAAAAAATCAATTTTTTGGTGGTGGTGGTGAGCAGCTTCTGCTGGCTGAAGGGGAATTTTAGCCAAAATTTGGAATTTTTGTGAGTTTATGAGAAATCCTGAGTTCTGTGTGTTCAGTGCTTGAATGTTCAGAGAACGAGCTGGGAACGATTTAATTAATAAAATTCCATTCTTGCAACCCTGGGACAGGAGCAATGGAGCAACCTCAGAATCAGCCTCCACTATAAATAATTTCATTTTTTATTTAAAAAAAATTCTTTATATAAATAGAATATTAAAATATTCTTTTAACTTTCCCCACCTTCATCTGGAAAAGCTGGCAGCCCTTGATATCCACTAACAGATATTGATTTTGGGCTGGAGAGCTGCTCGGGGCACAGAAGTGCTGAGCAGCGTTTTGGAGGCGATCGATCATTTCAGCTGAGGAATTATTCATAATTTGGCAAGAAAAAGGTTTTTAGCAGGAGCTGGAGCTGCTGGGCCTGCACTCGAGAAATAAAATAAAAATAAAATTGTGGGGGGATTTTTTATTGAAATGGAGAGAAGATGAGGCAGGGCAGGGAGACAGAGCAGGGCGGTGGGATGGGGGTGAGGATGAGGATGAGGATGAGGATGAGGATGAGGATGAGGATGAGGATGAGGATGAGGATGAGGATGAGGATGAGGATGAGGATGAGGATGAGGATGGGATTGGGGTTCCTTACCCATGATGGGAATTCGGGAATGAGTCCCAGGAGAGGCTCCAGCACACCGAGGTCATTCCCAGGATCGCTCTGAGCTGGGGCTGGGGCTCAGCTTTGGGGTTTTTATTGGGATTTGGTGTTTTATTGGTGTTTGGGTTTTATTTCCCCAGAGTTCATTCCTGTACCCCAAACAAGGGGTCCGAGCACTCCCAGCCCCACCAGGAACATTTCCCATTCCCATTCCCATTCCCATTTCCCATTCCCCATTCCCATTCCCATTCCCATTCCTATTTCCCATTCCCATTCCCATTCCCATTTCCCATTTCCCATTCCCATTTCCCATTCCCATTCCCTATTCCCATTCCCCATTTCCCATTTCCCATTTCCCATTTCCCATTCCCATTTCCCATTCCCAGCAGATTTTAACCCAAATTAACCCAGATGTGTCTCCATCGAGCCACTCCCGGGAGCCAGAGCTCCATGGGGATGGGATGTGGGGAAAAGCAGAACCGTGTCCCCTCCAGGAGATGGGACAGAGCCGCTGCTCCCTGCCCGGCCCCGGAGCTGTCCCTGTCCCCTGTCCCAGAACTGTCCCCAACCCCAGAGTTGTCCCAGAGCTGTCCCAGAGCTGTCCCTGTCCCCAGCCCGGAGCTGTCCCTGCTCGGGATGCTCTGGACATTTCCCGAGGGATTCCCGCTGCTGGAGGCTCCGTCCTCGCCGTGCTGGCAATGCCGGCAATGCCGGGAATTCCGGATTTCAGCCCCTTTTCCAGAAGGACAAGGATCCCTCAAGCTCACTCCTGGCCAGGCTGGGATGAGCTGGGGCTGCCCAGAGTCGGCTCCTTTCCAACCCTCCCATTTCCCAAACCCTCCCATTTCCAATCCAGAAGTTCCAATCCAGGAATCAGCCTCCACTATAAATAATTTCATTTTTCCAGGAGGGATCCACGCCGCTGGAATTCCTGCAGAATTCCTGGAGCCCCAGGAACGCCCTGGCCATCACCTCCTCCCTGCCAGGGCAAGGCTGGAAAGGTTTTTTTGGGACCGGCCGCAAAGTCCCACCCACCGCGGCCCCGAGCCGAGTTTGGTTAAACCGGAGCTCGGCCAGGTCCGAGCTGAGGAAGCTCCGGCCCTGGGGAGGCTCGGGGTGAACCCAAGGATCGCTCCCGGCTCCTGGCCGGGATTTCAGGGAGGTTTTGCCAAACTCCCCGTGGTGCCTCAGATTTCAGCTCTTCTGTTTTCATGTCTCTGTAACCCTGCAGCTCTGTGGTTAGAACTCTGAACCCCACACACAGTGCCAGCTGCTGCTCTCCCACTCTGGTCACACACAACAATTCCTCTCTGGAATCAGGGACCCCTCACTTCCTCAGGCCCCAGAAATGGAAACTAAAGGGATTTGGGGGAGCAAATTTGGGGTAAATGACTTCATTACCTGAAGCTGTAATTGGAGGATTAACCCCCAATCTGCAAATGGACCAAACTTATAAAAGTGTGAAAACCCGTGGTCCATTTTTGGGTGTAGTCCCTGCCCTAAATACACCTGAAGACCCTTCAATAAATACTTCAATATCCCCTTAGTTCTGTCTGGGCTCTGTTTTTAGGCGGCCCCCGAGGCATCACCTGCGCCTTTAAGGCTGGCCCCAGCTGGGTTCGCCGCCCGGCTGCAGAGGATGCGGAATTAAGTTCTGAGAGGCTCCCGCAGCTGAGGCAGATGCGGCTCCGAGCGGCTCTTTATGTATTCATGAGCTGTGTGGAAGGGAAATAAAAGGATTCATTACCACGCAAAGTGTTACTAATGACATGTACCTGGTGCCGGCCACCTCTGGAAATCTAATGCAGAAAATGCATCATTCCCTTCTGCGGGGCCGCGGCCGAATGGAAAATTTCCCCTCCTTGGCCCTGCCTCATTCCGCATTCACTAAAAGCAACATTTACAATTCTTCTGCCATTATGTCCTACCAGGGCCTCTGCGCCTCTTGGCACGACCTTGAGATGAGCTGAAAATTGGAAATTCGCTGCCGCAGCCGGGCTGGGGAGGGCGGGGAAGGGACGGGCTCGGGGTACCGGGGATGGGGAGAGAGGGAAAGGGAGAGGGAAAAAGAGAGAGAAAATGAGAGACGGATGGAGGGATAAAGAGAGAGAAAGAGAAAAATAAGGAGAAAGAGAAAAGGAGAGAGAGAAAGAGAAAAAAAAGGGAGAAGGAGAGAGAAAATGAGAGGGGGATGGAGAAAGAGAAAAAAGGAGAGAAAAGGATGGAGTGATAGAGAGAGAAAGAGGGAAATAAGGGAGAAAGGGAGAGAGAGAAAATGAGAAAGGGATGAAGAGATGGAGAGAGAAAGAAAAAAGAAAGTGAGAGAGAAAAAAAAGAGAGAAGAGAGAGAAAAGGGGAGAAAGGGAGAGAGAGAAAGAAAAAGAGAGAAGAAGGGAGAAAGGAAGAAAGAAAAGGAGAGAAAAAAGAGAGAAAGGGATGAAGGGATGGAGGCAGAAAGAGAAGGAAAGAAGGAGAGAGAGAAAGAAAATAACTCTGGTGAAGTTGCCAGCAGGAAAAGGCGGGGGATGTGCGGGGTGAGGGGGGCAGGGATGAAGGATAAATGGATTAACGGGAGCGGACTCGGTTCTGCGCCATTTCCCAGCCCATCGGCGCTCCCGACGCTCCGCCGGCTGTTGGCAGAGGAACTCCTTCAGCTCATCCCGAGGGCCGCTCCCAGCCCCGGGGCGGATTTTGGGACGCCTGTGTCGCTCTGTGCCCTGTGTCCCTCCCGCAGCCACATTTCCTTCCCGCAGCGGGACGCCCCAGGCCCATCCCACACATCGTCACCTCTTCACCTCTTCTCTCCATCCCTTTCCTCACTCCCGGCCGCTGTTGGAGGTTTTACGAGATTCCCTCATTTTTGGGCGGATCAGGTTTGGGCTGGGCTCTGGGAAGTTGTGCAGAGGGACCAGGCCTTCAGAAATTATTGGTTTTATCTGGGTGTGAGGGAGAGAACGGCAGGAGAAGGGGTTTGGTGGGTTCTGCTGACCCCCAGTCAGGTCATTCCTGATTTATCCCGTAATTCTCATCCCAATGAGCCGAACGAGACTTTGGGGAGGGGCTGCCCCCGAGGGACGGGGCAGGGTGTGAGGAGGGAGCCTGGCCCTGGCAGGGCAATGACCCCAGCTCCCATCGGGATCTCGGCAGGAGCCGCTGGCAGGGCTGGGCTTCAACACTGGAATTCAGCCAGGCTGGAGCTGTTCTGGAGCTCTGGCTGTGCCTGGAGCTGTTCCTGTTCCTGGAGCTGTTCCTGGAGCTGTTCTGGAGCTGTTCCTGTTCCTGGAGCTGTTCTGGAGCTGTTCCTGGAGCTGTTCCTGGAGCTGTTCCTGTTCCTGGAGCTGTTCTGGAGCTCTGGCTGTGCCTGGAGCTGTTCCTGTTCTTGGAGCTGTTCTGGAGCTGTTCCTGTTCCTGGAGCTGTTCTGGAGCTCTGGCTGTGCCTGGAGCTGTTCCTGTGCCTGGAGCTGTTCCTGTGCCTGGAGCTGTTCCTGGAGCTGTTCTGGAGCTGTTCCTGTGCCTGGAGCTGTTCTGGAGCTGTTCCTGTTCCTGGAGCTGTTCCTGGAGCTGTTCTGGAGCTGTTCCTGTGCCTGGAGCTGTTCCTGTTCCTGTTCCTGGAGCTGTTCTGGAGCTGTTCCTGTGCCTGGAGCTGTTCCTGTTCCTGTTCCTGGAGCTGTTCTGGAGCTGTTCCTGTGCCTGGAGCTGTTCCTGGAGCTGTTCTGGAGCTGTTCCTGGAGCTGTTCTGGAGCTCTGGCTGTGCCTGGAGCTGTTTCTGTTCCTGTGCCTGGAGCTGTTCTGGAGCTGTTCCTGTTCCTGGAGCTGTTCCTGGAGCTGTTCTGGAGCTGTGCCTGTGCCTGGAGCTGTTCTGGAGCTCTGGCTGTGCCTGGAGCTGTTCCTGTTCTTGGGAGGAGGGAGAGGGACATGGGGACAGGGACAGGGACAGGGGGAGAGGGAGAGGGACGGGGGACAGGGGGAGAGGGACAGGGGGAGAGGGACAGGGACATGGGGACAGGGGGACAGTTCCTGGAGCTGTTCTGGAGCTGTTCCTGGAGCTGTTCTGGAGCTGTGCCTGTGTCTGGAGCTGTTCCTGTGCCTGGAGCTGTGCCTGGAGCTGTGCCTGTGTCTGGAGCTGTTCCTGTTCCTGGAGCTGTGCCTGGAGCTGTGCCTGTGCCTGGAGCTGTTCTGGAGCTGTTCCTGTTCCTGGAGCTGTTCCTGGAGCTGTTCCTGTTCCTGGAGCTGTTCCTGGAGCTGTTCTGGAGCTGTTCCTGTGCCTGGAGCTGTGCCTGGAGCTGTTCTGGAGCTGTTCCTGTGTCTGGAGCTGTTCCTGGAGCTGTTCCTGTGTCTGGAGCTGCTCATGAAGCTGTTCTGGAGCTGTTCCTAAAGCTGTTCTGGAGTTGTCCCTGCAGCTGTGCTGCAGATGTTCTGGAGCTGGTTCGGATCCATCACGGCCTCGGGGGTTCCTGTGCCTTCCTCCGGCAGGAGAAGCGGTCACTGCCCTCCCCAGTGCCCTCACTGGTGACTTCTGATCCCTCGCTGCTCACTCCTCATTCACAGAAATCCCTTCCTTTGTGCCTCGGCTTTTCAGGGAAACGGAAATCGCCTTCCCCTCGTCCCCCTGCAACCCTTCCCTCTCCCTGTTCCTGCCTGGCTGTGCCTCCCTCTCCCTTCCCTCCTGCCCAAATCCCTGCCCGTGCCCAAATCCCTGCCCAAATCCCTGCCCAAATCCCTGCCTGAATCCTTGTCCCCACCCAAACACCTTCCCAAATCCTTACCCTCACCAAAATCCTTGCCGCTGCCAAAATCCTTGTCCTAATCCCTCCTGTACCCAAATCCATGTCGGTGCCCAAATCCCTCCCCAAGCCCAAATCCCTGCCCTCTCCCTCCCTATCTGTTCCCAAATCCTTGCCCCAGCCCAAATTCCTGTCCCTGTCAAAATCCTTTTCCCAGTCCTTGCCAGTGCCCAAATCCTTGCCCTTGCTCAAATCCCTACCCGCGCCCAAATCCCTGCCCAAATCCCTGCCCAAATCCCTGCCTGTGCCCAAATAAATCTCTGCCCCCTCGGTCCCTACCTGTGCCCAAATCCCTGCCCTCTCCCTCCCTGCCTGTTCCCAAATCCTTGCCCCAGCCCAAATTGCTGTCCCTGTCAAAATCCATTTCCCAGTCCTTGCCAGTGCCCAAATCCTTGCCCTTGCTCAAATCTCTAGTGCCCAAATCCCTTCCTGTGCCCAAATAAATCCCTGCCCCCTCCGTCCCTGCCCGTTCCCGAATCCCTGCCCCTGCTCCCCTCCCTCCCGGCCCTGTCAGGTTCCTGCTCATCCTCTCGCTCGGGGCCGTTCTCTGTTTACCGAGGCTGTTTGTGTTACCGAGATCTCTCTAATTTAATCAAGGCTGGGGACGCAATTCCAGCGCTTGTTTGCTCCCTGATTAATGCGCGGGGCGTCACATGCGCTGTTCTGCCTTGTTTGTCACCGCTGCCACCGCGGCGTGCGCAGCCCCCGGGCTCCAGGTGCGCCGGGCGGGGAAAACTCCCGGGGTGGGGATGGGGGCACGGGGCTGCACCCAAAAACTCGGGATGGGGACACCGGGGTGCACCCAAAAAATCGGGATGGGAACACCGGGGTGCACCCAAAAAATCGGGATGGGGACACCGGGCTGCCCCCAAATCCTCGGGATGGGGACACCGGGGTGCACCCGAACCTCGGGATGGGGACACCGGGGTGCGCCCAAATCCTCGGGATGGGGACACCGGGGTGCGCCCAAAAAATCGGGATGGGGACACCGGGGTGCACCCAAAAAATCGGGATGGGGACACCGGGCTGCACCCAAATCCTCGGGATGGGGACACCGGGGTGCCCCCAAAAATTCGGGATGGGAACACCGGGGTGCGCCCAAAAATCGGGATGGGGACACCGGGGTGCGCCCAAAAAATCGGGATGGGGATGGGGAATGGGAGTGGGGATGGGGATAGGGGCACCGGGCTGCACCCGAACCTCGGGATGGGGATGGATGAGGATCCACATTCCCCCTCTATCAAACAGGGATCAGCAGCGTTCCAGCTGCAGGGTGAGGGGCAGGGCTGGAGCTCACCCTTCACTGGGAGGTTCCCACTGCAGGTTCTGTGTCTGGGAGCTGGAAAAGAGCAGGAAAATATTCCCTCAGCAAACAGAGGAAGCTGGAAAATGAGGGGGTAACTCCAGGGAGTATCTTGGAATGGTTGGGATTACTGTGCCCAAAAATAACACGGTGGGGAGGGAACAGGTTCATTTTTTTAGGGAGAGGAGGTGTGGGATCAATCAGGCTCCCGGCAGGGGATGGGGTGGGTGACCTGGGTGGGGTGGGAGACTTGCTGTCACCTTCTGTGACCTTCTGTCACCTTCTGTCACCTTCTGTGACCTGCTGTCCCCAAGGGAAACGGGGACGAGCTCTGGGTTTTCCACCAGTGTGAGGTTCTCGGACCTCCGGTGCTCTGTGGCACCAACTCCGGAGCTCTTGGCTCCTACATCAGGTAATCTCTAAACAAGCAAAGCAGCTAATGGTTAAAAAGGTTATTCATTACAAAGCTCATCAGTCTCAAAGGCAATGGCAAAAACAATGGCAAGAACAATGGCAAATGCAGTGGCAGTAAAGGAGTGGCTAAAAACCCTGGCAAAAGCCAAAGGCTGAAAGCAGCAACTCTCCCCAATTCAAACTCTTATACAGGATTTTCCAACAATCACCACTCCTTAACCTGTTAGAATTCCAGTTCCTTAGCACGTATAGAACTACTCATACAATCTGTCTTGTTCTGTCTGAAAAATGTAACAATATTCTCACTACAGCTCTATTATGTCTAAGTCCTGTCTACAGCTGTGGGCCTGGAGCCTCCACTGCAGATATCAGTGTGTTTCACCCTTCACTAGAACACTCACTGCTACTGTGGCATTTGGAACCTTTCACTTACTAAAAGCATTAGAACTCACCCTAAAACTTACTAATTTAAATGTCTAATTTATGTGTGAGTGGCTTAATATACTCCATCCAAAGGCTTTAATTCAGTCCCTGAACTCTGATTTCTCCCTGAAGGATTCAGGGAATCCCCCGACTCACCGACTCCAACGCACGAGTCCCGTGAGGCTGGGGTGAGAAAGGGGGATGGAAAAGGAGCGGGAGAAGGATGGAGGGGGAACCCGAGCTGCAGCCGCTTGGATTTCAGGCCTCTCGGGATAAAACGGAGCCCGGAATATTTTCCCAGGCTGTGAGAAGGAGCCGCAGCTGCTTCCCCCGGCCGGGCCAGCGCCGGGGACTGAAGCGCTGCCAAAGCCGCGGCGATCCCGATGAAATCGGGAGCTGGGGAAGTTTCCAGGCGGGCTCTCCCGGGCTGCAGCAGAAAGATGAGACCCTCCCCGGCAGCAGCTGCTCCGCACATTGCCCAGCTCGGGGAAAAACAGCAGCGGGAGCCTCTGGCGAGCTGTCAGCGCCGTCAGGAGGAGCTGTAAGTGCAGGTGTTAGAGGGGAATTATCGCCCTGCCCGCGGCTCGGGAGGCTCCAAACCATCCCCTCCTCATCCTCGGGGGACAGGGAGGGATCTGGGGGCGCTGGGAGCTGCGGGGACAGGGCTCGGTCCGGGAACGGGACAGGGAGCAGCCCCCAGGGGGCTCAGAACGGCCCAGCTGGGGAAAGAATTCCCGGCAGGAACTGTGAGGATTTCACCTCCTCGTTCCTCCCTCCGTGCTCAGCCTCAGCCGCTCAGCACGAACAGAATCTCGGCTCCAAGCGCCGATTTCCTGCCGGGAGCGGCTCCTGTGGCAGGTGAGGGCTGGGACAGGGCAGGGAGCAGCAGCCGGGCCGCGCTTTTCTTACAGCATTTTATTCCTGGGATGGACCAATCCCTCCGCTCCGGGCTCCTCCCAGGCAGGAATGAATCAGGGCTGGGTTTTATCTGACTCCCCGCATCATCCCTTCGCCCCAAAGCCGGGACTTCGCACGATGCTCCGTCCTGGGGCAGGCGCTGGAAATCTCCTGGTTCAACCAGCCCGTTCCTGTTTCTGATCCCGTGGAACCGCTCACTGCGGGCTCAGCCCCTTCCCCACACAGATTTATCCATTTATGTGGGAAAATGAGCCCGAGGGGTGGCTGGAGCTGTGTCGGGAGGGTTGGGATGGGATCAGGAATCTGCCCAGGCTCCTCAGGGAATGGTGACATTCCCGAGGCTCCCGGAGCTCCAGGGGCAATCCCAGAGATCCAGGGGCAATCCCAGAGATCCGAGAGCAATCCCAGAGATCCAGGGGCAATCCCAGAGCTCCAGGGGCAATCCCAGAACTCCGGGAGCAATCCCAGAGCTCCAGGGGCAATCCCGGAGATCCAGGAGCAATCCCGGAGATCCAGGAGCAATCCCAGAGATCCGAGAGCAATCCCAGAGATCCGAGAGCAATCCCAGAGCTCCAGGAACAATCCCGGAACTCCAGGAGCAATCCCAGAGATCCAGGGAACAATCCCAGAGCTCCAGGAACAATCCCAGAGCTCCAGGGAGCAATCCCAGAGCTCCGGGAGCAATCCCAGAGCTCCAGGGGCAATCCCAGAGCTCCAGGGGCTTCTGGGGAAGCAGCAGCAGCTCAGGTGGCGGTTTGGGGTTGTGGGAAGCAGGAGCTGAAGGAGGAGCAGTGGCTGCCCCAGACCCCTGGAAGTGCTCCAGGCCAGGCCTGGATGGGTTTTGAGGTCCCTCCATCCATCCCAAACCATTCCCTGGTTCTGTGCTTGATGAATCCTCACCGCACGTGGCAGCACCTTTGGGGCGCCTCAGCTGCTCCCCAATCCACCCCAGGACAATCCCGGTGCCACCCAGCGCCCACGTGGAGTCTAACAAAGCCCTGCTTAGCAAATCGAGCTGCGGATGCACAACCCGCGGGGAATCGGCTGCTGGGTGGAGCAGGGAGCGCCGGCCCCGCTCCTGGGCTCGCCCATTATTGATGTGACCCCCGAGCGGGGCGCAGAGCCGCAGAGGAAGAGGAGCCCGGGGCAGCTCCGAGCCTCCCTCCGGGTCTCTCCCTCCGCCTGCATCCAGCTGGAGCTGCCTCCCACCCCTCCCTCCTCCCTCGGCATTCCCTGGTTGAGAGCTGGGGCTGAGAAAACTGAGCCCGCAGCTGGATTCTGGCAGCTGGAGGGGGGAACACCGCGGTTATTCCGTGATCCAGCCCGGCCGGTGCTGGGGTCACGGCTGTGTCCCAGCACCGGGATTCGTGCGGGAATCGCCCCGTTCCCCTCCCCGGGAGCCGGAGCTGCCGGCAAGGAGAGGGTTAAGGGCAGCACGGGCTCCTTCCCCCCCTTCGCCTGGAGAAGGAGCCCCGGGCCGAGGCAGCGCTGCCCGGTGATGTCACCGAGCGGGCACAGCTGTCCCCGCACAGCGCTGCAGCCGGGGCGGGGATGGGGTTTGGGATGGGGCAGCCGGGATGGGGATGGGGTTTGGGATGGGGCAGCTGGGATGGGGATGGGGGTGGGGATGGGGCAGCCGGGGCGGGGATGGGATTTGGGATGGGGCAGCCGGGATGGGGATGGGATTTGGGATGGGGCAGCCGGGGCGGGGATGGGATTTGGGATGGGGCAGCGGGATGGGATTGGGGCAGCCGGGATGGGGATGGGATTTGGGATGGGGCAGCCGGGGCGGGGATGGGGGTGGGGATGGGGCAGCCGGGATGGGGATGGGATTTGGGATGGGGCAGCCGGGGCGGGGATGGGATTTGGGATGGGGCAGCCGGGGCGGGGATGGGATTTGGGATGGGACCAGCCGGGATGGGGATGGGATTTGGGATGGGGCAGCCGGGATGGGGATGGGATTTGGGATGGGACCAGCCGGGATGGGGATGGGATTTGGGATGGGACCAGCCGGGATGGGATTGGACAACCGGGGGCCGCATTCCTGGGGCACGCTTTCCTTTCCCCCGGAGCCAGGCTGGGGTTTGAGCCCCGCTCCAGCACGCGGGTTCCCGAGGCTCTGTGCGGGCGCAGAGCGCGGCGGGGACTGAGGAGATGCCACCCACGTTTTTCCAGCTCTGAGCCCTTCCCAGAGCTCTCGTCCCACCAGTTCCCGGAGGAATGGGAATCCCAGTTGTCCCCTTGTTGATTCCAGAGCATCCAGCCCCTCTCAGGCTCGCTCCCTGTGCCTCAACTTCCCCATGGCCGCGGGGATCCAGCACCGCCCTCCCTGGGGAGGGATTCCTGCAGGAAGGGTCTGGAATCCCTCTGGACACCTCTGGAGCATCCACCGCACCCACCCTGAGCTCCACCCGGCCCGTGGGGACTGGGCTGCGCTCCGGAGCTCAGGGGAGTTGGGACCCAGCGAATCTCCCTGGGAGCCCCAAATTCAATTCTCCCTGTTCCCTACAACCCCCAGGTTCCGTCGTGCGCTTTTCCCAAGCACCAGCCTGGAATTCCCCTATCCCCGCTCTGGGCTGCGGGTGTGGCACTGGAGGAGCGGCAGACTGGTCCCAGTTTGCCATCCCAGTTACAGCCCAGTTTGGGTGGAGGGCACGGCTTTCCTTGTTCCGAACTGCTTCCTTCCTTCCTTTCCCTTTCCCTTTCCCTTTCCCTTTCCCTTTCCCTTTCCCTTTCCCTTTCCCTTTCCCTTTCCCTTTCCCTTTCCCTTTCCCTTTCCTTTCCCTGGCGTTCCCTTTCCCTTTCCCTTTCCCTTTCCCTTTCCCTTTCCCTTTCCCTTCCCCGGTGCTCCTGCCCGACTCCAGCGATGTTCCCGTTTTTTGGGGTGCCCCATTTCTCCCGAACCGGGGGAAAAGCGCGGAGGGAGCTGCGGGCAGGGCTGATCTCACGTGGATTGAATGTTTCGGACGGCACCGGGAGACGGAGCGGGGAGAATCGATTGTCCCCGGCAGCTCTGCCCGCCTGGCACTGCGGCACCGCCGCAGAAATGTCAGGTTTGTGATCTCAGGTCTGCGAGCACCACTCGGGGCGGGGGCAAAGAGCCCAAGGGTGGCGTGGGGGGGAAAAAATCGGCCACAAAAAAACAAGGGCAGAGCCGGGCTGCCGCTGGGATGATGCGGATAATCGGCCCCGGGGGGAATATCCATGGGAAGAGCGCAGCGTTCCCTGGGTGCTGTGTACACGCAGATCCCTTATCGCTGAGGGATGGAAAACAGCAGCTGAGATGGAACCGCTGATACATTTTAAACACCCGAGCCGGGGCTGGGAGGGGGATGCGGAGTGAGGGGCTGGGGAGGGGGGTCTCTGTGCAGGGCAGAGCCCGCGGGGTTGGGTTGGAGGGACGGGAGCAGATTTAGGGATAACGCCCCCGGAGAGGGACTGTGGGGGCAGAGAGCCCCGGTGTGACTAAAGGGGAAAGAAACGGAAAGGGAAAAGGGATGAGGTTTGTGCTCCAGGCCTGGAGCTGCGTGAGGATGAGGAGGATGAGGAGGGTGAGGAGGATGAGGAGGATGAGGAGGATGAGGAGGATGAGGAGGATGAGGAGGGTGAGGAGGATGAGGATGTGGCATTTGGGGGCGCTGCTGTTTGCAGGATGGTGCCCGCCCTCGGAGCAAAGGGGTCGAGCTCCCCCTGCCCACCCTGGCCGAGGATCCATCCCTTTGGAAGGAGCAGGATCCATCCCTTTTGATCAGCAGGATCCATCCCTGTGGATAAAAAGGATCCATCCCTTTGAATCAGCAGGATCCATCCGTTTGGATGGAACAGGATCCATCTCTTTGTAGGGCTCTACATGGAGTGTATCATCTCCGATCCTCCCGGTCCCATCCCATGGGACGTGCCCACCCCGAGCTATCCCGTGCCCACCCCGAGCTATCCCGTGCCCATTCCAGCTCCGTGCCCACCCCGAGCTATCCCGTGCCCACTCCAGCTCCAGCTCTCCCCATCCCGGGGCCGATCCGGGGCCCCCGAAGCGCCGAAAGCCGCGGAGCTGCCGCCCTGCCGAGCTCTCTCCTAACCCCAAACCCAGCCGGGCCGAGCAGGGATTGATGCTCTGGGGGGTCCCCGCACAGCTGGGGGGCCGGAGCCGCCCTCACCTGCTCCGGGCTCGGGCTGCTCCGGAGGAATCCCAGCCAAGCGCGGAGCCGCATCCCCGGCTCCGGGCGGGATTCCGGGCGCTCTCCCTCCACAGGGGCGCACCCCGAGATTTCCCCGGCTCCCGAAGGGATTCCGGGCGCTCTCCCTCCACAGGGGCGCACCCCGAGATTTCCCCGGCTCCTGAAGGGATTCCGGGCGCTCTCCCTCCACAGGGGCGCACCCCAGTCCTGGCTGAAGGATTCCGGGGTGCTCCAGGGGCTCTCTGCCCCCCCTCAGCCCCTTCATCCTCCGGGTTTTTCCCTGCCCCGAGGTGGGTCACGTCAGGGTGGTGAATCCCCTCTTTATTTGTTTTAGCTGGAAGTTGACATCCCGCTGCATTCTCATGACTCCGGGACCTGCGGCTTTAACAAAAATGTTAAATATTAGAAGCCTCTCCGTAATTTCGAGGCATTTTTCGGAGGGGAAGGGGAGTGCAGGCACTTGCTCTTAAACCCCGGTTTGTTTGTGGAATCCCCCAAACCCTCTCCCCTTTTTGGGGTCTCTGTTTCTTTCCTGCCTCCCTCCCGCCCTCGCTGTGGGAAAATGCGGCTCCAGAGCCGAACCCTGCGGCTCTTCCCTCCCTTCCTGCCCTGGTGCCACCAGCTCCATCCAAACCCCCCGGGATGAGCCATTCCCGTTTTTCCCGGTTTTTTCCCGGTTTTCCTGCGGAGAGCGGGATAAAGATCTCCATCTGCCGCTGATTCCCTGTACTGCAAACTCCTCCTGGCGCAGCCCCCGCGGATTCTCCGCTCCTCAAAAACCACCAAGAGCCCCAAGGACCGGGCAGGAGAAGCGCCGGGCAGAAATGGCCAAAGGAGAAATTAAAATAATAAAATAAAATAAAATAAAATAAAATAAAATAAAATAAAATAAAATAAAATAAAATAAAATAAAATAAAATAAAATAAAATAAAATAAAATAAAATAAAAATAAAATAAAATAAAAAAGCAGAACCAGAGGAAAACCAGCCCGGGGTGGGGGCTCTGTGTCCCAGCTCATCCCACCCTGCTCCCAGTTAATCCCACCCCGCTCCCAGTTAATCCCACCGGATCCGTTCCCAGCTCCCCCGTCTCTGCTCCCTTCCCTCCCCGCGGGCGGTTCCCGTTATCCCGGGACGCCTTTGGGATCCGCCCCGGCTCTGCCCGATCCTTTATCGCCGACAGGAGCAGACGGGTGTCCCTGGGTCTCCAGGGAAATTCTGCCCCTTCCCAGCCCGAGCCTGGCTCAGCTCCGGCCCCGGGAACGCCGAGAGCCGGGGCAGGGCCGGGGCTGAGCCCTGGACGGGACTGGAATGAGCTGGGAAGGGCTGGGACGGCCCTGGGGGAGATTTGGGGGTTTATCCCAAACTGGGCGGGGGGGGGTGACTGGGGTGGAGGGGACAGCGCTGTGCTCGCACCGGGCTGAGGGTCTGGGGGCAATCCCGGCGGTCAGGGAGGGTTTTTCTCTGCTCCCTGCGGGGTTTGGGGTTTTCTCTGCTCCCTGCGGGGTTTGGGGCTGGTTTGGGGTTTTCTCTGCTCCCTGCGGGGGTTTGGGGTGGGTTTGGGGGTTTTCTCTGCTCCCTGCGGGGGTTTGGGGTTTTCTCTGCTCCCTGCGGGGGTTTGGGGTGGGTTTGGGGGTTTTCTCTGCTCCCTGCGGGGGTTTGGGGCCGGTTTGGGATTTTCTCTCCTCCCTGCGGGGATTTGGGGTGGGTTTGGGGTTTTCTCTGCTCCCTGCGGGGATTTGGGTCTCCCTCCCACCTGCTGGGGGTTTGGGGTGTTCTCCCCCCTCCTGGGATTTTGGGTTCTCTCCCTCACAGGGTTTGGGGTGGATTTTGGGGTTTTCTCTCCTGCCAGGGTTTGGGGTGGGTTTTGGGGCTCCCTCCTCCCTGCTGGGGTTTTGGGGCGGGTTTTGGGGCTCCCTCCTGCCCTCCCAGCAGGCAGCTCCCAGATGCTTTGGAGTGGCACAGAGGAGAACGGTGTGAGCAGGGAGGGGACAGGGCTGGATCCTGGGATGGAATTGTTCCCTGGAGCCCTGGCAGTGCCCAGGGCTGGATCCTGGGATGGAATTGTTCCCTGCAGGGAGCCCTGGCAGTGCCCAGGGCTGGATCCTGGGATGGAATTGTTCCCTGGAGCCCTGGCAGTGCCCAGGGCTGGATCCTGGGATGGAATTGTTCCCTGGAGCCCTGGCAGTGCCCAGGGCTGGATCCTGGGATGGAATTGTTCCCTGGAGCCCTGGCAGTGCCCAGGGCTGGATCCTGGGATGGAATTGTTCCCTGGAGCCCTGGCAGTGCCCAGGCCTGGATCCTGGGATGGAATTGTTCCCTGGAGCCCTGGCAGTGCCCAGGCCAGGCTGGAACAACCTGGGACAGGGGCAGGGTGACCCTGGGTGGCTTTAAGGTCCCTTCCCACCCAAACCACCCCAGGATTCTGAATGAGCCCCTCATCTTTCCCTCTCCTCAAGCAGGGGAACATCCCACACAGATCCCAGCAGAAAATTAATTTAGGAGAAAATTCAAAGCTGGGTTGATTTTATTTAAAGGCTCCCAATGCCAACTCTGCTCTTTATCTGACAGCAACCTGGAGAAATAACTCATAAAAGCAACACAAAGAGGCTTGAAAATGATTTTATTGCACATTTTTCTAGCTGGGCCCAATACAGCAGCCCTGCAAACCTGCTAATTGAGCTAATTAATGATGTAATTAATGCTGGGGGTTAAAATCAAACTCATCTGTGAATTAGAGCTGAGCCTGGAGCAGGCAGGGGCTCGTGGTCAGATCCCTCCTGCTGGCGCTGCAGGAATCACCAAACCCTGGCTGAGGGAGAGCCCAGGGGCAGGCCTGGCTTAAGGCAGGTTTAACTCCAAATTAACCTGGTTTAAGGCAGGTTTAACTCCAAATTAAACCTGGTTTAAGGCCTGGTTGAACTCCAAATTAAACCTGGTTTAAGGCAGATTTAACTCCAAATTAAGCCTGTTTAAGGCAGGTTTAACTCCAAATGTAACCTGGTTTAAGGCCTGATCTTGGCAGGTTTAAGTCCAAATTAAACCTGGTTTAAGGCCTGATCTTGGCAGGTTTAACTCCAAATTAACCTGGTTTAAGGCAGGTTTAACTCCAAATTAAACCTGGTTTAAGGCAGATTTAACTCCAAATTAAGCCTGTTTAAGGCAGGTTTAACTCCAAATGTAACCTGGTTTAAGGCCTGATCTTGGCAGGTTTAACTCCAAATTAAACCTGGTTCAAGGCCTGGTTTAACTCCAAATGTAACCTGGTTTAAGGCAGATTTAACTCTAAATGTAACCTGGTTCAAGGCCTGGTTGAACTCCAAATTAAACCTGGTTTAAGGCAGATTTAACTCTAAATGTAACCTGGTTCAAGGCCTGGTTGAACTCCAAATTAAACCTGGTTTAAGGCCTGGTTTAAGGCAGGTTTAACTCCACATTAAACCTGGTTTAAGGCCTGATCCTGGCAGCTGGCAGAGCCCGGGGGATGGGGTTGGGTGGCTCAGCAGCTCCCCGGGATGGGAGGGAAGTTCCTGCAGCTCCTGCTCCCCAGACATCCACCAGCTCTGCCAGAACAGCAGGGCCAGGCTGGGCTGGCCCCAGGGCACCCAGGGGTGCTGCTGCTGCTGCTCTGCCCCACCCTGAGCCCAGCTGGGGCCCAGGCAGGCCCTGAGGCTGGGATGAGCTGGGATGAGCTGGGATGAGGCACTGGGGATCCTCTCCAGGCAGCTCTGCTGGCACCAGGCTCCTGCTGGGATGGGGAGGGATCCCAGCTCAGGGACTCCCGGGGATTGTGGATGTCCCCAGTCCAGGATTTGGGTGGTGGGGACACAGGGGGACACCCTGACAAGGGACAGGGACACTGATGTCACGTGGTCTGGCAGGGAGGGAAGGACTCGGGGTGGGAGGAAAAGGGAGCTGGGCTCCACCACTCCCCAATTAATGACTGACCTAATTAACCAAGCTCACACAGCACCACTGGGGGCAGAAAAGACCTTTAAGGTCACTCAGGCCAACCCCTGCCACGCTCCCACCGTGTCCCCACGTGCCACGTGAGCCAGCAAACCACGAGCGCCTCCCACAATTACCATTTAATAACACTTCTTTTTTTTTTCCTTTTTGTTTTTTTTTTTTTTTTAAATAGTCGCTAAGCAGAGGAGGTTAGAGCTCAGTAGTACGAGGGCAGGGGGGTGGCACTGTCCCCCCGGGTGTCCCCAGGGTGTCCCCAGGGTCACTGCATGTAGGCGTAGCGCCAGTCCCGCAGCGGCTCGTGCGTCTCCTTGATGGCCTGGGGGGACGTCCAGCGCAGCAGGTAGTGCGGGCCCCCGGGCTTGTCGTTGGTGCCTGACAACGACAGGGGGTGGGAAAAGGGCTGGGACACGCCCAGGGACACACAAGGGACACCCAGGGACACACCAGGGACACCCAGGGACACACAGGGACATGAGGGACACCCAGGGACACCGAGGGACACCCAGGGACACACAGAGCACAGACAGGGACACACAGGGACACCCAGGGACACCCAGCACAGACAGGACCCCCGGGCTTGTCGTTGGTGCCTGACAACGACAGGGGGTGGGAAAAGGGCTGGGACACGCCCAGGGACACAAGGGACACCCAGGGACACCCAGGGACACCCAGGGACACACAGGGACATGAGGGACACCCAGGGACACCGAGGGACACCCAGGGACACACAGGGACACCGAGGGACACCCAGGGACACCCAGCACAGACAGGACCCCCGGGCTTGTCGTTGGTGCCTGACAACGACAGGGGGTGGGAAAAGGGATGGGACACGCCCAGGGACACAAGGGACACACCCAGGGACATGAGGGACACAAGGGACACCCAGGGACACACCCAGGGACATGAGGGACACCCAGGGACACCGAGGGACACCGAGGGACACCCAGGGACACCCAGGGACACCGAGGGACACACAGGGATACCCAGCATAGACAGGACCCCCGGGCTTGTCGTTGGTGCCTGACAACGACAGGGGGTGGGAAAAGGGATGGGACACGCCCAGGGACACAAGGGACACACAGGGACACCCAGCACAGACAGGGCCCCCGGGCTTGTCACTGGTGCCTGACAACGACACGGGTGGCACAAAGGGCTGGGGACACACCCAGGGACACACAGGGACACGCCCAGGGACACACAGGGACACACAGGGACACCCAGCACAGACAGGGCCCCCGGGCTTGTCGTTGGTGCCTGACAACGACAGGAGGTGGGAAAAGGGCTGGGACACGCCCAGGGACACACAGAGCACAGACAGGGACACCAGGGACACACAGGGACATGAGGGACACACAGGGGCACACGGAGCATAGACAGGACCTGTGGGCTTGTCATTGGTGCCTGACAACGACAGGGGTGGAAAACAGGGCTGGGACACGCCCAGGCTGGCAGGGACACACAGGGACACACACAGGGACACACACAGGGACACACAGGGACACACAGGGACACACAGGGACACCCAGCACAGACAGGGCCCCCGGGCTTGTCGTTGGTGTCTGACAACGACAGGGGGTGGGAAAAGGGATGGGACACGCCCAGGGACACAAGGGACACCCAGGGACACCCAGGGACACCGAGGGACACACAGGGACACCCAGCACAGACAGGACCCCCGGGCTTGTCGTTGGTGCCTGACAACGACAGGGGGTGGGAAAAGGGATGGGACACAAGGGACACCCAGGGACACACCCAGGGACACCCAGGGACACCCAGGGACACCCAGGGACACACAGGGACACACAGGGACACCCAGCACAGACAGGACCCCCGGGCTTGTCGTTGGTGTCTGACAACGACAGGGGGTGGAAAAAGGGAGGGGACAAGCCCAGAGACACAAGGGACACCCAGGGACACCCAGGGACACCCAGGGACACACAGGGACACACAGGGACACACAGGGACACCCAGCACAGACAGGGCCCCCGGGCTTGTCGTTGGTGCCTGACAACGACAGGAGGTGGGAAAAGGGCTGGGACACGCCCAGGGACACACAGAGCACAGACAGGGACACCAGGGACACACAGGGACATGAGGGACACACAGGGGCACACGGAGCATAGACAGGACCTGTGGGCTTGTCATTGGTGCCTGACAACGACAGGGGGTGGAAAACAGGGCTGGGACACGCCCAGGCTGGCAGGGACACACAGGGACACACACAGGGACACACACAGGGACACACAGGGACATGGAGGGACATGGAGAACAAGGGACATGGAGCACAGGAGGGACAGGAGGGACACAGAGATGGGAGAGCACAGGAGGGATATGGAAGGACAAGGGGGACAGGAGGGACACAGAACAAGGGGATGGACCACAGAAGGGATGCAGAGGGACACGAGGGACTGGAGGGACACAGAACAAGGGTCATGGAGCGCAGGAGGGACATGGAAGGACAAGGGGACAGGAGGGACATGGAGGGACACAGAGACAGGAGGGACACGGGACAGGGACATGGAAGGGGAGGAGCACAGGAGAGACATGGAGGGATGAGGATGGGAGGGACAGGAGGGACATGGAAGGACAGGAGAGACCTGGAGTGACACAGGGATGGGAGGGACAGGGGACATGGAAGGACAGGAGGACAGGGGACACGGAGCACAGCAGGGACATGGAGGGACATGGGACAGGGACATGGAAGGACAGGAGGACAGGGGAGTGGGGCACAGCAGGGCCACGGAGGGAGCTGGGCAGGGCCAGGAGGGCCCAGGGTCACCTGAGATGCGGGAGCCCCCGAAGGGCTGCTGGGCCACCACCGCCCCCGTGCACTTGTCGTTGATGTAGAAGTTACCGGCGGAGTTCCGCAGCAGGCGGAGAGAGCGCTGGATGACAGCCCTGGGGACAGGACAGGACAGGGGGACAGGGAGAGGGACAGGGACATGGGGAGAGGGACAGGGGGACGGGGACCGGGACAGGGGGGGGACAGGGGGAGAGGGACAGGGGGAGAGGGACGGGGGGACAGGGACAGGGACATGGAGACAGGGGGAGAGGGACGGGGGACAGGGGGAGAGGGACAGTGGAACAGGGACAGGGGGAGAGGGACAGGGACAGGGGGAGGGACAGGGACATGGACAGGGACAGGGGGAGAGGGACATGGGGACAGGGACAGGGACATGGGGACAGGGACAGTGGGGACAGGGGGACAGGACAAGGGGGACAGGAGGGACAGGGGGAGAGGGACAGGGGGAGAGGGACAGGGGGACAGGGACAGGGACATGGGGAGAGGGACAGGGAGAGGGACAGGGGGACAGGGATGGGGGACAGGGACGGGGGATGGGGAGAGGGACAGGGACAGGGACATGGGGACAGGGGGACAGGGACATAGGGAGAGGGACAGGGACATGGGGAGAAGGACAGGAACAGCTCTGAGCACTGGGCCTGCTGCACAGCCACCAGACCTGGGCAGAAAGCAGCTTGTGCTCCCTGGAGTTTGTGTCCCCTAGAGGAGTTTGTGTCCCCAGACAGGAGTTTGTGTCCCCTAGAGGAGTTTGTGTCCCCAGACAGGAGTTTGTGTCCCCAGACAGGAGTCTGTGTCCCCAGACAGGAGTCTGTGTCCCCTCCAGAGCAGTTTGTGTCCCCTCATGCTCAGTCCCAGGTCTCAGGGGTTTCACACACTCAGCTCCTGCATTTTCCCTGCTCTATTATTTTTTTTTTTTTTTTGTCAGTTTCTTTCTCTATTTAAATTTTGTGCTTATAAACAAAGCTCATTATCTTTCACTGCCCAGGGAATCTGTGACAGCCCCTGGATCCCTGGAAGTGTCCCAGGCCAGGCTGGAGCTCCCTGGGACAGGGTGACACTGGATCACCTTTAAGGTCCCTCCAGCCCAAAATTCTGGGATCATTTTGGGTGATTCTGGGATAATTCTGGGTGATTTTGGGTGATTCTGGGATCATTTTGGGTGATTCTGGGATCATTTTGGGTGATTCTGGGATAATTCTGGGCTGATTTTTGGGTGATTCTGGGATCATTTTGGGTGATTCTGGGATCATTTTGGGTGATTCTGGGATCATTTTGGGTGATTTTGGGTGATTCTGGGATCATTTTGGGTGATTCTGGAATCATTTTGGGTGATTTTGGGTGATTCTGGGATCATTTTGGGTGATTCTGGGATAATTCTGGGTGATTCTGGGTGATTCTGGGATCATTTTGGGTGATTCTGGGATCATTCTGGGTGATTTTGGGTGATTCTGGGATAATTCTGGGTGATTTTTGGGTGATTCTGGGATCATTTTGGGTGATTCTGGGATAATTCTGGGTGATTCTGGGTGATTCTGGGATCATTTTGGGTGATTCTGGGATAGAGAAAATCACCCAGAATTAAGGTTACACCACTCTTCGCCCTCCTCCTGCTGAGTGGGTTCACCCCCACATACTCCAAACATTCCTTTGGGAAAATTCCACTTAAAAAAAACACTTTTTTTGGGGAGGCTAAGAAACCACCCCCAAACCATCCAAAGCAGCAGGAGCTTGCTGGGAAATGCTCTTTCCTCCTCTGGCTCAGCCCAGATGGGACAAGCATCCCCCCAGCTGCTTCTCAGGGGGATTTTGAGGAATTTTGGGGAATTTTGGGGATTTTGGGAGCCACCTGTCCTGGGCGAAGATCGCCCCCGTGAGGCCGTAGGGGGTGGTGCTGTCGATGAGCTCCAGCACCTCGGGGTAGCTCTGGTCGGGGTACACGAACACGGTCAGGATGGGCCCGAAGATCTCCTGGGAAAGGGGGAAAACAGTGAAAACTGGCAGGGTGGGCACCAAAAATCAACATACACGGTCAGGATGGGCCCCAAAAAATCAATATAAACCGTCAGGAGGGGCCCAAAAATCTCCTGGGAAAAGGGGAAATAATGCAAAAAGACGTCAGGATTTGCCCTAAAAATTTTTGGGTCCCACCTCTCTCATGATGGGGTCCCTGCAGGGTTTGGGATTTGGGGTCCCAGCAGGATTTGGGGTGCCCCACAGGGTTTGGGATTGGGGTCCCACCTCTCTCATGATAGGGTCTCTGCAGGGTTTGGGGTGCCCCACAGGGATTTGGGGTCCCACCTCTCTCATGCTGGGCTCTCGGGGTTCCCAGCAGGGTTTGGGATTTGGGGTCCCAGCAGGATTTGGGGTCCCACCTCTCTCAGGATGGGCTCCCGGGGGTCCCTGCAGGGTTTGGGGTCCCACCTCTCCCAGGATGGGATCCCAGCAGGATTTGGGGTCCCAGCAGGATTTGGGGTCCCACCTCTCTCAGGATGGGCTCCCGGGGATCCCTGCAGGGTTTGGGGTCCCTGCAGGGTTTGTGATGGGATCCCAGCAGGATTTGGGGTCCCAGCAGGGTTTGGGATCTGGGGTCCCACCTCTCTGAGGATGGGCTCCCAGGGGTCCTTGCAGGATTTGGGGTCTCTGCAGGGTTTGGGATTTGGGGTCCCAGCAGGATTTGGGGTCCCTGCAGGGTTTGGGGTGCCCCACAGGGTTTGGGGTCCCACCTCTCTGAGGATGGGGTCCCGGGGGTCCCTGCAGGGTTTGGGATGGGATCCCTGCAGGGTTTGGGATCCCAGCAGGGTTTGGGGTGCCCCACAGGGATTTGGGGTCTGGGGTCCCACCTCTCTGAGGATGGGGTCCCGGGTGTCCCTGCAGGGTTTGTGATGGGATCCCAGCAGGATTTGGGGTCCCTGCAGGGTTTAAGGTGCCCCACAGGGTTTGGGGTCCCTGCAGGGTTTGGGATTTGGGGTCCCAGCAGGGTTTGGGGTCCCTGCAGGGTTTGGGGTCCCGCACAGGGATTTGGGATTTGGGGTCCCAGCAGGATTTGGGGTCCCTGCAGGGTTTGGGATGGGATCCCAGCAGGATTTGGGGTCCCAGCAGGGTTTGGGGTCTGGGGTCGCACCTCTCTGAGGATGGGGTCCCGGGGGTCCCTGCAGGGTTTGGGATGGGATCCCTGCAGGGTTTGGGATCCCAGCAGGGTTTGGGATGCCCCACAGGGATTTGGGGTCTGGGGTCCCACCTCTCTGAGGATGGGCTCCCAGGGGTCCTTGCAGGATTTGGGGTCCCTGCAGGGTTTGGGATTTGGGGTCCCAGCAGGGTTTGTGATGGGATCCCAGCAGGATTTGGGGTCCCTGCAGGGTTTGGGGTCTGGGGTCGCACCTCTCTGAGGATGGGGTCCCGGGGGTCCCTGCTCTCCACGATGCAGGGCTCCACGTAGTAGCCCACGCTGTCGTCGCAGCCGCCGCCCGCCAGCAGCGCCAGGCTGGGGGAGCTGCGGGCGTGCTGCAGCCAGCCCCGGATCCGGGCAAAGGCCTGCCACAGACAGGGCAATGGGTGCCAGAACGGGGGCTGGGGGCTGGAACGGGGTCTGGGGGGGCTGGAACGGGGCTGGGGGTCTGGAATGGGGGGCTGGGGGCTGGAACGGGGTCTGGGGGGGCTGGAACGGGGTCTGGGGGGCTGGAACAGGGTCTGGGGGGGCTGGAACGGGGTCTGGGGGGCTGGAATGGGGTCTGGGGGGGCTGGAACGGGGTCTGGGGGTCACTGGGTGCCAGGAACAAGGGGCTGGGGGATGGAACGGGGTCTGGGGGGATGGAACGGGGTCTGGGGGGGCTGGAATGGGGTCTGGGGGGGCTGGAACGGGGTTTGGGGGTCACTGGGTGCCAGGAACAGGGAGCTGGGGGCTGGAATGGGGTCTGGGGGGGCTGGAACGGGGTTTGGGGGGGCTGGAATGGGGTTTGGGGGGGGCTGGAATGGGGTCTGGGGGGACTGGAATGGGGCTGGGGTCACTGGGTGCCAGGAACGAGGGGCTGGGGGCTGGAATGGGGTCTGGGGGGGCTGGAACGGGGTTTGGGGGGGCTGGAATGGGGTCTGGGGGGGGCTGGAATGGGGTCTGGGGGGGCTGGAATGGGGTCTGGGGGGCTGGAATGGGGTCTGGGGGGGCTGGAATGGGGTCTGGGGGGGCTGGAACGGGGTCTGGGGGGCTGGAACGGGGTCTGGGGGGCTGGAACGGGGTCTGGGGGGGCTGGAACGGGGTCTGGGGGGCTGGAATGGGGTCTGGGGGGCTGGAATGGGGTCTGGGGGGGCTGGAATGGGGTCTAGGGGGGCTGGAACGGGGTCTGGGGGGGCTGGAATGGGGTCTGGGGGGGCTGGAACGGGGTTTGGGGGGGCTGGAACGGGGTTTGGGGGGGCTGGAATGGGGTTTGGGGTCACTGGGTGACAGGAATGAGGGGCTGGGGGCTGGAATGGGGTTTGGGGGTCACTGGGTGACAGGAATGAGGGGCTGGGGGCTGGAATGGGGTTTGGGGGCTGGAACAGGGTTTGGGTCGGGGGGACAGGGCACAGACAGAGTGGGCTTGGGGTCTGGAGTGGGATTTGGGGTCTGGAACAGGGCTTGGAGTCACTGGGTGACAGGAAAAGTGGGTTTGGGACTCTGGAAGGGGGTTTGGAGGTCTGGAATGGGGCTTGGGTCAGGGGGGACAGGAGAGAGTGGGCTTGGGGTCTGGAACAGGGCTTGGGGTCTGGAATGGGATTTGGGGTCTGGAACAGGGTCTGGGGTCTGGAAAGTGGGTTTGGGGGTCTGAAAGACAGTTTTGGGGTTTAAAAGGGGGTCAGGGGGTTAAAAGGGGGTCTGGGGTTTAAAGGGGATTTGAGGTTTAAAAGGGGTCTGGGGGTTAAAGGGGCTCTGGGTCTCTCCTCCCAGCACATGCTGCTGCCGGTGCCCCTGGCTCAGCAGGAGCAGAGAACAGGCAGGGAACAGCCAGGGAACACGCAGGGAACACGCAGGGAACACGCAGGGAACACACAGGGAACACGCAGGGAACACACGGGGAACACACAGGGAACACGCAGGGAACACACAGGGAACACACGGGGAACACACAGGGAACACACAGGGAACACACAGGGAACAGCCAGGGAACACGCGGGGAACACGCGGGGAACACGCAGGGAACACACGGGGAACACACGGGGAACACACGGGGAACACACGGGGAACACGCAGGGAACACGCAGGGAACACACAGGGAACAGGCAGGGAACACGCAGGGAACACGCAGGGAACACGCAGGGAACACGCGGGGAACACGCGGGGAACAGGCGGGGAACAGGCAGGGAACACACAGGGAACACACAGGGAACACGCAGGGAACACACGGGGAACACACAGGGAACACACAGGGAACACACAGGGAACACGCAGGGAACACCCATGGAACACGCAGGGAACAGCCAGGGAACAGCCGGGGAACACACAGGGAACACACAGGGAACACGCAGGGAACACTCAGGGAACACGCAGGGAACACCCAGGGAACACGCAGGGAACACGCAGGGAACACACAGGGAACACACAGGGAACAGCCGGGGAACACGCAGGGAACACACGGGGAACACACAGGGAACACACAGGGAACACACAGGGAACAGCCGGGGAACACGCAGGGAACACACGGGGAACACACAGGGAACACACAGGGAACACACAGGGAACAGCCGGGGAACACGCAGGGAACACGCAGGGAACAGCCACAAACCCCCAGACCCATTCCCGAGGGAAATCCCCATTCCCGGAGCTCACACCCCGCCCAGCCGGCCCCGCCCCGAGCTCACCTTGTCATCGATCACGGCCGAGAAGAACGTCCCGAAATCCTGGGTGGGCTGGGGGGAGAGGAGGGGGTGAGAGCAGAGCCCGCAGCCAGAGCCCCCCAAAAACCTCCCCGTGCCCAGGGCAGGCAGGGGAACCTGAGAGGAGCCTGTGCAGTCCCGCGGGGAAAACCTGATTTGTAAATCACATTTATGTTCTCTGGGGGGACCTGAGAGTCAGGAGACACCTCAGGGAGTGACAAACAATCACACACCCACTGTGAGCTCACACTCACACTCTGAGCTCACACACACACACCCACTCTGATCTCACACTCACACTCTGAGCTCACACACACACCCACTGTGAGCTCACACTCACACTCTGAGCTCACACTCACACTGTGAGCTCACACTCACACTCTGAGCTCACACTCACACCCACTGTGAGCTCACACTCACACTCTGAGCTCACACTCACACACCCACTGTGAGCTCACACTCACACACCCACTCTGATCTCACACTCACACCCACTGTGAGCTCACACTCACACTCTGAGCTCACATTCACACACCCACTGTGAGCTCACACTCACACTCTGAGCTCACACTCACACACCCACTCTGAGCTCACACTCACACTCTGAGCTCACACTCACACACCCACTCTGAGCTCACACTCACACTCTGAGCTCACACTCACACACCCACTCTGAGCTCACACTCACACCCTGAGCTCACACTCACACACCCACTGTGAGCTCACACTCACACCCACTCTGATCTCTGATCTCCCACCCTGATCTCTGATCTCACACTCTGATCTCTGATCTCTGATCTCTGATCTCCCACCCTGATCTCTGATCTCACACTCTGATCTCTGATCTCACACTCTGATCTCTGATCTCCCACCCTGATCTCTGATCTCCCACTCAGCTCTCTGATCTCACACTCTGATCTCTGATCTCACACTCTGATCTCTGATCTCACACTCTGATCTCTGATCTCTGATCTCTGATCTCTGATCTCTGATCTCCCACTCTGATCTCTGATCTCACACTCTGATCTCTGATCTCTGATCTCACACTCTGATCTCTGCTCTCCCACCCTGATCTCTGATCTCTGATCTCTGATCTCCCACTCACGTCTCCCACTCGGATTTTCCCGTGCTCCTGCAGCAGCTGCTCTCTGATGCGTGGCCAGAGCGAGGTGGGCACGTAGAGCCGCGAGCAGGCCGAGCACTTCTGCCCCCCGAACTCGAAGGCCGAGCGCAGCGTCGCGTTCACCGCGCTGCCCACGTCGGCCGAGCTGTGCACCACGTGGAAGTTCTTCCCTCCACACTCTGGGAATGGGAATGGGAATGGGAATGGGGATTGGGAATGGGGAATGGGGAATGGGAATGGGAATGGGAATGGGAATGGGGAATGGGAATGGGAATGGGAATGGGAATGGGAATGGGGAATGGGAATGGGGATGGGAATGGGGAATGGGAATGGGAATGGGGAATGGGGAATGGGGAATGGGAATGGGAATGGGGAATGGGGAATGGGGAATGGGGAATGGGAATGGGGAATGGGGAATGGGAATGGGGAATGGGGAATGGGGAATGGGGAATGGGAATGGGAATGGGGAATGGGGAATGGGGAATGGGGAATGGGAATGGGGAATTGGGAATGGGGAAATGGGAAAGGGAAAAGGGAGAAGGGACAGTGAGAGCAGGCAGGGCGGGCACGGAATGTGCACGGTGCTCTCCCAGCCTGGGGGGAAATGGTGCCTCGGGATTTGGAATTTTGGGGGTTTGATGTGTTTGTAACCCTGTAGTTCTTTATAATATATATATGTTATACAATATATATTATACATATAATATATACAACATATATAATATATAATATATTATATATATTGTATATATATTACATACTATATATATTACATATATGTAATATATATAATATATGTAATCTACATAATACCTATCTAATATATTATATATATAATAATATATATAATTTATTATATATTACATTATGTTATGTTACATTATATACATATGATATGTTATATTTTATATATATATTGTATTACAATATCTATTATATGTTATATTACAATATCTATTATAATATAATATATACATAATATAAATTATAATATATAATGTATTACATAGTATATATTTATATATTATCTATAATAATATGTATAAATACATATGTTATTATGTGATACATATTATAATATAGATTATAGATTATATATTATATATCAAATAATATAATATATATGATATGTTATATATTACACATTATATACTATCAAATATATATATTAGATTAGTATATATTGTGTATTGTATATTATATAATATATATGTTACATTTTTATATATAATATATATTATACATATATATAACATATATATATAATTTATATGTTATATTAATATGTTATATATTTATTATATATATATATATAGAGTATAACCCTAAACCCCACACACAGTGCCAGCTGCTGCTCTCCCACTCTGGTCACACACAACAATTCCTCTCTGGCCTGGGGATCAAGGATCCCTCACTGCCTCAGGCCCCCAGAAATGGAAACTAAAGGGATTTGGGGGAGCAAATTTGGGGTAAATGACTTCATTACCTGAAGCTGTAATTGGAGGATTAACCCCCAATCTGCAAATGGACCAAACTTATAGAAGTGTGAAAACCCGTGGTCCATTTTTGGGTGTAACCCCTGCCCTAAATGCACCTGAAGACCCTTCAATAAACACAGGTGCATTTTCTTCCCTTAGTTTTGTTCTTTTTTTAGGCAGCCCCAAAATCCATCAGCACAGGGAGAGCTGTGACCCTGCCCAGGCAGATAAACTGCCAAACTGGGGGTGCAACCACCACCTCCCACCCTAAACCCACCCAGTGCCACTGCCACGACTCTGAGCATTTATCCAGAGATTTCCTGCTCCCCCAGGGACGGGAATCCTGCACCCCAAAAGTGGGAGGGGGGGCTGGTACCTCCTGCCAGGCGCGGGAAGTTGCGGTAGCGATCCAGGTTTTCTGAGACCTGCTTCCAGAGGCGCCTGAAAGTGCTGCAGAGGAGAGAGGGGCTGGGCAGGGCAGCCCTGCTCTGAGGGAAACCCCAAAAAATGGGAAACCCCCAGAAAATGGGATGTCTCGATGGGAAACCTCCAAAAAAAGGGATACCCTGATGGAAATCCCCCAGAAAATGGGATACCCTGATGGAAATCCCCCAAAAAAGGGATGTCTTGATGAGAAACCCTCCAAAAAAAGGGATAAGGTGATGGAAATCCCCCAAAAAAGGGATGTCTTGATGGGAAACCCCCAAAAAATGGGATGTCTCGATGGGAAACCCCCAGAAAATGGGATGTCTCAATGGGAAACCTCCAAAAAAAGGGATACCCTGATGGAAATCCCCCAAAAAAGGGATGTCTTGATGGGAAACCCCAAAAAAATGGGATGTCTTGATGGGAAACCCTCCAAAAAGGGATGCCCCGATGGGAAATCTCCCAAAAATGGAATGCCCTGATGGGAAACCCCTCCAAAAAGGGATGCCTTGATGGAAATCCAAAAAAAAGGATGCCCTGATGGAAATCCCCAAAAAAAAGAGATGCCCTGATGAGAAATCTCCCCCAAAAAGGGATGCCCTGGTAAAAAAAACCCTAAAAAAGGGATGCCCTGATGGAAATCTCCCCCCATAAAAGGATGCCCCAATGGGAAACCCTCCAAAAAGGGATGCCTTGATGAGAAACCAACCCCACCCCCAAAAAAAAATGGGATGCCCTGATGGGAAACCCCCAAAAAAAGGGATACCCTGATGGAAATCCCCCCAAAAAAGGGATGTCTTGATGAGAAACCCTCCAAAAAGAGATGCCCTGATGGGAACTCCCCCAAAAATGGAATGCCCTGATGGGAAACCCTCCAAAAAAAGGGATACCCTGACAAACTCCCCCCAAAAAAAGAGATGTCCCGATGAGAAATCTCCCCCAAAAAGAGATCCTCAGATGGAAATCCCCCAAAAATGGGATGCCCTGATGGAAACCCTCCAAAAAGAGATGCCCTGATGAGAAATCTCCCCCAGAAAAGGGATGTCTTGATGGGAAACCCTCTAAAAAAAGGGATGCCCTACACAGGGAAGAGGGACTGAGAGCACAAGTATCCAAAAAATGGGATGCCCTGATGGGAAATTCCCACAAAAAAAGGGATGCCCTGATGGAAATCCCCCAAAAAAAGGGGTACCCTGATGGAAATCCCCCAAAAAAGGGATACCCTGATGGAAATCACCCCAAAAATGGGATGCCCTAATGGAAATCACCCCAAAAATGGGATGCCCTGCACAGGGAAGTGGGACTGAGCACAAAGTCTCCACACAGCAGCCCCACAGCTTTAAAAATGAACTGCTGCAGGGAAGAGCACAGAGTGAGCATCCAGAAGTTTCTGCTCCTCCCCTTTCCCCCCTTCCCTTCAGGCCTTACTGTGACAAACCCTGGGATGAAAACAATAAAAATGGAAATGGGCTCTCAGCGGGAGGCCGAGCACAGGCAGGAGCCGGGACCGGCCCTGCCCAGCCCGAGCCCAGCCGAGCGTGGCCGCGCCCTGCAGGGGGGTCTGAGAGCCCTGAGGGGGGTCTGAGAGCCCTGAGGGGACCCCCGGAGCTCTGGGAGCCTTGGGGAGCACACACACACCTGGGGGAGAACACACACACCTGGGTACAAACACACCTAGGGGAGCACACACACCTGGGGAAAACACACCTGGGGGAGAACACACCTGGGGGAGAACACACACACCTGGGGAGAACACACACACCTGGGGAGAACACACACACCTGGGGAGAACACACACACCTAGGGGAGCACACACACCTGGGGAAAACACACACACCTGGGGGAGAACACACACACCTGGGGAGAACACACACACCTGGGGAGAACCACCTGGGGAGAACACACACACCTGGGGAGAACACACCTGGGGAGAACACACACACCTGGGGAGAACACACACACCTGGGGAGAACACACCCCCTGGGGAGAACACACACACCTGGGGAGAACACACACACCTGGGGAGAACACACACACCTGGGGAGAACACACCTGGGGGAGAACACACCTGGGGGAGAACACACCTGGGGGGAGAACACACCTGGGGGAGAACACACCTGGGGAGAACACACCTGGGTAAACCCATTTAGGGTACAAACCCATTTTGGGGTACAAACCCATTTGGGTACAAATCCATTTGGGGTACACACCCATCTGGGGTACAGACCAATTTTGGGGTACAAACCTATTTGGGTACAAACCCATTTTGGGGTACAATCCCATTTAGGGTACAATCCCACCTGGGGTACACACCAATTTTTGGGGTACAAACCCATTTAGGGTACAGACCCACCCAGAGCACCCCTGAAGTGCCACTGCCCCTCAGGCTGCTCCTGTTCCCCCAGCCCATCCCAGAGCTAAACCAGCCCCAAACCCAGCTCAGACCCTTTGTGCCACCTCCTTTAACCCCTTATTTCCACATAACCCAGCCCCCTGCCCTGCCAGCTGCAGCAGCCCCTCCCAGTGCCACCCCAGGGGACACCAGGGGACACCAGAGCACCCCCAGCCCAACCCCAGCCCCTCCCAGTGCCACCCCAAGGGACACCAGGGCACCCCCAGCCCCTCCCAGTGCCACCCCAGGGGACACCAGGCACCCCCAGCCCCTCCCAGTGCCACCCCAGGGGACACCAGGGGACACCAGCCCCTCCCAGTGCCACCCCAGGGACACCAGACCATCCCCAGCCCCTCCCAGTGCCACACCAGGGGACACCAGGGGACACCAGCCCCTCCCAGTGCCACCCCAGGGGACACCAGGGCATCCCCAGCCCCTCCCAGTGCCACACCAGGGGACACCAGGGGACACCAGCCCCTCCCAGTGCCACCCCAGGGACACCAGACCATCCCCAGCCCCTCACAGTGCCACCCCAGGGGACACCAGGGCACCCCCAGCCCCTCCCAGTGCCACCCCAGGGGACACCAGACCATCCCCAGCCCCTCACAGTGCCACCCCAGGGGACACCAGGGCACCCCCAGCCCCTCCCAGTGCCACCCCAGGGGACACCAGACCATCCCCAGCCCCTCCCAGTGCCACCCCAGAGGACACCAGACCATCCCCAGCCCCTCCCAGTGCCACCCTGACACCCCAAGTGACACCAGACCATCCCCAGCCCCTCACAGTGCCACCCCAGGGGACACCAGGGCACCCCCAGCCCTCCCAGTGCCACCCCAGGGGACACCAGGGCACCCCCAGCCCCTCCCAGTGCCACCCCAGGGGACACCAGACCATCCCCAGCCTCTCCCAGTGCCACCCCAGGGGACACCAAGACATCCCCAGCCCTCCCAGTGCCACCCCAGGGGACACCAGGGCACCCCCAGCCCTCCCAGTGCCACCCCAGGGGACACCAAGACATCCCCAGCCCCTCCCAGTGCCACCCCAGGGGACCCCAGACCATCCCCAGCCCCTCCCAGTGCCACCCCAGGGGACACCAGGGCAGCCCCAGCCCCTCCCAGTGCCACCCCAAGTGACACCAGGGCATCCCCAGCCCCTCCCAGTGCCACCCCAGGGGACACCAGTGCCACCCCAGGGGACACCAGGGGACACCAGAGCGCCCCAGCCCCCGCCCCGCCGCCACCTACGGCACGCTGCCGGTGAAGTTGAGCCCGCAGAGGTGCTCGGAGCTGGTGACGGTGTCCCCGAAGTCGGGGCCGTCCGCGGGCACGAACTGCAGCACGTCGGGCGGCAGCCCCGCCTCCAGCAGCACCCGGTACACGGCGTAGCTGGACAGCAGGGCGGTGTCGCTGGGCTTCCACAGCACCACGTTCCCCTGGGACAGGAACACCCGTCAGGGAGCGCTGGATTCCCGGCTGGGAGCCCCAGGGCAGCGATTCACAGCTCGCTGTGTTTCTGTGCTCCCCGAGCTCTTCACACACACATTTATAGCTCTGCAGTCCATTAGTGACTCCTTGTCCAACACCCTGCACTCTTCACACACATATTTGTTGTCAACTGAATTAATGACTCATTTTCCCAATACCCTGTACTCTTCATACACTCATCTGCAGTCCATTGTATTAGTTTTTCCCACCACTCTGCACTTTTCACACATATATTTGTAGCCTATTGAATTAGTGACTCATTTTCCCAATACCCTGCACTCTTCATACACATATCTGCAGTCCATTGTATTAGCTTTTCCCAATACCCTGTAGTTTTCACACACATATTTGTAGTCCATTGTACTAGAGACTCCTTTTCCCTATACCCTGTACTTTTCACACACATGTGTTTGTAGTCTGTTGTATTAGTTACTCCTTTTCCCAACACCCTGCACTCTTCACACACGTATTTGTTGTCAATTGAATTAATGAATTCTTTTCCCAATACCCTGCACTCTTCATACACACATCTGCAGCCCATTGTATTAGTTTTTCCCACCACTCTGCACTTTTCACACACATATCTGTAGCCCTGTAGTCCATTGTGACTCCTTTTCCCAATACCCTGCACTCTTCACACATATATTTGCAGTCCATTGTATTAGTTTTTCCCAACACCCTGTACTTTTCACACATATATTTGTAGTCTGTTGTATTAGTTACTCCTTGTCCCAACACCCTGTACTCTTCACACATATATCTGTTGTCTATTGAATTAATTACTCCTTTTCCCAATACCCTGCACTCTTCACACACATATTTGTAGTCTATTGAATTAGTGACTCCTTTTCCCAATAACCTGTACTTTTCACACATATACTTGCAGTCCATTGTACTAGGCACTCCTTTTCCCAACACCTTGTACTCTTCATACACATATCTGTAGTCCATTGTATTAGTTTTTCCCAATACCCTGTACTTTTCACACATGTATTTGTAGTCTGTTGAATTAATTATTCCTTTTCCCAATACCCTGTACTTTTCACACATGTATTTGTAGTCTATTCAATTAGTGACTCCTTTTCCCAACACCCTGTACTCTTCACACATATATTTGCAGTCCATTGTATTAGTTTTTCCAATACCCTGTAGTTTTCACACACATATATTTGTAGTCCATTGAATTAATAACTCCTTTTTCCAACACCCTGCACTCTTCACACATATATCTGCAATCTATTGAATTAGTGACTCCTTTTCCCAATACCCTGTACTTTTCACACATATATTTGTAGTCTGTTGAATTAATGATTCCTTTTCCCAACACTCTGTACTTTTCACACACATATCTGTATCCCTGTAGTCCATTGTATTAGTGACTCCTTTTCCCAACACCCTGCACTCTTCACACATATATTTGCAGTCCATTGTATTAGTTTTTCCCAACACCCTGTACTTTTCACACATGTATTCGTAGTCTGTTGAATTAATAACTCCTTTTCCCAACACCCTGTACTTTTCACACATATATTTGCAGTCTATTCAATTAATGACTCCTTGTCCCAACACCCCTGTACACATATCTGCAGTCCATTGTATTAGTTTTTCCCAATCCCTGTACTCCTCACACACATACCTGCAGTCTGTTTATCAGTGACTCCTTTTCCCAGGACACAGGAACGTGCTCCTGGTGCCACCAGCGCTGCCACCAGCTCTGGCAGGGCCCAGCAGGGCAGGGAAACCAAATCCTGCCTGGATTAACCAGGCACAAGGGGCTGGAAAACTCCACTGGTGACACCTGATCCCCCCGTCCCCAGTGTCCCTGTCACACAGCCAGGCGGGGTCACAGCCCTGGGGAGGGCAGGACAGCAGCTCTGGACTCATCTCCTGCTTTCCAGGGATTTGCTGAGCAGGAAAAGCTCAGCCTGGGCACGGGATCCTTGCACTGCAAACGGGGAGGGATGAAGCACACCCTGCAGAACCCAGGCCTGCACACAGCACTCCCAAACCAGAACCAGTTCTGATCCCAAGGAATTCCCAAACCAGAATCAGTTCTGATCCCAAGGAATTCCCAAACCAGAATCAGTTCTGATCCCAAGGAATTCCCAAATCAGAATCATTCAGACTCAGATCACCATTCTGAATCATTCAGAATCATTTCTGATCCCAAGGAATTCCCAAACCAGAATCACTTCTGATCCCAAGGAATTCCCAAATCAGAATCATTCAGACTCAGATCACCATTCTGAATCATTCAGAATCATTTCTGATCCCAAGGAATTCCCAAATCAGAATCATTCAGACTCAGATCACCATTCTGAATCATTCAGAATCACTTCTGATCCCAAGGAATTCCCACTCCCAGGATTTCTGCCTGCACTCCCCGTGCTGATGAAGCACTGGGGCTCTAATTAACATCCCCTACTGAGCAGTGCTGTCTCCTGACTTTAATTCAGGTGCCCCCTGCTGCTGAGCTGCTCCAGGCTGGTGTGCTGCTGCCTCCTGCTCCCAGCCCAGGGGATTCCAGCACAACACCCCAGTGGGAATTCCCTGTCACACGGGGCAGGGGGAGCTGGCTGAGCCAGGGGATGTCCCAGATTGTCACTCAGGCCTGCCAGCACTGTCCCAGCAGGCTCACCTGCTCTGGGATGCAGGTTTCCCAAAGCCAAGGCTCCCCCTGGATCCTGGCCTGGGAGGAAGGGACCTCTCACCCCAGGAATTTCCCACGTCCCTCTCCTTGTCCCCCCCATTCCTGCCCTACACAAGTGACAGCTTCAAGTGCTTCACTCAAATATGGTTTTTTTCAGTGTGATGTTCCCAAATTAAAAGCTCCTCCAGCCTCTTTGGGGCCAGCAGGAAATCTGAGCCTAATTAGCAAAGAGCCACAGACAATTATTTGTTTAGTTTTCTTTCCCAGTGCAACAATAAATTAATTATTCCTGGCCCAAATTCACCAGGTTATTACTGTAATAATAACAGGTGGATCCTGTGCTCCAGTGCTCCATGGGACACAAATGGGAATGTACAGAAAAGCTTTTTACCAAATACTTGGATTTTTTGGGGATATTTTTTCACACCTTCTGGGCTCTCCTGCCTACCAGTTTGGTGCTGAACAGCAGAGCCAGGGCCTGCCCTTGCCTTCCTCAGCCCTAACACACCCACTGCACCCCAAAGTGTCATCCCAGAGGAATCTGAGCAGCTACAAACTGGTTACACTTTCATGTCCCGACAGCACCGGAGCCCAGGCAGGAACTCACACCCTGTTTATTCCCAGATCCCAAACCCTGGGAAGGAAAAGAACAAAAACCCCAGAAGGGCAGTTTGTGCTTTTCCAACACTTCCCCCATCACACTGGAAATCCAGACACTGGGGTGTTTTAATTAAAGTCTAATTGCTGATCAGGTGAAGGAGTCCAACAGGCCCCAGGTGTGTCTGGAGGCTCCTGCCCAGCCCAGCCGAACCTGAGGGCTGGGATCCCTCTCCCAGCCTTTCCCTGGACTGCCCTGTCCCCCTGGACTGCCCCCATCCTGTCTCCTTGTCCCCCTGTCCTGTCCTGTCCCTCTGTCCTGCCCTGTCCCCCTGTCCCCCTGTCCTGCCCTGTCCCCCTGTCCCCAGACTCACCATCAGTGCCGGAGCTCCCGCCAGGTTCCCCCCGATGGCCGTGAAATTGAACGGTGACACGGCAGCCACGAACCCCTGTGGAGGGACAGGGACAGGAGCAGGGACAGGAGAAGGGACAGAGGCAGGGACAGGGACAGGCAGAGGGACAGGAGAAGGGACGGGACAGGGACAGGAGAAGGGACAGGGGCAGGGACAGGAATAGGGGCAGGGACAGGAGCAGGGACAGGAGAAGGGACAGGAGCAGGGACAGGCAGAGGGACAGGAGCAGGGACAGGAGCAGGGACAGGGACAGGAGCAGGGACAGGCAGAGGGATAGGAACAGGGATAGGAACAGGGACAGGGGCAGGGACAGGAGAAGGGGCAGGAGCAGGGACAGGAGAAGGGACAGGAGAAGGGACAGGGGCAGGAATAGGGGCAGGAATAGGGGCAGGGACAGGAGCAGGGACAGGCAGAGGGACAGGGACAGGCAGCAGGGACAGGAGCAGGGACAGGCAGAGGGATAGGAGCAGGGTCAGAAGCAGGGACAGGGACAGGAGCAGGGACAGGCAGAGGGACAGGCAGAGGGACACCCCGCCCCGGGCCCACCTCCAGCCCGCGGTACACCATGCTGTTGGTGCTGCTGCCCACGCTCAGGGGCTGGCTCTGCTCCAGCTCCAGCGCGTACTTGGCGTTGAAGCGGAAGAAGTCGATGAGCTCGGCAGCGGCGTCGATCTCAGCCTGGATCACGGTCTTGCCCTGCAGGGAGAGGCTCCAGGCCATGAGGGGAAGGGGGAATGCAGCAGGGCTGATGGGGGTGCCCCTCCCGAGCTCAGCTCCCAAGGGATCAGCCTGGTGCTGATCCTGCTGCGGGAGCAGCCAGGAGTGGGGATCACCTGTGTCCCCTCTGAGTTGGGTTGGTGTGGCCAGAAATGTGAATTCTGTCACCATCTGTTAAAACCAGCTGGGGCAGTGACCCTGATCTCCTGGCACATATTATCTGCTCATGGGCCATCTTTAAACCAGCTGGGCAATCATCTTTATCTTCCCACAGCCCATCCTCCCTCCAGGAGATATCTCCTGTTAATGGCCATTGAGTCCCAGGGCATGACTGATAAAATTCCATCATCCCACTGGGAGATGCTCCAGCCAGGGGAGGAGCCAAGCCTTTCCCACCCAGATAAAAACTGACATGTTGGACACCAAGTTATCCTTCTTTCCACTGGATTCCAGAGCAAATCCAGACCTTTCCAGACCTTTGCACATCATCCCTGGAGCTCCAGAGGAAACTGCACCTTCTCCAGGAGCACTGCTCCAGCTGAACCACATCTGCCCCTGCAGGAGGATGCAGCCACCATTGAATGGGACTGTGCCAACACCCTGACTGACTGACGGGTGTCAGCTTGGATTCTGACTCTGGCAGGGGTTGGGATTGTTCTGTGTAATACTGCATTTCTATTTTAATTTTCCTAGTAAAGAACTGTTATTCCTAATTCTCATATATTTGCCTGAGAGCCCCTTAATTTCAAAATTATAATAATTTGGAGGGAGGGGGTTTACATTCTCCATTTCAAAGAGAATCTCCTGCCTTTATTGGCAGACACTGTCCTTCACACCAGGACAGGAGATCACTCTGTGCCTCCTCACAGAGCACCCCCAGCCATCCCCACTGCCCAAACCACCCTGGCAGCCTCTCCTGCCCCTACCTGCCCAACCATGGTCTTGGCCAGCACTTCTGCTCGCCGAGGGCCGCTCAGCATGTCAGCTGCCTTCAGGAAGATCTGCGCCCGGTCCTGCACAGGTTTCAGGTCCCATTCCTTCCTGGCTGCCAAGGCAGCGTTAATGGCTTTGTTAATGAGCTCCTGTGGAGGCAAAGGGGGAAAGGCAGCAAGAGGAACCTCTCCAGGTTCCTCTCCACCAGCAACTCACAGGGGAAAGCGAGGGGTCACCCACCCCAGGCACAAACCAGTGGTGCCACCACAGCCCCGAATCTGCAGCTCCTGGTGTGGGTTTGTTCCAGGATCCCTGGGGCTTGGAAAGGCTCCCTGCCCACCAAATGCTTTTCACTTGCCAAACCCAGGCCAAGTGCTGCTGCTCCCCCCCAAAGCAGCCAGGAAAAGGGGAACAGAGAGCTGCACTCACCTTGCTGGCATAGCAGAACTTGGCCACCTTGTGTGCATGGTTAAAGGGCTGGGGAGAGAAGAACAACCTCTGTAGGAACAGCCCCAGGATCCTCCTGCAGGGCCCCCTGGCTCTGCTCTCCCCCATTCAATGAGAATTCCCCTGACTCACCGAGAGCTGGTACCTCACCGTGGGTGTCCACACCTCCTCCCCCCCGATCACACACGGGATCTCCTCGGTCTTGCCCTTCAGCTCATCGAGGGCCTGGAAGGGAGAGCACGGTGGGGCAGCTCCCACCCCCCAGTGCCCTCCCTCCTTCCCAGGGCAGAGGGAGCTGGGAACAGGAGCTGGGCATGGGGACACGGCTGTCCCCACAGGCTCGGCAGGATGGGGTTGTCACTTCCAGCCCTAAAAATCCCCAAATCCCGGCCCTGGTACCTTCTGGAGCGCCGCTCTCTCGGGGCTCCCCGGCTTGAACTCCAGGATGGGCTCGTTGGTCACCTGGAGGGCGGGGCGGTGCTGCCACCGCCGCCTGCGACAGGAGCAGGGCAGGGACCGCTGCAATCGTCCCTTGGCAGGAGAGGGACCTGCAACTGTCCCTTCCCGGGACAGGGACCTGCAACTGTCCCTTCCCGGGATAGGAACCTGCAACTGTCCCTTCCCAGCACAGGGACCTGCAATCGTCCCTTCCCAGCACAGGGACCTGCAATCGTCCCTTCCCGGGATAGGAACCTGCAATTGTCCCTTTCCAGGAGAGGGACTGCTGGAATTGTCCCTTCCCAGGACAGGGACTGCTGCAATTGTCCCTCCTTCCCCAGCATCGCAGGGTCACTTCAATCCCGGGGTCACTTCAATCCCACGGACACCTCAATCCTGATAGCATCTCAACCCAGGGTCACCTCAACCCCGGGACATCACAATTCCTGGGTCACCTCAATCCTGATGACACCTCAACCCCGAGCTGCCCTCCCAACCAGCCCCGGCTCCATCCCTCCCGCTGCACGGCGATGCAGAGCCGGCAGCCGAGCCCGGAGCTCGCCCCCAGCCCAGGACTCCTTCTCCGGGCTCGGGAAAAAGCGCTGGGAAAAGCAATTTTAGGAGAGGAGGCAGAGGGTGAGCGCCGATCGATCCAACACCGCAACGCTCCGCTGGCTCCTGGCAAAGTCCAGGGGCAAAAACCGGGAGGGCACCTGAACTGAACTGACCCGGACAGACGGACACGGGCAGCGGCCAGCCCGGGTCACAGCCCAGAGACTGCCCCGGGAACGGGAACGGAGAAAGGGGGAGAACGGGGGAAGGGGGGAAAGGAGGGGAAAAGGGGGGAAAGGAGGGGAAAAGGAGGAGAAAAGGAGGGGAAAAGGGGGGAAAAGAAGGGGATAAGGAGGGAAAAAGAAGGGGAAAAGGAAGGGGAAACGAGAGGGAAAGTCGGAAAACGAGAGGGAAAGGGGGAAGGCAGAGAAGAAAGGGGAGAAAACAAGAGAAAACAAGGAGAAAGTGAGAAGACACGGGGGAAAGGGGGGATAGCAAAGAGGAAAGGAGGAAAACCAGGAGGAAGCAGTGGAAAACAGGTTAAAATAAGGGGTAAAACGGGTAAAAACAGGGCGGGAAAGGGAAAACAAAGGGAAAAATGAGGGAAACAAGTGCAGAAAAAGGCGGAAAGAGGAAAACAAGGGGAACCAAGGGGTGGCGGTGCCTGCAGCGGGGATGGCAGGAGCGGCAGAGCGGGTCGGGAAGGGAAGGGGAAGGGGAAGGGGAAGGGGAAGGGGAAGGGGAAGGGGAAGGGGAAGGGGAAGGGGAAGGGGAAGGGGAAGGGGAAGGGAAGGGTCCCCTCACGCACCCGCAGTCCCTCAGCACCCGCAGCCGCCGCCACATCCCGGCCCCGCCGCGCTCCCGGCCCGCGGCCGCCACCACCCACCGCGCGGGGGGGGCACCGCGGGGGACGGGGTTGGGGAGACACAAGCATTGATTAATTAATAAATGAATAAATTAATGAAACCCCATGGGCGGCGGGCTGGAGGAGAGGCCCCTCGCCCATCGCTCGCTGTGGGTGAGGTGCGGGCCGTGTTCCCCCCTCCCAGCGGGGTGCCCGTGGGGTGTCCCCAGCAGCGCGTCCCCCCCCGCGCGGTGATGGTCGCGCCCGGAGCGGGGGGCGGTGGCGCGCGCGGCACGTGGGAAGGGGCGGGGCGCGGGAAGGAGCCAAGAATGGTTTTAAAAAGGAAATTGGGGAAAAACAACAACAAAAGCGGCCCGGGGACGGGGAGAGGCTAAACTGCCCGAGGAGCTGGGCGGGGAGGAAGAGAAAAGAAACCGAGAGTCCCTTTGGGAAGTGACAATTACCAAAACCGGGCGATTTTAACCCACGGGTGGGGGGTACCCGGGACACGGGGCCAGGAGAGGGCTGGGCAGGGATTTTCATTTCCAAGGAGCAGGACCCCAATTTTCAGAACCCCAAATCGCCTGGGCTGGGCAGATTTTGGGAAATGAGGGCGGTCCCTCCCTCCTCAGACCCCAAATCCTTTTGCTTTGGAGGCGTTTCCCACGCCGAGAATGAACACGCGGAGCCGTTCAACCAGGAGTTTGGTATTTATTTGGTAGTTTTTTTGTGGTTTTCCTCATCACCAGAGACGGACTGGGACCTGTTTTGTGGGCAGCTGCTGGCCCTGGGTCGGGCAGGACGGAGGGACGGACGGGGCCGGGCAGGGCTGGACCCCACAGCAGCACTGAGAGCCCCAGCACAGCTGCCAGGGGGAGGTGGGGTCGGTTTTGGCACTAAAAAAAGGGAAATTGTTGCAAATCCACCGAGTTCAGAGGAGGGCAGGCTCTGGCTCTGGGAGTTCTCAGGGCTCCTGGGTTGGATTCTCGGAGCTTTTCACAGTCCCAAATGCACCGGTGGTGTCCCATTGCTGCGGGCTCCCAGCACAGAATTCCAGCCCTGCCCAGCTGGGCTCCAACACCATCATCAGTCCAGTCGTTTTCATTAAAATTAGCTAATATACAGAATATAAAGCACAGTATTTACACGGGGACGGTAACCAGGGGTGTTCCCACACCATCAGCAGTTCCTTGTCGTGGGGATAAAAGAAACTCTTACATGACCTAAAGGACTGACAAGAAGTGACACAGCAGGAGGGAAGAGCCATCAATACCCTCCACTCCAACACCATAAATAATAAATAATCATTTTTGGCAGAAGGTCGCTACAGTTACTTTAACCACAGGAGGGGCTTTTAGGGACCGGACTGTGAGATTTTTGGTGAAACCACGTTACACAAAGGAGGGTGTTCCATGACAGAGGCTGAACTGCCCTCAGGGCCTCTCCAATAAAACAGAAATTTGGGGTTTTGGGGTGGCAGCTCCACTGGGTTTGTGGCACCACAGAGATGAGCCCGGTCTGAAGCCACCCCAGGGCTTGTTTCAAGCACTAACATCGTAATTTCCCAAAGAAAGGAGCTGGCCAGACCCACAAGCACCCTGTTCCCAAGTGCTTCACTGCTGGAGTGCCTCAGATTAGGGGGAATGGTGATTTCTGCAATCCAACACCCACATTTAAACACAGTTTGCTGCTCCTTCAAAAGAGAAGCTTTGAAAGGCTCCTGCAAAGGCAGAAGGGTCTGAGGATGTCAAACTCACAGGAAAACAAGGGAAGGGTCAAGTGCTGCTCTGCCAAGGGCCTGGCCAAGCCCTGAGTGTTCCTGTGCAGGGAGAGGGGCTGGATCCCATTCCCACGGAGAATTTGGCAGGCAGTGCTTCCAGCTCACCTCACCTTGTTGGTGATTTTGTTTCTCAGTTAAAACTCCAAGGGACACAAGTCACATCCCACTGCAAAGCTTAAAATCAAGGCAACACCAAGGCAAAGAGTTTCACAAGCTGTGTGAGCTGAGCCCTGGGTCTGTGCAGAAGGATAAAAACCCAGAAATCCTGAAACCAAAGGGAAATTCCTGCTCTGTGGAAGCACTGGGATGTCTTAATTCAGCTGGAATAAATCATTCCTTAAACATTCAGCTCTAAAATGAAGCACTCCAAAGTGAAACCTCCCAGCAGTGCAGCTCTTCCAGCACAAACATCCTTCCCATGTTCCCAGAGCCAAGGGAAACACCAGGAGCAGCTCTGGGAGCAGCCAGGCTGTTCCTCAGCCAGCTCGTGTTTGTGCTGGCAGGGGTGATCATGGAAAAGAAAATTCATATAATCACACTTTAGAAGCAGCTCTGGATGCATATTCAGGCATGATTCCCATCTGTTGTTTTGTTCTGTGGAGTTAATCCCCATTTCTGCAGGTACAGACAAATGTCATTTACCCTGCAGGCTGAGGCAGAGTTTAACCCCTGTCCTGCTGTGTCCTGGGGTTCAGGAGATCCTGACCCTCTCCAGGAGCAGGGGAAGGGAATAAAATCACAGGCAAGGAATAAAATCACAGGGAAGGAATAAAATCACAGCAATTCTGCAGAAGCTGCAGCCTCCCCTGGAGGAAGTGACCTGTGAGTGCTCCACAGCCAAACCTGTCCTGATGATTTCCACACTGACTCTTGGAACCATCAGAGAATTTGGGGGTCCCATGAGAGCAGAACAGACTTTACAAGGGAATGATTGCATCTGCCAACAGAAATCTGTTTGCACTTTAAAAACCTCTTAAAAAATAGAATATATAGTGTGTTTTTATAAATAGATTACACATTTAGCTTAGATGAGTTTCATTACATTCCCCCCCAAACACTTTTTTTTTTTAAAGAATTTTGCTTTTTTCCTCGTGTGAACTAAGATGATCATCACTAAGTCTTTGAAAAACATGTTTGTACCACATTATTCTTTAAAACATTTGTACCACATTATTCTTTGGACATTTTTGAACAACATGCATCCACAAACTGCTATTTTGTTTACTGAAAACGTTTTTGTACAAACCCAGTTTAGGAATTTGATCTATTATTACACTGCTAACAAGCAAAAAAATTTGCTTCCTTGAAATCCCCTTTTAAAAAATGAGAAACAATGAGGAGGATTTTCTGATTGTAAATCTAAAAAGGTGTCAATATGACACCACAGTAAGAATAGAAAATAAAAATAAAGTATTTACAGCTTTACAAAGGAAAAAAAGAAAGAGGTCATCAAAATCATTTCCAGCATTTTTACAATTAAATTCCTTTTTTTTGTTTTTTCTCTGGCAAGCTTTGATCTGTTTGTGGAGTGGTGCCACACACACAGAGCAGGAGCAGCAGCACAGCCAGACTCAGAACCAACCCCAGCTGCCCCAAAAAGCTGCTCCAGCCCAAATGAAATAAACCCCAACCCAAGTATGGAAACACCTTTTCTTCTTGAAAAATGGAATTCATGTGGTTACAAGAAAGACACAACACCCATGGGAAGCTCTGCTGTCCTACACATCACACTGTGCACAGTGTTCTACACCCTCTGCTGCAGCCCACAGCCCCCCAGCCCCTGCAGGTGCTGCCCATCCTGCACCCCAAATCCTGCTTTAGGAATTCCTGCCCTCACAGCCCCTGCAGGTGCTGCCCATCCTGCACCCCAAATCCTGATTCCCTGCCCTTAGAACCCATTACAGGTGTTCCTCTCCATCCTGCACCCCAAATCCTGCTCCAGGAATCCCTGTCCTCAGCACTCACTGCAGGTAATTCCTCACCCTACACCCCAAATCCTGCTTTAGGAATTCCCTGTCCTCAGCACTCACTGCAGGTAATTCCTCACCCTACACCCCAAATCCTGATTCCCTGCCCTTAGTACCCATTACAGGTATTCCTCCTCACCCTACACCCCAAATCCTGCTCCAGGAATTCCCTGCCCTCAGCACAACTCCTGGGTTTGGGAACACTCAGCCTTCTTCCTACTGGGATGGTGAGTCTTAAGGAGAAATCACAAAGCCAGGGTGGAAGGCAGCCCAGCCCTGACAGCTGCTGGGTCTGTGGTGCCAGGAGCATCCCCAGGCAGAAGGGGGGAGCCAGGGCCAGGCTCCAGGAGCTGATTCACTGTGCTGGGCAATGCCTGCCCCAGCCACTGAAGCATCACACACATCCAGCCTTGGCAGACACTCCCTCAGCCTCAGGAGGCTCCTCGGGAGCAGCTGAAGTTCAAACCCCTTAAAATTGCAGATTTCAAACATGCAGTCCCAGCCCACTCCAAACAACATCCCAAATCCCCCCACCCACCCCCCAGCTTGCAGCCCTAGTGAAAAATCTCATTTACTACTTTGGCCACCTAAGAAATAACAGGAATGACACTTTGGAATGAGGTTTCTTTCCCAGAAAAGTTATCTACATTTAGAGCAGAGATGGCTTTGGAAAGCCCCTAACCCCAGGACCCAAGCCACTGCTTAACCCCACAGCTGCTTTGGGCAGTATCAACTATGCTCTCAGTCTTGGTCTAAAAACAAAGAGAAAGTTACTGGCTGAGGTTTATACCCTGTTTTTACCTACAATTCCCATTCTGACCGTGAAGGGCTCGCTGGTGCTGGGGTTTCCTCAGTGTGATCTGACTTTGCTGCTGCTTCTCCTGGGTAAAAATACAGAAAGATGGGCAAAGCCAAGGTCTTGCCACTTTCTCACAGAGAAAGCACGTGGCTGTTCCTCCCCACTTCTAGGGCAGCAGTTTTTAGGATTCAGTTGACTATGCCCTAAAAAGGATTACAGCATTTCCCAGTGTTCAGCTTTCCTGAAGAACAGTGGTCTGGAGCTCTCCCAAAGTCCTGTCTCCAGCCTACATCTAAGTCAGTTTATCCTGATGCTTCACCTACCCCACTCTACACATCATGGGAGCAGCATAAAATGGAGTTACCTCGCTGTCTGCAAAGGAAAATCTTAAAAGAACCTGAAAAAGACAGAAACATATGGACCTGAAGGGCTGATTCCCCTCCTAATCCACTGGAAACAAAGGCATTGTGATAGGACATTCCACCTCAAAAGAAGCTCTACAGACATCTAAAGTGTGCAAATGTGGGTTTAGCTTTCCTTTTCCCAAGGGATAAGTGTAGCCCAGCAGGGACCAAACATTCCATATAAATAAGGCGAGCTTTTTTTGTTGTTTTTGCATAGTAGTTACTCAGTGATAGTCCCCCCACCAGTGACCCCTCCTGTGCCCCCCTGCTTTGCCACCGAGCTGAGTCCTGCTCCTCCAGGCCCTGGAGAAACCCTGGACACATCCCAAAGGCTCCCTCACCCCAGAAGCTGGGATGAAGAAAATCCTCTGAATTTTGTAGAACTGCTCCACCCTACGAACTGTCTCCAAACCCACTGTCATTTTTAAACGTTTGCAGTTCAATTTGGAGGCAATTTTTTTTTTTTTTTTTTTTTTATGCCAGACATTTGTAATTGCACCACAATTGTCTTGGTTTTGCCAGTGTTGCTCTTGCCAATCAGTGCAGCAGCTCAATAAAACCAGCAGCTTATTGAAGTACCCAGAGCCTCTGCAGCACCATCCTCTGCTGCCACCAGCTTTGGTTGGGTTTTGGTTTTTTTTTTTAATAATATATTTTATAAAAACACCTGCTATTAATATTCCACTGGAGCTCAAAGTGGCTCAGCTTGGGGCAAAGGCACAATTAAAACACCATGTTTTCCTACAGGACTCTGCATTTATGGTTTGTAGAACAATAGAAATGTACAGCACCAATCCTTGGGTGGGAGGGGATGCATGTAGGAATGAGTCCTCAGAGTCCCTCTGCAGGGGCTCTCAAGTCTTTCACCTTTCCCCCAGCAGTTGGTTTGAAATCTTTTCTCTCCATCTTGCCCTTCACTGGGATGCTCCCACTTGCTATCAGCTGACCATGGGCTCCACGTCCGTCTCTCTGTCCAAATCATCCTGAATTTCATCTGTGTTTCCTGAGTCACTGCTGGCTACTGAGCTGGGGGATGGAGAATTCCTGCAGGGAAATGTGCACCCAAAAAAGGAAGTGTCAATCACAGAAGGAAGAAAAAAGTCTTAAAAGAAAACAGTTGTTTTCCCTTCCCAATACTAGTTTAAAATTTGAACATTAAACATTGGCATTCCCCCAAGCTATATAAAAACCCCTTTAATAACATTAAACTTTAGCTTTACAGTAAGTATCAGTAATAAAATCAAGGTGCCACCCCACCCATCCCCTCCACAAGCACAGAGGCTGTCCCAGAGTTACAGATGGGGAAATGGAGAGCAAAGTCTCTCAGCATCCCTAACACCCAGAGCCCTGAAAATTGAAAGTTTATCATCTTGTTCTACTGGGGTTGAGCAAGAGATAAGAGAAATCCCTCATAGTGTAAGGTTCTTAACACATGAGAAGATTAAAAAACAAGTTCTTCATGTAAGTCCAGATTTAATTTGGGGTTTTAAGAGTTCTAAATCTGAGATGTTAAGGACTGGAAGTCCATCTGAGCTGGAGCTCCCATGTTTAGGAGCAGCTGCTGAACCCTTGGAGCTGTTACAGGTGCAGGACCCCACACCCTGCTGCAGTTCTCCTTTCAGGGCTCATCCTGGGACACAAGATTCTCCAAAGGACAAAGCCATGAAGTCACAGTGCTGCCTCTAGCCCCAGCTGGCAGGAACTGATACCTTAAGTTTTAGCTTTCCTATTTTTCAGATTCTGTACTGCATTAGTGGATAACTCTGAGCTTCATATAGAGTGTTAGCAAGTTCTCCTCACAGTTCAGTCAGACCAAACAATCCTTTCCCAGCCTGAGAATTATTGCAGCTTCAGGCCCCAAGAAGTGCAAACAGCAAACTGGGGGGGAGCAAACTGGGGGGGAGCAAACTGGGAGAATGTGACTTCACTACCTGAAGCTGTAACTGGACAATTACAATTATTACAATTACAATTATTACAATCACAATTATTACAATTACAATTATTTGGTCCAATATGCAAATGGACCAAACTTACAAAAGTGTGAAAACTCATGACTCTGAGTCTATTTTGGGTGTACAGGTGAATCCTTTGAAGGCCTTTTTAATAAACACCCACTTTATTTCTTTTCCTCTGTCCAGCCTGTGCTCTAGGCAGCCTCTGCAGGTATCAGAAGCAGGAGGGAAGGAGCTGCTGGAGCTCCAGGAGCCCAGTACCTGTCAGCTGAGCCCTTGATGAGCCTCCTGCAGGTCTCCATCTGCACATCCAGCCCCCTTTTCATGCTGCACATCTCCATGTACTCGTGCAGGTGCCGGTTCATGTCGCTCTTGGCCGTGGCCAGTTCCAGCTGGAGCAGAGAGAGGCAAAGAATCAGCTTCAGGTGAGGTGCAATGCCAGTCTGCTGCACTTCTCACACTGCTGGGGATGCCTCAGCTGCCCAGAGCCCACCCAACACCCCACAGTGCACATTTCACCTCTCTGCTCCAATTCCAATGCACTCCCAGCCAGGAAGGGCAGTCAGAGCCTCCCACTGCTCCTCAACAGCCCTGGAGGGCTCCTCCTGCTCCTGGCACCTTGTTTATCAACAGGCACTAATTAATGACAGCAGCTCCAGCCATGACTGGGATTTTGAGAAGCTGCAGCTGCTGCTTCTCACAACCTGTGAGGCCAAGTCCAGGGAAGCATTTCCCAGGGTGAGGGTGGACATGCAGAACAGAATAAAGAATAAGTGTGTTTTATTTCCTTTGTTCTGCAGGTTCTCTCCCCACCAGCCTCAGATTTATGCTCATGCTGAAGTATGGAGCAATAATAGCCCGGAGAGTGGCATTTAGAAAAATCCCCAGGGCATGCCAGAGGGAAATGCCTTTGCATTCTTGGATATATGGGCACTGCTGCTTCCTCTGGGACACCCCAGAGCACAGCCTGGGCTGTGTCCATCCAGCAGAACAACTCCCCTTCCTCACCTCTATCTGCCCTATTGTCTCCTGGTATTCCTTGTCTCTCGTTTTGAAGAAAGACTCTGTTTCATGGATCAAGTTTCCCAGGTTTTCTTCCTGCAGGGCAAAGGAGGACACAAAGAATCAGCAAGGAAATAAAAGAATTCAGGAGAGAACTGAAGATTTTATTTAACCTCCCCTGGAAATGCAGGTTACTGTGTTCCTTCAGGCATTGAGTTTTTTTAAAGACATTTTTTCACAGGCCAGGAATATTATTCCTCAATCTGGAATAGCAGGAAAACACATTTCTGTGCCATGACCACAGCTCTGGACACACAAAGGCAAGGTCTGATCAAGGCTCCAGCAATTAAACCCATGCACCTGATGCATTCCAAAGCACCAACCCCCTGGATTTTCCTGAGCCTTTCACAGCCTGATCACACTTGGACAGACTGGAACTGCTCTCCAGCCATGAAACTTTTAATTTTCCCTGCACTGACCACACTGCTACTCCCAGCTTTGTACTGGAATTCTCATTTTTCAGTTACATATCATCACTCTCCAGCACCTCCTGTGCAGGCATGGATTCCCAGTGGAATTCCTGCCCTGCTGGATAAAGCAGGAACAAATGCTGTCCTAAAGGAAAGCTCCTCCTTAGGACTGACAGCACAGTCTGGGCTCCCAAACACACAGAGCTGCTTTGGCCTACCCAAAAAGTCATTACAGTGTCACTATTCCCTCTTTCAGGTCTTCAACCATCTCTGTTTTCCATTCAAAAATTCTCCTCGATTTAACACATCCCCACCAGTGAGTGTTAATGGGGTTTCCAGGCTTTGGCCACATCTGCAGATTTACAGGGTACCCACACCAGGCTATCCAGCCTGGAGTTACAAGAATCATCCCACTGATCCTTTTATATGCAGAAGAGCTTTAAGGAGGAAGGTCACAAAAGAAGGTGGAGAGGGCAGCGTGTAAGAACTTGAAAGGAATAAAACCCACGGAAGGAAGATTCAGGCATGTAAAGCACGTGTTAAAGAGCAGGCACAGCCGGAGCAGCCTTTATTCTGAACCTCCATCTACAAGCCAAATCTACCCTTTCCTTGTATAATTTTCATTTAGAAGGATTTAAGCTTCTTAAAATCTTTAGAGTTTCCCCGCGCGGGGCCCGGGCTCGGCGCTATTGCTGCGCTTAGCCAGGCACGCCCGGCGTATGCAAATGAGGCGTCATTAATTCCGGCGCTCGTTATCTCCCTGCCACTCTCCCTCCGCTCTTATCGCTCCTGCCCGTGCTCCCGTTATCCCTGCGACACCCTCTGCTCCGGCTCTGCGCGATTCCTGCAGCCCCAGCACTTCCCGTAATCCCCAGGGCTCCCGGAGCCGCGGAGGGATGGAGGGATGGAGGGATGGAGGGATGGAGGGATGGAGGGATGGAGGGATGGAGGGATGGATGGATGGATGGATGGATGCTCCGGACCGGGGAGGTGGAACCCGAGCCCGAACCCAGACCCGAACCTGAGCCCCAGCCCGAACCTGCACCCGAGCCCGGACCCGAACCTGCAACCAAACCCGGACCCGAACCAGAGCCTGGACCCGCCCTGGCAGCAGCACCAGGCAACATCCCCGGGGCTGCTGCCTCAGCATCTTCCCTGCCCGGGAGGCAGCGGGATCACTTCCCACCTCCCTCCCGCAGCTCTGCTGCTCAGGGATGCAGCTACACAGACACTGCCGGCCATTCCATCGTTCCCGGCCATTCCATCATTCCCGGCCATTCCATCGTTCCCGGCCATTCCATCGTTCCTGGCCATTTCCAGCCATTCCCGGCCATTCCATCGTTCCCGGCCATTCCATCGTTCCCGGCCATTTCATCATTCCCGGCCATTTCATCATTCCCGGCCATTTCATCATTCCCGGCCATTCCATCATTCCCGGCCATTCCATCATTCCCGGCCATTCCATAGTTCCCGGCCATTCCAGTCGTTCCCGGCCATTCCATCATTCCCGGCCATTCCATCGTTCCTGGCCATTCCATCGTTCTCAGTCATTCCCAGCCTGTTCCCTGCCATTCCCAGTCACTCCCGCCCATTCTCTGTCATTCCCAGTCACTCCCACCCATTCCCAGTCATTCCCAGCCCATTCCCAGCCATTCCAGGCTGGTTTAAGGAGGCTCAGGAATTGCTGGATTAGCTGCCTTTTCCTGGGATTTTAAGATTAAAAGGAAGCTGTTCATTATCCACCACTGCCAGCAGATCCCCAGGGACTGGGCAGAGGGAAGCACAAGATTCACGGGCCCAGAGGATCCCTGGGGCTTTGTGTGGTGGGATTCACACGGTTCAACACCTTCCCCAGAGCACAGGAACAGCTGAGCATCCTCATAGCTGCACTGCACACATCACCATAACCAAGGAGTGAATGATAATGCACAGAGAAAGTGAGGTGCTGTCGAATCCCACACTGGTTTGGGCTGGAAGGAGCTTGAAGTTCACCTCATTCCACCAGGGACACCTTCCACTGTCCCAGGCTGCTCTCAGCTCCAACCAGCCTGGCCTTGGACACTGCCAGGGATCCAGGGGCAGCCACAGCTTCTCTGGGCACCCTCCCCACCCTCACAGGGAAGAATTTTTTCCTAATATCAAATCTAAATCTCCTTCCTGTCAGTCCAGAGCTTTAGAGAAAGGGTGACAGACTCCCTGATGCTCCTGGAACAGAGCTCCTTGGATGCTTCACCTCTCACTCAGTACTTTAAAATACTTACTCTGAAGGAGCCAAGGAAATAAAGTTTGGCCAATAAAGTGATTGCACAGAGTGAAAAACAACCACACAGAGGAAGCACTAAGAGGATTTAAAAATCCAAGTCGGTTTTGTGGCAAACTAGATCACAGTCAAACACCCAGAGGCACAAATGGCTACAAAAGAGAAGCTGAGGGAGAGTTTCTGCAGAGAAGAGCTGGAGAAAACAGTGGGAATGAACTCACCTCTCCTTGGAGGTCAATGGAGGGATTGCAGTTGGTGAAGTCCTCCCAGAGCAGCAGCGTTTCCTCGTTCTCCTCCCATGTTAAACTGTCACAGTCGTCATCAAAATCAAAGGTCTCACGGCTGAGGGAGCAGAACAGGCATTAACCAACCCACTCCAGCCCCACTCCTCAGTCCTTTAATTAATTGTCTAGAAAAATGGGCTATGAAGCTGAATGAGGGGACAATGCAGCGGCTGGAAATCCTCACAGCTTTTACAAACAGCCCCTGTCTCTGGGCTCTCTGCCACCCCCAGCAGAATAAAAGATCCTTGTTGCAGCTGCTGCTGGAGCACAAGGGCTGGCTCTGCCCTCCAGATGGAGCTGCACAGTAGCTTCCCCTGTTTGCAGAACACAGAAATGTTTGGAGCTGTTCTCTCCTCCATGGCAGAGAAGCCCAAACACAGCTTGGGGGTGTCACAAGCCCAAATCCAGGCTGATTTCAGGGGCAGTTCAGCCAAGGGCTCCCTGCAGCCCCTGGAACACGCTGGGGTGTCAAAGGAACAAGGTCCAAAAGGAGAAGGGTGGAAAGGCTGAGCCCAGAGATGTGCAGAGCAGCACAAGCACTGCTGAGGCACAGCACACAGGCTGCAGGGCCTTTCACTCCACATCTGCTCAAACACTGTGCAATGAAGGAAAGTTGCAGAGCACAGAGCAGTAGCTGCTCCTCATCCTGGTTAAGTATCCCTGACAAAGAATTGCTCCCTAAGCAGCCTGCATTCCAGGCTGATGCATTTTTATGGCTTTAGCTCATTTCCTCTGAGCTGATAACATCTCAGGAAGGAGCCCGATGATGTCCCGGGGGGGCTGCACAGCTTGGCAAGGGACACCAGCTTTGTCTGGGTCAGCAGCACTCTAAAAAGTCATTGAAAAAAACCTGGACACTCAAGACTGTGCCTTTTGCAATTCCACTTCTTCAAATCGTTTTCTTTTTGCAAGATCTATCCTGGCCAGAGAGCACAAAGGCTCCTGGGCTGACCTCCCACACTGCTCCAAAGTCCACTGCAGTTTGGATTTTTTACTACTCAGTTCTTAAAAATTAAGTTCATTACAGCTAAAATGCAAGTTGTTTTGTTTCTGTTAATGATACCGATTTTGATCTATTTCTAAGCTATTATTTTTTACTTCACAAAGACCCCAAGCCCATCCCCAATGAGCCACCAACACTTTCACCCCAGCCTGACAGAACAAGGTTCCTGCAGCACTTTGTGCCATGGGTAATAGGACCAGGAGAAAATTTCATTAGCAGGACCAAAAATAACTATCACAGGGCAGGTTTGGGAACAAAATTAAAACCATCACAGGGCAATTTCCCAATTTTGGGAACAAAATGCAAACCCAAATGCATGGCTAACCTAACAGGTACATTTTAACTTCTTGCTTTTATAAAAAATCCACTTCCTGCTGTCACATTGAATTTAGCAGTGGAGAATCGAAAATCTGTATTGATTACACTGATTATTACTGAGGGTCTAAAGACATCTGAAAGGAGTCCTAACAAGGGGAATCAGCCAGAGCTTTGGCAGAAACCATCCCTCCCACACAGGGAATCCAGGCAGGAGGAGGAAAGGCTGAAGCAGAGCTCCTGGCAGTGTCTGACAGCAGAACAGGAGCTGGTGGCTCTCAGACCATCCCACACAAATCTGTCCTGCCCTGGCTGGGGAAGCTCTGGGAGCTCTGCTGTCACTGCAGGGGACACCAACAGTGCTGCCTCGTGCTCCTCTCTGCCAGAGAGAACCAGAGACCCCAAAAAGCCTCAGCAGGCTGTGGGCACCCCCATCCTGGCCCTGATGGGAGGAGGGGACACAGGACACACCTCCAGCCACCCCCTGGACTGCCCAGAGCAGCCCCAGGTGCTGAGAGTCCCTGCTGGGCTGCTACAAACTTCCTTGGTGGGAGGAATCTGGTTTGGGGTAAAGCTTTATGAAATAAACTCCAATTCTTCCAATGTGGGATATCAGACTTTGCAGCACTGCTGACAACACCAATATTCCTGACATCTACAAATTGCTGTCCACTGATCTTCAGACAGATCCACCACTCCCATTTGCCAAACATCTCCAAAAACTTGAGAGGTTTGTAGCCACTCCAGCTCAAATTCTATCCAACCAAGCAGCAGCAAACTCTAGAAATCAAATATTCAGCCCAACATGCAGAACAGACTCCTGATTATGACCCTTCTTCATTGCATTTTTCCTCTTCTGCAACAACAGAGAGTAGCAAAACTAGTTTGTATTTTTATATCCTCTAATTCCTCCCACTTGAGGGAGAAGCAGAAATCCGTTCATTTTATTTGAACTTCCCCCAACCCTCCCAGCCTGTGCCATGCTGCCAGCTCAGAGATTCTGGGGCTCAGGCTGCCTGTCAGCAGCAGCTTCCAGGGATACTCACAGCTGGTTGAACATCCTCTTCATCTCATCTGTGATGTTGAGGGAGCAGCTGACCTCATCATCCGAGAAGCGGCCGTTGTCGGCGTCCTGCTCCGACAGCTCCTCGTCCGACGGCAGCTTCCTCTCCTTCTTCTTGGAGGCCACCTGGGGAGGAGACAGCACAGTGACTGCAGGGCCCAGCTGAGGGACTTTGGGGTGCAAGGACAGGACAGGAGTTAGGGGTGAGTCAGAAGTGCAGGGATTCCCTGCTGGGGCTGTGAGGAGCTGACACGAGCACAGGGAAGCGGCTGGGAGGAGCAAAGCGAGCTGCAGGCTGCCAGAGCTCTGGGGATGCTCATCTGCTCACTGGGCCCGGCCTGGGGGCTGCCAGAGGCCATGCAGAGCCTGGAAGGAGCCAGGGAAAAGCAGAAGGGGCAGCAGAGCCCGGGCAGAGAGCAGGGACACAACTCTCCCTCTCCTGCCACCACCACAGGTGTGGCCTCCAGCACAGAACCCCAGCAAGAACAGACAGGAAACCTTTCCAGAGAGCCTTTATTCCAGGGCCAGCCCCATCCCAGCAGCAGACTGAGAGTCCTCAGGACACAAGAAAGGTTGGTGAGCCATGGGAAAGGCTGGACAGCCCCCAAGAAATGAAGTTCAGGGAACTCAAGGGACACCCCTGCAAGGGGCACAGAGGGAACACAGAGAGGATGTTCCCAGATCCCAGAGGATCCCAGAGGGCTGGGAACACACAGGATGGTCCCAGAGGATCCCAGAGGGCTGGGAACACACAGGATGGTCCCAGATCCCAGAGGGTTGGGAACACACAGGATGGTCCCAGATCCCAGAGGGTTGGGAACACAGGGGATGTTCCCAGCTGGGCCAGAACCACAAACACAATCCACTCCCAACCTAGAGAAGTTTTCCCTCTTCTTGGCACACAAACCATCCCCTGTCAGCCTTGTTCTCCAAGTGTTGCTCTCCTGGTCATTTTAATCCCTGCAGGTCTGACCAGGAGTGTGCTCTGCAGTCACCTCTGAGCAGAAACCCTCAGCTATTCTCCTCAGAGACAAGAAGGAGGCACTGGCACCATACAGTGGCTCAACTTGCCAGAGAAATAATTCTCCTCTGAGGAGGTTTGAGTCTTTTGGGGAACACAAGGGGAAAAACCATCAAACATTTCAGCAGCTTCACCAGCAGAGACCACAAAGGAACTTTTTCAGTGTTTTTGGACAGAACTGAGCACACTTGGTATCACTATCCACAGAAAAGCATCAGATCTACTGAAAGCCTGAACAAGACACTTTTAGATGGAAGCAGAAGGAAGGTGGATTAATCAGGGCTGAAGTTGCAGTTGTGACAAGACCAGCTGCACTGGGAGTGACAGCCCTGATCCAGGCAGAGCTGCCACTGCTCGCTTCTGGAGCAAATTAAAGGACTTTCCTTCCAGCTCCAAGGAGCTGCAAGGAAAGCAGCTGGAGCAGCCCGAGCTCACCATCACAGAAATGTTATTTCTGGCCATGGAGCTCGAGCCAGAAATAAGAACATTCAGATGACAGTTCCATGAGCTTAAAACTCCTCACTTGTGAAGGGAACAAATGGGGAGGGAGGGAGGAATTATACAAACCTAGACCCTGTAACACTGCTTTCTTTCCCTGCACTCAGTGCACACTAACATCAGACTCACAGAGTGGCCTGAAGATCATCCTGGGACTCCTTTTTTGTTAAACTCTCTGCACTTTGTGCTCTTGGTGCTGCAGCAGCTCCTGCAGCAGAGCTACACTGACAGACAGCAGGGGAAACAGAGCTATGGAGAGAGAGCTGAAGAAAAGGCAAAGGACCTGGAGCACATCACTCATCACTGCTCCCTCCTGCCCTAGCCTTGGAGAGGTCAGGGCCTAATCACCTGGAAAATCTTGGACACGTCTTCCGAGTTGCGCTGCTGCGCGACATCGCACAGCTTGGCCGTGATATCGATTCGGCGGCAGATGTCCATGTCCACCTTCATGGCCTTTTCTTGGATCTTTGTGTCCAGGTCTGTCATGGGCTGCAGGAAGGACAGCAGGGATTACCTTCTATTATTACACAGTTCAGGCAAGAAGAGATACCCCACAGTATCTCTGGAACCCCAGGTCACACCAGTGCCAAACACCACACCCTGCTCTGGGGCAGGCAGGGCTCGGGCAGTCTCAGGGCTCCACAGCTCAGCCCTCATCCTAACAAAGCTTCAACTCAGAGGGGTTTGCCACAAAAAAAACCTGCACCCACCCCAGAACAACTCAGTGTGGCAAAGGGGAACCTTGGTGGGTCAGGAGCAGGGTGGGACAATGCCATGCCCAGAGAAGCTGAGGCTGCCCCAGCCCTGGAAGTGCTGGAGCTGGGCTTGGAGCACCCCGGGGCAGGGGAAGGAGTCCCTGCCCACGGCAGGGGGTGGGACTGCATTGTCCTGAAGTCCCTTCCATCCCAAACCATTCTGGGATTCCATAAATAACACTTTAAAAATGGAGAACACCCCCTGTGTAGCATGTGCAGAGCAGAGTGAAATGTAAATCCTGGTGAGGATGCAGCATTTCCCCTCTCAGACACAAAAATTGTGCCTGCACAGAGCAGCTGCTGCTAAACCACAATCCAGGCTCCACAGCAACTGCACACAGAGCATGGAACCAGCACATGGTGACTGGATCCAAAGGGATCCATGAAAACCTTGGCACAGAGAACACTCCTCACTGGCACTAACCTGGCTTCCAGCCCAGCAAAAGTTCTGCATGGAAATTTCTGTGTGAAAAATACTGCCTTGTAGTAGCTCTAATTTCTGAGATACTCCCACTCAGACAGAACATCTGGCTCCTTATGAAGGAAGAAACATTAAAAAATCCCCCAGAGCATATTTTCCATCCTAGTGGAGACTTTCTCTCCTAGACAGTCCCACTCCTAAGCAATGCTTCCATCTGGGACACAAAAGTGGAAAAAAACCATTTGCAGACCATTCTTAAACACCAAACCCCCTTTCTAAGAGAAAAGCTTTGGGCTTTTGTTTGTTTGGTTTGCTTTTCCTCACCTTTTTTTTTTTGGTTTTTTTTTTTTGTTTGTTTGTTTTTAATTATTACAGAGTCTTCTCCAGCCCCTGTGAACCACCTTGGGTGATTTGTGTTTTCCAGACACACTGAAGAAAATAAATCTCTCAACACTGACACACTCAACACAATCTCACCCACTGAACTGGTGATCCTTATCTGCAGGAAGGAAAGAGCCACGTGCCAACATTTTGCACTTCTCTCTTCTAAATATTTGCCCAGTGAGGTTCAAAACAAACACTGCCAGTGCTTTCCTGGGGTTCCCTGAAGCCTGCAGAGCCCAGAGCACTTTCCCTGAGCCCAGCAGGATGTTTGCCTTCAGCACCTCCTCCCTTTCTGCACACATGGGGCAGCATCAGCTCCTCTCCAATGAAGTCAGGCTGAGCAGCCTGTCCCTCCCAGGCTCTAACCAAGCACAGCCACCAGAAGGACACACAGCTAATTGCCAAATTTCCCATGAGCAGATCTCCTGGCCCTGAGAGAATGGATTTGACACCTGGGAGCAGGTTCTGCAGGTTTATGTGAAGTCAGGAGAAGGCTGTTGTGTGCAAAAATTACAGAATAAATCAGCGTAACAGAGTTTATTCCTCAGACAAGTGGCTTCAGCACTGCCTCAGACTTACTGAGAAAGGCACCTTAATGTTCACCTGGCTTATCTTTCCACACATCTGCATGCTCTCACTTTTAAATAAAAGCATTTTATCCAGTCAGGGCCTAGAAGATCCTCTGGCTTTGAAGAGAACTTGGTATCTAATGGCACATGAGAAAATTCCTGAGAAAACAAGATTTTTATTTTTTTATTTATTTTTTAAGCCATGAGGTTGAACCCCAAATACCTGAACCACTATTACTGGATTCATCTTTTCAGAGCTTCATTAAGGAAAATGGGAAACACCCTGTGAGGGTGGGCAGCCCTGGCACAGGTTCCCAGAGCAGCTGTGGCTGCCCCTGGATCCCTGGCAGTGTCCAGGCCAGGCTGGATGGGGCTGGAGCACCTGGGACAGTGGCAGGTGTCCCTGCCATGGCAGAACTTGGTGATATTGAACCTCCTTCCAGCACAAACCATTCCATGATTCCAACAGAATGTGTTCCTTTAGGAACAGGATTTTCTTGCATGACTCCAGGCAAAGTCCCCATGGCAGCAGCTCCTGGAGCTGCAGAGCTGAACCTGCAGCCCAATCTGGGAGGTTTCCAACCCTTTTTTCCCAGATCTGAGTGCTGCCAGCAGCTGTGGGGAAGGGAGGGAGGGCAGAGTGCTGGTTATGGGGTAAGCAGCAGTTAATGCATCTCCACACAGACCAGACAGGAAGCAGGGAAGGGGGATCTGTCTGATGCATTAGATCCCAGCAGCCATCACTAATTACACAGCACTGATCACCTGGGTGAAGCCATGTGCAGGACACACAGAGCCACAGAGGGCTCTCTGTACTTACATCACTCATCAGACCCTTAAAGACCACCAGCTCTGCTTTCAGCCTCTCAATCTTCTCATTCAGCTCCTCCTGGAGAGCTTCTGCTTCCTGTGCCTCCTGCAAGGGAAAACAGCAGGAGTGAGGGGAGAGCCCTGCACAGCTCCTCACTCAGCCTGAGCAGCCTGGCAAGCACCAGGAGAAAGGGGGCTAGAATGGAACTTAATCTTTAGTGAAATTTGTTATCCTCCATTGTAACTTCCACTCTCTCCTCCCACTTTGTCACAAATTTTGTTACAACTTCATCTGCTGCTCCACTCAGAAGGCAGATTTTGAATTAAAACACAAATAAAATGCTGAGCAGCCTGACCAAAGGTGCAGAAAAGCCCTGCACCCTTCACTCCAAACTGCTCAAACCTCACCTCTCTCAAGGTTTCCACCATGGATTCCAGGCTCATCCTCCTCGTCAGCTCCTCTTCCCATCTGAAAGACAAGATGTGCAAAGTGTTAATTATGGAGAAAAGTTTTTTATTCCCTCAGAATCACAAGTGTGCTGATAGCTGTGGGAGGATGGCAGTTACTGGAAATGCAGAGCAGATGGTGTCCCTCAAAGCAGAACAGTGAGGCTGGGAGGGAAGAAAAGCTGTCTCCACTTTTATTGGGATCAGCAGGAATTGCTGCTGCTCTCACAGCCAGCACAGATCTCTGGGCTGGGAGGGACCTCCAAGAGCCCATTCCAGCCCCTTCCCCTCTCCCAGGCTGTTCCAGCCTGCCCCTGGACACTTCAGGGATTCAGCTCCTCTGGGCACCCTGTGCCAGGCCCCACCCTCACTCCTTCCTCATTTCTAACCTAAATTTCCTCTCTTTCAGTTCATTTGATATTTGGCTGCAAATAAGGTGGGAAGTTTTTGGTCCAGAAAGAATGAGGGAAGTGATGTCAATCAAAACCCTTAGAATTTCCCAGTTCAGCCCAAGCAATCCATATTTTCTGTGCCTTCTGTACCCAAATCCTCAATAATCTCCATGCCCCAGTCACTTCCCAGCCCAACTGCCAGGAGAGCACTTGGGGACTTGTCTGGGTGCCCACACTCAGTGCTGAGCATGGCAGGGAAGGAGCCAGAGCTAAACCTGTTTAATTAAACTCACAGCATGTCTGAGGTCATTAGTGGGGCTCTGAGCAGCCTGGTGTGTGGAAGGGAGGGAAAAATGACTTTAAGGCTGCCATCAACCCAAATATTCTGGGGTGCTACAATTATTGGTTTAAGTGTTTAAAAAAATCCTGTTTTTAAGCACTGAAACCCTTTACAGCAAAGCCAGAATGTGACAATATTAACTGGAAAGATTCTGGAAGAATGATGATACAAATCCATGGACATGGTTTGAGTTTGGGGGAGAGGGAAAGGCAAGTGTGTGCCCCTCTCTGTGCCACCCCACACCTGCCTGCTCTGCTGGGACAACACAAATCACACTCCTGGAAAAGAAACTTTGGATACCACAAACCAAGAAGAATCCTGAGAACAGACTCTCCATGTGCCTTCTGTTGCTATTTCTACACTTCTCAGAGTTCAACAGGAGCTGTGAGGCCAGAAATCCATGGAATCCAAGAAAATGCAGTGGTTAAACCCACCAAAACAGGATCCATCCTGCTTCCCAAGGCACAGGGATGGTGGCTGGAGGGCACTGTGCCCCTGGACACAGCTCTGCCCTCAGAGCTAACCCCACCTGGAAAGTGTAAAGCTGGTATCTGCACCACTTAATTAGTGCCTTGTCTTCATTTTCCTCTGTCTTCACTCAGGGTCAGGATTAAAAACACAAAGATGAATTTTCTCGTGTTTGGGCTTGGTTGTTTATTAAATCTTATCTAAAGTACAGAGAGTTTTACAACACTTCTACTACCAGCTCAAGGTGAGCAAAATGGAGATGAATCCAGCTGCTACAAGGTCTTTTAAAGCTAAACAGTCCCATAGAGAATTAACACCTATATTATTTATACTTTTGACCCAGTAACTGAATTCCTGTGACCCTCAGTGCAGCACTGACTGTCCAACCAGAAACCACTGCCTGAAATCATGAAGAAGGAAGATAGAAAGGAGACAACACCCAAAATCCTCTCTCTTGTCCCATACCTATTACTGTATTATAAAAACATCAAATTCCAAACCCTTCACCATGTGAAAGCACACACTTCTATTTAACTACCCATCAGTGATTTTAACTCCATCACCCAAATGTGGAAGCTTTCTCCAAAGCCTCAGCTCAAAAGAAGTGTCCTCCTGGGGATCAGTGCCAGAAAGCTCACAGCTCCCAAGTTTCTGGGATCCAGCAGGGAAGGACCAGAGGGAATGTTTGGGCAGGGAAGGACAGAGTGCAGGCTGCAGCTCTGGGGACATTCCCACCCCATCCACCCTCCCCTGCTGCCCTGGGGCAGGAACACCCAGCACAGCAGCCTGGGAGAGCTGGATTTGTGCAGGAGGACTTGTTGTGCATCTTTTCACCAGCATCGATTCACTGGCAAGCAGAGGAAAATATTTAGGCTGGAATTTGCATTTGTCACCAAACGTTTCAGCTCGGATTTCCATGCCCTGGGTGGGTTTTGTACTAATTACATGTGCATTGCTACAAAAATAGCAACTTTGACTTTCACATTCTGGTATCAGAGGCAAGAAGGTGAAATTAATTAAAGCAGGCAATTATACTGGCAATGTGTGAGCTGCTTCTCCTGTTACAGGGCAATCATCCCTCCTGCTCCTGCTGCCAGTGGTGGATGGGAGTCCAGCAGACACTGCAAAAACTGATCTGCTGCTTCTCCAGGTTTTAACTCTTAGGAGGAGGGATCCTGGCTGCATCCAGCCCTCCTGTGAATTGCCTCCTCACCGTGCCCTGTGCCTTCTGCAGAGGGAGGGAGGCATTTCTGGAAAACCTCATCTGTGTATTTTATTTTCCCTGACTCTGCCAAAACCAGGAGAAAGGATTCGAGTTCCTCCCCAGCATTCAGCTGCCAGAATTACACATCCCAAGTCTGCTCAGACCAACCTTCCTCATCCTGCAGGAATCCCAGCAGCTCCATTTCTTTGCTTTGTGCTTTTTGCAGAGATTTACAGCCCAAATTCCCACCCAGCAAACCCAAACCAGGTTCTTCAGGAAAAGGGGAGAAGGTGCCACCTTCCACACACCCTCCCACAGCCCCTGTTTCTCTTAATTACAATAAAACCATCAGGTGATCTTTAACCAGTTCTAACCAGCTTTTAACCAGATTTTTAAAAAGTTTCTGCCTGACTGAAGGGAATTTTCACAGGTGTGGCAAGAAGGGTCCTGCTAACCATTAATATCAAATTCTTAACCCCAGAGCACGTTCCTCCCACCCACCACCAAGCTGATTAACCTCATTTAACAGCTCAAAATGCCAATCTTACTTTCCCCTCACACTTAAACCTCGGGAAAATACTGGAAGAGCAGAGAGGAAGGAGCCCAGCAGGAAGGTAGGGGATGACAATGGAGTGGAGGATTAATTCTGCATTTCAGCTTCCAGGGAGGTGAGACAATAAGAAGATTGCTCATTGCTGTGATCATCCTGTGTTTGCTGCCACACACCCGACTTTAAAGGGACCTTGGCAGCTGTGCTGCTGCACATTCCCAAAATCCAGGAGTCAGGGCACTGAGAGGATGCTAATTATGGCTCTGCTGCCTTTATTATTCACCACACTCAATTATTCTCCCAGTCATTTATTTTAATCAGTGTTTTTCTCCTCAGCTACCATCTGAAGTCAGAGAATTCTTCCACAAGTTGTAATCCCAGCAGGCTGTGGATGCCCCTCTGCTCCCTGGCAGACAGAACCAGGGGGTGCAGCCCAAAATGTCCTCAGGATGCCCAAGAGCTGCAGGAGCTGCCCTCATCCCCAGGAGAGGAAGGACCTGGTGAGGAACCAGCTCTGCCCAGCAGGACAAGCAGGAGCTGCTGAACCCTGGACATTCCACAGTTCCACAATTCTGCAATACCAAAGGGGAAATGGCTGGAAAAGCAGCAGCCTTCCCATCCTTGCAGCAGGATATGAACTCTGCTCCCCAAACACATTTCATTTCTTGGCTCACATGCAGCAATTGCAATGGTTTCCAGCTGCATCCAAAAATCCTTTTTCTGACTCAGAAACGTTGCCATCCAAAGCTCCCAGACTTTGAGGCTTTTTATTACATTTTTAGTTATTTCTTCTAAAAAAAGATCAGCAACATGAATTTCAAACCTAGCCAGACTTTTTTTTTTTTTTTTTTTTCCTTCTTTCCCACCTTCCAAGGACGTGTCAGAGTTCCATCCACCCGCAAATAAAAGGACAAGTCTGACTTTTCTGAAGCCCTTTCTTCCCAGATGTGACACATCACATT